>NW_024573306.1:0-600000 GCF_018153835.1 Drosophila eugracilis | reverse complement strand
AGCCAGCGGAAGCTTTTGCTCAGCTTGTTAACGAAAGTCATTTTGTTGCCGCCGCCTTCGTCCTCGTCCTCGTCCTCGTCCTTTTCGTTCTCGTTATCGTTGTTGTTGTCGCTGCCACCACCGCTGGACAATAGATGGCAGTGGAGTGGCTGATGGCGATGATGGTGATGGCGATGGCGACTGGGAGGCGGTCGTCTTGGTGGTAATGGTGGTGGTGGCGTTGATGGGACCAGCTCTAGGTTCTGGTACACCGACTCCTCCTCCTCGGACCACTCGGCTTCCGGCTCTTGCTCCAACTTGGACCGCAGCTTTCAGGACTCGTTGCGTGTAATTTGCAGTAATTTCTGTTCACTCCTCGCCGCCGACGTCTCCTTCTTCGTATGCTTTCTTTGCGTTTTGAAGCCAGTTGCTCGGGCTGTTCCTGTTGCTGGTGTTCCTGGTGATGTTGTTGTAATTGTACATTAATTGACTTTTATGTTGCAACCAGCGACAGGCAGTCAGAACGTTGTGTGGGCCCGCAGCGGTTGATGGTTCTACTTGTGCAATTTGTATCACTGTGGCCACGCCCCAGCTGCCGCACGCCTTTTTTATATATACATATATAAGTAGTTAGTGTCGGGGCGTCGGAGTAACAACTTCTAATACCAATTTGATGCGTTATTGCCTTTCGCACGATTCCCATTTCCTTGATTCCGGGCCACCAGCATCTCGTCTGCATTTTACACCAATTTTACATGATTGTTAGGAGCGCCATTTCCATTATGTGCGCTGATAATGCTGATGACGATGGGTCCTGCGGAGCAGAAGGGAAAGAAGAGGAAATGGATTTTGCATGAGTAAAGTTAAGGAAATCGTTTCTCATTTCGAATTCGGGTCAATGGGTAGCGAAATTTATTGTCACTAAGTCAGAGGGTTTTAAATGCAATCGAATTTTAAATTTAAAGCAATTTGAAAAGAGCTCAGAAGAGTCATGAGAAGTACTAGTATTAAAAACTAATGTTTGTGTAGTAACATTGTTTAAAGAAAATCCTCATGTTTTTAGGTCACATCACAAAGTGAAAAACATGAACATTTTACGATTTTCCTTGACACGTTGCCATTCTTTGACACATTTTATTCCTTGTTAGCTTTTTGCAAATAATTTGCTCTTTTTAGAGTGGCCACTTTACTCAAGAATTTATGTTCTACAGTCGAGTGTTCTCCCCATTCAGCTTTCACATTTACCCCACAAAGTTATTAATTAGCCATTGCAAAAATCTTTTTACTCACTTCAATGGCCTCTCAAGGGGGCCAATCAAAGGCAACAGGAGTAGGGGTTTCAGCCATTAAGCAGCCAACGAGCGAATTAGAAAGTCCCATAAATTTCCCTTCGTTCTCATTATTGAAGTAGAGGGATTCTCAACTGGGTGGCGGAGGGGTTGGAGGTGAAGTGAAACGGGGTTCTGCCATAAAATGGGGCCAACCTAATGACTTACATAATAGGATGTACTAAAACAGAAGTCGTAAATGAGATCGGATGAGATGAGAGTTCAGATGAGATGAGAGTTCAAATGGCCAGCGCCTAAGCCATGAGATAAGTAGTTAATTTTAATGGTAAAAACATAAAATTCTCCATGTCGGCTGTCATTAATGTGGCCACATAAACAGATTTCCATGGCTGGAGGGTAGTAATTTGAGCTCGTGACGGATTTAATGAACGAAAAATCAGGATCAGGCATATATATAAAATGAAAAAATATATTCGTGTAACGTATTTATCAAGGTTTTCCCCTGATTTACACTTTAATTTAATATTTACTCAGACTTATTCAACTTTCATGGAAAACTCAAGCCCGCTGAACTGTAATCCATTGAAAGTGGAATTGCTTGTCAACATTTGCCATACCGATTTCCCTTTGTAAGAGTAATTTAATCAGATATTTACCCCTGTATATGTCCTCATATATATTTATGCCATATCTCATTCAACGAAAGCAAAATCGATGGAAATTCACACGACTCGACTCTCTACTCTCCACTCATATTCAATTCGATTTGACTTACTGACTCAATTTGCGTTTCTGAATATGTTGCACACATGTGTTCATGGCTCCGTACATTTGTGTGAATTTTATGATCTCACTTGCTGTTGTTTTTGTTATTGGCCTGGTCTGTTGCCATACTTTTTAACGCTATTGTCTCGCGTCGTTTACTTTTGCTTTCGTTTCGATGGCTGCTCTTGTCTTTGTACCACTCTTGTTTTTGCCTTTTATTGACCAACAGAAAACCAGTTGAGCATCTTTTAAAACCCACGATGCACTTGGAGAAAAACCGGCTTGTACGTGGGGGTGCCTTTGGGCTTCTAATATTTATTGGGCGGGTGCAACACAAATCCACTATTGCGATGAAATCACTGAAAAGGTTGTCTAAAAGTATGTGGTAAAAAGAGAAAGGCCTTTTCCTGGAATAATTTTATTAGATTTTCTGATTTAACGTATTTTGTTGCCTACTTTTAGGCAACCCGATTAAATATTTGAAAATATTGTCTGCGGAATAAGACTATAGCCTAGATAAAATCATTTCGTTTTTGTAAAACACAGTTTTATCTTATGAAAAATGTTTCACCACATTTTAGTTTTCAGTGTATATACACTGGCTTACACTCATTTAAACACTCAGAAAGCTATAAGCGAGTTGCAGATGTTTCATTCAACGCCGTGGCGACTATTGTCTTCTGCTGGCCAGCTATGTACATTTGGCCAATGCCATTCGTTGTTGCCATTTTTACTGTTTGTCCGTTTCATTTCTTTATTTTGACCGTTTCTGTTTTTTATTAACTGCTTCTACTTCGGCTCCGACGTTCGCATTCGCTTTTGTTTCTCCCTTTTAGCTGCAGCTTTGTTTTATGTCTCTGTGAACTTTTGTTGGTTATTAGCTTGTCCGCACTCCCAAACAGATGGCATAGGAGAGAGTAAGAGAGTGTAACAAACAAAAAAAAAAAAAAAGAAAGAGAGATGGGGAAAAAAGTTGGTAATAAATTTTTAATGAAATTTCTGTGCAACCTTAATGAAAATCGACCAGAGAGAAACAGAAAGATAGAGAGAGAGAGAGAGAGAGAGAGGGAGAAAAAGGCAGAGACAAATGGATGAACACTTTTGACTAGGAAGAAGATTTTTTAATCAAATTTACGTTCATATCGGGAAATCAAATCCAATTAGCAACTTTATAAGAACTTTTCATTTTGCATTTGCCCCAAAACCATCTCGGAGGCAACAAAGTGGATCTGCTTCAGTTACTGCTCATTAAAAGTGTCCCCCACGCAATGGAGATTGTTATAAGGATTCATGCTGAACGCCCGCTTTAAGGAGGCAACACCCCTTAATCCCTCTCTTGCCCCAAAGATAGTGTCAATATCAATAAAAATCGATGATGTAGCAAAAAATGCAGGGTGGTAAAAAGCGTAGAAAGAAATGGGAGTTAAAAAAATGCGTTAAACTTTATTGCAAAACTATTGCCAGACAAGTGGCACAGAATGTTGCAAGAAGGGGTGAACGGTGGGCGTTGGGTGGGTTATATCTGCCTGGAAACTCAGCGATAAGCTCTAGATGGTTGCACAAGTTTAAAGATTTGATTTCGGAAAAGCTGCGCCGTCGACATGAGAACTACTAAGGGGAATTCCACGATTCGTTTCTGCCACCTCCCCACCCTTTGAACCATTACAAATCGATGATAACGATGACGATGATGAAATGTTTGCTCAACCATTGATGGATCTATCCCAGTTGGTTGAAGGCTGCTGTTTGATGCGAAGGGGGTGGAGGATTGTTGATTGGCCAGTCGAGATGGGAGATTTTGCACAGTTGAGGGATAGCAGTTTCCCCATCAGAATGTTTGTTTACGCCAAGAGAAATGCAGTTCGCAGCAGCACAAAGATAACTTAAATACTCCTGGCTCAAGAATGTTTGAGCAATGTTGGAATTAAGGAGAGAGTGAGGCTAATCTGGGTAGAAACAGCGCCCAGATATCGACAGAATAGAAAAGGTAGTGCATTCTCTGAAAGAGCTCCCCTTGGAATTAAAGCCCTGAAGGAGCTTAAATCGGTTGTGTACGGTGGCTTGAATTTGTTTAAATTTCTTTTGCATTTAAGTTTTGAATGAGTTGAAAGTCAATTTCAATTCAAGCTTTTAAATGAAATTTAAATAGAGAAGAAAATCAAATGATCCAAGGATGCCAGGAGGCAACAAAATTTAAAAGTGAATGTCTTTCCTGCCTATTAGCATATAAACTGCATTGCATTTCAATTATTTGATCTTACGAAAACTTTTATTTCATTTTCTGGCATTAATTGGCAGTTATTTCATCAGCTACTGCCAAATTTCAATTACAATGCCATCAAGAACAACAAACAAAAGAAATTGCCTGTATTGAAATTTGAAAATTTAATATACTACCAAGTACTTAAAGGCCTAAGGCCCTTGGAGCTTCCTCAAATCACAAGCAAAATAGACATCATCCACTGAGCAAACATACAATTTGAAATTCATGAATTTCTCCATCCATGTCACTTTCAATTTGTGCAGAAATATGTAAACGCAGGCGATGGCTAATCAATTGCATTAATTATGAATAACTGCAATGGCAAACTATCTCCATATCAAAACTCTATCTGTCTATTTAGCTCGTTTCTATTTCTATCCGTAATTGAACATCAACAAAATCACTAAAAACCAGGCAATAGTGCCAACGGGCAATGTGGCTAAAAACCATGGCAACGGCCAAAAACAACAAACAACAAAAATTCCATAAAATATGCATAGGAAAATCCATTTCAATTTTTTGCCCATAACAATTTTCGAGACTCTGACATTTCAATTAAAACTCCAAACGATTTGATGAGCAATGATGACGATGATAATAATGTTGATGTTGCGAAGGATTAAAATAGGACCAAAACACCCAAAATTATTTGAATGGGGGCGGCGGGCAATGTTGATAGATTTAATTTAACTTTTTAATGAACTCGAGTTTAAGCCGCCCAGCATTTATTCCAATTAGCAAAAGATTTGTTTCTTTTTTGGGATTAGGATTAAGCCATATGCTTTACGAAATTGTCTTTCCGTTTAAGTCTGTTTTTAAATCGTTTTTATCAGATTCTTTGGGTGATACCCATGCATTTTTTTGAGGCCATAATCAACTCTTCTTTTGGCCAAAGTCAAAGCTGGCCCACTTGCAAATGTACGAGAATGTGTGCGAGTGTCGGTTGGCAGTTGATGTGTGCGAAAACTGCACTCAATCAGTGCCAAGCAAACAACCTGCAACAATCAGCCAGCAACACCAACAACCACCAAATGGAAAGCGGCGGGGAAAAGAGCAGGAAACAGACAAATAAGTTGATTTGTTTGTTGTTTGTAGAGAATGAAAATGCCGAAAAAGCGCACTGCCAATGCAAATACCCACCAGAGAGATGAAAAGATGGCTAACCAAAATGGTCAAGAGGAATTTGGGATGCTCTTTAAATTTCAAGTCTGCACTAAGAATATTTTTCTTTGAAAAAAGAAGAAATGGGATTTCATGGACTAAATTTAGCAGATTTCCTCTTTAAGTTTAAGTTTCGTTAATTTAATAATATAAAATATTTAAAATTTTAATTTGTTTACATAAATATTATTTATTTAAATAAGTAAGGAGATAAAATAAAAATATGAATATTTACTTTTGCAATTAAAAGATTAAAAGATTCTGTAAACAATTTGCGCTTTTATCCTTTCTTTATTTATTTAAAACAAAGTCAACACATTTTTCCGTTTATTAAAAATAACCAAATTAATTTTCCCAAACATTTTTAAAGAGTACAACAATAGAGAGATTTTCGTAATATGTTTTTTCTGGCGATGGCGCATACAAAAAATGGCAACTAAAACAAAGCTTCTTTGTCTGCCAGGACAAGCATCGCGTATACGCAGCGTGGCCAGCGCAATGCAGAGCAATTGCTGTGACAGCGGAGCAGCAGCAGGTGGCATCAGCATCACCATTAGTCCAGCAATGCTCATGGACAGGAGGGCAAGGATAGCTGGCGAATGAGCAATTCCCTGACCTGGCAAAGTGCACAACAAAACTGGGGATGCACTTGAATGCAAAAGCCTCGACCTGAGGACAAACAAATGATTGCAGACGCATGCACACAGTTGGCATTCGGGGGAGGGGGGAGAAAGGACATTGGCACTCCTGGTTGTCACTCACCTCCACACGTCCACGCCCTGTCAGTCAGGAAGCGATGTCAGTTGGTGGATTCAGGACCAGTTCCCAGGACAACCACCGACCCGAAAAGGAGTTCATCTCGCATTTTTGCACAAATTTACAGACTGGATTCCCTTGTACCGACGAGGCATTCATATGTAAATAAGCTTTTATTAGGTGTTCCCTGGCTGGCGAGTGGATGGAAACGAGAATGGAACTGAACCCAAGCGGCAATGGCAACCGACATTGGGGAAAATGCGGAATGGATATTGGAGTCTGAGTTGCATATTGATTGCTGTTTGGATTATTGAATTGATTGTCCCTCGCTTTCCTTTGCCCATCTTGGCTATTCTTTTGCCTCTTTTAGTAGTTCATCTTGGTAATAGAGCTATACGAATTTTTCCAATTTGCGTTTCCTTTACTTAAATATGTAATTCAGTTTTAATTAACATTGAGCTTTGTTTTTGGCAACTCCAAATCTACTGACATTGATGGATGGTTAAAGTTCCAAAAACTCAACTGCATAGCTAAGAAGATAAGTTTCCTACAGCCCCGGAAAATCAATCAAATTGGACATTTCTGTGTGTTCAGGGGATGAGTAACGAAAACAGATTGCCTTAGCTCTCGGATAATTACTGCAAAGTGGATTAACTAAGCTAATCCCAGCTAACCACCAGATGTCTAACTCACACTACCAAACAAATGAGATTACCATTAAACCGTATTTATTATTTCATCATTGGGAAGGGAAGGGAGCTTGGTTTTATTCAAACATTAACCCATGTTTAATTGCAATTTGATTGGGCTTAATCTGAATTTGTATCAAAAACAGAAAAGTAAAACATGAAAAACTCATTTGCCTCCCCCGCCTAAATCAATATGTTTCGAACACAGAGAAAGGTCTAATTTGGTACAGCACTGCGTATGCGTAATATGATTTTCATGCCTTTGCCCGCACATTTCATATGCCCTTTATCTAAGCTACAACATAGTATTGATTTACCACCAAATACATTTCTAATTATATTTAGTTTTGGGAAAGAGGAGGGGTGAAATGCTGACTGTTTTTCATGGCTCGAAATTGCAATTCGAACATTGGCAATAAAACGCGATTACCTTAACCGGTTGCATTTTAGCACTGCCAAAACAAAGTTTTCGGCAATTGAAACATTTAGTTAAGCCAGAAAGAGATAGAGAAGGAGTTATAAAAGATAGAGAGACATAAAAAAAAGATAGCGAATTAGATGGCTAGCCAAAGAGCGAAAGAGACGGGTCACGATTGTCGTTTTGCCAGTTTTTGTTTACGGCTGTATAAAAAGTGAAAGTGCACTTCAAGCCAACGGGCCAAGCAGACTGCTTATGCATATAGATACAGACATATATAAAATGCCACATGTCATCATATATGTATATATATATATATATACATACGCTTGTGTTGGCTTGTAATTTGAACTGCAACTGTAGATGTGAGCCGACATTTAAAAGTAACAGACACTTGAGTCGAGCTAGAAATGTCAGGCCTGGAAAACGGTGGGTGACAGGGGGTTCTAAAGTGGGTGTGCAGATGGGTGTTAAGGCCATCTAACTGGGGGATTCCCCCACGAATGAATATACAAGAGACTGCTCATGTATGTGTGTGTGTGTTGCGCGCTGACGTTGGTGTTGGGGCAACAATAAACCGTAGGGTAGTGCAACAAATGCATGAATAAACAACAACTCAATTTGAATAAAGCAACAGCAGCGCAGTCGACGTCGGCAGAGGGCTTGTCAGTGGGCAGTGGGTGGTGTCAGGTGGCAGGAGCCAGGTGGGTGGTGTATGGCGGTAGGTGTGAAATGTAAACTGAAGCTCAGCTTTAAAGTCCACTAAGCCTCAAGTTGCCGGTTCGGATTTCACACATTTTTCTTAAACTTTAAAGACAGCTGCAAGCTCTTGAAAAAATACTTAAGCTGCTTTACATAAATTAAATATTTTAAATTTTTAGTTCATACAACTTTTATTATAAATAATAAAACTAAATTGGACATCGTAAATTTTATAAATAATCGTTAGTGTGTATCAAAACGAAGACTTTTAAAGAATTCCAAAGTATTAAAACCGCCTAAAGCTTGTTTACAATGGTTAGTTAAACGTTTTAAATATGTAATGGGTTAAACAGGATAATTAAAATACAGATCAATAAATTAAGTATTTATAGGGTTTTCCTTTTTCACAAAAGGTGTGGATAAGCACACACTTACAAGCTTAAAACAGTGTTGAGTTATTTATTTAAAAGTTTTAAATTGTTATAATTAATCATTCAAAGAAAAGTTATTCGAAACTATAAAGGCTTTCTAGCAGATATAAAAGTTTATAATTTAGATGAAATATATAAATCGATTCTAACGAAAGATAAAATAACTATTTTCTATATGATTTCTATAAATTGTCACGGGATTAATTATTTCGAAACCCCCAAACTTCATTAAACAATTTTAGTAAATCAATAATTTATTCAACTTTGCTTGCACAAAAAACTTTAATTGGCTTTTTTATGTATATAGAAAATAGTTTATTTGTTATATATAAAATATATATATAATTATATAGAAAAACAGCAAAAACAGTGCGGTTTTGCAAACTTTTTCATAGCCAAAATCAAGCTCTGGCCGGGTGTTTATGTAAAATGGAAAACGGATTTTGGCTTCGCTGCAAAAACTGGTTGGCAGCTTTTCGTTCGTCTTGCGTTTATTGCATACAACAATTGATTTTCGTCAGACGCAGGGAAAGGGCGGGACGGGGAAAATGCAAATGAAAATGGCAAAGTGTTCAGCGAAAGAGCGGGATGGATGGATGGATATAGTGGGGCAATATATGTAGTTCCAAACAAACTTCAAATTGGCGAACACAAAAGCAGCTCTCAGGCACACACACACACATTTACTGCGACACATTTTACATAGTCAGACAAGTGGGTGGGTGGTTGAGTGGGTGGTAGAGTTAGTGGGTGGTTGGGTGGCGCCACCTGCGGACTGGGCGACTGCAACAAAAATGACAAACGTGCTTTTGATAGACTTGTTGACGACAAGCTCCTGGCACTTGGCAGCTGTCATCCGCAGCCCAGAAACGGCCTGACGTCCTCACACACGCAGGCACTACACCAAAAAAATGGTCACAAGTTATAGTTTCAAGGAGTTTGTAGATGTTATTACCCCAAAACCAAGAAATTTTGCCTAACTTTTTTTTTGACACAAACTAAATAAAGCGTCATTCGTATAGGACTAATTCAACTATATTTAAATACTATATGATACTCAAAAATAAATTTAAAATAATTTTCTGATCAAATTAGACTTAATTAGAATTGCGATTAACTATTCTAACTTTATTAGATAATAAATAAGATTAAAAACACTTCTTAATAGGCTAATACAATTTTATTTTTTTAAGAATTATTACAGGTTATATAATTAATATTCAATATCACATTTTTAAGTACATTTTCATTCAAAATTTAACAACATTTTAAACTATTAAATTTCTCTCTGTGCATTTGGGTTTATTTTTGATGTCTGGTCTTGTTTGTTAGCATATGAATGCGGTTGTGGCAAGGTGAGGAAGTTGGGAATTTTGTAAGCAGTTTTATGGTCAAACCGATTAATAAATAATGCCCAAAATCAATAGGATGACTCCTTGCAACGGCCATTTTTACGGCCGACACCGCCATTCATTTAATATTGCATATGTGTGCGGCTGAATGTATTTTGTGGTCCAATCTTGGTGATTGCAATTACAATTACAATCCACTTTGGTAATCAATTTGTTGTGTTTATTATGGCCACGGTTCATGGTTGCTGGCAGCAACAGTAACGAAAAAAATCTCAAAAAACTATACCCTATATTGCACTCACTTTTGCTTTCGGTTTTGTTTTGCTGCCCGTTTCTTGGGCTAGTTTTTTTTCACTTCTCTTTTTTGACTTGGTTTACGCGCGCGGGAAAGAACGAGATGACGTCGTAAGTTTCGTAAACGTGTTTTTGTTATGACCCAAAACACAGATGACGCAAGTCTGGCTTACCGAACACGTCCGATTCGCAGCGCCAGCAGCAACATACTGGCTTTGTTTTGGCCAAAAACATGCCAAGCGGGCCCGAAGTGGCCAACAAAAAAAAACGAAAGTGCAAGCGAAGCCGACAAGTTGTGCGTTACTTCATAATAATTTTAATGAATTAAAATAACTTTTACTTTTACTAACAGTATTTAAATCATATTTTATTGGAAATAATATATTCGTTTTGTCTACTGTCACATTAAATTTTTAGGAGTTTTAAAGCTAAACCGGAAAAACATTTTGAATTTTTGAATTTCGATGGACCTCAATCCTGGTACGTTAGAAAAAGTGTTGGTAAGATAAATCGATAAGCGATTGTTCAGATGAACTAGTTCCAGAAGCGATAGTCGATAGGCTTATCGCTCTGCGCGAACCAGTTTACCTATAAAAACAAACTCATTTCTCACACAAAAAATACTTAAAATTGAATTTTAAACACTTTTTAGTCTTATTTTTGATATAACAACCTATCTAAATTATGCCTGTGTAATGCTAGAAAACATATCGTTGTGTGTCTTCAAGATCGAAACGGATTTGGAGCCGAGTGCAGGTAAAATTGATAGGAAGAGCTCCAGCAGACAAAGAAAATGCATTTCATCACAATTATTTATTTTTTTGTAAATAGATTCCGAGGGAGCCGTGTCCGCCGAACATCCCACCAATCCCCGAGTGCTTAAAGAGAGAGAGCGCGATCGCGGACTTCGCCAGTCTCGCGACATCATCATCGAAACCTACACCAACCAGCGTTGGACACGGGAATTGAGTGCTCCAAAGGATCAAAACACGGAGGGCAATAAGATGAATTGGGCGGCTGCACTGCAGCACGTCAACAGCCCCACGGCAGGCAGTTCCCGGGAAACAACACCACGGAGCGGGGATGAAAACCAGGTTGGAGGTCCGCAGGTCACCTCCTCGAAATTTCCCCAAGAGATCGGCTACTTTTCCGGCAATCCCATTGTTGAGGTAACCAAGGGCCTCATTCATCTCTACAAGAAAAAGTAGGTTTCATTGTTTTATTTTGTATTATATCCAAAGTAATGAGCAAAAATTTTTATTCTTTAGCGAACGCAAGGCCATCAAGGAGGCTCCTTCTAACCAACTCTGCCTGCTGGCTGTGCCAGCCACTCTTAACTGCCACGATCTGCTGAACTTCATCGCTCCCTGTCATGCGGAGATCAAGCACGTTCAGATTGTCCGAGATGGTAGTCCCAATCAGTTTATGGTACTACTTGAGTAAGTTCGAATCAAGAGAAACAAAAACATTGTATTTCAAATTGCATTTTAAGATGTACAAAAGCAATGCAAAGAAGTGAAAAATCGTTTATACAATCACTTTTACTTTTTTTTAGATTCCGCTCGAATGAGTCAGCTTTGGAATTTTACAAGTCCTACAATGGCATTGCCTACAACTCTCTAGAGCCAGACTCGCTTTGCCATGCAGTCTGGGTATCGGCGGTCGAGAGGAGCGAACATGGAGCACCTCCAATGGGACACACAGAACTACCGACTTGTCCAGTCTGCCTGGAGCGAATGGACGAAAGTGTAGATGGCGTGCTGACCATATTGTGTAATCATGCCTTTCACGCCAGCTGCTTAATGAAGTGGGGTGATTCAACCTGTCCAGTGTGCCGCCATGTACAGACGCCCGAGCTAGTTGAGGATTCGGTTTGCATGGAGTGCGAGGGCACCGATTCGTTATGGATATGTTTGATTTGTGGACATGTAGGCTGCGGGCGCTACCAGGGTGGCCATGCTGCTGCCCACTACCGGGCCACCAATCACACCTTTGCCATGCAGTTGGGCACCTCAAGCGTATGGGACTATGCTGGCGACAACTTTGTACACCGATTGTTTCAAAACAAATCCGATGGCAAGTTAGTGGCCTCCCAAACAGAGAAAGATGAGCGAGAGGAAAAGATCGACTCAATGCAGATGGAGTTTACTTACCTATTGACCTCGCAGCTTGACACACAACGCAAATACTATGAGGAGCGTATGGAGAGGCTAGAGCAGGAGTGGCAGAACTTCAAGGCAAACGCTAATGAGGCAAAGACCGAGGTCTCCGAACTGCAACAGCTGCAGCAGACCATGCAAAAAGAGAAGGTGAACTTGGAGCGCAAGCTGGCGCAGCATACCACCAAGTAAATATTGAACACACTTTAGTTTTTATAAATATTAACTAAATTTTGTCCTTTCAGACTTAAAGAGGTTCAGAAGCAACTTAACGAAGAGCGGGAGTTGTCGAAGGCTTTGCAAACCAACCAGAGCTCCTGGCACGGCAAATACAAGATCTTGGAACAGCAGTACAATGAGTTTAAGCACAATCACGATGCCGAGGTCACCGATCTCAAAGAACAACTTCGAGACGTTATGTTCTTTCTGGACAATCAGCAGAAGATGGCCAACTCAGAGCTCGCAGGCGCATCTATCACTGGCATTGGGGAAAAAGAGCCGGATCCAACCTCCAGGCGTGGGAATCGTCGCAAGAAGTAAATCTAACACCTACCTATCATATACCATTCACACATAAATGTATTTTGATTCGAGCTGCATTGTTTAGCTGATCTTAAAAGGCTATGCAAACCGAATATATAAGATTAATAACAGCTCTATATGTGATTTCCTTTGTGAAGCAAAAAACCCAAGGATATAATATCTAGTGTACGTGTACTATTATTTTTAAGCTAATGGAGATGTGTCTAAAATGTATTGCGATTTTATTTCGAATTGATTAAAAGTTTCTGAAGAAATCTACGACTTGTCATTTTAAGATTAATTTTGCATATTTTAATAATATTTAAACTTAAATTCCAAGATTGCGAGGTACTTGTTAAGCTAAATTTTGTCAATTGAAAGCAATCATTTTTCTATTTAACTAAAAGAAGTCATTATTCAGGTGCAGGACAAGTATCCTCGCAGTGGAAAGTGGGGTCCGAAAGCACCTGCAGCTGCCCTTCAGGATCTGCTTGGAAAATATCCAGCTTCTCCTTCATATCCTGCTCGTTGCGATCAAGGTTCATTAGATAGGCGGCAATGAAGGCCCGCGGATCCTGCGGCGAATGAATGTGCAGCTGAGCAAAAGCTCGCACCAGGACATCGCCCATCTGTTCCTTAATATCGTTGGCCATCGTATCCACGGATTCGACGTTCTTGCCCTGTGGTAGCCAGTCATAGCCCTTGAAGCAACAGCACTCGCAATGACCCTTCGGATCGGAGTCTTTTAGAAGCTTAAAGAAGGGCTCCAACTCTGATTCGCAACTTTTCAGCTTAGCCACCTCTCGAACGAATCGCTTGTGTAGATCGCACACGTCCTTCTCGCAGCCACGTATAACCTCAGCATCCTGGGAAAGGGCGGCTGTGCGCTTAATATAGTCCACAGTGTTCTCGTGAAAGGATTTAAATTTGCACTTCTCCTCGTTGTAAGCATACAGGCACTGCCGTGCATAGATGATAATGTTGTCCCGCCTCTTTCGGATCTCCTCACTTCGCTTGGTTAAATGCCTTTTCACCTCATCCAAACTGTTGATCCGCTGGGCAAATTTGGTTACATCTTCCACGCTCTCGCAAACCACCTTGCCTTTCTTCTCGTGACCGCACTTTATGTTCGCCTTGTCAATCCTGTCCAGCTCTGCCTTCAGCTCCAGCTGAAGATTCCGAAGTTCTGTGTTTAGACGCTTTACATCGTTATCATTGCAGATCAATGCCTGCAGCATCTCGTGCAGGCAATTCTTGTGGGGATTGGGCAGCTCATCGGGGCAGCCGGCTAACATTTTAAAGGATTTAACTTGATAAAAGGGTCGGACTATGAAAATATGGATTTGTTTTTCTGAATTACTCTTTGCTGATGCTTGTAACAGTTTACTGAGATTTCACAAGGTTTCAAATTATTTCTGAAAATTTATAAACTAATACTAGAACTTGATATTTAAACTATATATATTTTTAGTTATAATTAAGCTCGGTATTCTTAAATTACATAATAAATGTCTTTCATAGTTGAGAAGGTTAAAATCGTCAATTACCTTTTGAAAACTTTTAAAGTATTAGAATATGTTTTGGACTTTTATATTTAGATTAATTTCAGCATAATATCAAAGCTGAAATTTATATATTTTGTTTCTTATTATACATAATTCCTTATAAAAATAAAAGTATTTATTTAACTATTTCTTTTTGCTGTGAATCTGTAGAAAGTTTTCTGTGTTTGTATTAAAAATTTGGTAATAAGGTTTTACCCAAATGTCCTAAAATAAAACCATTAATTACACTTATTTCTTATAATCTCTATAAGATATTGTACAAGAGTAAAACTGTAAATCGTTGTAGCACCAATAAAGTTTAAATACTTCAAAAACTTGTAAATAGAAGCACATAGAAACTAGAAAAACGAAGCTCATTCTTAGCTAGAAATTATCAGTTAGAAGAATTACAAATTCAAAAGAAAAGCAATCCAATGGGAACCGGTTTGACTAGAAACCGAATCTTCACTTAAATTGCGTACCCACAGCAGCAACAACAAATAAAGAACGTAAATAAAAATTAAATTTATTTGGCAGTGAGCAAAGGCAGCAAAAAAATAAATAAATAAAATTTCTTAATGGTCTCCCCCAGAAAGCCCCCCTCTTTCCACCAAAAAAAACCATTTTATCTTTTGTTCGTCTAAAATTGGCACACGATCAATCATTATGTCTCTTCTAACACAAAGTTACCTAGCCAAAAAGTGGGCTATTATGTACTCTGTGGTACCCTATAATAATGTAAATTAACGATTGCATTATGTTAATATGTGTACGGTATAAATAATGTCCTAAGAAATCTTCAAACACAACTCCCACTAATGGACAAAGCTTAAGCTTTCGAAAAACATATTTTGGCACAAGTCAACCTGTTTGCAGATCTAAGAGGAAATTGGAAAGGTAGAGGGGAATCGATTTTTGACCATCTTGTACCTGTAATTAAGTAACTTAATTAATTTCACGCAAGCTCAGCTCATTTTTAACAAAGCAAACAAAAAAGTGACTTGGCGTTGTGCAAAATTTTCGTATTAAATCGTTTGAATAAATTTTGCATAATTTTCGGTTTGTATACAACTTAAAGAATTTGATGGATATTATTTCGCTTATCTCGTGATAGGGTATAATTTGATTAATTTTCAGCGATGAGTTTGGAATTTTCGGCGGGTTAGTTCATTTCGTTTTGCATTGATGTATAAGGCAAGAGCATTTAATCGGAAAGCGATTTCCAAAAACATTTTTATCTTGCATCAGATCATTATTTAAGTATTGCGAAAAAGGTAATCATACGATGGTGTTTCTTAAGTTAAAAATATGTTTTAAAATATGTAAATAATAATATAACTTTGGGAATCTTCTTCAAATCTAGAGATATATTAACCCTTTCGTGTTTGAACAGCTGCTTGCTCAGATTTTCCTTTTAGTCATTGAAAGCAAATGGAAATTATAAGAATTATAATTATTGAATGTGACTAATGAGTAAATATTGATTTAGAATTCCACCCAAGGCGGATACAAAGCCTGAGTATGTAAAATAGATAAACAAACAAGCGAAGGACCATATATGTGAAAGATCCACAGCAGGATCGAAAAAAAGGATGTCCTACGATGGATGTTCTTAAGTCTTAGGGTGGTTGTGTACCTCTTAGCCATCCATTTGCATAGAAAAATGACCCAGTTTCTTACGGCTGCTGAAGATTTAGAGCAGCTAGGACTTCAGGGTCCTGCGCATTACCAAAAATTGAAGAAAAAAATCAAATTTAAATAATTTACCTATTTTTCTATTTGAAAGAACATCGTTTTTTTTCGTTTCAAACTCATTTTTTTGCGGAGGATTAATGAAAAATGATGTTTGACCCTGTCCTGCGAGACACTCACCCTTCTCCTTGATCACGTATGCAAATGCGATGCGTTGTCCTGGGACAGGATCACAGGATTCAACCCTTTTGGCGTCCGATCCGCGAACGTGTTGTGCATAAATTAGGGAATCCTTTTTGTCCTTTTGTCCTAAGGGCACCCTTGGTGGTTGGGCAAGGAAACGCTTCCGCATGGAAATGAGGCAAAAAAATCCGGATTTTTTTTTCAACTCCTCCTTGTCTCCTTGGTCGTCTGCGTCTTTGTGCGAGACCTTTATCCTTGATCGTCACCCTGAGCCCCTGAGTGTCTTGAGCCTTGTGGGTAGAGTCTGGCAAGGAGAACAAAAAAATCGTGAGAAAATTTCCAGCGCCAAATATTTAAATTAGGTAACCAAATGCCGCCCGTTGCATACTTTTTTGGGTGATTTTTTTATTTTGCATAACGACGGGAAGAATGAAAAAAAATCATCAGGATGCATGCTCATCCTAGCAGCCCTTATTGTCGGGCCCATCAGTTTTTTAACCCATTTTTTGTCCCCGATTCCCTAATTTTTTATGCTTGACTACCGAAAAAAGTCGTTTATAATTGGACAGAGCTCAGCTTTTTTGCCGCGTTTTTTTCCGTTTCCTTTTTTGAATATTGAAATCCTGTGTGGCAAGTTTTTTTCTTCGTTTCTGGGAAAAGGATCGTGAACCAAAGTCTTGTTACTGTAATTTTTTATCCTTTTTTTTGGTTACTTTTTTTAAAAAGTTTTTTTTCTGTCTCTTTGATAAAAAAAAGCGGTGCGAAAATGTTAATTAAATTTTTGTTATTGCGCCATTTCAGGGCCAAATCCTGTTTTCAATTTCAATTCTTTCAATTACGCAGTTAATTTTCATTTTTTGTCTTTTGAATAAAACTTTTTATAGAGTTTTAACACGTGTTGGTTGTCAAGGATTTGAATTGTAAATTGTAAACTGATTGGAGAATGCAAAAAAATCTGGGGTTTTGGTTGAGTAATTGTAAACATTGTTAAGTGTTTGATAAGCCTTTGTAAAAAAATTATGTCCTGGGAGTAATAACAATACTTTTTGATTGAATTATGCAAAAAAACAAGGTCTTGGGGAAAATTTTTAAGTGGTTTTAGGAATTTTACCAATGGCTTAAAAAATGTTTCAATAAAAATCTTAGTTTGGTTAGACCAGATTTTTAAAGATTTTATACATAATAATTGATAACCATGTTTCTTTAACCATCATTCTAGTCATTTTATCTTATTTTGATTAAGAGTATCAAGTGATAAGGGAAAACATATTGCCTTTATTCAGGATCCGTGAAAAAGTAAACCTTCATCCAACATCTGTTAGTCTGAAAAAGGAAAGTAACTCACAGTTAACAAAGAGTTTTGGAACTAGTCTGTTACTTTGAAAAATTCAACAGAAATATGCCTCAAAAATAATATTATTCTATGTTATAAATACTTAATTTAGCAAACAAACCTATTCATTAAGCACTTTATCGTTGAAATCTTCATATACCTAATCAAAAAATCCGCAAACGAAACGTTTAATTAAAATGCCAGAAACCTCTCTTTTAGCAATATGCCAATATTCGCTTAAGTATCAATTACATAACAATCAAAATGATAAAGGCAAATCAATTCAAACACGAACAGAGAAACCTCAACAATAGAGTAGAGTGTGCCCTCCACTTCCACTGTGCGAATAATAATATCAAGCCCAGTGAAAGGGTGCAAATATGGATATAAGAGTGAATAGCTAACGAAAATCGCATCAAATTTCACAATATCGCACCTTATTAGAATCGAACAACAATAACGCTGAACACAAAAGCGAATTTTTGGCAAGGAGCTGATGGAAAAATAAAGGCCAAAATGCAAATGCCACAGGAACAAGAAGTTATGGGAAAAACATACACACCTTCTCCTTCGATCTCAACGAGCCCCGGGCTAATCGATGGAGTGTATCCGCATATTGTATGCATTGTCTAATAATTTCGTAAATAGTTTATCCAAAAAGAAGAATTGCTGAATGCCGTACCGACTAAATGCCATCCACGAATGGGTTATGGGTTAGAGAAAGGATCCCTTTTGCTAGTCCTTTCTTATGCTAAGAAGAGGACCTTCTCGTGGGGTGAAAGGTTCTACTTTTTTTCTTCTTTCAAAGATCCGGATGTTTTGTGTGCAACCCCTGATGATCGGATCCTATCTATCTGCCCCTGCCTGCCTTTCTGTGTGTGTGTGTTTTGATTTCGGGTCTGGAGTTTAGAAACCATAAATCTATTGATGCCTTTTGATGACGCCTTTCTGCAGTTTCGAAATGATCTCTTGGCATTGAAAACGGATAGACAATATTCAAATGCAACTCGTTTGCATAATGCCCTTTCCAAAAATTGATAAATAGATTGAGCTGCACTGAGAGAAATTAAATTAGGGTAGTTTTAGTACCAAACAAGTCTAATGAAAATTATTAATCCACAATCTTTGGAATATTGGATAGATATTTGAAGGAAGATGACAGAAAAATTAAAAAGATAAAATATAATATCAAATTTATGAAAATAATCTCTTAATTATCTTTTAAGTTCATGTTAAAACTCAAAAAATTTAAAGTATGAAATATTTAATAAAGGATTTTAAGCCAAACTATCCTGCAAGATTGAAGGAAACTCTTCTTTAAGCATTTCAATCAATTTAGAAAAAATACTGTGGAAGCCTAAAATATGTGTGAAAAACTTCAACTTGAAATGCAAATCAAAAAGATAAATAAGTACCCCTGATTCTCTCAAGTTATTCACGTTTTTTTAGTGACCTCGCTGAGAAACTTCCATCCAGCTCAGACAGATGCCACTCTCAAGGAAGAATCCCTGATAGCCTCAAGCACTGCATTCTAATTATCATATCGATCAAGCTGCAAGTAAAAGTGACAGTCCCAGGACCAAGGACCCTGTCAGGACAGTGAAGATTCTCGGCCACATTTTTTTCTCATAGTTAGCATAACAAAGCCTGATGAGACGCACAACGGACGGAATCGTGATGATTTCAGCACCCAGAGACAAGACAGGCCAAAAAAGGGAAAAAGAAGGCGCAGAGGAGCCACCCCGAAGATCGGGTAGCGGGACAATAACCACCAAACAATCCCATGATCATTAGTGCATCTATAATAATGCGTATTGATATGCTAATCGGGAATATAGAAGAAACTTCAATGCCTGGAATGGTTCTATGATCGATGATGATCGCTGATGGCTGGCAGAAATCAAATCATTTATCAATTAAATTATTGGCAAACATTGGGCTGTAGAGCCCTCGAGAAGAACGGTTCTTCGATGTGCGAAAAAAATCTACCCCTTCCTGCCTCATTTCTGCATTGTGACCTTTGTTTTGCATTTTGCAAAACTGCCAAATGATCGATTATCGATCTAAGATCCTTTTGTCCTTGGTCTTTGTTCTCTGCGGTGTGTTTGCCAATTCTACTTTGATGATTTGTTGGTTTATTGTCAGCGATCCTTGTTCCTTGCTCAAGGGTGTCCTTGTTTTTATGCCTTATTCGCCAAAGGATCGTGCCGAATATTCGCACAAACCTTGAGCCAAAGACACCGATTCTTTGTTGACAAAAAGACAATTGCTCGAAATCCTTTTAGGGAGAGGCTATATCTCTATCAACTCCATTGTTGTTCCCCTAAATCTTTGTGGGTGTCTACTCAACAATCCTACAACAATCCCCTTTTGTCTGGCCAACTTTTATGAGCTATTTAGTTGATTTTATTTCGTTTTTATTTGCGGCATGAAAAGATCATAAAAAGCATTTTACTTTTTTGTGTATTTAACACAATTTGCTGCTATTTATAATTCCATTCAAACCCAGGGCAAATCAAAGACGGAGGCGAATAAAAAAAATACATAAATAAATAAAGAGAGAAAATATAATAATGAAAAAAGCACCTGTTAACAACTTAAACTGGTTTTGTGTGTGGGATTTTAAAATTTATTGTTTTATTAATTAGCTATGAAATTCGGTTTTTTGCTTTATACACTTCAGCGATATTCACGGACTGAATGAAACTTAAAATTTCCTTTGTCTGCTATAAAACAATATTATCTTACTAATCCGTCAACGGTCTTTAGATCTCTATAAGTTCATCACCTTTCCATCTTTAAGATATTCAAGTTTCTTGAAGTTTTGCTCTGTTCATTTCGTAAGTACTTTGCCGATTTGAAGTTGCAAATCGTGACAGCTGAAGAAGACTCAATTTTTAAACTAGTTTTATATATAGGGAATATGATTTTCTTATATGAAAATAAATGCTAAAAGAGCTCCATACGAATCTAGACAAAAATGAATCATTCTCATTTCATTAATCTCCGCTTCGATCAGCCGAAAATTTCAAGACTCAATCAGTCATCAATCACTATTCGCCAACCATTTCGAATTGAGGTAACTTTTCTAGCGAGGGTTGACCCCCTGAACTACGCCACTGTCTTAAGCCAAACGGCAGCTGTGAGTTAGAGAAATTTAAAGACAAACTTCGATACGATCGTAGCCCTCTACTACTCAGATTATACAGGGTGAACATAAATCTCTTATGTCGCCTCGGGCACAAAGGAGTTCATCTTAAGGTTTGCTAAGCGGATTAGGTTGCATTTTATTTTTCTGGATCGTTGCATATATTCGATCCGCTTTGATTCGCTAATCAAAATGTAAATCTTGTGGATGATTTATAGAAACACCAAATAAAATTACTTTATAAATAATTTTAAACTTTATTGGTTGAATTTTACATTTTCAAGTTGATTCCTCTTTCAGCTTGCCTAACAAGTAGAAAATATCCTTACTCTACTAGTTAGTTGATAAATTAGAAAGTATCTAGTATCTATATCTAGATATATACGTTGAAATGTACAGCACAATTTTACATACATCTATGTACACTATTCTATATATTTTTTTAGGTATACCACCGTACTTTGTACGGCTCCTAGCTGATATCAAAAACAGTGAGCCATTCAAAATCGACTCTTTCAAATAGTTCAGTGTTTTATATTTATATTGCTTATAGGTATTTAAAAGAGAGGCATAAATATCGTATAGAAAATCCTGAGTTGACCTAGATAATGTATTCTTCAAATTTCAGTTTGAAAGGGCGTCGGAACTTAAGTATTGTAATGGGTTTCCTTGATTATTTAGGCATTGATGGAGTTGATTTTGGCGGAATCGTATACAACTTCTAGCTTATTTTGATGTATTTTTATGTTTTTGGAAGGATGGTCAAGGATAACCACTTACAATCCCAGTTCCTACGACACTGCCAACTTGCGCCTAACTAAGCGTAACTTATTTTACGGTGTTTAAATTGTTAAGGTTTCAAAGGATCAGCATTTTTTATCCTTTGAATCCTTACCAATTTCAACGGGGACCTTAAGCTAATGTCATCGTTGCTGCCTCTTTTGGCCACGACCTGGCCTGTACTATTGGGCCTTCTCCTTGGCGGCATTAACAGCACTCAGGCCCAGGGTAAGGTGATCGCCAGCGATTAGGCCCGCCGCTCCTGGCTGGTGGGCATAGTTCCGGATCTGGTGCAGCGAAATCAGCTGCGTGGGGAAGGCAGCCGCCGCAGCTGCAGCATTCTGCTGATAAAGATAGGCAGCAGTGGCCGCTGGAGGGGGTCCGCGATGCTGTTGAAGATGTGGCGGCGGTGGTGGAGCCACTGCCGCTGCCAAAGGAGTAAAGGCCGACGATCCGGGTCCAGGCGAGGGCTGATGCTGTGCCTGTTGTTGCTGCTGCGACTGTTGCTGTTGCTGCTGCTGGAGGTGATGTTGTGGTGTGGACTGGCGCAGGACAAGATCCTCGCCTGTGGCCTCTTCATGAGGACTGTGCGAATGACCCGGCGTGTCCGCCAATCTCTGATGATGTTGCTGCAGTAGCTCCTGTTGCTGCTGCTGGTGTTGCAGAGATGCAAAGTTGCCATATGGCTGACCTCCGGCCTGTGGCAACTGCTGTTGAATGGCCTCCGCCAGCGTAGCTGCCGCACTATCCGCCCCCATCTTAGCCCAGTAGGCGGCATTTACATCGTTCATAGCCTGGCGCTGCAGATTCAAACCTATTCCACTCGCCGGCACATGTTGCTGATGTGCAGCTACCTGGGCCGTGTGTCGATTCTGCTGCTTCTCTGCCTTCTCCGCGTGCTTTTGCAGATGCTTCTGGAGGTAGGTCTCCTGCGTATACGACTTGCCACACAAACTGCAGATGTGCGTCTTCAGGTGCTTGGAGTCCTTGTGCTTGGGAATGTGCTCCAATAGGGTCATCTCATCGCCAAAACACTTGTAGCAGGAGTTGCACTTAAAGGGCTTATCGGTCTGATGGCAACGAGAGTGGGACTGCAGATTCGACAGCTGCGAGAAGGCCTTCGGGCAACCGGCGTGCCGGCATTTGTACGGTTTGTCACCCGTGTGCGTCCGGATGTGCTGCTGCAGATGCGACAACTGCGTGAACTTACGCTGGCAAATTTCACAGCGGTACGGCTTGATCCCAAGATGAATTCGCGTATGCTGCGACAGGTACGAGGAGTTCGCAAAGGACTTGCTGCACGAACCACATTTATAGGGCTTGGCCTGGTCACCATCGCCCCGTCGGCTCTCTTCCTCCGGCGAGGATCCGTTGCTGCCACTCCCACTGGCACTGCTCATCTGCTGACGCGGCGGCGATCGACTTGGGTCATACTGGAAAGATATGGTAATGGGTTTTGATTATTTTGGTATTAGATTAGCAGCTTTTTATACTTTAATCTAATGTGGTTTTAAATATTACAAATAACTATTAAAAATAATTATGACTAATCAAACTGTACGGCATAAAGATTAAATTGTATTTTAGTTTTAAAACATTTTCGAGACATATTCAAATTTGCTTAAAAAATAGGAATTTTATGTACTTTTGTTTATCATTAGTTTTCGTTTTTAAGTACGTTGAACTTTTTGAAAAGTCGAACATTTGTTTTATAAATTGTTTTATGTTTGTTTTTAAAAGATTTAGTCTTATAAAAAGCTAATTTTTTTATATTACATTCCAATTAACATTATCAGAATATAATTATGAGGCGTAAAAGATCTCGACACTCACCTTCTGCTCCTGCTGCTCGTGAGGAGTGGGCGGCGAGTTGGGCGCACTGTAGCTGACCTTCAGCTGAGCTGGATGCTGCTGCTGCTGTGGATGATGTAAATGCTGCTGCTGTTGTTGAGGATCGGGATGTGCCTGTTGCTGCTGCTGCTCCATGACCATTTGCTGTTGATGCTGCACCAGACCGTTCTTCAACGAGTAGTCCAGTCGCTCAGCGACATTTTGCCTAAATTCGTTGATATTGAAGGGCTTATAGTCGTGGACCAATTGGGCAGTGGTCAAGTGACCCAGAGAGCGCAGCTGGTCGATGGAGCGGTGTAGGTAATCGCCACTGGGGACGCCGTTCGGCGCCGTCGGCAGTTCGGCCATAAGCGGCGTCTGATGGCCGCCAAGGGTCAGCGGGCGGTAGGCGATAGTGCGAGCGTCCAGTTTGGGGGCGTGGCCAGCAGCGGACTGAGCCTACCGGTGGTGTTATGAAACGTGGAATGAAGAAACTGCTGTCTTCGTCGTCAAGAAGTCGACACTCCACTGGCGGCGGGCTTACACAACTCGGCGCGTTTTTGTGCTGAAAGTACAGAAATATTGTAATTCTTGAATCCAACAAAATTGTGCCCAGTCGGCATAAGTGCTTAAACTACTTTTTGATTCCAACCACCTTGCCTTTCGGCACCCCGCGTTTTTGGGTACATTAATTTCTGCACATTAACATAAATGTGCATGAATTAATTAATTGTTTGTGAATTAAACGTGCTGCGCTCGTGGAACAAAAGCTAAGAAGTCAGTTGAAGACGAGATACCAACCGAATGCAATTGCAACCCAGTAAAAAAGTTGCCAATGGGGCGCAAAAAGCGAAAAGAAATTAATAACAATGCCGGGCAAAAAAGAGTTAGTCAACGGAAAAAATCACAAGATAAACAAAAAAGGCGCTTGCGGCCAGAAATTATTGTTGGTGACAACAAGATGGAAGTCGAAATGGAATCGCTTTTTGGCCTGAAGAACCAAAATCGCGGTTATTCTGTGGGCAGGTGATGGGCTAGCAAAAAAAAAAAACAAAAGAAAAAAATAATAATAATAAAAAACGTCAGGGGCGCCAACGGAACGTGTCAACAACCTCGACAAATGAATGCAACTACATCTTCTTCACGTTTCTGGGCGTTGCAACGAGGTTTTTAATGGACCAATGATGTTCTGGGGAAGTAATCATAAACTAAGTGATAAAATGATTGGTAGAAAATATAAAAAGTAACAACACATCAACTTTTTGCAAAGTAAAAGTATAATTGAAAATAACGATTTAGTAGCTGAACTTCAATTTGAAGCAAAATCCGCTTTTAATTTTTAAGAAATTTGATTATTCTTTAAAAATTATAAAAAAGAAAATATCTGAATTTCAAATGATTGAAAGGGAATTCTTGGAAATTCAAACATAGCAACTGAAATTAAAAACAAAATGTTAAAAAAATAGATTGGAGTTTATGAAATTCAGCTTATCCTATTTAAAACCAGAACCCTTTGAAATACTCAAAGAATTCGATAAGATTCTTTAAAAAATTTACCAACCTATCTGCGTTTTTGTAAACAGTGACTGGTACAGAATTGAGGGTTTTTTAATTGTTTAAAGTTTTTTTTTAATTTAATCCATTTAAAAAGTTTTTTTGACGTTGAATCAACAGTAAGAGTAAGCCGCAAAATATTTAAGATAATTAAAAATGTTTATTATTAGAAATGAATAAGCTGTTTAACTGTTATAAAAGATAAATTGTAGTGTCAAAATGTAATAATTAAAAACTGCTCCAAATAAATTCGTAAATACTTTTTTTAACTTGAACTTCGTCATTGCAATATGAGGATCTACAACCGCATAAGCTCTAGTTAAATAGATTTGGTTATAATCCTGTGACTTATTCACTGTGAATTTATTTATTAAGCAAATGAACAAACAAGAGCCTAAATCACCAACAAAAGAAATATATAATAATATATAGTATGTTTTGAAATGTGTGTGTTTTATCATTAAACTAAAATTTTAGAAGACCGTAATATTTTTGTATGTCATATTTAATATGTCTAGATATTATTCATGAATTTATTATATTATAATATAAGTATCACTAGTTACTATAATTTGTTAGAAAACCCATATGAGTAGTAATTACAGTAATAAAATCAGGTAAAAACGTAAAGCCATTGATAATAAAACCCATTATATTAGTGCAGGAAATAAAAGTGAAATTATGGACTTCTGTAATAATGAAAGTTTTGCGCGCGAATTTGATTACGACCTTTTAGTCGGGTGGGTGTTGACGTCAGAGGTAAATTCAATTTTTTGGTTTTTGTATTTTTTTCGTTTTTTTTCTGCCTGGTCAAAATAACCGGTTTTGTAGTTGTTGTTTTTGTTAATGCTGACGTTGGACAATTGAACAGCATGGCAGCAGGAATCCCATGAAGAGGGGTTAAGGAGGAGCATAAGGGGAGGTTAATGTAATGCAAAAAAGGACGCGACACTCGCTTGTTGCGCACATTTACAGCGAGACAGGGCGACAAACAAACAATTGTTTGCCGCACAAACAATTGCCATAAAAAATACATAAGCGAAAGTGGTGACCGCAAAGAAGAAGAAAACAGAAGCCGAAATCGTAATCGTGTAACTACAGATCTGGAAAAAAAAACACGGAAAATCGACCACTCAACCTGATAAATGCAAATGGGGAAAATAAATGAACGCAAGCGGGCAGGCCCCAAAAATCCAACAAAAAAAAAAAAAAAACCCCCAAAAAAGAGAAGCCGAAAAAGCGTATAAATAAAATGGTATACACAAAAAACCTACACTACACACACAAAAAACGAATCAACGAAAATTAATTGAGCGCAAGCAGCTGAAAAACAAAAGAGAGCAGAAGAGCGAGCAAGAGAGCAACATAAACAAACGGACGACAGCAACAAGAAAAACAACAGCAGCGCAATAACCGCAATTCGGACCGCACTCTCTCCCCCATTTGGCCTCTCTCTTTTTAGTTGGGGGCGACATGTGTGCGAAAAAAGAAGCGAATATCTGATGAATACAAAAAAAGTGGAAGATAAAAAAGACACAGCGACACATAAACGTAAAAAACACACACAAAAAAAACCCGCCACCGAATGAATGGGAACATTAAAAGTCAAACAAGCGACAAAACGGATGGTCAAGTAATAGAGCACGTTTGCAAAAATGATTTTCAAATTATTCCGGCTTAATTATTTGTTGACAGTCGCTTTTGGCTTACAATTACAATTCGGTTTTAACATTACTTCTGCAGAAAGAGAAGACACGGAAATAGGCCTAAATATTTGACCAACTCAACAGTGGAGCAAACACAATTCATTTTTACATTAACATTATTTATTTAAAAAAAAATTATTTATTTTATAAGAACCCAGCAAATTTTTTCGAAATGATATGTATACTTTTACTCTTTAGACTTGAATCTTCAATAAAATTTAATTTTGTCAAAGAAGGAACTTTTTACTTAAATCAATCTTTACTTTTCGGTATTATATGAAGTTTCCTAATTTTGGTAGGGTCATATGTAATTATGGTATCTTTAGTATAAATTAAAATCAACTAGATTTTAGTTTACATATAGAGAAATGCTTCAAGTCAAGACCAATGTTAATCATCATTTTGACAATTAAATTAGATATGTCGATAACTTTTTTTTTTGTCAAGAAGAGCCAAAATAGTCTTGGTGACAAATATGACATTTTCAAGGAGCAGAATTATTCAATGTGATAGGTTTTTCTGGGTTTCGGAATTATAAAGATACTTCCCACTGTGCGCTGAGCGCGGGAAAGAGAAACAAACACACTCGGGTCGGAATCGCCAAGTGTGTGTTTGTCCAATAAGGCAAATAAATAAAACATGCTCGTACATCGTAAAGTACTAACCAATTTGAAACTGCCTTTACGTTCCGGCGTTTTTTCGTTTCCAATGAAGTTACTTTTTGCCGCTTTTTTAAATTTTTTTTTTTAGTTTCTTTGTGGGCCAACTTTTGTTGATATTTTTGGAGCACGTGCTCGCGGGCTGATTGTGGGTAGGATGGGCGGCAGTTTCACTTCTTTCGTTTTGCTCGCAGAAACATACACTTAAATAGGTAAATTGTTTGTGGTTTGCGGCACTTTATTTTCGTGCGCGTTTTGTTTGTTTCTTTTTTTGGCGCCTACCATGCGATTGATTTATTTTGCGCAAATTAGCGAATTTAGTGGGGATTTGCGTAGTTTGCTACGTTCTTCTTTGCGGTCGGTCGGGTCGGGCCTCTCTTTCGCACACAGAAGAGACTCTTGAGTGGCAACAAGAAAAAATGGCCGCGCACGCCAAAAATATACACACAAACACCAACGAACACCACAGAGCACACACATACACACGCGGTCGCAAGTTTCTTTTTTTTATTCTGCACTTGTGCTTTTTTTTGGTTGACAACCTTTTTAGACTCCCGAATTTTTATGTTTTTTCTTCTGCTAGCAACAACGTTTAATTGTAATTACAACAAGCACGTTGCGAAAAGGGGCGTGTAATGGGAGGGGGCGTAAGCTCCGCTCTTCGGTTGTTTACGTCGTCGCGGCAAACACAAAAAACACAAACAGAAGCAGCAGAACAAGAGGAGAATAAAATAACTGTTCGTTTTAACGTTCGGCGAAGAACTGAAAAAAAATCACAGCGAAGAGTATGTTTTTTCGACAATTCGTTTTGGGAGAGCGAACATCGCTCTTGCTCGCTCTTTTTTTCTCTCTCTCGCACATACATAGTGAAAAAAGGCTTGTTTATGTTTTTTATGTGTGTAGCTTGCTCTCTCGCGCTCTCATACGCTCTCCTTGTATTCCGGTTTTTTGTTCTGGCGCCTCTTTTTTGTCGTATTTTTTGTTGTGTTTTCGGGGAAGGAGGCGTGCTCTTTTTTTTCGGATTCCGAGTTTAATTGGGCCAAATTCTGGCGAGAGGGAACTAAAAAAAATATCAAACCATCCACATCCATCGCCCTGCATCCTTCCGGGTGCCTTTGACCCTTTCGATTTCACCTCATCGTAGGGATTGTATTCCTATGAAGGTTTAATGACCAGCTTTATATTAACTTTAAATTTAAAATGCATCTAAGATGTGAAACAGTAGTTTTAATGAAACATCAAGATTTTTTTTCTCCTCGTAATTGTAATATATGTACATAGAGATACGTTATTAATTTAAACACATAATAGTTTTATAAAATAACTAATTTTTATCTATAATGAATATTTTTTTAAAATGAACAACAAAACTTGTACTTAGTTGCCTTGAAAACATTTTAAGTCACATTTCGTTTCTAATTAACTAAGTATTATGTCAAACCTATCTAATTTTCAACTTATTTTCTGTTATCTTATATCTAATTGCCTTTGTTGTCCGCCAATGAATGATTCAGTTAAAGTCAACTCATTAAAAATAACTAAACATAAATACATACATATGTACATATGTACATACTAGCAATAAATCTATCAAGGCTATTGAATATCATATGGTATAAAAATCCGTTATTATTGCTTAAAATTTGATTTCATTTGACAAAAGGGATTAAATCTTAATTCATTTTACGAAAATTTTAATTATTTTATATCTTTAATTAAAATTTTTATACTTACGTTGAAAAAAACGAAGCATTGGATAATCCAACATAAATATATCCCGTTTAAAGGTTATTTATTTATTTTTTAAAGCCCTAACTCAACATATTTTTTATCTTATTGGCAAACGCTTATATATTTTGAACTAATAGGCTAAACTCAATGTTTTCCATTTTTAAATCATAAAATTTGTGGCGCCACAATTTTCTTTGAGGTCCAATTTTTTGTGCTGGCAATGCTGAATTGGAAAATTGGATGATTTTTACGTCAGCCTGATAGGACCACACTAAAATGTTTTTTTTTAATCATAGTCGATAGTAAGTTATTCGTAATTATATTACCTTCTATTATATAAATATAACTTAAGAAATCCTGTTGAACTTTAATTTTCTTTTTCAAGTATTCATAAAATATTCTTGTGATATATCAGCTCTTAGACCTAACTTATCGATAATAGTTGCCATCACGAGATCATCAAGATCAATGAACTTGTTGCACTGATGAACGCGACCAGCTTATCGCCAACTTAAGTATTCGATATATCAATAATATCGTAAGTGTTTTTCGTCCATCACTAGCGCAAACAACTCACACACGTGCACGTGACGACAATGAGTAAAAAACCGCATTCCGTTAAAGTTCCAACCCAATATCGGGCGACCGCCAAGATCCTGAAGACGGCACTGCAACAGGGTAAACCGATTAGGGCTCTGATAGCTCAGGAGAGGCACGCAGTGAGTGGTCATGAAATCCGAGCTAAGAATCAAACAAATATATCAATATTCCTCTGTAACACTTAAGCGCATTGGCAGCTTGCAGGCAGTGCTGAAAATTTATAGCGATAATCGTGGTGCCGTGGATGACGCCATTGAACAATCGGGACTGCTTACGGATAACCCGAATCTCGACGCCTGTTTAGCCAAGGTTTTAGTCACCGAGCTAATTTTCGGTAGGAAACTACTAAACGGCAATAGCAGACCCGTGGAAACTGTCCGAAACTACCAGGGAAAACTACTGGAAGCAGTCAGTGGATCCGGATACAAGAAAAAAGGCAGGTTCATCTATTAAGAGTATTTGCCCGATACGATGGGCAAGAAGAATAAGAAACAGTCTGCGGAATTCGTGGCACCTGCTATCGATGATTCTTCAGAAGTAATTGATCCTCCCGTGGAGCATTATCCCCAGGAGGAGGACACCAGTGCCGAAGTGTTTCTCTGGCTGCTAGCTTACAGTGTTCTCATGTTCACGCTGCCTTTCTTGGGCTTCTACGGCGTGCGCAGCTGGCTGCAAGAGTCATTTCCTCAACTGGATCTCTTCACGGTCAACTGTTGGTCTGTTCTTACGGCAGTGGTAGTCGTAAACCTAGTGGTAGCTATGTATGTGCTGAAGGCTTTCCGCGAGAAGCCGCCACCACCGTTGGAGTCGGTACTTCAGGATGAGAAAGATGAGCCTGAAGCTGTAGAGCCCAAGAAGGATCAATAATTTGAGTAGGCTACATCTGACAACAGAGTATTTACGAAACGTCGGACTTAATACCATCTTTGGAACCCGATTTCCAAGACATTAAAATCCTTTTAAGGATTAGTAACATTTCATTACCCTTAATAAATCTTTATCTTGACACAATTTTAAAAGTTTCTTTTATTTGTCTTTTTATTCGTCCCAACAGAACATAATCCTCGCTATGTCCGCATCAACACTAATCTGTACAGCTTGGGGAGGCCTTGGAGTACCTGGCTCAAAATGATTTTCAGCGTAAGGAGTTGCCTTCGGATGTCAGCTATTCAGATTTCCTCGCTGCCGTGAAATCTATAAACGAGAATGAGTTTATGACAGATCTACATATAGAGGGCTTGCTCATTTTCCATGCCAAGTATGGAAGTTATTGGGCGACCCATGATTTGGTTCACAGCAAAAAGTTGATTCTTCAGAACAAGGCCACTTGTTTGGCTGCGGAATTACTTGCTCCGCCACCAGGATCCACTGTGCTGGATATGTGCGCCGCTCCAGGGATGAAAACGATGCACATGTGTAACGTAATGCATAACAAAGGGCGAATTTACGCCGTGGAGCAGTCCGCCGATCGCTACAGCAGCATGTGTAATATAACGGAGCAGGCAGGTTGCGAGATAGTGACTCCTGTGATGGGCGACGTATTGAAAATATGTGCGTTTTTTGTAATATTCATTCCAATAGTTATTATCCAATAATAAACATAAACTCTTGCAGTACCTGAGCGCTTTCCGGACGTGGAATATATCCTGGTGGACCCCAGTTGCTCGGGAAGCGGAATGCAGAACCGCATGACCATGTGCGACGAGCCAAAGGACGACAGAAGACTATTCAGGCTGGCAGGTTTGCAGATCAAGATCCTATCGCATGCGATGAGCGCCTTTCCAAACGTTAAGCGTATCGCCTACTGCACCTGTTCGCTGTACAAGGAGGAAAACGAACAGGTGGTACAGCGCTGTCTGCAGTTTAACCCACGTTTTAAGCTCCTTAGCTGCAAGAAGGCGCTGCGCAATAAGTGGAATAATGTCGGCGACAAGGAGTACGAAAAAATAGGAAAGAACTGCCTTTATAGTTTACCGGACAGCGATCATACTGATGGAATTTTCCTTGCGCTTTTTGAAAGACGCCCCGAAGGAGAAACAGATTAAATTTTTAAGCGAGAAAATGAAGCCTCCAACTTAGAATGTAAACTTAATGTTTATTAGGCATTTAGCCATTGCATTTTTCAACTTCAGTTGTGTACATCTTTATAAAAAATAAAAAAAATTACTATTATCTTATGGTTTATAGATCGATCAATAACACGGTTAAATAAATATATAACATATATATATGTTTGTGTGTTGAGATGAATGTTAGCGATACATGTATTAAAAAAATTATTCGATTATCTATCAAAAAACTGCGGAATGTCAAAATTTAAAAACTTTTACAATGAAAAGGTGTGTTAGCCGATTTTAACGAAACCGTTCCTTGCTCTTTCCTTTAGCAAGCTTCAAATTAAATTCTAATTTGTATTACGATTGACAGATCGAAATTCAAAGTGTTATTTTTCAAAATTTAGTACAGATTATATATCAATAGCAGATATATTGAAATTTACTCAGTGGCAAACAAACATTTTACAAAATGAGGGCGGCTACCAATTGCAGACCAATTCTTAACTTTCAGATTGTGAGATGTTTCTATCGGCCACGACGATTGAACAAGTATTACGATATTGTGAGTATTCTTTCATTACAAAATTGGTTTCCTTTTCACAGAAACATACATAAATTTTTGAATAATTGACTTTGATTTGATTGATCGGTCGTTGACTATACTATAAGAAATATAGAAACGAGATAAGTTTATAAAAACTCTATAAAATCGAACGCGCCAGGCGCTATTTATATGTCTCATATTAATATCTGGTTCATCCAGCATCGATCGGAACGCGTATATATATTTCTCGCTATATAAACGCTGCAAAAGCTGCCAGAGCCTCTGCCCCTGCTGAATGTGTTCTCTAGACCTTCATCTGTTGCTTGTAGTAACTGCTTTTGGCCAGGCGGAATGATTCCGCCTTAATAGCATCCTCCATTGTAATTATCGGCTTCTTGGGGCAGTACTTAATGGTGTGTGCCGAGTCCCCAGATGCCCCACAAATGGGGCAAACGTAGGTGCGAAGCTTGGGGCACAGCACTCGGTTAAATTTGTCGCGGACCGTGTGGCTATTGACCACCGCCTCCGGTTCGTTGTTATTCTCACAGAAGACGCAGTGGCGACTGACTTCCTGAAGTTCAAAAAATGATAATTTAAAATTTGTATCACCTACATTTTTATTTGTTAAGCACTAAGCATTTTTAAGGCTAGGAACGCAATATAATTTAAAAAAGATACACTTACCTCTTTACCCTTGCTGTTGTTGTATCGCTTGTGCACCTTATTAATATTGTTAGAGGGATTGGAAGCCACGCGCAGCTGGTCAGCCTGCACGGGTAATCCCAGATTCATTCCCACGGCGAGATTGGGGGACATGGTGACCGCTGCCTGGGCCTGCAATCCTACTGCACTGGTGGCTGCCGGCATGTAGGACATGTTACGCCATACGTTGTTCAGCTGCTCGCGGTAGTTTTGCAGCCAGTGCGTGGGAAGTGGAGTGGCCATGGACATTAAGTTGGCTCCACTAGTCGACGGCTGGGCAGGATTGCGTCCGAGCGACAGGTGCATACCCTGTTGCTGCTGCTGTTGTGTCGGTGGAGGTGTTTGCGTTTGTGGTGGAGCATTTCCATAGGAAAAGCGACTGAGATCATCGCTTACATAGCCGTTGGTTGCAAACTCCTGCATAGCGTCCTGCATGGATCCAGCCGCATTTTCTGCAATTAGGAAGCTTTTCAATACATCGTCTATATTGATCACATTTCAATATTATTCAGGTTTGCATTTAAAGAGTTATGCAGTCGAAAACACACTGGTTCTAACTGCAAACAGGACAGAACGAGCAATGTAGAGAATCTTGTAAATAGCAGAGAAGAGAAGACGCCAAAATGGCTTTCCGAAGTATTGGGAAAAGGAATAGCGCAAGTATTTTGAAGGTCACTGACCGAAAATTCATGGGCTCGCGAAATTGTTGTTAAAGGGACTAAATAAGAGATGTTAATTTATATAAGCATATATCTCTTTTGGCACACAAATACAATAATAAATAACTAGTGATTAGGATCATCAAACAACTTGGTAATATTAAAAATAATGAAAACTCAAGTTTAGGCAAACAATATGTAATGTTTTGAAGTGCGCTCTTGTAACCCTTTTTTAGACTAAGCCCCTGACTTTGATATAACTGTCCATTTACAGCTAGTAAACTCCCTCTCGCCCGTTGTTTTAGCAATTATACTTTTTAACGACGCCATTTCGATATTCGCTATCTCTTTCCTCACCTGCTGCGCCCGTAGTCAGCTGCGCAAATATTTTCAATGATCGCGCAATCTCGTCCTTTTGGTGGTGATTTGCACTGGCCGCTGCCGCCGATGCAGCCAAAGCCAACTGATGTTGAGCCAGGGCCAATTGTTGTTGCTGCTGCTGAAGCAGCAAATGGTAGTGATACTGCCGTTGGAGCAACAGTGTATTGGCAGCGGCGGCACTGTCCGCCAGCAGGGGAAAATGCGTCGTCTGAGCAGCAGTTGACGGGTCGGGGGTCATCGGTGTAAGGGGTGTGCTGGGCGGACTGAGAGTGGCTGATGAGTTGGCGCCACTAGTGTCCAGGTACATGTCTTGTAAGCCCAACATATTAAGTCCTCCTCTTGCGTGGAAAGCCGCGAAGTTGTCCTGAAAAGGTGCGTATATCCGTTTCGTAACGGGAATTTTATCGAAAGGGGCTTATAAGACTTACTGCTGCTGCGCCACTGCCTTCCAAGTTGCTGCGGAACATGGCGAAATTCTGGTAGAAAGTTACCGTTATCGCGAGCTCTAGCTTCCACAGATCCTCACCAAAAAACCAAGCTGAGTTTATTCAACTGAAGTATTCGCGATACTTCTTTATCTAAAAATAATGTACATGTAACAAAACTCGGTATTCAGTGTTTTAAATCGTGGAGCGGAGTCAAAAAAAAGTCTTATGTCCCGGAGACAACTGGCATCAGCTACAGAAACGAGGCAGAAACTATCTCGGTGAAATTCTTAGAATTCTGTGGTAAAGCTGCGCGCCAACTAACGGTTCTTACGTAAAGATGGCACAATATGCTACATAAATTTATCGATATATATCCTTTATTTATTATTAGTTTAAGTTTTTTAAAAAAGTTATTTAGAAATGAGTCCAATTGAAAAAATGTGCGATGGGCAATAATAAATGCAATTTGGTTTTTTTAGATGTCGTATAACAAAGTTTTGAAATACACCAACGTTTAGCCACTTAAAAGCGCGCATGAAAACTGTTACAAAAACACAGCAACTAAGCCTGACCTATCAATTAAAAATAAGAAATTATACCTCAAAACTAGTCACCAACACGCGCCACACGCCGTCACAAAAATAATCATTGCACACAATTTGAATATCGCGCGCTGTGGCGGCATCTCATGATATCGGCCCGGGACTATCGGACTACCGACGAATCAAACTATCGCTTTAACTATAGCAGGCGATCAAAATACGTTTTGCAACACCGGCTGAACAGCTGACCGCTGATACGTGCGTGGTTCGCGGCAGGAATTACATAAAGTTTAGAGCCTCTGACGCCATAATCCCGAACATTCGGCGCTGTTCGAACTCCCCTGCGAAAGATCACCTAATCCCCACCATGGTAGGTTAACTCAGGTCCTGTGCTTAACTGGCATCTCAAGAAAATCATCGTACATGTGCACATTTCGAGGTTAAAACGGTGGAGCTTTCAATGATATTTTTTTTCTCCTTGCAGTACAGAATAGCTGCCCTTGCGCGGGATCGCGCCTGTCTCTTCACGTGCCAGCAGGCGTCGCAGAATCTGCAGCAGCAGCAGGTTAAGCTAACACTCATAAATCTTCAGGGAGCACCAGGACTAAGTCATGACTTTATTCCGCAGCCGCGCTTTTATAGCGCCCCAGGTCGCAGGGCCGGCTTCTTCTCGCAGTTCTTCGACAACATGAAATCGGAGATGGACAAGAACAAGGAGATCAAGGACAACATCCGCAAGTTCCGGGAGGAGGCTCAAAAGCTGGAGGAGTCGGACGCCCTGAAATCGGCGCGACAAAAGTTCAACATTGTCGAATCGGAAGCGCAGAAATCGTCCAGTAAGCTGAAAGAGCAGCTGGGTGCTATTAAGGAGCGCGTTGGCGATGTTTTGGATGATGCTAGCAAATCAGACCTAGCCAAGAAGGTCACTGAGGAGCTGTCGAAGAAGGCCAAGGGCGTCAGCGACACCATTTCTGACACCAGCGGTAAGCTGGGCCAGTCTAGCGCCTTCCAGGCTATCTCCAGCACGACGACGATTATAAAGAAGGAAATGGACAATGCGAGTATAGACAATCGGGTCTATCGTGCACCTGCCCAACTGCGCAAGCGCGTCCAGCTTGATATGAGCGACAGCGATCGCGTTTTTGAACCCAACACGGAGGCGACTGGTGAGTGTAAATCGGGATCTTTCAATAAGATCAAATTTCAATTATTTCATCCCAATTTTTAGGCATGGAGCTGCATAAGGATTCCAAGTTCTACGAGTCGTGGGAGAACTTTAAGAACAATAATACCTACGTGAACAAGGTACTCGACTGGAAGGTGAAGTACGATGAGTCGGAGAACCCTGTGATCCGTGCATCCCGCCTGTTGACCGATAAAGTATCCGATGTGATGGGCGGCCTTTTCTCGAAGACGGAGTTGTCCGAAACGATGACGGAACTAGTGAAAATCGATCCCAGCTTCGATCAGAAGGATTTCCTGCACGACTGCGAAACGGACATCATTCCAAACATTTTGGAGGCTATAGTCCGAGGAGACTTGGAGATACTGAAGGACTGGTGCTTTGAAAGCACGTTTAACATTATCGCCACGCCTATCAAGGAGGCGAAAAAGGCTGGTCTGTACCTGGACTCAAAGATCCTCGACATTGAAAACATCGAACTTGCCATGGGCAAGGTGATGGAGCAAGGACCTGTGCTGATTATCACGTTCCAGGCGCAGCAGATTATGTGCGTTCGGGACCAGAAGGCGCAGATAGTCGAGGGCGATCCGGAGAAGGTGATGCGGGTGCACTACGTCTGGGTGCTGTGCCGCGACCGCAACGAACTCAACCCCAAGGCTGCTTGGCGGCTAATGGAGCTATCAGCCAACAGTCAGGAGCAATTTGTTTAGCGCGCTGTCACGCCTTTCTTTTTTACCGAGCCGTTTAAGTTTCCCTCATTTTCTCACCCAAAAAACGAACGAAAAGATCACTGGACACTGAGCATTGACGACGTATTGACCACGAACTCGACCCGCAGGACTCTATTAAGTGTGTACAAAGGTTTCGCTTTCGATTGCTTTGAAAGTTTTGTCCGCCACTAGTCTAGACTGCGTCCGCCCGGCATGGGCTGCTGGTCGGTCCCGCGAAAGATTACCTCATGAATTCCGGGCGCAGCAGACTGCCGGTACCGGCGCGGCTCATAACCTAACGACGCCCCCGGTCGGCCGTTCCTTGCGGCCACGCCCCCCACCGGTTACGCGTTCGGCGAGCATCTTCACAGCGATCGGTGCGGGGATTGGCCGTCGGGATCGTGGTTCCTCCGCTGGTGTCCTGGCCAAATCTAAAATTTTGAAGCTTAAAGTGCAACCGCCGGTCTAGGCGTATAAGTAGTGACCATAAGACAAATTGTTGAGTATAGTTCTGTTTAGGTATTTTAAGGCCCCACCCCATCATCCAGATCCCGACCCCCGTTAGTCTTGTAAATATGGAATTCGCCCAGGGCAGCTTGGGCACTGCAAATTGAATGTACACACGGAATGCAAAGAGTTGTACACGTGCATCCAAGCGCCACTCAGAATGTCTAGAGAAAATAAATACTTCAATATTTTTAGATATGTCATAGAAGCTACTGGTGAATTCTTGAGATATAAGTGTTATTTTATCTTACCTTAATCACAGAAATCCAAGTGTATGAATGCCCATTGGATGGGCAATTGTAAGCGCCAGGCTACTATGTTATGAAAATAAAAACTCCAATACTTTTACATCCATTTATTTATTGGGAATCAAAATTACATTCTTAAACGATTGTGAATACTTCTTTTTCACTCAATGGTTATATAGACCGTTGAAAAGGAGTTGAAATGATATTAAAAACTAATTTTTGATCTTCGACTTTAGTTATTTCAAATCAATTTATTATATTTCTTTGTGAGAAAGTCTAGCCTGTTTCTTAATGAAATACATTGCTTAATAAAGAAGAAATATTTGTTTTTAATAAATCTTTCGAAACAAAGTAAATATCATTTATCTCTGCGATTACAAAAATTTCAATATTAGCTCTTCGCACAAATATATGAATTTCTTTGAGGTGTTTATCTAATTCAACTTCAACCAGATTTGATAAACTTTAATAATTTTAACGATAAAACATGTTGCTGTTGTTACTTTAACAGTAAGAAGTTAAAAATTTAAAGTTTGCCTTATTACACTATTTTTCTTAAATCTTAAATAATATAAATTTAAAAGTAGTTAGGTATGTTTTTGACTACCCCTAACTTTCTGTTACGATAATAACCATGTTACTGCTCGAGACCTTGATCGGTTAACAGAGCCAACGAGCTTTGGCAGTTGACTAGACCCAGAGACTTCGTCTGCCTCTCAATTTCTCATTTCAAGCGGAAAGCTCGCCGCGAACGCACGCAGAACTCGGAGCAGGCGGAAAAAATATAATAAATATTTATAAGTGGCCCAGTATTATTCATCCAAAATATCCAACGATCGAGTGGCGCGTAACCTGTGCGTGAGTGATAAGGAGTTAATTTATAAAGGAAGTGACGAAGTACCCGCATATCTAAAAAACGCAAAAATGTCTCTGCGCAAAAGTTTAACCTTATGCACTGCGCTTCTGTTGGTTCTGCTGTTGGCTGATTGTAAGTACCACATCAGATATAAGACATATATCTACAATGACAACGACCATAAAAGATAGATAGACCCAAACAGACGCACAACTCGATATTTCCACTTCTGCTGCTGGGGAAACTAGTTTCCAGCGCAGCTGGATGGGATCGAGATGGCGATGGCGATGGAGATGGAGCGGCGGCCACTTGGCTAGACAGTTAACAGTTTACGGTTCACCCTTTTTGCTTTAAGTGCCCGTGCCTGTGCCATGATCGAAGACCAGGTCCGGTTCGGGCCTTTGTAACCCAGGCTTACAGCGCATAAATATGGGGGTTTTATTAACCAACAAAATAAAGGGGACCGCCCGTCGTCGCCGCCGCCGTCTGTTCGCAATGAATCGTCCATCAAGGTTCCACCAGGTCGCGAAATTAAATTGCAAGACTTTAATTCCAGGGGACTCCAGCTGGCTCGCAGTGCAGATAAGATTTCGCCAGGGCTTTTACGCTATATGGTACATGATTGATACGCAGTTATTGTAACTGAACAGTTGTGGCCAAAATAATAGCTTATGGCCATAAGTCTTTATAGGAAAGGAAAGTCCACAAAGTCTGGGTATCAGGAAGAAGTTTTTGATAGAAGGCTCTTACCAGAATATTTTTCATTGAATGTTCATAAATATTTTAAATAATTTAAAGAGTTAATACCTATTAAAATTCTCAGTAATCAGATATCATGATATCATTTACTTTTTAAGATTTCCAAAAAAATTCTTTAATTAAATCCTTATTTACCCACACGTTTTTTCCATAAACTTACGCATCTTACTCACTATTTGACTGTCTGAATTATTTTATACCAATGGCATCCGTGTTACCTTGAAGATTATGGGGTGTCAGAACTTTATAAGCATGGTCTTAAGTTATATTATTCTTTGCCCTAAAAGATTGCCTGATAAGAAACCTTGGACTCTTTGACACATATCAAAAGTGGATCAAGTTTTCTTTGGTACAAGACTTTGGTCTGCCGTCACGTACTGAAATCAAAACTGGGTGACTTACGAATGTCAAATGCAATAAATTGCAAGATGTCATGTGATTTTATGGAATTTTGGAAGCTTCCCAGCTACCGCGCGTTTTTAACGCGTTTCGTGAGCGGTTTATGCGAATCGCAGGCGATTGGCAATGGCAAATCGTTTGTGGCATTAGAAATGTGTTTATTGTTTGAGCTGTGCTATATAGTATATATGGACAGGTTTGCAAAATACCATACCTATTCGCACAAATCTTATAATGGTTGAGTACAGCTGAAGACAACGAATTAGGATTGGTTTTAAAAAATTGACTAACAAGTTTGAAGCGAAAATATATTTGTTTTATAAAACGAACATAGAGATCTTCAACAATTCTTAATAAAAAATAAATACAAAATTAATAAAAATATTCTTTTAATTAATCGCCTTTAAGGAAAGTAAAATAATGAATAAATAAGGGTTCATTATTTCTCAGAGTAAGAAAGTTTAGTTAGCAAATAGTAAAAGAAATGATTTTCCAGTTAAGTAACCAATCATTACTATTATCTTAACCGCGTATGTGCTAATTAATGCGGCTTTGGAAGCTCCAACACGCTTTCATGCTGTTTGCCAAAAGCGTAACCCAAAATTCAGTGTCAACTGATAAAGCCACCGGTAAGCAAAACAATCCGTATTGTCTGGGTCTGGTTGGTTAGTTCTGAATAAAAAGTGGAGCTGGCAGATAAGCAAACATATCTGAATCTTGCTGGGTAGTTTAATGGCCCCGCAATTTGGCTGAAAGGTGCTAGTTGCGAAATCTCGTGGTAAATATTTGCGATTCCCTTGAATGAGGAAAGATCTGTACAGGTAGCTCGATAAGCTGTAACCAAATACCCGGCTAATTCAACCGAATGCATTATCTCATTTCTGGTTAATTGCTTTCTCTTTTAGCCCATGCCAAGCCCTCGCAGGACTTAAACACACCGGGCGAGCTAAGTGATCTGAGAGGAGAAGAGAGGAGGAGCGGTGTCCAAAAATAAGACAGCTGTCGTGGAGGTGAGTTGGCCAAACAAAACCCCGGTGGGTAACTGGGCCAGGGGCCAAGAAATCAGGGAAATACAAAATACAGAACGGGACAAAGCCGACGGGACCCAAACGACTGGTTTGACGCACTGACGCATTAAGTAACTACCAATCCCAGACACATTGAAATACGAGCCAGTCCAATGCATTTCGGGTTTATTTTTACCCCAAGAACCGGAAATTTACGCTTTAAAAATGTTTATTTATTTTCACTTTGATTAAATGCAAAAGCCACCATAAGACACGCGCGGCATTCGCCTTTTAAGGGGCTACCAAGAAACGCTTATAAAGACAACAAGAAAAAGCGCACGCAATGAAACTTTGCATAAAATTAAAAAAATATATAAAAAATACGTTGGCTAGAGAGGGTTTTCATCGCCTTAGTCACGAAATTCCATTGATGGGGGGCCTTATAATTGAGAGAGATAATACCAAAAGCCCCAACTCCCCTCTTAGTTTTGGGTGACTCATGGAAGCAATCGGATTCTAGGTAATTCCTTGTCTGCCGTGACGTTTGAATGCCAGAAACCCCTCTCACCGCCTTGGGTAATCCCCCACAAATTCTCCTCAATCAGATTACGATTTTCGAGATCTCCCAACTCGATCTCGTGCTTGTCACCTTTTTTATATGGCTTGCTTATAGTCGTTAGTTGAAAACAAATCGGACATTTACACGAGATAAAGTAGCTTACGGCGAACGAGATTCAGATTGAGACAGTCAGAAAACCAGTCACGTAGTCGTAAAAAAAACTTACACTGCCAATTACAAAGTTGGCTTCTCAACCCCTGCGGTCATCGGGGTCACCAATCTACATTCACAAAGGGTTTCGGGTGAGAGTGATCTCTGGTATCCACTATATATGTAAACAACTTAGTTTTTGTGGAATTTAGCATTCCTTATGGAAAAATATAGTTAACAGATTATGCAAGATAAGTTCAGCTGTCCTTACTTATAATGCTGAAATCATAAACTTGGCTAGTTTAAACAGCTGTAAAGAAAGATGAGTAAAAATTTCACACAGGTGTTCTGGCAATCAAAAACCGACTGTTATCACTTTAACTTGGGTAATTGAGACATAAGTAAGGTGAGTCGCTTTTTAAGTGATGATTAATATGGGAAGAAGTTTGGCTTGAGCAAAGCGTCGAAACTTTCAGCCTTATGAGTCAGCCACAGCTCTGATTTCCTTGTGGTAATATTTTATTTTTAATTGTTAGTCTTGTTACCAAGACAACAATTTGGTTTAATTTTGCACTAAAAAAAATAGCCCTTCTTTCTCTAACGAGAAATACATTCATATTTCCTATAATTTTTCTTTAACCAGTGAAATTTTCTCTTCTGGAATGCACTTTGAAAGTCCATAACATATCCATTATCTTTTTTATTTTATTTACTTAGCCTCTATTTCAAAGCATGAAGGTATGCCATAAGTACCTGACGTTAGCATAGACATAAAATGTTTTAAGCTACTTTTTTATGTATATAAAAAGATGATCTCAATAGTTATAAGCCATTAAAAAAACTTAACCGTATTGTATAGAGACTACTTTTAATGAGCACCACCCACTTTCAAATGCTAGTTCCAAATTTGGAATAGAGCTGGAATAGAATCACGTGCCCGGGGAAATCAATTACTCAAGCGACAGCGAAAGCCGCAGCGATGACACGAGCCTCTTTTTATTTTGGTTACCGGTCTACACAGAAAAAAAAATTAAAATCACTTTAAAGATATTAAAAATAGATAAGTTAGGGTTATGTATTTAATTGATGAAACGGAAATATTTTATGTAGTAAAGTTTATAATTCAGAGATATCGGTTTTGTTTTTTTTTTTTTTTAGGATTCTGTACCGGATTCCGACTCAGAAGCGGAATCAGAGGAACAGCAAAGGCGTTCATATCCCCACCGTGATGAAGATCAACTTAACTCAGCCACCAACTTGGTTTTGGCCAGAAACTACAAGTATGATGTGGAGATCCTAGAATCTGGAGATGCAGACCAACAGGAAGACAGTAACATGGATGATATGGACGATCTGGAAGAGCGTTTCAAGGGACGCGGTGTGGTTTTCAGCACGGACACTGACACCTTTGCCTCTGAGAATATCGAGATGACCCCAGTGGATGTGCAAGCGGATGCGGTTAGTCAGGGACACGTGTTGCTTGGCATCGTGGTAGTGACACTGGCCTTGCTTTCCATTGGCCTGTACGCCGGCCTGGTCTTATGGCGCTCGCACCTGGAGTAAGTTCTTGGTTCTAATTGCCGTAATTTGCAGAGTGCTAATTCTTCACCTTTTGCTTGAATAGGCAGCGGTATGGAATGCGCGAGCGGTTGGTGAACCGGGATCTCGAGGAGGAGGCGGGCGGCGCTGAAGAAGTCGATTATCACGTCTACGCCCCGACTACGACGCCAGCAACGTCCAGGGCGTAGTCCGCAGAAAATCTGGTCCGATTTGAACCTATCCAGTGTGCGACAATTGGACCTGGTTGCGGTTTAAGTGCGCACTCACCACATAATATAGACGACGATATATTCAATCCCAGCGACAGAGATGGAGGATGGAGAGTGCGCTCGAACGTCTAATGAATGCCATAAATTTCCACGACAAGCTGAAAAGCATTCCGCTTCCCAATTACACTCTAATGGCGATGCTAAAGGTCACGCCGATATCTAGCATCGCAGTTGACAAGACCCAATTAGTTAGTAAGTTTCTGTGATATTGTTCTAGAGATTCTTTTGTACGTCCTTGCACTAACAATATGCATAGATCGCAAGTTGGTAAACGATAATAAATTCCAATTTGTAAATGTAAATTAAATGTAAAGTATGGTGTTTTTATTTTAAAAGGATTTTATTGATGCTGAATCTAATAAGGTAATGAGTCAGAAATAATTTTAAAACTTAATGAATAAAGTGAGTAACCGAATGAATGCAGCATACTAAATGTGGATTACACACATTTGCACATTTAAGTTATTCTACCTTTTTTTAATAATTTTTTATTTCTAAAAAACTGATTTATCTATTTTAAATTTCTACTTCTTAAACTTTCTTTCACTAACTGCAAGCATTGTCTATATAAATCTAATAAAGTTTCCTAATGTTAGTTTCTGTATTAATAGCTTTAATTTCGTCTTATTTTGGTATTAAATTTTGGTAAATTATTTTCCTTTAAATTTAAATTTAAATTATTCGCGCTTTTGGATATTTTCCAAAACTGAAAATCTAAATGTATCGCAGCCAACTTCGCTTGTATACTTCAGAAGAACTATTACGATGCGAACTAGCTCATGAAAAAGAATATTTTCGCATTTTACTGTTTAGCTGACAGAGAAAAAGAAAGAAATGATTGTCTTCGATCTTTTAATGATAAATTAATTGTCTTTAATATATTTGTGAACAGTTAGATAGTAATCGTGATCTCGACAAGCAACAAGTTTGCTGCATCAACCGGAACCAGTTCACTCAGGTCTTATTTCGCGCACTATCCAACACTGCCATCAGCTGTTACCACATGGCCATCCCGATTTTTTGGCCTGCACTTTGAACCTTGCGTTCGTTTCGCTGCGAATAAAGATACGAATTTGACTGCGCCTGTCCGCATTTCAGTTCGTCCTGCTCCGCCGTCCAATTGCCCACCGCACTTTCATCGGTTCAGAATCCCGCGGAACTCGCTGCCGTGCACATCGCATCGCATTTCCACTAGCTGCGTTTTCAGCATTTTTGGTTCGCTCTCTCCGGTTTTTATAGAGCGCTCCGTTCCGCTCTGCTCCGCTCTCTCTCCGCGCGCAACACTCTACAATTCCATTGATAAGCAGCGCCCGCCGCCTCCTCCTGTCCCGCCCCCGCCGCGGCTGCCGAATTCCGTCTCGCCCCCTTTTCTCTGAAAAAGTGCAAAGCAAAGCAAATCAATCAATTAAAAAAGTACGGCGAATAGTAGTGCAAGTGCGTGTGTTAATTAATTTAGTTTGCTTCATCCGTTCGCACATTCTGTGTTTATTAATTAGCAGTTCATAGTTTCCGGCGGAAAAACCAGCGACGTTCCGTATTATTTTCGAGCTTCCGTTCGACGGCCAATTACCAGGTGAAATACAAAAATATAATACAAAAAAAAAAAAAAAAAAAAAAAATATAAAAGGATAAGCCATCATGACGCACTGGGAGGACTTCTACAACACGCACCTGCCGCCCGCGGATTTTGAGGACAATCGTTCCCTCCTCAAGGAGTTCTGCGAAAGGCATAACAAATTACAGAACCGCATCGTCCTTGTCACGGTGAGTAGGGCATCCCAATCCGGATTAGGATTAGGGTCCAAGAACCAATTCTTAAAAACCGTACACCGTTAATTAACTGCCCGGCGGACTGGGGTTAAGCTGACCCCAAAAACTGGTGAAAGCTTTAAAGGCAAAACGGGCGCCTGGGGCCTTTAAAACAACACATTTAGTGTTAGTGTGGATGTGCATAAATTTAAGTCAGCTAGAACGAAAGTCTTTAATGTTAAGCACATGCGAAGGTTAACTTTAAGTTTATTAAGCACCTTTAAAATATGTTTTAAATAAGAGAATAAAACTATTTTGGAAGTTTTTAGATAAGATTAACAAAGATTAACAAACATTGAGTTCATTGATTTAAATGTTAAAAATAAAGGTTCTTTGTTCAAAGATAAATGTTCAAAGTGTTAACTATTTAAACATTATTTACATAAAATGTATACAGAATGCATGAATATATTGTTTATGCTTAATTGAACTGTATAAGTGTTTTAATGAACAATTTCAAAAGTATAATAAATATAAAAAACTCTGCAAAAAAAAGATAATATAAGGTAAATAGTAATAATTCCAATGTTCTTACTTCATAATTGAAAATAAAAAAGGGAAAAATAGATTTTAAACTAACTAAAGTGAAGTTAGTAAAAAAGATTTAAATTATATTTTATAATTTACTTTTATAATTGCATCGTTCCTTAACATAGGAAATATAGTTTTTGGTACTTTATTTGATTCATAAAGCTCAACGCTAAGCATTTATTTTCGGGTCAACTGGTGTTAAATCTCTGGGGCAGCCTAATCCGTCTTTGATTTACGCAAATGTTCAGAAAGAAGGCATAGAAGTTTTTCTTTTTATGATTTATGGCCAATGTGCAGTCTCATATAGGAGATTTGATTAACTACCTTAGATGAAATATTGGTTCCGAAATATATTTGGCCTTTTTCTAAGTGACTGAATTTTGCTTGATAATGTTAAATATTATTAATTTATTGCAATATAATATAATTTTACAAAGTATTATTATGCTATGTTGCAATTCTGATAATCTGTAAAAAAGAAATTGTAATGCGAACTTAATACCTACTTTTAACTTAGAAATTTGATGTAAAAATTGTATATAATTTTAAAAGCATCATTTGGGGTAAGGCAAAGGCTACTTAATTTATTATATTAAAAGGAAAACCTAAGAAATTAAGGAATAAAGAAATAAAGGAAAAATTAAAATAATTAAAATCTTTAATAAAACTTTTATTTCTTCTCAATTTCCAGTCCGGTGGCACCACAGTTCCACTGGAGCACAACACAGTACGATTTGTGGACAACTTTAGTGCTGGCACTCGAGGCTCTGCTTCGGCGGAATACTTCCTGGATCACGACTATGCCGTGATCTTTATGCACCGTCACAAATCACTGGAGCCCTTCACCCGGCACTTCACTGGCCAGCAGTTCTTCGACATGCTGGACATTGCGGACAATAGCCAGAGCTCAACGATAGCCATCAAGCCGGACTCGGTGGATGTGTTTGCACCAGTGTTGGCCAAGTACAAGATTGCCCGCGAAACACAGATGATTCTGTACGTGAACTTCACCAGTGTGGTTGACTATATGTGGCTGCTCCGTGCCGCCTGTGAGTGTTTGGCCGCCTTCGAGGAACGGGCCGTGCTTTACCTAGCAGCTGCCGTATCCGATTTCTACATACCCGAGGACATGATGGTAAGATGAGACTCCGGCCGGATGAGGCGAGTGGGCGGCCATGTGGGAAATCTCGTAATTGATTGCGCTCGTCACTGGGCGAGTGCGGAATGAGTGAGTGGAAATTGGTTTTTATCGATTTCCAAAGCTGCACTGCGGGAAATGATGGAAAATATTACTTGGTATTGCAAGTAAGGACAATGCAGAAGGCATAATGATTATGGATTCTTATCGATTTGCAAGGTTGCAGTGCGGAAATGAGGAAAATTTTACCTAGCACTTTCAACACTGCAATAGCTTAAGCCATAATGATTCTGCACTTTTCACGACTGCCAAGCCAAGTTTCACAGAGCAAAAATATGTTTGTTCTTAGGAGAAAATTGAAAATATAAAGACTGTAGAGTGCGTTTAAGCGAACCCAAGTTTTATGTAGCTTTTCTCACAGTGTGTCTCTAGTTGCTTTCGATGCCCTTGTGCCTGGTGCTCCTTCCGATTCCCGGTCGCTATGGAAGTCCCCGGTCTGTGACACATTTCCTCTCCACATTATTGACGTTCGACTGGGCTAAGTCAACTATGGGTTGCTGCCTGCTCCTACTGTTTCTCCTCCATCAGCTCCTTCTGCTGGCCACCGGGAGTCTTATCACAAACTGTCAGTGTCACTCACGGTGGCCTTGTGGCCTTGTCCGCCAGCAGCCTTAACATTGTCATCGTATAATTTGATTTGCATAATTTTGCTTGTTAGCGTGTTTCTGCTCTACGCTTCACTTGATTCCTGCCACCCACCCATCTCTCATCTATTTTTTTTTCCTAGTATTCACCTTTTGCTTTCATCTAGCTTTATATTGAGTGTCGAGGTGGGTGGGACGGGCGTGTTTACCTGTCAGGAGCCCATCCTTTCGCAGTCTGTCAGCTGACTTGTTGGCGCAGCAGCAAAAGGCTTTCAAGTGCATCAAATGTCCATTGGTGGGGCGTGAAAGGCTCTGCCTGTCAGCCCTACATATTTACCTGCCCGTTTTGCATTTGCATAGCATCACACATGTATTTCAGATGAATATACAGACGAGGTCACATTTATAGCACCGTCATTCCCTTGCGCACTGTCATTCCCTTGCGCACTGTCTTCTTTTTAAATTATTTTTCATAATGTTTGGCCTTAAAGTTGAAATTAAAGACAAAAGCTTTTAAAAATGGAAAATATTAAATGAGAAATGTTGGCTTTTAGCTGTGACTGCTTTCTAGAGTAACAATGAAATAAATAAATAAGGGTTTGTGTTTTATTAATATATTAACCAGTTTTTTAACCATATAAATAAACTAATTGAATTGGATAATGTATTAAGTCAGACTTCTAAAATCCTTTAACAGCCGTAAAAGCAACTGATAGATTTATAGATTCCATCTTATGTACTGCTGTTTTGACTTTATCTGTGCATCACTTGGTAGATGCTATGGGTGGTAAGCACGGAAACTTCCTTGCCACCGCCAACCACCTGAGCCAGAATCTGATTTCGATTCCGAGCATCGTCGTGGCATTTCCTACGCCTTGTTTCCGCTCAGTTCGTGCATTTCCCGTTCGCTTTCTCGCTTAAGACGTACGCCCACTTTGTCTGTGTATGCACACGTCTCGTTTAATGTGTGTTTGTGTGTGTTAGCCACAAATGGTCCGTTCACTTGATTAAATTGTTAGATACTCTCACGGCCCATTTGCCTTGGGTAAAATGTAGAATATGCCCAGAAATGCCAGAAATGGCGAAAATGGCCTGTTGATGTTTATGCACGTGTGTGTCTAGTCGAAATTTATGCGCATATTTGGCATCATCTTTGAGTGCTGCTCATAGTCTTTCCCGGGGGCAAGCACGATTTACCCACAATCGATTTGGATTTGCATAATAACCTTTTGGCAATGTATAAATAGAAGCAGTCAAGCTCGATGCATTGAAAATAAACCACGCTCAAGTTGCTTTTTCAAGTGGCTTCAAGGACTTTGCGCTGCTCAAAAGTAGGCAACTAAAATCTATTTCCACCCATTAGCTCTTAGCTGAGTTTCAACGAAAATTGAAAACTCATTCCCAAAGATCCAGACCGTCGTCTCGTCGTTAGCCCTAAAGCCCACAAGGTCAGCTCCCATACTGAATTTCAAAAAGTCAAAACCACAGCCCAGACACGTTTGCCGAGCCACTTGCCAAAGTTTGTCGCTGCTTACATACATATAAATGAGTGTATATGGTATGGTATTAGTACCAGTACCCAGCAAGATGATAATAAAAATTCAATTTCACAATCGCATCATCACGAGCGACGCACACGCCTCTAGAAAAACAAGGCCTAAAAGCCTTTACAAATTTATGCAAGGACCGAAGAATGGAGGCGAAGGCAACTTGCTATACAATTTGAATTAAATTCAGGACCCAGGGGGCGAGGTGGTTGTGGACCAAAAAGTAAATTGTACTCGTAATAAGTAAGAACAAACAGAAAATTAAAAGAGTAAACTAAGTTGAGGCAGGCGAAAAGCGAAGGCAGGACAAAAGGCAACGTGCCGAAATCCGCAAATCAAATCAAAAGATTTTACAAGAGCACGCATCAACGCACAGGCATACTGCAATTGGATTCTACGAAGGGAAAACAGAGCGGGAAAGCAGGAAAAGCGGGAAAAGCGAATTCAATGTCAACAGCTGCTAGCATTTCCCAGCAAAAGCAAGAGCCGCAAACTTTTTCCTCCCCAAAAAAGCTTAAAGTTTCCATCCTTCGACTTTCCTTTCGCTTTTCGTTGTCGACTTAATGCCCTGAGCTAAATTTTTCATTTCTCCTCGTCCAATGTCCCCGGCTACTTAGGCGTGTCCGTCCAACTGTCCAAGCTGTCCCCTTGTCCGTTTGTCCGTCCAGTTGTCCGGCAACTGTCCAACCGCATTGTCCGGCTGTGCCCGCTTTTGTGTGCCGGATAAATGAGACTGGTCAGCAGCTTAGAGCAGCTTACGGCGTTGCTCAGTTAATGAGAACGGACAGGGGGCGTTCAACAAGTTGCTGCTGGCCCACATGGCGTATGAGAGATATTTTTAGCAAACCTTTAAAAAAAAGCATCCTTGCAAAGGATGTGCAGCCAGGCGTTGTCGTTAGCTCATTACGGCTGAGTTATGCTTTCAATTAGTTGTAATTCATATGCCACGTGGCTTAAAAAAAAATAGAGGTTGGAAAATATACAGAATAAAAAGCGAAAGCTGAAAGGCAGCCCTGGCCTTTCATTTTGCCGTCTGTCTGTTTATTTTGCAAGGACACTTTGCTGCCCGAGTGTGCGTACGAGTGTCTGTGCTACATTGTGTGTGTGTGTGTGTGTTCATCTTCTTTTCCATTTAAGAGGATGTTGCCGCGGTGGCTTTTGTGGGCAACGAACCAGCCAACCGACCAACCAATACCAAACACATCGCGTATACGCAACGTGCGTCCATCATTCCATTAAAACACTAACCGCTGTCAACGGATTTTTCAGCCCACCCACAAAATGCAATCGGGAGATGGTGCGCCAACGATTTCGCTGCAGCTGGTGCCAAAAATGCTGGCTCCCCTTGCCAGTTTGTGGGTCCCTCACGCCTTTGTGGTGTCCTTTAAGCTGGAAACGGACGAGAGCCTATTGATTGTGAAGGCACGTGACAGCCTCAACAAATACAAGCACAAGGTGAGTTTTCGCTGGTACCTGGTAACTGCTTGCTTCTGGACAGGAATCACCCACCGCCCTTCCGCTCACTAATCCGAATTCTAATTTCTTCCGCGTCATCATCCAGCTGGTCATTGCCAATGTGTTGCAGACACGCAAACATCGCGTGGTATTCGTCACGCCCACAGATTCCTACGAGCTGCATTTGAGCCGCGAACAGACGCTGCAAGGACTCGAGATCGAGGAGCCCATCGTTGCCGATGTGGTAAGTGACTAAGTGGTATAATAACATTTAAATTTAACTTAGGCGTGTTTGTTTTATGTTTTAAGTTAGATTTATTTTAGTTAAGTCTCTAGTTTAAGTCTGCTTTAGGTCCTTAATGCCTCAGTCTAAACTGTCAATTTTAACTTGTTTTTACAGGTGCAAAAGCACGGGGAGTTCATCAACAACGCTCAACAGCGTCAATGACCGTTATCAATGCGTCGGCGGCCACAGACGCAGCAACATGTGCAGCATCAACACCACCACCAACTGGCCACCGGCGATGAGGATGACGATGCAGAGGATCTGGATCGGGATCCTTATTGCGTGACCAGTTCGCATTATTGCCGCGTTCTGAATCCGGGCACGCCAAGCTTTGCCCGAAAATATTGAGCAGGTTATTATATAGTCAGTCCATAGTGAAATACTGAAATGTGAATGGCAGACATTTGCATATACCTTTCACTTTTTTTGAGTTCCCGCCACAGTTTATCTATTTATGGTCGCTCCTTATAATTGAGGTGGCTTTGCTCCATTAGTCCTTTCCCTTGTTATTGTTGTTTTAATATTAGTTAATGTATTTCGTTTATTGTTGTCATGAGAAATGATGTCACTTGTATGTATTCACCATCCCCGTTTTGTTCCTTTTCTTCGTCTTCGTCTATTGTCTGGTGGCACGTTTATGTTATCGAGTATACGCAGTGTGTTGCGCAGACATCAATAAGCGATTTTGATTTATGTTTGTGCCGGGGTTTATGATGCTTACTTTTATTTTTTAATGAAGCATCGATCGATCGTCATCTTTAAATCCCTAAAACATGTGTGTTTAAAATCCGTGAAGTAACGAAAAGCGTTGCATGCAATCGCAATTTGCCGGACGAATCGTCCCTGGACAACGGGTGTGCTGTCAGTGGCAGGCGACGCGACAATTGATTTGCTGTTTTGCATATGTATATATATATATATATATATGGTGTAGGTCTGTATAGCAAAAAAAGAGAAAAGCTTGGCCCGTCAAATGTCCTTGTCGGTTCAAATTTATGGCGGCTCAAGCCTTGGGCGCCTGTCGATCCAAAGCGGGTCAAGTGCCAACGAGCAAAGGTCAGCTTAAAGCACCTCAAATTGAGTTTCAAAGCGGTGTTGCAAAACCTAATTAACATCCCAAACACACACTCTCACAGTGAGTTATTTCTTGGCCAGACTGAGATAGGCAGGCCTTCCGTATCTGTATCCTCAGGGTCCTTTTGCGGACCGCCGCCCTTTCCACATTTTTATTGCATGTTATGTCGTTGCCACGCCGCTCTCACGTCCTCTGTGCTCCGCCCTCGACCCTAAACCCAAAGCTCAAAGCCGCCTGCTTAAACGGCCTGGCGGTGAAGGGTTGGCGGTGGTTTCTGTTTTTTTTTTTGTATCCTCCTTTCATGGAGTTGTAACCACTTCCGTCCCGCCCGCATTTGTGGTTTTATTTTTCAGCCCAGAACTATGCAGTGTTTTGTGTTGTTTGGCCTGCTGTGTTTTTTTTCAGACCGGGAAAAAAATTCACATTTTTTGTGACGTTGGGTTTTCTGTGTGTGTTTGGGGTGGTTTGCTGGGCGGACCAGCTCCCTTTTGTTTGAGCCTGCATCAAATTAAATTTTATTGCGCTCGCACGCACCACAAACACAGGCCTGGCAAAAAAACAGAGATACTACGGGAAACAATCACACATGTGGCTTAGGATTTAAGCCTGGCTCCGTTTTTCCTTTGTTTTCACTTTCTTGTTGGTCGGTTTTTATGGCCCCTCACCTACACGTGCACCCACCCACATATCAAGTCTGCCTCATGTGTATTTCACAAACAAACGCCTGCTGCCCCCGCGTATCGATTGTGCATTAAAGTATAAACATAAAAATTCAGTTTGCCAACATGAGTTGCGTACAATAAAATATGTATAACTAGCCAACAAGATGGGGACTCTTCTTGGAAGGCGAGTGGATGCGGAGATGGTATTTGCCTTTATTGGCAAGCGATGTATTTTTTTCTTAAAGCTTACTAAGAGGATACTTAAGCATGCCAACCATAAATTAACTACTTAAATAACTGATAAGTTTCCAAAACATAAATGTAAATTCAAGAGGAACCTCTCCATATCCATAAATTTAGGACTGAATTCTGAATTGATTTTATAAACAGACATCGGACAAGCACTTTCTAAGTAGAACTCAATACTCGAATCATTAACCTCTAACTAAGTACATTAACAAGAAATTCAATAAATAAGAAAATCAAAAGTTCAACTACTTTTCAAGTCATCAAATATATATGAAATCTATTCTATATACATAACATGTACTATAATATCCAAGAGCGGAATAAAACCAAGTGAACCAATTTGTTAAAGTTTCAATATCCAATTTGGACCAACCCATATAAAAATAAAAGAAAAATTAGAACAAAATAAAATACGAACAAGAAATATATATATATATGTATATCTCGATGTATACCTTGAAAAAAATGAAAGAAAAAAGAAACCAAGGAATTTCCATTGAATATTTACTCTCTACAAGCATTTTGCCCTCTAAGCTAGATAACTATTTTATTGTTAAAATTGGTAAAAAAAAAAACTAAAAAAAACCAAAACACCCAAATCAAATTGTACGCAATGCAGTTATGGCCATTGCACCTGCCCTCTTTCTTACCGGAATCCATGAGCTGTTTAACTGTAAAACTGTTGTAAAATGTTTACCACAAATGTACCATATACCGTATATTGAATCTACTAATAATGTCTAGTATCCGTATACTTATACTTCTACAAAGATACATAAATATATATATATTTGAGTGTGTATTAAACTGGAAATGAAATAGCTTTAAATGTATAGAAAAAACAAGGTGTTTTATTTACCAACAATGGGTTGGATTGGGTTAAATGTTCCCTTAAAACCATTAATACTAAGTATGTACAATGTTGTTAGCTATAAAATAATAACTGGTGTTTGTTTTTTAAACAATTCATCGCTTTTAAAGCTGATAACTACATAACAACACTTTAAACTTGGCCAAGATTAAATGACTTAATACAACGGAATATAGATTAGTTTGGCAAATCGGTGAACTTAAACTTGAGCGGTATGTTTGGTAGATTAATCAGAGCAGATCGGAAGGCTTTCTCTGTGGGATAATTGAACTCCACGTTGAAGTTGCGAATAAGTCGAGCTGTGCCCAACTCCAGTTCCATCTCCACGATGCGTTTGCCCACACACATACGAGGTCCGAAACCGAAGGGTAGGAAAACGAAAGGATTCTTGGACTTCAGTTCGTTGGCAGGGCACTTTTCCTCTGCATCCTTGGGGCTTCGCAGCCAACGTTCGGGAAGGAACTTTGAGGCCTGTGGGAAATAATCATCCCTAGTCAAGGCATGCAGTGGAACGATGGACACATAAGTTCCAGCTGGTACTTGGTATCCACTGAGGATAGCATCCCTAGAAAGGACCCGAGCATTTCCCACAATTAGGGGACGGACGCGTTGACTTTCCTTAATACAAGCACGCAGATAGGGAACGTTCTTCATTGAAGCCTCGGTGAACTCAGAGTCCTTGTTGGGCAGCACTTTCATCACCTCCTCCCGAAGCCTGGCCTGCTTTTCTGGATTCTCTGCGAGGCACAGCATGAGAGCTGTAAAGGTGCTAGATGTCTGAATGGAAAATGTAAAAGTTTAAGGGGACTTCAAAAATGATTCTATAAATTATTCACCGTATCCACTCCTGCCATCAACATGTCCATGGCCATAACTGTGGCCACTTTCCGATTAACTTTCAGCAGTTTCTCGAGGACACTTTGCTCATTCTCCGGACGCACAACACCCGCCTTGGTCTCCTTATCCAATCGATCAATGGCTTCGTCAACGTACCCCAATGTGACTTCCTGGATACCATCTAGAGCTTTCAGCAATCGCTTCAACTTGGGTGTTTTAATATAGCGCCAGGGCGAAGGCTTCATCTCTAGGTCTGCAGATACTATGAAGAATTCATCCAGATAGTGGAAGAGCTTGAGTGCTTCGCTCTCCTTCTCCGTATCCTTGAGGAGACCCAACTGCTTGTCCAGGGCCACCACCGAAACGGATTCAAGGGTCCAGCGGTTAATAGTGTCTATGAAATCACCGGGGACTTCTAGAGTAGTGGGATCTCTCAATTCTTTGATACTATATATGGAATGTGATTTATGAATCAGTTTTTACTATAATTCCAAGTGTCTTACCGTTGGACAAACTCCTGATTAACCTGCGACATCTTCTTGTAATAAAGTCTCACATTCTTTGGTTGCATAAGAACGGGATTGACAACTGTCCTAAAGTCACCCCAAGATTTTCCCTGTGAGGGAATGATGCCAGTGATGCCTTCATAAAAATCCTTTCTGTACTCCTCGCGATGATAGCGCAGTGTATCGTTACCCGGACGGTGGGGCCAAATTCCTTCATTGCGGAAGATAACTTCAAAGTCCATGGGATTGTGGGTGCTCACAAAGGTTGGGTTACCCATTGTGCCCGGCAAAAAGAATATGTCGCCATAGTCCTGTCTCATGGCCTCAAACATTTCCATAAGTTCCATGTTTTTGTATTTACCACCGGGCATGAACGTTTTCATCATCAATCCCATCATATTGACACGGGGAATCTGGGAAAATGGCTTGGCCTGCAGCCATTCGGAATCCTCCCTAGCCTCAGCAGTCGCCACATTAGTTTGCCAGCGCTGAAAATTACAAATATATATTGTACATTATGATTAATTTGTTTATTGGCTAATACAACTTTACTGCCTTCTAGTTAATGTATAAAAAACATAAAAAAAGAGAACGCCACTTGATAAACTCCCTGATAGCTACTAGATTAATTGTTTATATTTAATACAAGTATTTACTTTTTGAGTGCTGAGCGAGAGAACCGCTTTTTGCGATTGAATTAATGACAGGCCACTGCGCACTTTCAGCATTTTTGCGATGTTTAGAACTTTTCCCGTTCACCGCCAAAACAAAACTGAGAACCGGGAAAACGTTCTATTAGCTTTATAATTCTTAGGCTGCGAGAGCTTTAACGCTTAATTGAACGATAACAACGCACAAACTGAGAGATAGCTAAACACAGAGAACTGCCTTCTAAACAGGTTCCAAAGAGAACATTTATGAATTAATAGCAAGCATACAAACTAAAACAAAGAATTGGCTCACTTTAAGAAATGTTTAATGGTGAAATGGCAACAAACCTAATCAACTAATAAACATAATAAAAAATTGGTCGTATTTTTGAACACTTCTTATCTCTCTCTCTAACAAACATCTAACCCCAATAAACACAAACAAATTAAGTGCTTCCCCCTTGCGTATCGGTCATTGTCAATGCCAGCAAATTGTAGTCACCATGACTGGTAAATATAAACATTTTCCAGAAGCTATAACATGGTCAGAGCTTTTAATACAATACTCGTTTAATATCTTTAAATCAGCAAGAGAAACTTTAAACTTTTGTTTTATATATTGTTAATTTATTTTAACTAAATTTTATTATAATTTAACAATACTACGTTAAGTATATCCCCAAGACATATGAGTTTTTAAATAAAACTTATCTTATCACAACACAAAATAACAGAGTCAAGACCCTTTCAAAAACATATTAGTTGGCTAAATCAGTAAACTTAAACTTGAGTGGAATATTGGGCAGATTGATAAGAGCAGAGCGGTAGGCATTCTTGGTGGAATAATTAAACTCGACGTTGAAGTTGCGAAGGATTCGGGCAATGCCCAGCTCCAGTTCCATTTCTACAATGCGTTTGCCCACACACATACGAGGTCCAAATCCGAAGGGCAGGAACACGAAGGGATTCTTAGTCTTTAGATGATTTGCTGGGCATTTTCCAGCGGAATCACTAGTGTTTCGTAGCCAGCGGTCGGGCAGGAACTCCAAAGGTTTCGGGAAGTATTCCTCTTTGTATAGAGAACTTATTGGTATCATGGAGACAAAAGTACCAGCTGGGACCTGATAGCCACTGATCACAGAATCCCTGGTTAGTCCACGGGCATTTCCCACGGTTAGTGGATATATTCTCTGTGACTCCTTAATGCAGGCTCGTAGATAGGGAACGTTCTTCATTGAAGCCTCTGTGAATTCGGAGTCCTTGTTGGGCAGCACCTTCATCACTTCCTCCCGAAGCTTGGCCTGCTTCTCCGGATTCTTGGCAAGGCACAACAAAAGTCCGGTAAAAGTGCTTGAAGTCTGGATAAGAAGTAAATTGTTATTGATTTCCATACATATTCCTGACCACTTACCGTATCCACTCCAGCCATCAGCATGTCCATGGCCATAATCGTGGCCACTTTCTTGTCAATTTTCAGCAGTTTTTCAAGGACACTTTGTTCATTCTCCGGGCGCACTACACCCTTCTTGGCCTCCTTCTCCAAGCGAGCGATCGCCTCGTCCACATAGCCCAAAGTAATGTCCTGTAGACCATCCAAAACTTTTAGCATTTTTTTGTACTCCGGCGTTGGGATATATCGCCAGATAGAAGGTTTCATCTCTAGGTCGGCTGAGAGCAGGAAGAAGTCATCCAGATATCTGAAAAGTTTGGTTGCTTCGCTATTCTTCCCCGAATCCTTGAGAAGGCCCAGCTGTTTATCCAGGGCCACCACAGATACCGATTCGAGAGTCCAGCGATTGATGGTGTCTAAGAAATCACCAGGTACCTCCTGAGTTGTAGCATCTCGAATGTCTTTGATGCTAAAAGTAAATATATTTTTATATAATTAATTAAATAGTTGTAGGTTCTCATACCGCTGAACAAACTCCTGGTTAACCTGCGACATCTTCTTAAAGTACAACCTTACGTTCTTGGGCTGCATAAGAACGGGGTTTACTACGGATCGAAAGTCTCCCCATGATTTTCCCTGTGAGGGAATAATGCCTTGTACTCCGTCGAAGAAGTCTTTCCTGTATTCGGTTCGATGATAGCGCAAAATATCACTGCCCGGTCTCGTTGGCCACACACCTTCATTCCGGAAGACCACCTCGAAATCCTTGGGGTTGTTTGTCATTACAAAGGCAGGACTGCCCAACATGCCGGACATGTAGAATATTTCTCCATAATCCTGTCGCATGGCATCAAACATTTCCATAGTTTCCATTTTCCTGTACTTTCCTCCCGGAAGGGCAATTTTGGCAAATAGAGATAGCATATTGGCCCGGGGAATATCTTTGAATGGCTTGGCCTGGAGCCATTCCGGGTCATCTCTTGGCTCAGCTGCTGCCACATTAGCCTGCCAACGCTGGAATATATTTTATTATAAAGATTATGTTTATACTTTATAATAATGTAACACCATATTGATAGTTCTCAACCTTTTAGAAAATTTCTTACTATTATTCTGTCTGTTAAACCCTTTTCCTTCCATTCTTTGTTGGTAATAAAAAGTATTTGTTTACCTTCTGACTGGCAGAGAAGAGAGACGCTTTTTGCGACTGTTGAATAATAAAACTGATTCGCGTTTTCAACATTTTTAGCACGCTAAGAACTTTGCTTGCTGACGATCAGAAAGACTCTACCCATACTAGCTATACTCTTAACATTTTCGGAGGCCGAGCGAGCTTTACTGCTAAATTCGGTAAATAAAACGCTCGAAATGATAAATTGAGAGCGGCAGAGAGGAAGTGCCGAACAAGTTCGCGCATTTTTGAGAATTGCTTATGAAAATATATGGCAAGCATTAGGTCATTAAAAAAAAGCTACATGTTCTTATATGTCATAGTATAGACACCAAGGTACCCCTTAATAGATGTAGGAAGTGCTAAAAGGAAATATTTTTGTTTTTTCGAAAACATTGCAGCCCATGCTAGCCTTAAACGATGTACCCAATACAATATAAGCAGTATCATCTCTGATGGGAGTGGACAAGTTTATTGACGTAGGTTCAAAAATTTTTATTAGCTAAATAAAAAGTTTTGTGGCAAATATTATATCTAATCAGCTGGAACAAACTCACATTCAGCTAACTCATCGGTTTCTGACCAAACTTTCTGCGTTGCCAAACAATTTCAAAATTTTGTTTGATAGGAAGAACTAATTGCATCAGAAAAATTTGACTATATAGTCGCTATAAAAATAATCTTTTGATTCCCAGTTCTCAGTCTTATCATTGAAAACAAAATAAACTACATAGATATTTTTGCATTTATTTATTTAGACATTATTTGTATTAACCATATATGTATTTGTTCAAACACCAAAAAGTTTTTTGTTCTTGCTAATCAAATTGTTGGCATACTCATTGATAATAGTTGCAATCTGATAAAGTATACAAAATTACATACTCGTAAAAGGAAATATAAATATTCGTTTAGTTTAATGACTTAATTATAGATTACTAATTAATTAAAGTTGCAAAAATCGTTTGAGTTTGCATACGATAAGCATATTTTTTACATGACAATTTCCGCGCGAAACAATTTGGCACGCTGGGCAAAGATATATAGATATATATATATATATGTATATATGTATAGTATGTTTATATGGGGCGATTCAGAGTATATATAATTCGTTGACTCTAAGGACTAAGTGTCTATGACAGTTTCGTATAGTATTTATATGATAATTCCTTTAGCATTGAGCAGGGTTAACTCGCAGAATAACTGGAACTAATCCTGGCTGGCAGATCCATTCGTCTGCTGGTAGTTGCACACAATCTTGGCCGCATCGTTCATCATCTTGGCCGTGGAGCGGACGAGGAACATCAGATGACATTCGTCGTATACGGTCAGCTCCACCCGAGTTCGCACCAATCCATGGAGCACGGTGGCCCTTTCCAGGTCCAACCATCGCTGAAGGGCCAATTCCCTTTCCTTGATGGATCCAGTGAGCGCCACATCCGAGGGACCCCACAGCACAAACTCCAGGACTGCCTTTGCCTTGGACAGGGATTCGGCTCGTTCCTGCTGCAGGATGTCTGCCAGGATAGGCGTGATTTTTGTGGCAGGAAGCATGTCGGTCAAGGCGGAGTGGGCGCACTTGCATAGCGTTCCCATGGGCTCATCGTCGTCATTGTTGTTTCTACGGAGGGGTAGAAGTTTATTAGTAAGATATATCCAAAAAGTAATGATTATTTCGAACTCACCCCTGCAGCACACAGAGTCTCGCCTGGGCGTCCTTGTTGTCCATGTCCTTGGACAGCACCACATTGGACAGACTAAGCGGCGTCTCCTCGATCGCCTTGGCCTGCAGGTTCTTCATTCCGTTGACCAGCTGCAGCATGATGAAGGCCACCTCCCGCGTCATCACATCATCGAATGCAGGCATGGCATTTGCATTGGTCAATCCATCCTCTCCACCCATTGATGTGGCCGAGGATTCTTCGTTTAGGGTACTCAGATTCTGCACCGAGACCACGTTCCTCAAATTTCCAGCAATTGTTCCATTTCCATCCTTCAGTCCACTGAGATTGGGAATGGAGCCGCGGAAGTTGAAGTTGCTCTTGTCCAGCACCTGCGACTTGCCCTTGAGTATTGATCCGATCGATTGGAGAGTCTCCAGTTGCAATCTTGGTAGCACTGAGATGGTGGCCTGCAGCAGGGTCACCTCTGTCGAGGGCATCAGTGGCAACTGGTAACTGGGCACCAGGTCACAGAATTCGGTCACCGGGTTGAGCACATCGCTTACTCCACCGGTCAGCTGACTCAGTTCACCACCAACGCCGGCCAGTTGGTTGCAATCAGCTGATAGGGCCAAGGTCACTGGGGATGAACTCCACAGGGCTGCATGGAAGGCTTTCTTGCCCACTACAAAGGCCTGGGTTCCCTCCAAGATGGTAAAGTCCTCGTAGCGTAAGTTGATGGCATTGGCCAGAGGACGCAGAGCTGCCGGCACCACTGGAGTTTGCTGGAGCTGAAGAGGAACAAACGTTAGACTTCCAGTCTTAATCAGAACTAAAATTGAAAATCTTTACCTGATCTAGCACCTGGGCGAGTGCCTCATGATTGGCCACCACCACGGCGGTGTAGTTATCCTCGATGGTCTTGTGCACGACACTGCGTCCTTTGCGCATGCGCAAACGATTCGTGGCCTTGCTGCGGTTCTTGTTGGCCTAAAGTAAAGGGGTTTTAATCAGATTAAGGTATTGGAAATCTTATTCAAGGAGACTCACCTGTGGCATGCCCCAGACGCTGTCGTTGATGTCCGTGGCCACATCGCCGCCCGCCTCGCTGCCGTAGTAGCTGTACGGAGCATAGATATCGAACTCGCCCACCTCACTGCCTGCATATGAAGCGGAGATGATGCGTGGAATGTTGGCTAAAAGGGAGAAGATATCAAGGATTAGATTTGGGTATAAAAAAGAACCAAACAAGATCATTACTTAAGATCAACTTAAGCTAATCCTTAGTAAAAGAAAAGCAAACCTACCCAAGCTGTTGTTCAATCCGTAGTTTCGCACCGGTCCGTACTCGCTGCGTGAGTAACTGGCAATGGATGCCGTATCCGAGTAGATGTTGTTACGCCTCGTGGCCTGGGTCAATCTCTGACCAGCCACGGAAAGATCAATATTACTGCGCGTGGGTGGCGGAGGAGGCGTCGAAGTGGAGGGCGTTGGCGTGGTATTACCAGTAGCCGTTGGTGGTGGCGGAGAGCCCATCTTCACGAACTCGTACATATTCTCATAGTCTCGTTTGTCCTTCAGATAGCTATCAATGGTGCTGTTGATCTTGCGCACCGAGTCCTTGAGACTGCTTCTTTGGGCAGCATCTGCTGCATCAATAGAACGCTGCTCGAAGATCTCTAATTTGCTGGAGATGGACATCTTGGGCTCGCTCTTCTTCTGGGGTTGCCGCTCGAAGGTGCTCGTTCTACTGTTTGCAGTGGAGGCGGACTTCCCTGCCTCCTGACCAGTGGTGTTGGCATTGATCTTGGTTATCGCCTTGCCCTGATCTGTGGCTACATTGTCACCGTTTGACGAGCAAATGGAGATAGTGTCGGTGAGGACTCCGCGCTTGCGTACTAGTTCCAGCTGGGCCTCCCGCTCCCGCATGCTGGCCGTGCGCTCTGGCTTACGTGGTGCGATCGAGGAGCGAATTTCACCTGTGGAATAAAATTTAGAAATTAGTGGTTAGTAGAGGGTTCTTGAGTATGTAACTAAGACTCGTCGATGTAGTTTTAGTAATCTTAGGATGACTCGGATGGATGATTGTAAGCTTTAAAATGCATTTAGTAAACAATATTCTTGCAATATTATATTTGACTAAAAAAACTTTTAAATTCCATCTATCTTTCTAAGAGATGAGCATAGAATAGAGCGCTAAGCTCTGCTGGTAACTGTCAGATACTTAATAAGTCGTCCTCAAATAAAGTCTAATTTATTAACTAGTTCTATTAGGAAAACGGTTATAGGTTAACTTTCAAAGCTCTTCTAATGTTCCCAATTTAACCATATCAGCTTAAGCACCAATGAATAAATACAATTAAAGAGTTGGTAAAGAGGAGCTCTTCACAACCATTTCGTAATTTATTCATAAGATTTCCCAGGCCGTACTCAAATTTGCTTGGCCTTCATGTGGCGATGCCAAATGTTTGCTGGCACCTGGAGAATTGTGGAAAATCCAGCCACTGAATGCCAGCTCCACCCTCCTCTCCAGTTCACCAGGCCAAGTAGTTAGACAACCCGTGAGTACTAATTGCGATTTTGACCCAAATTCGTGCCAAATTACAATTCGCATGATGGTGCTGATGGTCAGGTTGAATGTGGTTGCTCTTGGATCTGGGGCTCACTGACTGGCTGGCTAGCTTGTTTGCTCGCTCTTCCTCCGAGATGTCTAACAAATGGCTCTAGATGTGGCTCTGGATCTGGCTGTTTTTATTTTTCATGACCAGGTGCCAGTTACCAGGTGCAGCGGCAGGTGTAACAAGTTCTCGCCGCATTCGCGTTGACCGCAAAGTGTCAGGCCGAAAGAAATGGGTCTCTGGTCCGGCAGTTTCACCAGTTGGTTCTCCTTCCTCCGGCCGAAACCATCAACATGTGGTTACCTCATTGGTCTCGGGCATAGCCCCGAGTTGGCCTGGCTTATTTTCATTTCGATTTTGTTTTTTTTCTGTTTTACTTGGCCCGCTCATCTGGTAAACTATTTTGCTCTCTGGCTTTGGCCACTTAACCCAGTTCGAGCCGGCTCATCACACTCGTTTCGATGCGGCGGATATGGTCATAAGTGGCATACCTGTATCCGTACTTTGGTCTATATCTATATATATATATATAAAGGAGTGTGTGTGTGCCCGTTATATTGATTAAAATGCGTAACTTGTTCTGCGTTTGGTTTTTGGGTTCTACTTTGAGAGGAGTTGCTGCCACAGCTTTTACCATTTACGGTGATTTTATTCGTGTTCTTGTTTCTCGTTTCGTGTTTGTGGCTGCAATTGAAGTCAACAAGTTGGCTGAAAGAAGTGGGTGAAGTGGCCAAGACCCTTCAGACCCACATTTCTACATATACTCACTCGTTCATACACTATACATGAGCTGGCTGTTTTGAAGGTCGTCAAATTTCTGGGCGCTGTCAGTGAACGTGATTTGCTTACGCTTTCTTTTGGAATGCGATCGCAAAAAAGTCGGGAGAAATGGATGCGGAAAGTGGGGGATACATATGTCTGTATGTTGGCCACAACTCATGGAATCGGGTCAATGGGAACGAGATTGAAATTAACTTCATGAGTGCCGGAATTCCGCTTACTCATTATGCAGGAATGCTCAGTGGCCCAAAATGCTTGCGAATATAAGGCTTATTTGCTCTACATTTGGTAATGTTGTTTATGACTTTAAGTTAGTTTAAAAAACTATTTAACTAGATTTAGGTATTAGTCATACTTAGGTAATTAAAGTCAAGAAAAAGCTTAAAGTCTGTTCTAACATAGGTGAATTATGTAAAGTTTTAAATTATTTTTAAAGTTCTTGGTTTAATTGTAAGAACATTAAACTAATACCTTTTTTTTAAAAAGATCACTCACCCAAATTGGCGTAGACGTTGTCGGCCTTCAGCTTAACGGATCCGGTGCCGGATCCCAGTGCCAGGACATTGGAGTCCACGCTGCTGCTGCTGAGCGTGGCGGTCAGTTCGGTCTTCTGCTTCCGCCGGAGTTCAGCGCTCTTGGGCGGCGGTGGGCGTGCCGGCTTGTTAGCCTCATGGGCACGCTGGCCCTCACTGGCGCTCGATCGAAGGGGCGGTGCCGGTGGCTTGGCCGTAACCACGGCCACTGTCTGAGCCGAAACAGAGTCACTCGTCTTGGTAATATCCTTTACCACCTCCACTGCCGTGGGATTTATATCGATAGGATGGATGATAACCAGACGAGGTTTCCCAGAGGCATTACCCTCCTCCGTTCCTGTGCATATTTCCGTATAGATACTGGCCTCCTTTTTACCCAGAGCTTCACCTGATTTGGTGTTACCTCCATTGCTGCCCATGCGGAGGAACTTTTTAATGGAGAACTTGGACTTTTGTTTCTGTGGCGGCGATGCCGATGGGGATTTTTTGTCTAGGCCAGCTGCGGCCAGACATTCCTCTGACATGGAGAGATGACGCTGATTCCGGGGCGTTGGCTCTGGCGTCATCGGTTGCTTCAGGCTCAGAACTGAGCTGGCCGATTGCATCTGCATCTGCTTGGCTGCATTGGCTCGCTGCATTACGAATGTGTTGAGACTCCGGAACTTGGGGTTAATCACGGCCCGTTCCCGTTTATCCTTCTCCCGGATAACAGGAGCGGCTGCAGCCACCGGAAGGGCTGGCTTTCTGGTGTACAAATTGCTGTTGATAGTGGCAGATGCAGGTGCAACAGTAGCTGCTCCTGTTACAACACTTGGTGCTCCTCCCTTTTGGCTCTCAGCTGGTGTCGGTGTTGATGTTGATGTCTCACCTGGGACAGATGACGTGGTCTTTTCCGCTGGCTTTGCTGCCGCCTTCGCCGCTTGCTCGAACTCAACTACCAGACTGTAATCTCGCTCCGGCGTGGGCGGAGCGCTCAGCTTTGGCTCTGGCGGCGGATTCGGGGCTTTGCCCTTTTTCAGCTTGGCCTCGTCAGCGGCTAGATTCTCTTTGGCCAACTGTAGACACTCGCTGGACTTCGAAATGGCCGATTGCAGCTGGCTGATGAATTGCTGCTCGGCGCAGCTGGGTTGTCTCTTGCCCAGGAAACTTTTCAGTTGGCTGCTGTTATTGGTATTGGAATTATTGCTGCTGGGATGGCTATTGACAAGTGGTTTCACCGGCAATTCTGGCTTTTTCAGGCCATGTAGAAACGAGGGCCTGGCATCGATCTTCATGGGTGGCGGCGGTGACTTTGGCAGTGCAGGAAGCTGCTGATCCGCCTCCTTTTGTTGTGTTTGTTTTTGCTTTTGCTCTAGGCTATTATCCGGATCTGCACTGCCATCGGGTTCGCCATGTAGTTCCCTGCTCTTAACAGCCGGCTTGGGCACCGCCTGATCTCCTATCTGAATATCCTCGTAATCAGAGTTATTGGTACTAGCACTTAGCTTCTTCTCCACCAGCATTTGCCGCTGTTCTCCACTGATTACCGTTCCCTTGGCCAAACCCAAGTTCTTGTACTCACTGCCCAGACTAATTCCAATTCCCGAATCCGATTCACTGCGAATCATGTTGTAGGCATTTTCCTCATCTGAACTGCCATCGAAACTGCTGCCGGTGGAGTCCAAGGCATCATCGGAACTGCACTTGGTCACAATCAGACCATCGGAGGTTATCTTGCTGGTCATAAAGTTGCCCTCGTGCAGATTATAGCTGGCTGCACGGGTTTTTGAGCTGAGTAGCATGTCCGTGATGTACTGGGAACTGGAGTAGTGGGAATTACCGGAGTTCTCCGTATGGGCAGCGGTGGCCACACCCACCTGTTCAGAGTACTTGCCATCGGGGAGATTCTCATAACTCAACTGGGTCTCCACCACATCATAGTAGGCTGAGACACCATTTTCCGTATCCGAGCAATTGCTGTCCGTGTCCGAGTATTTGTGGCACACGTTCACCTTGGGTTTGGTCTGGTCCCTGGTGATGGGCGCATTCCGAGCGATGGGTTTCTTAAGGTCAAGAAATGGCTTCGGAGAGTCACTCAGGGCACTTAGCTCGAATTTGATCTTGCTGCTGCTGTTGGTAGAGGAAGTTGAGATGTTGCTGTTGTTTCCGCTTGAATTTGTGGCAGCTGCATTTGTCTCGCTTAGCTTCTGCTTTTGCTCCAAAGTCTCGGAGATCTCGTCTAGCAGTGACTTTTCCATGGCTCGTTCTATGGGCGGACTAGCTTTGCCATCTCGCGAAGATGTTGCCGTTGCGACAGCTGACCCTGTTGCAGTTGCCGTAGCTGTAGTGCTTTTGGCCATGGTTAGTGTGGGTGTTAGGGTGGTGGTCACCTTTTTGGTAACACTGGCAGTTGCCGTAGTTGTACTACTGCTTTTGATGGCTGTCGTTGTTGTTGTTGTTGTGTTTATGGTTGCTGGTTTGGCTTTTGCCGGTGTTGCCCCAGCTGATGTTGCAACAGAGGTTGCTGGTTTGCTTTTGCTTTCCGCAGGCGCACTTTTCGCTGGAGTCGTTGAAGATGTTTTGCCGATGGGTTGGCCAAAAGGCATCACATTGATCGTTAGGGTCTGCTTCTTGCCCTCTTTGTCCACCTGAGGGGCACCCAACTTCAGGGCGGCAAAGGATTTCTTGATATTCTCCTCGGCATCGCCTAAGAGGTTGCCATTGTTCATATTGAAATCGGTGTTGGCCCTGGTAATCCTTTTCAGCTCCACCGTTTCCTCATCATCTGTTTCGGTAATGGCCATGTCATCGTGCTCATTGCCAAGATTCATAAAATCGTGATCGTCATCGTCATCATCGTCTTCCGACCACTCGCCGCCATAGCCAATGACCTCGTGCAGCTGCTTGGGAAAGCACACCTTGCCACCTTTCGAGTTTGAGGATTTTCCCGAAGTGGAAGAACTGGTCAATCTAACCCCGAAAGCCTTCTTTATTATGCTCTTGGCCGGAGTCTTGTGCTTGTTGGGGTAATCCGTTTTAACCTCTTTGTCTGTTTTATGGCTGCCACCCATTTTGGAGGCAGCTGCTGCAGCGGCTGCCTTGTGTTCGTCCTTGGACTTGAAGCAATTTGAGCACAAATCCTTCTTCCAGGCATTTTGGGTGAAGTGCGAACAGATCGAGGACGACATCGCTGAGTCTATATTTGATGCTTACTGCTGCTTCCGCCGACGAAAAACCTTAGGCCATATTCTGCAAAAGGGTAAAACGAAAAAATATATTTAAAAAAAAAATCAGATAAGTGGTCGTGAGTTATGGTTAGCTGATGATGAGGTTGTTAGTTCGTGTAAGCCTAAACTTTCTTTGCAAAAATATTGCGCAAGCTCACAATTAACTTTCACTGCCGCCTGCAACGCAATCTCAACTTCTGCCGCATGACTCAATATTGATTGAGCGGAGAAGTTAAGACCGGCAATTGTGACTGCGCCATGTGGTCATCCAGCAGCCGAAATCATGGCCACAAACAGCTATTTGCCCAGGCCAGCTTATCAATCAATCTTCATCTTGATAATGGAATTATTGAAATTTTCCTGATGATGATGTGACTGTCGTTGGTTGAGTTCATGGCTTGCCAGAAAACTCTTGGTGGTTGGGAAAATGCGAAAAAAAAAGTCTGGAATGGATAGATGGGAGTGCAACCACATAATTAACTTTGATTGTCACATCTCTCCGCGGCTCCAACATTCGATTGCTGTTGGGTAATCGCCAGTTGTTGCCGCACTTTGTTATCCATTTGGCTACTGTTTGCCATTTATTTTGTCGCCAGCTTGCAAATGACTTTCTAAACCCAGCCCAAACTGCATGTGCAACACGCTAACGGTCGCAAAAATGTCTAGCAATGAAAAAACACCTAGGAAATGCCACACAGAAATAAAAACAGAGAGACAAAACATTTATAGCTTTAAAATTGGCAGCTTGATTTGGTCAGAGCTTCTAGAAATGATTTCAAAGGCAAACTGGTTTCCTTCTAAGGAGCTAACCATTCATTTTGATAATTTCCCAAACAAAGACAGAATGATTTGTAGTTTCTGTGAAATTTCCTGTAGAACTTTATTAGGCTAATTTAATGAGTAATTTGTGAGAACTTTTATGGGTAACTTTTATTCTTTAAAGTTAACTGGAACAACTAATTTTGTGAATGCCATTCCAGAGACTTTAATGGCCATCTGGTAACCATCTTGTTATTATTCTCGCAGTCATATCATTGGTAGATCAAATTACTTGATGACGGTTCGGTATCTGGAAGATCTTTTTAGAACCTCTTCTTAACCATTTTTGGGCGTTTCTTCTGAAACATTTCACACTATTACAGCCAGCAGCTGCAACATCCCCAGACAGCAGCTAACAATGTAACGATTTTGAGGTCTTTAAGCCATTAACATCTTTATATGGCTGTGAGCATCTACGCAAGTGTGTCACTTCAACCAAAACACGTAGTTTAGGCGCCCAATTGGGAGAGTGTTGGTGTCGCAGTGACAACACCCACAACGGCAACAATGAAGATGACAACAGCAGCAACGCCAGCTAACACAACAGTCTTTAGCTTCTTTTGGCCAACATTTATCAACGCCAGAGAGCCAAGGAAAGTTGACCCATTGTTAAATGTTGCCGGTGTGCTCGACTTCTGTTGCTGCCACGCTTGATTTCTGCATCAGATGCTAATGTTGCTGCTGGAACTGTTGCAGTTTTGGGTCAGCATTTTGACTTGACGGTTAATATGCATAAATCTCGGCAATGTGCAATGCGGTCGCTGAAAAACAATTGGCAACGAATGAAGATAAATGGGGAGGCAGGGGAGAAAAGGGTGTTTTGGGCAAATTGCATAACTGCGGCAGCTAAATGTTGCTGCTGTGTTTCTTTTTTTGTTTGTTGTTGTATTTATTTTGCCCGCATTGTTACCCATAAATTTTAGCCACAACTCGCGGTTTTCGTTACCGTTTGTTTTTCTGTCTATTTCTGCCACGGTTTTTTTTGTTTGTTAATTGTTTGCATTTTTTTTTCTTTCACTCATTTGCATTCGGTTGCGGCATCGATTGGCCATTTATTTATGGCCAAGCACACACACAAACAAACTCAACGAACAGGCAAAAGGCGATGAGAGTTGTGCCCATTCTCATGGAAAGCAAGTGGATCGCTGGATAGCATATAAGCCAACTATTGAGCGGAGGAGCCGGTTGAAAAAAAAGTGAAATAGCCGAGCATTTGAAAAACTGTCAAAGGCTGTAAAGAAATGCAGAAAATTCACAACAAATTGTGGGGCCCATTTGACCATATAAAAGCCGTCTGCCCAAGTTCCAGCAGCCTCCAATCGAAATGAAGATGGTGTGGCAGCAGCAACTCGAAATGGAATGTGCAGCAGCAGCAGCAGCAGCAGCAACAACAACAACATCATCCACATCGACAACATCTTTAAGCTATTTTTCAAGTTTGGCAGTTGGCCTGGCAGCAGGAATGCTGTTTCCACCCGGTAAGATTGTTGGCCAGAAGAAAGAGAGATATCAAGGCGTGTTACTGCGGCAAAAGTGTTACACAAATAAATCTACATACATTTTCAGGCTAGCTCGCTAAGCTCCTGACCAAAATGGTTAATTTATGCCTGGCCAGGATGTTGGCCAGTTAGCCAAGTTGGCTTTCTAAGGCGAGTGAATGACTTAGACTGACATTTGGTAGATGGATTCCAAAATGGGGAAAACTGTCCGTGGGCGTTACAAACTAATCGATGCGCTGCTGTCTGATCTGGATTTGCATTTTGCATACATTGTGGCTGTCTATAAAGTACAGCCAATTGGACATACATGAAAATGCCCGTTAACGAAACCCGTTTTCCCCATTTCGTTCCGCCGTCAACCCATTTCGATATTTTGCATTCTGGCATTCTGTATTTGCTTTAATCTGATCGGCCAAAAACAGTTAGCTTGACCGCACAGTCAGGCCAATTGAGGCCAACAGGTTTTTGGCCAGAAGCAAGAGCAGGAGTGTTCTGCAGGCTATTCTTAACAACACATCCTAGTCTTTGTTTGGGTTAGCTGCCGCCTGTTTTTTTTTGCCAAGAGTACAAGGAAAGTGGGTTAAAATCGGTTGATTCAGCAGCAACCGCAGCGAAGAGCAACAAAAAAGTTTCCAGAACCAAATTTTAATTTAATCACCGCCGAGTGTGTTGATTCCCATTAAAGCCGAACAGGAAAGCGAAAAGCGCAAAAGCACGAAATTGAAACGAAATCAAGCGAAATCAAGATGAGGTGAACGGAGAAGATACTATATGGTGTTCCATCTGGAAATCGGGATGAGAAGTGAGGGGCAACATTCGGGAGCTTTGTTCCACATTTGCACGTGAGATTTATGCGTGGATGAGGTTGGGGGAAAGGCCCCCATCTTATGGTGTTTATTTATACATTTATCGTTATGTATACGCACGTATTAATGGATCTATATGCACGGCAGCAGCAATATCCACCTGTGTTATGTTCGCTCTTTTCGAGATTATGCAAAGCAGCAGCAACAGCAACAGCAACAACAGCAGCGGGAGTAGAGGAATGCTCTCCGCCCTGTTTACATTGCTTAAGTTATGCAGAGACACTCGGCATTCGGCACTCTGCGAAGTTTTTTGGGCAAAAATTCAAGAATTCTTAGCTGGGTTGGGCCTTTTGCAAAGACGAACGGATGTGGTGGGCGATCCAACAGCCAAATGTCAAACTATTTGCTCTGGGCCCGTTTCAATGCCTTTAAAGGCAAACTACCAATTAGGCGCCTGGCAAAGACTTGAAGAATCTCACATCTCTGCATCTCTAAGCCGCCTTAAGCTTATAGCTTTATTAGTTCAAAGTTCAAGTTCAAGAGTGTGCTCTGCTCTTGGGCTTTAGTTGCATTGTTCGTCTATGTATTAGCCCAAATTACACTTTCAAATTTAATCAGCTGCTTATTGAGAGCTCTCCATGTGTGGGAAAGTCAAACATTGTTAAGTGAGATATATTATGCGCATTGTAATTCGAACTTAATACACTTAAAAAATACAGGTGTTACTAATATTGGACTGAAATAATAATAAAAATGGAAATTCTCAATGAACTTAATCTTAAGGAAGATAATTTAAAATTGTAAAAAAGCTTCTAAAGTTACTTTTAAGGCTTGTTTTTACTTTTTCTCGTCTTTTTAAATAAATATAATATAAGAAAAATTATATTTTTTCCTTCACTTCAATTGTATTTTGATTTCTATTCAATAATAGAGCAAATTTTTGTATACTTTTAAGACCACAAAAATAGTGTCTTTGACAATGCAAAATATATTTTGATTTTGCTTTTTTGTGTCTGTGCAGTTTTCAATGCCACATCAAGACAATCAAAATCCAACTGATATATGCCAAAAATGTTATCCGTTTCCCTGTTCACACGCTCAGCCAAACACAAATTTGGCTGGGAGATTGTTTAATTAAAGCCAAGTCAAAGTTGCTGGCGTAGTTGTTGTGCCTCTCGAGAACTTGCCGGATGTTGGATGCAGGCAACAGGGCAATTTTGTCAACAGGTAATACAACAAACTTGTGCGACCACAATAATGACAACAAAAAGGCAGCAGCAACAAATGCTGCGTCAACAGAAGCAGCAGCAGCAACAACAGCAACAACAGCAGCAGCAGCAGCAAAATCCAGCACCAGCAATTAAATTGTGAAGAAGTTGTTTGGGAAGGGGGAGTGGAAATTACTGTAGTGCCGCTGGCTGTTTGAAGCCTTTTAACCATAAACATAGCTGATGACTACCTGCTTTAAGCACAAGTCAACGGAGTGTGATTAAAGTGGAAAGATTGGATTTGCCAAGTTAGTAGAAGGGGGAGCTAACCTTTTGGCCCAACACTCTTAAGATTTAATACGAACTTAAGTGCCAGAACACATTTAGTTTGACCACCCAAGACCTTCGAGACATGATTTCTTGATGGCTTGACACATTCTGCAAATGGTTTTGGCCCAGCCAAAAGTTACTTGTCCGCCTGTCAATTATCCTGAATAACGAGCCCGGCTCACAGCTTCGCGTCTAGATGTCAATATTGCCAGTCATTCGATGCCCGTCGGCATATCATGTCGGGTTAATTGAAGTTGCCATATTTGCTGCTGCTAAGCTGCTTAACCGATGTGCCACAGAGGCCTAAAAACATTAGCCCAAGGCCCCCAAATGGCAAAGTTTGGGTTTATTTTTAGCAGCAAGTTGATTACGGAAAAATGTTTTATGTTCATTTTCGCCAAGGATATTCCAGGAAATTGCAAGGGAGGAGCTGCGGGAGCTGCCTTAATCAAGCGAGGACCGTAAATTTATGCCTGTGAGCGGCACCCACATCTTCCTTTTGCCTTTGGGCATTCTGTTGCACAAAATAACGGGGGAGGGAAGTTGGTGGTTGGGGGGCTTGGGAGGCGGAAAGAAACATGTATTTCAAGGTTAAGTTCCCATGTCGTCTTCGTTTTCATTTGCTGTTGCGTGACGCAGACAAAGAGTACAACAAAAAACAGACATAAGAAGAGGCGAAGATGAAAAGGAAGCTGAAGAAGGCACTGTTGCAACGTGGCGCAAAAGAACGACAGCGGCAGCAACATCAGCTGCAACACAAGACATTGCAAATTAATAAATGAAAACGCATCCATTGATGCAACTGTTGCCAGGAGACCAAATAGTTGCTGTTGCACACCACTGCTGCCTGTTGCTGCTGCCGCTGCTTTGTTGATTTTCTTCTTTAAGCACGCACATGTGTTGCCGCAACATCTTGCTTAATTAAAAACAACAACACAAAAAGAACTTACCCCTTGGACCCCGTTAGAGCCCCAACTTTACCCTCCTGCAACAGAATGATGTGTCGCTTACTAAAAACTGGGATCCGATTTCCACTTTGTATTGCATGTTGCAGGTCCCCGCAGCAACAGCTGTTGTCGCTGGCATCGTAACTTGAGTTTATGACACACACCATCAACACACTCCCTAGTTTTGCTTAATTTTTAATAACTTGCCATTAAACATTTTTTACGATTACTGGGAGTCTTAATGAATGTGAGTCTAGAAGAGAACTTTTCGACTGTCACTGGTTTTGAGGACAACGAATAAAAACCTGTTGCGTGGGATACTTTTTGTAACTTTGTGGCGCCACATTCCCCAATTTGTTGGACAATTTGTAAGTGTCTGTTGTCGGACAGGCACAAATTGCAATTGCGACTGCAACAGAAAGACATCTTGTAATAGAGCAGTGAGTCATGTTTGTGGGACACACAGCTGCAAAGTTTTTTCTGCCTTTTTTTCGGGTTTCACCGCAGGCCGATGACTGCCATTTTATCCGGTTTTGTGGCTGAGATCTTGACCAGAACAATAAAACGCCCAAAAGAAAAAAACTGGCCAAGAACAATTGCTGCCACTATGGCTTCCACTTCTACCTGTTTCGCCCAGAAACTCTTTTTTGGCCACCTTAACTTCGTGTCCGGGAATTATGAAGGCCTGTTTGTTTGACTTTTATTGCACAATTAGAATATGAAATACAAAATAAAAGCAAATTCAAGATACATTCGCAATTTGAGTTTGAGTCTAGAGTCTGAAGTTGGTAAGACGAGAACAGCTTGGCCATTTGGGTTGAGCAACTGGCAAGACACAATTTTCGATGTCTGCCAGCGGTCTAAGGCAATTGTCTTAGAAAATCGAAATGGTGAAGGGTCTGCGGGATGGATGATGTAATTGTATGCCAAAGGTCAATAACTGTCTTGGAATTGGAAAAGGCAAATATGGCAAATACTAGTAAGACAAAAACAAATAAAGTCTCAGACAATGCTGAAGAAAAATATGCAAAGAATATGTATAAGCTTGCGACTACACATTTTCTTGTCTTATATACTATACAAGTTAGGCTGGGAGAAGTGGAGTTTTCTTTCATTTGGGAATTTTATATAAAATACAGAGAATTATTGATAGACAAATGGGATTTGGCAGAAAGTTTCTAGAAAGCTTATTAGCTTAAATCACTTAACAACTTCTCATACTAAAAACAAACCTCTAAGCTTTAATATACAAGCAAAAGTTTTGTTTTTTTAGTTTGGACTTTTAGGAATAATCAACAAAATATGTAAACGATTTTAGCATGCATTTAGACTGATTTTATTTATTAACTCAATGCTTGTTTCCAATTAAGTTACTTCATAAAGTCCTCTGGCAGTAACTTAACTCTGCGTTGAAGACCTCAAGTGTCCGCTATAAGGCCACGTCCAGAATCCTCTTTAGGAACATGTCTTGAAGAAGCAGGAGCTGTTGATGGCTTGACAATATCTTTTTGTTTTTTTGCTGGGTGGCAGGGATGGCCTTATTAAACTCGCGGATGGCACACTCCCTCTGGGCATCTAGGATCATCTTTTGGAACATGTCCTGAAGAAGCAGGAACTGGTGATGGCTTGACAATATCTTTTTGTTTCTTTGCTGGGTGGCAGGCCATCAAATTATTAAGCTCGCGGATGGCACACTCCCTCTGGGCATTCAGGTTTGAACGCTTTAACACCGGGTCAGTGGAACTGACTTTCTTCAGCAAAAAATCGTCTGCGATCATATAATTGACCACATGGGCATGGCTTCCACGCTTGATCCTATAGATGGGCTGACTTCCAGTGGCCTTTGATTGAGAAGAGAAGTCTTTGAATGTTGGCAGATTTCCGCTAACTTGGAATAGCGTTGTCTTCCCAATGATTTGGTGATTTTCCTTTAAGTATGGAGCGGTAACTAACTGGGACAACTTCGTCTTGGTTTGATTTAGATTCGTGGACAGTGGGCAACGTGCTGCAGTGCACGTTTGCATGGGAGTCTTCTCATCTCCTCCATATTTCAGTTTTTTGACTTGAATATTCGACATTTTTGGATATATTATTCCAATTCCCTATGAAATGCTTTTCCTTTAGCTTAATGATAAGCAACTTTTTTGACAACTAATCAAAATATGGTCTGTTTAAATACCAACTCGGGTTTAGTGTTGCAAAGTTTTGAGGTCAACTAAAAATATACAAAAATGTGACCTGAGGGTATAGCTAAAAATAGCAGGATATTCCCTAACACTGATTTGGGATTAAGAAATTGTGTCATGAAGTCGATTTTCTTGGCTTATATATAGTGAGTATAGAACATAAGTTCATCTCAACCATTTCTAAAAAAGAAACTGATTTAAATTCTGAAAGTAAAACTGAGTAACTTTTCCTAAAACCAAAACCCACATCAATGAACCCGTCTTGCTGACAGAGTGCAACAATGTGATGTGGCATCTGCATTTGGATATTGGGCACAAATTGCACGCAACGTTTGACAAACGGAGGCCCTGCACATATTACGTGTACGCACTGTTGCAAGGCCAAACAATGGCTGGTGTGCAGCTGGAGACAAAAGACAAAAGAGTTACCAAACACATACTCACACATGCCACATGAGTGGCAGCTGCAGCTGTAGCAATTGCTCTTGTTGCTGCTGCTGTTGCTGCCGTTAGCCGTTGTTGCAAGTTGCAACTGTCGCCGGTTGGTGCGATAAACAACAAAAGAAAGTCAGTAAACCACTGCGAGGCTGGCCAAGTTCAAAGTTCAATGGAAGAAGCGACAAAAGCTGAAACGAGACGTGTAGCAGCAACATGTTGACAGCGACAAGCAATTAGCAAAGGCAGAGGAAGAGGGTTTGGGGATTGGGCTTTCAAGAGGGGGCACACGACATAGTTCAACTGCAGGGCAAAGCGCGCAAATCAATTTGCATTTGCATTCGCCAGTTGCAAGTGCCTCCTTTTTATTTCGTTTCTTTGGGCAATGAACCTGCAGCATCAGCATTGCATTAAATAATCATAAATAACATTTGTTAGCTGTTGTGTTTTTTATTTTATCGCGGCTATGTGGTAAGAGCCACAAAAATTGAGCCAACGGCAAACTAAAAGCGCTTTCCTTCTTTTGTTTGATGTAGAAAGTGCAGCGGACAAGACAGGCTCATGGGAAATTAAATCAATTGAACCGGCTGGGCCATTGGTAGTGGTAGTGGTAGTGGTGGGCTTTGAACTTGGCTTAATTAATCTGTGCAGCCTTTCGAAAGTTTGGTCAGCAAAATTGAATTGAATTGAGTTGCCAGCGAAAACAGGGACACGCCCAATGTAAAATTATTTGTTTTGTTGTTTGACATTTAATTGGCATTAATTACTGCTGCCCCCCAAACTATAGGCTATATATCTGCCTCTCTTTGGCCAATCATGGACACAACTTTCACTGTTTCGCCTACACCAAAATTGGTAGCCAAAAGCATTGGGAAGAGAGATGGGGAAGGGGTGGTAGTGTGGCCACTGCAATTGACAGTTTCAATTGAAGCATTCGAGCGAGTCTTGGCCAGGCTTATCGCTATGCGCCATCCAGGCGGCAGCTTTACCCAAAACCCATTATCAATTTGACAGGCAATAGCCATTAGACAGAAGCAGCTTTTGTTACACTAAGAAAAATAATAAAGCTTAAAATTTGAAGAAATAATAAATTGGGAAAATGTAATAAGTCGTAAGTTATGAAAAATCAAACACTTTTCCCTCCAAACATTATGCAACATGTGATATATTCCTCGCCCTTTTCATCAACTCAACTTAAAAGAAAATCAGGTTGCAGTCGATTGAGAACGTTGCATGCCACCAACTCATTTGGCTCAATTAACATTAGCTGGGCCAACAGTTTAGCACCTAATCGCTTGCTACCCACTGGAAGGCCAGAAATGCCGACAGAATAAAGCCAAAATGCGCTCGTTAATTAATAAACAGTTCCGCCACATAAACGATGCCACAAATCAGCGGGCAGCATACAACAGACACTATATATATGTATGGCATTATATTTATAGGCCAGAGGGGACTGGGAACTCTTGCCACACACGTGTGCAACATGTCACCTGGGGAACGGAATGGAATTGTGTGGTATGACAACATGCAACATTTACGAGGTTGTCGCTGCAAAGATTTTTATTCAAGCTCTACCCGAGTGGGAGTTTCTCTGCAAAAACGAAAAACGAAAAAAGAAAAGATATATAGTAGAAAATGAAACAAATTCCAGAAAACAAATTCTCCGTCAGATGAGTGTCGGGGATTGGAGCGATGAATGCGGCAACATCAGATAACTAGACAAATTTGTCTTGCTTTGTTTTCGTCTCGACTTGAGTGTAATTTTGTTAGAAATGGAAAGTTTTATTGTTTGCCATCATCATTCGAAAGCAAATCTCTGAGACTAAACGCTGTCGAATGCAGCCAGCAGCTGTTTTTTCTTCTGGCAGCGGGTTTTTTACAAACATTTTTATTTCTTTTTTTTTCTTTTGGTATTTATTTTGTTTCTAACTGGAAAAGTAAATCTGAAAATCTATTCAATTGTGACAGACTGACTGACTGAATGAAGAGATGTCCAACCGAAACAAACCCCAAATGTCTTCATCCAACAATGGAATGGTTTTTTCCACAAACTTCTTCTGCTTCTGCCGCTTTATGGGCGAGTAGTACAATAAATTTTGGTATAAAATTAGATTTATCTCTGCATTAAATGTATATAGGATATATATGTGCTTGTCTCTATGCCTTTTAAAAGAAACTCTACTTCTAGCACACAATGGAAAGTTTCTCAAGCTGGCCCAAAACAAGAAAAAAAACTAACAAAGCGAAAGCGATTTTCTGATTTTCTGAGTCCCAGGGCGAAGAAGAGTTCGTTGGCATTTGGCATTCGCATAATTTCTGCGTCATTTAACACACATTGTTTGAGGCACTCTTAATAAGCGGCCAATTAAGGCCGATAATTAAAGACACGGCTGCCAACAATTGCAACACTTCGAACACTTTGGCTGCCGTTTAGGCCACCATCCCATTGTTCGACAGTTCGCTAAGTTGCAAGTTGCATTTGCAATCTGCTACATGCCATTACCAGTTGGATTTTCCAGTCTTCCTGGTCTTCGATAAAAGTCTGGGATTCATGAAACTGACTCTTCCCAAACAACACTTTTGCACACCTGACAACACATTGTTAGCCGTTTCCAATTACATATGTTTGTGTGTGTGTTTTTTGCGGCCTGGGAGTGCACCTTCAATTGGCATGCCAATTGCCCTGGCAACGAAAGTGTAAATTATGGCAAACATGCCAGCTTCGTCTTACCAAGTTACATTAGGCGTTACGCATATTTTGCATTCTGTGTGAATTCAATTTTCATTTTCCTTACCTGCTTCAGCTTTTTCACCTGTCGCCTGGTTTTCCTCTGTTTATATTTATTGGTTTTTACAATCTGCAAAAGAAATAAGATGTTTTGTTATTAGATATTTGTTTGATCTGTAATAACTTGTTAAACATTTTTAAGGGTTAAAAAAATATTTCTAAAGCTTATCATTCCATTTTTATAGTTCTTTTCAAACTATTTTTTATAATTTTTAGGCAAACATTTTTATCTCTTTTAATACGAATACTCAAATATATAAAATTCAAACTGAAGATAACAAATGTATTAAATTTACTTCGTAATTTATTATTTAAAATTTTGATTTATTAAGCCCTGAGTCCGAATCTTAAGCAATTGTCAAGAGAGCCACAAAAATCTTGACCGCTGTCCGCGACTGCCAACTGTCCAACTGCAGTTCAATGGCCTGTGGGCGCGCATGCAAAATTAGCCAATTTCGTTTGGCGTAACTCAAAAATCAGTAATCGAATTACAAAATGTTAAGGCGCCAGTTGTACTTACAATTCCCTCCCACAAAACACCCCCCTTTTTCTCGGCTTTTGGCCATGCAATGACCCGAATTCAATGCACGTCGAGCTCATATTTTACGACCACTGCTGCACTGCCATCGAGTACCCTTCTCCTTTCCTCTCTCCCCCTTTTTTGTGGCAGTTGGCATTTAATCGCTGGCAAAGTCTCGACTTGATGTCCCCCTCCCCCTCGGAACACCCTCTCATCGAACTCCCTGTAATCGAGCTGAAAAAAGCTACAAAATATTTATTGTCATTCTCCACGTCTTGGCCAGGTTAGGTTTAACTTGGCTTGGCTTGGCCTGTCTTGACATGGCCAGAACAAGTTGCAGCCAGTTTAAAATGCACTTGAGCACTCCGCTTAACCCATAGAGCTGCGGAGGGTGGAGAATGGGTTTGGCGATAAAGGAGAACTGTTCCATCAAGGTTAACTTGGTTAACTTGGCCAAGTGGCTGGCTTTTACGGCGCACTTGTACGTTCTTTCTCATGGGGGATTGGCAGACAGTGGAAATGCTATATTCTATTGTCAATTAACGTGGCGTCTGATAAAAACTGACCGCTGCAAGGCCGCCCATTAAACAGATCAGACGTGTATATGCGGTCATATTTATTAGCATATTTAGCAGGCAAAAAAAAAAACAAATCCAATTAAAATAACAATCGAGGGTGGAGCGAGTAAGAGGCTCAAGCGGGGACACTGAGTAAGCATTTTACAATATAAAATATATTTATTTTATAAATATATATATAAAGCTTTCCATTATTTAGCCCAGAACCTAATTAGGATAAGGTGGTAGAGCTGAATGTAAACCACATTCTGGTTGAAGCCAACTTCGATGGCTAAAAACTGTCCTTCGATGACACTGCTGGGGCATGAACTTGCTTCACATGCAGCAGAAATAAGCTGCGAATAAGTTCTCACCGCTATATGTAAAATAAAATCTTCGACTATAAGAAATTATCTTTTTACTGATCCCTGGATGAGCTATGACAGCTATTTCATTGATTGATTCAGTGCAAATATGAGCCATTGATTGGACTTGCAGATGGTCAGCGGGTTGTGTACACCATGGAATATCACGACCATGGCGATGGCCAAAAGCATAACCTGATGTACTACAATTACACCCTGATATTCGTTTTAAAGCGTGTGATGTGTGATTTGCGACCGGATGACCACATATCGCCTGATTGACACAGGCGATCGATCTAGATCCGGTCCGCAAGAATGGCCGCGAATCACTCGCACGCCGGTAAATAGTCCCAGTTAGTATCACTAATTCGCATTTGTACGCACCCCTTTTGGAATTTTCTTTTAGTTCTTGAATTCAAAATATTTCGTTAAGTGGACAATAAAGGCATTTTGATAACCTAAAAAATAAAAAAAATCATTCATCATTATCAAGAAAAATATATTTGCTCAAAAGTACCCTACATAATACCCACTGTAAACTGCAAGCCAAGCTAATCCTAAACCGCACCCCTGGGAGCACTTGTTGTTCTGCTTACGGCCATTGAATGCAAATTGCATGTATCGTTATACTAGCTTATCGATTTCGATTCGAAAGTGGCTTTTAATTAACTTCCCAGCCCCCGGAGCAGCTGTCAATAATATGCACTGAGTTGATATTCTGAATTTCTGCGGCAGTTGGCTAATTAAAGTGAAATTGGCAAATTCACACTTATTTAGACACGTTTAACTTGTAAGTTAGTCAGAAAAGAGGTAATTGAAGATGCCTGAACTAGGAAACTAAAAAAAAAACAGATAAACCCTAAGCTTTTGTTATGTGATTCTGTGGAATTTTTCAAGAGTGCTCTACCAAAACTGGAACTGGGAAAAGAGGGAGGAGAACGCAGAGGAGGCGGAGGAGCAGCTGGAGCGGAAGCGGGAGTGATAATAAAACAACACCGAAGGTCATTACTGGAAAAACGGGTTTTTCTAGCCAACCTCTGCGGCTCTGCAGCATGAAGTGAGTAAGCATTTAGCATTAAAATACCGTTGGGATTATGGCGTTTGAATATGCATGGGCGAAGCGACTGCCAGTGGGTCCACCTCTGTACCCCAGATGTCTCCCCTCTTCCCTATCCCAACCTTAATAGTCAACGCAACAAATGCCGCCAGTTTTGCAGTTCCAGCTCCAGTTTGCCAGTTTACCAGTAGCCAGTTTGCTCCGGCTCCGGCTGCAGCAGTTGCATCTGCATAAATTATGCACCCAGAGCCATTTGCAAATTGTCATTCATCGTTGGGACGACAACTACTGGCGACATCTCCGTGGATGATGACGCCGATGAGGAGATGAAGAAATGGCGGTGATGGAGATGCGGATGACATGGCTTTATGCCCACGCCCGGGTTAACGCCTTGTTCGCAAATCTGGTTGCTAATGGCTGATGGAGATGGTGTCGCTGATGCCATTAAAGGTCAACAGGCGGGTGATGAAACGAGTTTAAGATGCAATACTTTCTGATTTTACTTTAAATTATAAAAAAAAGCTTGTACACGATTTCTTAAGTTACTTACTATAACCATCTTTCATAAACTTTATAAAAAGTGCAAAGATATTAAACCTTACATCTATGAACTTTTTGCTAATGAACTGTAAAAAAACTGTCCAAAATTTTTATGACGTTAAACTTGTACGAACTTCTTTTAACTCTAAACTGTCTAAAATTTGTATGATGCAAGACTCAGAGTAACTAGACAGATTCTTAAGATTTACGAAAGTTCCAGAGAAATATTCTTGAAAAACCCCTAGCTGGTAACACTAAAAAGTGTTGTGAACTCTCTGTTTGATTTTCTTTTCCCTTTTTGACTTTGGCAAAAGACGAAACAGCTGTTAAAATTTTTTGTAAGCTCCATGTTTTTCATATTTTATAGATAATCTTTCTTCAAAAATCAATACCTTTTTTAGATTCTAAAGAAATAAGTAGTGCTAGTGAGTATCACGGCTATGTTACTGTACGGCGCCCGGTTGGATATGATGGCGCGCCGGCATGCCGTAGGAGGGAGACATCAAACGCAGATTCAACCTTATGTCGTTGGCAATCATCACTGGCAAACAACAACGAGTGGTCTTATAGTGCTTGTCAACGTATGGCAGCAAATATATGGTACGGACACCCGAGCTACGCCAGGCAGCCGATGGAGCTGCAGCTGCTCATTCCTAGTCTCGCGGATCCCGTTGAGGAATATGACATGGATAACGATGACACTAGGATGTTGCGCTTTAAGCTGCCCAGCGGTAACATCCCTCATACTATTTTCCTGGGCTGCTCGCCACTGCTTTTTACTACACTATTACGTCCTGGACTTTCCGACAACCTTTTCACTGGGCAAGGGTGTTGATGCCTGAATATAGCTGTAGAACTGCAGCCATATTTAGGGATCAACGCCCTTGCGTTTTGCAAATGCTGCTGGGAATCCAGGACGTAATTATTTTTATAAAGCAATTGGTTGATAAAAGTTTGCAGCTAAACAGCTGTTGCAATTGTTATGAATATTATTTTTTGTAAGCTTCGTGTTTTGCATATTTTATAAATATATTTTCTTCCAAAATTAAAAGCTTATTCAGATGCTATAAACTTGAACTTCTGTTTGCTTTTTCGCCAAAAATTTAAAGAAAAAGTTAAAGAAATGTTATATTTATGAAATTCTATAATAAACGGATGGTAAATATAGATTTTGGGCTTGGTCTAGCTACTGAAGATGTTTATTAACAAATTCTCTAGATGATTAAACGGTATCTAGATCTGTGAAATTCCTAAGTTCTTCAAACTTAGTAAGCGAAGCATTTTACATAAGTCACAGACACCAACCAATTCTGACCGGCTTTTATTTGGCTATAACTGTAAGTGTCATCAGAAAGCGGTTAACCGGTTCCAAAAACCCACTCTGCAAGCCATCCCCAACAGCCAGAGGCGTAGACGTAAAGGGGTTTCTAGTTGTGGTCGATGATTTAGAGGAACTTTATCTCTGATTATTACTTTGCTTGAGGAATCCGCTTGAAAGATTTCACATAAGTCTATGCCCCATAATCAGGCGCTTATGACACCTTTTTTTTGGGCTCAAAACCAGTTGCCGTTCTCTTCTAACCGTTAAGTGACCAGCCAGAGTCCCAATGCAATTCAAATGCAGATGAGTTGCAGCTATCTTCATCTTTCTCCTGTCTGCGTCATTGCCACTGCTGCAACTTGAACTGCAACTGCAACTGAAACTTTCTACTACTCGGAGTTTCGAGTGGAGTGCAATCGAATGCTTCAATGGAGCAGAAAACTTTTGGTGGCATCTCTCTCTCTTGGATGGCTTCGACTTGGAGTCCCTCCGCTTATGTCGCAAATGAAGTTGAAGTCAATTTACTCAAGCATTGACATTGCAGCAGTGGCAGAAACTGCAGCAGGAGTTTCCAGTTGAGTGGAAAGAGCTGAGCATGCAAATTGTTGCATTCACAGTGGGCCATATGAATGGTATATATATATATAGATTTCGGTTTGGGGCCAATAACCAGTGCAATATTTTGTTGGCCATACTTAATTGCCGCTTAGCCGCACAATTAATTTGTCAAAAAATGGTGGCAAGTCAAGAGCTCAGGGGGAGGGTAATCTGTCAAGGCATTCGTGGCAGGTGGCGCAACTTTCACCTTGACCGGTTGGCCGAAATCCAAGTTAAAATTGCACCGATGCCAAGTCTAAGCCGGGTTATCATCATTAAATTCGGCACATTTAATTAGACATTTTGCAGATGCCTCGCTTTTATTCAGCTGGAGAATACCAACCGGATCCGAACAAAGAACTTCCCTTCTCTGTCCATCACTCACCTAGCTCTTTGTCCGTATCTCGTGGATATTTGTTGTATTTTTTTTTTTGGTAATTTGCATTTCTAAGCTTGGCAAATTGGACAAAGACAACTGGGAAAAAGGCATTGAAAAGTTTTTCGCATTTTTGTGTGCTGTTAATTAGCCACGAGAAGCGTAATGCGCATAATGGCTATTAAAAGATATACACCGATATATATATAAGATATAGCTTTGCATATAGGAATGCGTAGAAAGGAGAGTTGAGAATGTTATGCGATTGTAAACAAAAGAAGTAAGCCAACTGAGTGATTGATCGAAGGTTGAATGACCCCATCTAGTCCGAACCAAGACGATCCGAGATCAAGTCGAGTCGAGAGGCCAGAGCATAATTATGAGCTTATAAATAAAATAGAACTACACGCCGAAGGCAGAACCTAATTAACAGGTACGTGTGAGCTTGTGTGTGTGTGTGAGAACTGGATCTACATATATCTATGACGTGCACTGTGCGTGCCCAGTGGAGATCGCTCATTCCGCTACTCAATTAAAAGTCGGAAAGCAAAAGTACCGAAATATTTCAGTTTCGTTGATCAGCCGGCCATATCGCAAAAAAGTATATAAAAAAGGGGGAAGGTAAAAATACAAAACTGTAGTTTCTTGAACATTCAAAATAGCCTCATTCACGGTTAAAGGTTAGCTTTCTTCTCTTGCATATCTTTATGATAATCCCTAGTTGTTATTAACGTTTTGGGGTAGTGCGGCCATAAATCACATGATCATGCAGCACGTGTGTGCATCCTCTATATGGGTTGGGCACTGAGAGAAAAGTTTAGTTAAAACTTTATATAGGTTGGAAAGTCATCAGCACACTAAGAGTTGTATGATCATAAGTTATTTATTAAGAACCACTGAAAGATATCGGAAAAATACCCTTTTGCTTGATCTAAGATTGTATTCCTTTTTAGATTCTATAATTAATACACTCTCTTGATAATAGTTAAATTTTTTATTTTAAATTAAAAATTCTTTTTAATAATCTTGTAAAATTTACTTTCAGTGCTAAGATCCAATCAGAGCTCTTTCGGTGAGTGGTAAAAAGGCCTGGGTGGATGTGCATTTCCACCGCCATCGGTTGTGGGGGAGAACACAATGGCAGGCTGATGATCGCTACTCATTTATGCGCTTCCTAAACAACAACAAGAACCACAACAACAAGAGAGACTGCATTTTACATATATAATTAGACATATTTCAGTGGCGGTGACTGTGCGTACCCCTTGTGTGGCTATTATTAGGCCCTCGTGCCCCTGTCCCGCTGCCTTAAGTGATCAGTTCCGCTTGCATTGGATATCCCTCTTCCTATTCCAGATATTCCTCTTGCATTTTTAATATACCTATATGTTCGAGTATATATGTTTATATATATTCCAACTAGAATGCAGTCCGCCATAAAATGGGAGACAATTGTCTAATAAAAGAGCCGCTTATTGTGCATCTTTTCTGTACGTTTTGTGAGGAAAGCGATGTCACCTTGCTGGAGGGCCATTATGCAATTCACGTAATTGTAATTGACAGCATCCTGCAGATTTCCTTCTCGCCATGCATAAGTGATAACATTTCGATTAGGCATCCAGCAGCTTTCGTTTAGCTGCACAAACAAGTCTATCCAGATTCATCTGGGGTCTGCCATTCATAAATTTTGTTCTTTAGAGCACAATATTCGCATTTCTGATTTGTTTGTTGGTTGCTTAAGTATAAAGTGACATCATATTCGTAAAATATGTAACAGATAGTGCAGTTTGTTATTCTAGATTTGCAGCTATGCTATGGAGTTTCTCCAGTATTTTATTATGTCATTTAGGGCATTTAGCATTCTTGTTAGTATATGAAAATATTTATTGTTATTCTTTGGGTAATCTCATTGATACACTACGGTTTATAGAATATTATCATCTTTATCTTCATACAAATTCGAGAAAAAGAAGAATCCTGTCATATTTTCTAGCTAAGTTCTAGCTAAAGTTTGCCATTCATTGAGGGGTAAGTAAGGTAAGGAAGTAAGTAAGGTTGCCACATCTCAAAAAGCTCTTCAAACATTTCTTCCGATTAATTACCCTGGATAACACAAACTTTTATAGATATTACAATATTATTGTTTAATCGCCATTTCCCGCACCCACCTGCATTGTCCATTCTTGGACTCTTCCATAAGAGTGTCTTCCATTGCCATTGTTTTTATTTTTTGTTTGCAATGTTTACCTATTAGCACTTAACATTGGCCAAAGCATGCGCTTTAACATTGACTTAACAGCGCCCACGCATGCCGTCTCTTTCGCCGCGGATGGCCTTAGCCTTCATTGTAATTGTCCAAAGTAAATAAGCCAAGAAACAAAGCCACATTCAAACATACAAAATTTTGAATATTAAATGTTGGCCAACAGCAACATGAAGCATTGACCATTTTTTTTTTTGCCGGCCACTAAGGTTAATGGGCCTCTGGCATGATAGCTCTCAAATATCTGTGCCGAGTTTTTCTCGTTTTTGGTTTCGGTTTTCCAGTGGCCAAAAGTAGTATTCAGTAGCACACATTTGATTGCACCTTTATCTCTGGCCACCTTTCCGACCTCGTCGCATTGCAAAATGTTCCGTTTCTTTTAATTTCAGTTGGTCGTTTTTTTTTCTCTTCTTGGCTTTTCTTGGCCTCTTGGCTAGCCGGCAACTTGTTGCCTCTTAGCCGTTTTATTTTTTTGCTGCTGCTGTTCAATAGCTGTACAAACCGGTCAAGAGCCGGAGCATAAAACGCTTTGCTGCGGCAGGGAGCATAAAAAAAGGCGCACAAAAGCCGTTGTTCGGAGTGGCGATAATGAAGACCCATCCCAGTAAAATGCAAAAAAAAAGACGAAACTATAGAAAAACTAACGCTTAACCTGAACTATCAGAGTGTGTTCGGTCATTGGCTGATCATTATAATGATTATGATCTTAGCCATAGATCAGATGAACACTAAACATATGCATATTCATTACGTGGCCGGGGGGATATATTGTGAAATTCCACTGAAATGACCTTTAGATGACTGCCAAAAGCCTTCCCCTTGATAATGCCAAACCATTGTTATTATTTTTCCTACTCGTATACACATACATATGTGCGTCGCCTTGGGCATGAAAATGGGAAAATATTTTGATTGTATGGCCTTTTGCATGTGGAAAACAAACGCCTCGAACTGCACGCATGCATGCCAGCCTAATCAATCGAGAGCAACGATCCACTGAGAGAATCTTTTCCAGTAATAAGAACTGATTGTAAGTTAAATAAATGAAAGTATACATATTTTTTATAGATACAAGAAGTTTACAGAAAATATCTTTCAAAAAAGCTCTTAATAAAATGTAACAAAGAATACTTAACATAGGGTGAATGTTCATTTTCTAGAACTGTGAACAAGCAGCTTTTCAAAGTTCTGTAAATGTTCTTAAAAATACACCCTTTTCTCAGTGTAAAACTGGCTGAATCAAGGGAAGATCCAAGGCATAATTGCAGTCGATGCCCTGGACTTCAGCTACACCGAAGGGCCAAATGCATTAAGTGCGGTAAACGAGGCAGGGCAAAAAAAAAAGCAAAAGACGATGATGATGCTAATGGCGAGCCTGGGTCGCATTCCCCGCAGTGGCAATTGAAAACACTCAAGTGCCGCCGACGACTCCCTGGATGATCCCCGAACGCATTCCCATACCGGATCCCAGGGCAACTCAATCCAGAAGCCGTCGTCGTCATTGAGGTCGTTCATCTGGCAAAGAAGTTTCATTTCATTTTCTCGATGCAATCTGGCGCTTACAGCTGCAAAACTGTCACTCACTCAGCAAGTTACTCATTCGGCGGGCTCAGCTTTGCATTGGATTGCCTGTGATGTGGGTCTATGGGTCTAATGGATAGGTTGTTGTCATAATAATAAGAAGGAAGTTCGAAGAAAAACACCCAAATCGGATTATGTCGTTGTTATGTGAGCAACAAAAAAAAAAAATGAAAGAGCTGCTCAAATACTAAGTCCAAATCGAGATTCATGAATGCTGTATCTTTGAGATACTTTTGGTGCGTTAATTAAAACTCAAGTTGGGCGTTTTTTTTTATGGCACCTCCTCCCATATCTCACTTGCATAATTTCCAGTTGTCGCTCTCAATTACCAATTACCAAACCCCCTTTAATTGCAACAAATCGAATTTGATTGCTTAAATGCTGCAAATTAGCCACACCAAAAAGTATTAGAGTATCAGTTATAAAATTGGTTTAGCTTTAATTTGATTAATTAAAGATAAAGTATATTTGTTTTAAATCTTATTTTCACAGCCGAAAACGGAAACAAAAGTTAACTGAGTTTAATCAAAAGATTTTTCACATTATTTTCATGGCTAGCGAGGAATTGAGGAAGTCTGTTTTGCTCGGAAATTATGAAGTTTTTCTTTCCTACAAACTGTAAACTGAAGCCTGGGCCAACAAACAAGTTTTCAATATTTAATTGCTCAACTTTTGTAATTGTGCCTAATTGTTGGGTAAACAAAAGTGAGCAACAGGCTGCTGGCTCAATATGTTGGGGCGTTGCATTTGGCAATGTTTTCGGAGCAGTGTTGGTAGTGCGAACTGGAAATTGGATAATGGCCTTAATCATAGGGAGTATCAGGGTTTCAGATTTTAAGCTAATGCTATACAGCATATACTCGTATATACAATATTTAAACAAGCTTAAATTGTAATCAAAAAGTTACGACCCTGACCTCAAAGTCAACTTGGTTGGTAATTATTTACACCAACTTGGACTGCCATAAATCAACGCATTTTGCACATTTTAGAAATGGAAAATTACTCCATGTTACCAGTCACCACACTCATTCAGTTGATTGCAGCGAGAACATGGAAAACATTTCCATGTGCCACTTAAAACGACTTTCAAAATGTTTTCACTTGCCACAATAAGCGCACACCCACATACACTGAGAGATAATATGAGGTTTATGCATAACCCTTTTCAAAATCATAGTCAGGATATGTAAATGCAGTCTTACAAACTCCAGCTCTACTAACTAGTTCTTAAGCTTTCTAAAATTTACTTTCTTTTTTCCCTCTGTGCCACCACAGTTGCAATGAGCTAACAGCAGCCACAAAGCCAAAAAGTTTGCCCGACCAAAGTCCAAATTCCAGGCCAAGAACAGCCCACACAACTGCAACAGCAGCGGCAGCAGCACCAGCAACACAATTTGGAGCCGCTTTGGCTTAAAAAACCCGAGTGCACCAACCACCAACAACATTCAGTTAAGGAGGAATTATGCCAGGGAAAATTCACCGCACGCCTCGCTCGCAATTCATGCCTCAATGCTGCACGTGCCCGTCCAGGGATTTGAAGGCATTCACTAAATCACGTTTTTGAAGTTCGATTTAGAGCGATTTGGGAATAGCTCTGGACATCGCCAACGCCAATCTATAACTTAAGCTGACGGAACGTGACTCTAGAGGATATATCCTCAGACCACTCAAACCACAATGGACCATAAATCGCTGATCTTCGATCTGGAGCGGCAACAATTGCCGCCAATCGAAGCTGTTTTTCTTATTGATTAAGCGCACTTTTATTGACGTTTTGCCATCAATGTCCATCACTCTCTCCGTGCGGCTATCTTTTCTTCTTATTTTTTCTTTCGAAATCGTGGCCTGCAATTATTAGCCATTACCATGCAGTACTGTCCAACTGCCCAGCACATTCACCAGTTAGTAGTAGTCAAGTTAACTGCGTTGTGGAGCCGGAACTGGTCCGACTTCGAATTCAACTTCGATCGTTGGGGCCATAAACAAGGAAATCTGGCCAACTATCCATCCACATTGTAACTTTGTGTTGGTGTTGGTAGACCATGGCTCAATGAGTCCGTAATCGGCGGCAGATAATTATACGAATAAATATTGCATTGTGTCGGTAGCAAGTGCAACACTTATTAATTCAATTAGCAGCAGGCAAAGCAAGTTGCTACGAGTCTAGTGCCAAGTGGCGCCGCCAGGTGGGCGATGAAGCAAGAACCTTAATGGTTAGCAAATAAACGAACTGATATCGCATCTGTTTTTGGCCAATTAGCAGACAAACAGCAAATAGCAAATTCTAACGAAAAAAAAAACCAACTGACAGGGGGAGCAGAGGGAAAAAACCTGATTGCGTTTAGTCATCGGGGCTTTGTGGCGAAAATCATAATGAGCCGCAAAAAGCTGTTGACAACTTGGGGTTTCATTTGGTTTCGTTTTTTTTTTTTTTTTCGTTTTTTTCTATTCCGCACTCTTTGACAGCACGATGAAATCATTTAGACCTCGACCCGACTTGACCACAATTCAAGGCCATAAATACCAGACCGAATGGGATTTGGCAATGGCCACAATTGAAAGTGATTTCTGATGGATTTACTCATCCGGCGAGGGGTTACCAATGCAGCCGGAAAGGTTGGTTTCCCAAGCCATATGCCTTATGCAAGTCTTCCTCTGACAAAGATGCATTCATCTACGGCATTACCACATTTATGAGTTAAGGCCCTAACCATTGACAGCTCATTTTTTATATTTATGACAATCGCCATGGACTAGTAGTGACCCACATGGCGTATACTTTTTCGGCCATTAGATGGCAATTAAAGCTGACCAAGATTGAGATTCAGATTGAGATCGTGCTGGGCCCACGGGCCAGAGTAGCCGAGAGATCGTTAGGGCTAGAAGCGATTTACTGTTCTTCTGTTGATTGACATGCTTAGCACTCCAGATGCTATCAGAGAGCAGCATATAGTTTCTGGTATCTGGACAATCTGTAGCCCCAGCAACCTCATTTACAGTTTACAGCGCTTTGGCCGCTCAATAGGCTCTTTTGTTGCTGGCTTTTCTTCCGCTTTCAACGGTTCATAATTGAAATTATAATTCAATTTGCTGCCGTCGCTGCCGCTGCTGCTGCCGTGGCCACACTTTGCTTTTCAATTATTAGAAAATGTCTGGAGTGAAAGAAGAGTGTGCGATCAGAGTCGCAGATATATATATATATTGCTCATGCGCATGCAGATACATTTGAGGCAACTTTGTGTGGCGTGCCAAGCGCTGCGCATGCGCAGATACATTTTTTCAATTTGATTGCTAGGATCCTGGCCAGATATTTCCATTTCATGCCCATAAATATTGTAAGTGAGCGTAGGAGAAAATCACTATGTACATCAGTAAAAAAAAAAAAATATAATAAAAAACCACTGACGTGTCGCGTTGCTCGCAATTAAGAACGCTTTCATTTTTCATTTTCCAACCTTCCTTCTTTCTCCGACTTTCCGGCTCACAAAAAAACCAAGTAAATTACTTTTACTGAATATAATTGAATTAACATTAACCGCCCTGAGGAATCCGTGGAAAAAGAAGTGAGATATCCCATCCAGCTTTAATGGTTAATGGAATTCTCTTGTTGATCAATATCCATGAGATAGAGATTTATTTATTTATTAGCTACTTGAATATCTTGCTTAATTGAAATCCCTTCTTCTGTGTTTTTCTGGAATGAAAAACTAGGCAAACGCTGCTCCCCTGGCCTTTAAAAATAGAAATGGAAAATTTTTGGAACTGGAAATTGGTTTCTTCTGGCACTTGAGAATTTGTGTGTTCCCCCATTTTCCCCCCCATTTTCAGTGGCATAAATTGCAGACTGTCAAAAAAGTGCAGCTCGTAGGGTTTTCGGTTTTCCCCCAAACTGATAAAGCAATAATGAGGGTCAGACCTTGGCTTGGGCTGCCTCAATTATTTACAATTTGGTATTTGGTATTGATTTGCCGGGGAGCAAAGTCCACAACTTGGAGCTGCTTGCCCGGCTTTTATCAGTTAATTTCCAGTGACCCGGGGTCACTGGGAATCTGATGTAACTTATATATACTTGTATATGTACATTAATGTTTGCCCTGCTTTCGCTGCACGCGTTTTGCATGCGTTTAAAGTCGCTTACGTAAGAATAGCGTTTTTTGGGCGGTAGAAAGTGCCGCCCGCTCGACGACACATTTGTGGCATAAATTAAGTAATTTACTTTGATGGCCATGCGTGGAACTGAACTGAACACTTGTTGAACACACAAAAGTGAACTCTTAGCCAAAACATCGGTAAACAAATCGCTCGTTGGCCATTCAAAGCTGATGTTGGGTGTTGCAGATAACCAGGAGTGTCATCTACTTTTGATTCATTTGCTGTCGTTTATTGTTTTCTTTTTTTTCTTTTTCATTTTTCAACGATTAATTGTTATGCGTTTTTAATGCCTCAGACAATATATGTATATATCTTATATAAGTCGGTGTTTGTGTGTATGGATATAATATAATCACATGTTTGCATTGCACACTTTACAGTTTTTGTTTCGCCTTTGTTTGTATTTTTTATATTTTGGCGTTAATTTTTTAGTTTTATTTTTCGAGTTTGGCAAAGAAAAAGAAAAACTTTCTCCCGCCGGCTGTCGTGCCAACTTGACGCACCACTAAAAAAAAAGAAGATAGCCAAGGAGAGTGATACAGAGTGAAAGGGAGGGAGGGAGAGATGTGAAAAATTAACAACAAGCTGATGATTTACTGGCAAAAAACGAAAGAAATGTTCATCGCTGGGTATTTGCGAGTTATTTATTTATTTTGCCAAAGAGAAGACAAAAGACGAAAAAAAAGAAGGGTGTCAGAGGAAATTGAACTTTTAACGCTCGGAAGTAGACATAAATAAGAAATAAGTGTCATCGTCATGAAAGAATTGGTGGTAAATAATGTTAATAATTATTTTTATTGTGGCAATAATCTTTAGCCACTCGTCATTTTGGTTTATACAAATAAAAGCTTTTCAAAAGGCATTCAATTTGAAGTATTATTCTTGGAAAGAAAAGGAAGAACACCCAAATCCAAAAAGAATTTCAATTATTAATTATTAATTATTATTAATTGAAATTAAAGAAAAAAGTAGGCTGTGTTTGGTTTGAGAAAACTGATATAGTTGCTAATAGAGTAGTTCAGACATTAACTTAAGAAAGAAAACAAGAATTAATTATCCAAGATAAAAGATAAATTCTACGAGTATATCTAAATAGTTACCCAACTTCACTATATACCTGCTAGCATTATCAAATCTCTTTTAACCCAGATTAGAAAACACGAATTCCCAAAGTTCAAGTTGGCAATTATCTGAGTGCCAATATCGGCAGCTGTTTGCTTATCGAATGAGACCCCAAAAACCTGTGATAAATCACCTACAACTTTGGGGGCAACTGATAAAGATAAAGGCCAGACCACCCAAGAGAGAGACCCAGACACAGACCCATTGCAAGTCTCAGACCTGTCATATCTCTTTTCTCCCAGCTTGTTATATTCAATCAATCACGTTTCGCTTATCGCCCACTCAGCATGTGAAAAAACTGAAAGAAAAGCTAGCAAAAAGATGAGGCTGCTGGAAAATAATAATAATAGCAGACAAAGGGCACAGAAAATCCATGACCACAGACGTTTAATCTGCAGCATTTCGATTATTATGCAAACAGCAATGAAAGCAAACAATTTAAGACACATATTTGGTAAACAATGAGCTTTGGACAAACACACAAACACATACAACACAAACAAAAATAAATAATAGAAACGAAACAAAAGCAAGTGCGTGCCTTGGAAATGCTGAACAGTTGCTTTTTTTCATTTTTTTTTGGGAGGAAAAGTGGAAAGTTGGCTTTATGTGCATAATTACTGTTGGGGTTTATTTCTCTTTAAATTTACTGCGTAACCCCCTCACTTCGTCGTGCCAAAATGCAGTTTTCCCTATTACAAACTTCTTGTTTGTTCAGTTGATTTGCCTTTTGTTTGGCTTTGCTTCTTGTCTTGGTTTGTTTGCGCTTGGCACGTTGCTAATAAAGCAACTATGTGCCATGCTAAAAAAAAATCTCAAAAAATTGCATAAAACGAAAAAAGCAAGACAAAAAAACTGCAGTAAATAAAATGCTCATATTTGTGCCATTTGTTCAAACGAGTTTTTGTGAAAGTACGGGTATCTAGCGGATAGTTAATACGAATTTACAGACGCCCCCTGTCCGCGGCGGCCACTTTGTATCACGATTGCACTCGATTCCAACTGGAATGGGTAGGGGTATGGGTATGGGATGGGCCACCATGCCCCGTGGCGCTGCAACACGTTTCTCTGTGGCAATTTCTGTTTCTTTTTCGCATTTTTTTTTTCATATATGTATTTTCTTGCCCAGCCCCAGTCGTCTCCTTTTGCACTTTATTGACAATTTCTTTTTTGTTTTTTTAGCGAACGTGCGTAGCTATTGTCGTTGATTGTGAAAAACCACACACGAAAACACAAAAACCGGCCACCGTCTGCGTCAGGCGTTGGCAGGCCTGTAATGAAATGCGAATTTCATTCATGGCAATTGGTTATGAGTTACGTCTCGAATCGAGTTGGCCAACAACATCATCCAGGCGAGGCTTGCAAAGGGGACAAATAGGACGGTCGCATGTGTTTGGTCATTAGAAAAGTAAAGCCAAATGAGCTTTAACAAAAAGGCCAAGATAATGGAAACCTATTTCGAGGAATTTATGTTATAATGGGCTGGTTTTGTTTCCGATATAAGGAAACTCTTTTAATAATCTACAAATTATTACTGAATTATTACAAATTTTCTTCTTCATACGAGTTTTTTGGCTATAAAAAGAGTAAACTCAACAATAAATCAAAATTATTATTTATCAATAAGAACAGTAAATTGTCGTTGGGCAATAAAAAAAATGTTATTAATGATTACATTACTGATTTTTCGATATTACTTCAACATATTTCATTACCTAAAAATTCTAAATTCCTGTAACTTTTACCTATTGTAAAAACCTTCCTAAGTAATCATGTTTTCTAAAAATATCTGCATATACGGAAGTGCACAAAAAATCGAAAGCATTCAAAAATGCCGCTTTCTTTCCCTTGCCAGAACTTTGAGTCATTTGTAAATTCCAATATTGCGATCTGTGACGGATTTGAGTCATCTAAACCAGAGACTTTGTCACTTACCAGATCGGCCAAAGCTTTTGTTACCTAAAGCCTCTCGAATTACCGATTAACATTCCTAAGACTTCCCAGGCAACTCGTATTTATTTTATAACTGAAACCAAACACGTTTACAGAAATATTGCCGAAAATGAGGGATCAAATGTCATATAAATATCTCTTGTTTGTTTTTGTACACATTTCCGCTGCACTTTTTTTCACTTTTTGTTGTTGTTGCTCAAAGGAGAAATTTCCTAAGCTGAGTTATTTAAATTAAGTAAAATACGTTCCGAATTATTCGCTTTGGTGTTTATGCAAACGAGCGCACAAAAAGCAACAAATACAAACGAAATCGAGGCTTTAACGCAAAAATTTCACAGAGTCAGCGCCGGTCAAAACAGCTTTAAAAAGCCAGCAAAAAAATATGCCAGACGAGTAATAATTATCCAAAGAAATTATAGCCCCCGAGTGTGTGTGTGTGTTTTTTTTGCATTGGTGAAATGCGAAACTGCGAAGGTGCTCAAAGGTGCCAAAAGTTATGCTGCCAGACAGCGGATTATGAAATATGGAATGCATGCCCCAAACGGTAGAAGTCGCAAGAATCGATTACGGTTCGGTGTACACGGACTTTTCAAGGGTATATCGTATATTTGGAGGTATTAAAGATAGATCACTGAATTGGAAAAATATCATTAGGATTAAGATTTTTGCCTCTTGATAACTATATTGAAAGGAATCAGCTAAAGTTATACTGATCGGATATTCAACTTAGAAATGTTCAATTTTTCTTTTCTAAGCGGATTAACTTTTGTTTTATAGATCTTATATGTTTAGATTTTATATACTTAATGTATATTAATGGTTGTAAAGTAAAGTATTTTGAAAACGTTAAAGTAATTCGTTGAGATTACCTATTTTATTAACAAAAATTAATCGAAGTTCGACTCAAGGAATCTATTTATTATTGTTTTTCTTTTAAAAATGTTTTCCTTTGAACGATTTCTTTAGCCTCGTTTGTCTTCGAGTATATTTACGTTCTATTAACACGATCATTCATGCTTGGAAGTTGTAAACCTTTTGTTCAATACCAAGAAACACAAGTATTTTTTAATCGGTATGACTTAGTCGGAAAGCCCAAGAAATGCATTCTAACTAGCGAAGGCTTGTGCTGCATTTTTGCAGGCCTATTGATCGTTGTATTAGCCACATCTTGTTAACCCGTTTGTAGACCGAGGAAAAAGGGAATGGGAATGCAAAAAGCTAAGGTAAAAGCAAAAGGCTCCCTGCGAGCTATGAACCCCCCATTGTAGCAGTTATTGTTGTTGTTGTGCGATGATGTACGATGGTGTAACTTACCCGGGCTGTTTGCAATCCGTACTTTATGCTGTTGTTGTTCCTGGCTACGTCGATGATGATGCTGCTGCTGTTGCAGTTGCGGTTTCAACTGACTGACAGTCGTTGTTGGTTGGCTGGTTGGGGGCGTTCCAGGTATCGTTATCGCTTCCAGTGCGTTTTCCAGTAAGCGTTTTTTTTTGTTTAGCTATGCTTCGATTTACCTAAGCACTTCACTTGGAAGGAAAAAAACATGAATCACTTGCACGTTACTCGAAGTTATTTGCTTGGCACTATTTGCTCGTTAATTGGCTTCGTTGTTGCTGAATATCGGTCGCAGTATTATTCTTTTTTATTATTTTTTTTTGGTTTTGGTTTGGTCGTTTAGAAAGTGGGTTAACTGAAAGAGCGCGTCTTTAGTTGCGCTTTATGCAAATTGCGAGTATTAATTCGATACGAGATTTATTTCGACTGGTGGCAAATTCCAACTTGGTTCAACTTTGTATTTCAGCGATACACAGATATATACACTCCGATCGCTGCGTTTAGCGCTACAACTTGAGATTCCGCTTGAGACGTTTGCACTCCAACTCGATTCGCTCGCGACTGATCGTGCGGCATTTGCGGACCCAGATCACGAATGTGTGCACCTCGAAGACAAGTTAAGACGCGCAGCGGCTTGTGCTTTGCCTTTGGCGAAAGGTGCGCTCAGGTGAGCGGGGAAAAGAGAGAAACTAGATTTGAGCGGTGGCTTCGAAACTTCGAAGCTTTTAACGGATTTTTGTGAGCCCGGAGAGAGCACTGCTTGAATTCTCTCAGAAGTAGAAGAATAGTGGGACTGTTTCGCTACTTTCAAAAATGACCGTCTTAAAATTGAAAAATATACTAATGCGATTTAGTTTACTTTAAAGTCTTTGATAAAAATACTGAAAGTTCATACATGAACCAATGTTGATGTTCAATAAACAAAATGCACCAGGGTGGCAATATTGAATAAATTTTGCAAAATTAAATTACTGCTGAAAATAAAACCAGTTTTCGTTATATTTCGAATTGAAGTTATAATTTCCAATTCCTTAAAAAAACCAAACCAAGATCGGGCTGTGATTATTGGTTCAAAATCAAACTTTCAGAAAAAGAAACCACCTATATCCGTGAACAAAAAATGTTTAAGTAAACAACCTTCATTTAATTTGGGTAATTTACTTCAAAGCGGTTTACATTTCGAATTAACAGACGACGACCAACGAAGTCAGAGTTCTCCATTTCCTATTCGGTTTAATGGTGACCCTGGGCCTCAGCCTCCAGCTGCTCCTTAGGATTTGTAGCCGACCTGCTCCTCGGGAGTGTGGGGCCAGAAGGTGGGCTTGTTGATGGGGTCGAGAGCGCTGTCGGGGAATGCGTCGCGGTAGTCCTCCATGGTCATCTGGTCGTAGGGCAGCAGCGACTTGAGATGGGCAATCTCCTTCTGGTAGTTCTGGATGCGCTGCTCAGAGGCCTTCTTGTATGAATCGATTTCGCTCTGGGAAGCCTTGATCTCGGCATCCACCTGGGGAGAAACCTTGTCCTGGGGATAGGGCACCTTCAGGGCTTCATACTGCTTCTGGAAGGTGTCGACGAGTCCAGCCACAGGAATAAGCTTCTTGTAGTTGGCCCAGTCGATCTGGGGTGGGCACTCAGGGTTGGCCAAGACGGCGCGCACATAAATGTCCGACTTGGTCTTGAAGGCGCCGAAGCTGCTCTTCTGATTGGCAGGTACACGCTCAGCAAGAGCGGACCAGTTAATCGAGGATTGGGCGATGCGGCGGGCAGCCATTCTTCACAAATACTGAAAGACAACAACAAAAGCTGATGAGGTTAGGTTGTACGGGAAATAATTTAAATGTTTTTCTAGGACTTGCTTCTACTCTGTCTAGATAATATGCTTAGTTAACTTAGTGATAATCAATGGTTCTTAAGTATATTCCCTAGCCATTAAACACGGGGAAGTTATGCCTGCAAAAATTATGTAATTTTTTTAACCGCAGTAATTCCATTAAATTCTTCTACGCAAATTCCCTTTTTTTTAATCACTCTTAAGGGTCCTTAGATTTGTCACTTTATTGGCATTCTAGTCCGCGTTTAAATTCTTTTTTTAAGCTTTTTAAGCAACGTACTTTTATATTTAGGAGAAAATAAGATTTTATACCCCCAGCACCAACACTTACACTTTGAGTACGAATGTGACCACAGGTGATCGAAATACCAGGTAATATCGAAAATTTATCTAGGGCTGCAAACACATTCGATAACATTTTTTGAAAGTATTTAAATCTCCCCCATCTTTTGGTCACACTATCAGCTGTCTTGGCAAAAACACAGCTCGTGTTGTTACTTCTATTTAGTTAAACCTCTGTAAATATTGTGGTTGTTAATTAAAATGCTGCTGAAACAGTTGCCACAAGTTGTGCAGCAGTTTCGCTGCATTTCCTCCGCCACACGGCAGTAACCAGACTACATCGCTCTGTCTATTGCCGGTTATATCCCACGGTAGTTGTTCAACCCGATGGTTCCACGATAAACATACGCTATCACGAACCAAGAAAGATTATCAAGGTAAAATCGGTGTGTTAAGGGCGAAATAAAGTTTAACTAACATATATTACCCATCAGCTTCCTCTGGATTTAAGCACTTTGACTGATGCCGAGCGCAGATCCCGTCTGGAAGCCCGCAAGCCGCGCAAGAAGGTCAAGATCATGGAGGAAGTAGAAGACAACTTTAATGCCAAGAAGTACATGAAGTACATCAAGAAAAAGTAGACCTGTTAAATTGTTAAATATAACATAAAAGCTTATTATATAATTTGTTTAAATTAAAATTAAGATATTTGGCTTAAATATCGATAGAACTTGCTATCGAAAGCAGCTATCTTGGTCTTAAACCAATAATTGAGTCCCTGCTAAATAGCAGCGGTGGTATTTATTAGTATCTTATCACAGAAATACTTTTCCCACCCGTTTATGAACGGTCACTCTAAACGAGACGGATAACAAAATCGGACGTTGGCTGCGCGTCGCTCCCGAAAAAAACTGTTAATTTGTGGACGCTTTTTCGCGAGTGCAGACATAAATAAAACCAACATGTCTTCTGCTCCATTCCAGACTAGATAATCGGTTATATCGAAGCCAAATAGTGCAAGTGCTAAATCCGCTAGCAAAATAAAAGTGTCGCCCTGCGTCGGCGAAGAAATGTTGAATGGACAGTCGCGTCTAACAAAAAAACAAGTACACACAACCAACGAATGCACATAAACAAGACGAGACAGCAAAGGCAGAATTGAGTGAAAACCTATTTTAAAACACCAGAGCTATATTTATTTTGTTGACGCTTAGGATTTTCGGTGTACGCATTTGAATGTCTGCAAGTGCGTGTGAGTGCGCGAGTGTAATTGTGTGGGTTGCATACCACCGCGAATGCGAATAACTGCAATTGCAATAGAGAGCAGACACATACACACACATACATAATTGGATTATGGCCACACGGCAATAAGAACAGGAAAAGAGAGAGGAAAAAGCAGTCGTCAAAACCAAACGGGTAAATAAATAGTATTAGCAGGAATCGGTTAAAACCCAGAATTAGTGGCTTAAGGCTATGTCACAAAAACTGTTATCGCTGGCATTTCCGTATCGGTGTATGCGTGTGCGGAAGCAGCATAGAGATGGGGACCTGACCTTAGCTTTCGCACAGTGTCAGCCGAAAGTTCCCAACAGCTGCATTCGCTGTAACTTGAAATTAAGGTTGCAACTTAAAAGTATTAGTTTGATGCATCTAAAGATTGTTTTATGATATTTATGATCGGTAAATTTACCAAAGGTTTTCTTCTAAAATCCAGGTTGTAGGCAGGAGTTAGGTTGTCATTAAAAAAAGTATTTAAAGGAAAAACGCGTTAGTTTACCAACTCTTGGATGTTATTTAAATTTGAAGTTTAATTAATTAAACTTAATTTTTCTTCCATTCAAATTCAGATTTTCAGTTTGTATGTAATTAATAATTATTTATTTAAAATGACCTTGACTTAGAAAAAATTTTTCTTAATTTAATGATTTATTTCTTTTAATATCTCAAATGAAATCCCCATATCTTCCTGTTGTTCTAGTTTTGTTTCTTGAATCTTAAAGTGCCCATCCACATCTGTTTTTAATAGCATACGATCTAATGTTAAAAGTACATTTTGCTTCCCGTTTTTCCTGACCTCAGCAACTGCTGCAAGTACACCCTTAAGGCACTCATGCATCTTCAAAAATTAACATATTTATTTAAATCGAACCTGTTGTCACCATTCGATGCACTTCAAAATCAGTCTCATCTCTAACACGTGCGTGTGTGCGAGCGTCTGGAATTTGTAATTTGAAATTCGAAATGGGGAAGGTCTGGAGCTAAGGGGAGCGTAAATATTTTCGTAAGCAGCGGAAATGTAAAAATAACACAAACACATTTGCAAGTTATGATGAAGATGCTTCCGATGTTTGTGTTTTTCCCAACTCTCGCTCTTTTTTCAGTTTCTCCCTTTATTTTCCAACGATTCAGCGGAAAGACAGTTTTCCACGTAAAACTGCGACAGATGTTTGGTCTCGCTCGCTCGCTATTATTAAGGATCGAGAAGCTATAGCTTCCAATACGAAGGCATACATTCCACTTGGCTTTCCCACCGAAATGCAGCTGCCCTATTGGGATTTTTGCCGGTTTGGTGGTTGATTGTTGCTGCTGCTGCAGTTTTCTGTTTCATGGTGTTTCGTGGTGTTTATGAAATTAACAATAAACTCCCCCGTACTTCCGCCCGCGGCAGCCGGCTGCCGTTAATGCTGCCCTAGCTAATTTGTTTTTATTTGTGTAAGCCCGCATCGGAGAGGGGAAAAATAAAATAAGTAAAATAAAACCATTTGTGCCCATTCTACGCACCCTTGTGTGGTTTTTGTTGCTCAGTTTTTGCACCTTCTTCAGCTGCATTCATCAAGTGTTTTGTTTTGTTCGATCTTCTAATAGGACTTGCACTTGAGGCTGAAAATAAACACATTTCTTTTAGTATTTTTTTAATTGTCGTTCTACTTGGGCTTGTGCGATCTTAAAGTTCATTTTATTTTTAATAGTGGCCAGTTTTTCTGCCGATCGATGGGCGGCACGTGATTGGCGTCGGCCCACCCCCCGAGAAAAAACGAAATGTCTGCCAATTAGTTGAAATGCCTAAATGGCGCAGTAATCGTTGGGCGTTCAGAAAAATAGTTTAGAAAATGACGGTTCTGTACCGAAAGAAAGTGAAATTTTTGTTTATGCTGACTAATTAAGCTTATCTTATGCTTTCAGTCGAACATTCCATTGCCTTCGAATATATATATTAGATTTTTTGTTGTATATTTCTCCCCGCTTTCCATTTCGTTGCCTGAATCACTTGTTTTAGGGTCTAAAAGAAGAAAAAAGAACTATACCATAAAGCCTCACACCTTCGATGGGCTTGGAATTTATTCAAAATATACCAAATTTACATAGATTCTTTTTTGAGTAAATAGGTATAGAGGTATACAGCGGATGCAGGCAGCACCTCCCCGGTTGAATGAGTTGCTAGTTTTTCCGAGTGTGTGTGCGTGTGTGGGTGTATCTTTCAGATAGCCAGCGATATATAGGCGTAGAAGAATTTATGAGCGCGACAACGACATGAATTTCATTCAGTCTTTGTTGATTTCTGTGGGCCCAAGAGTGTGCCATGTCCCATTTTCCACTTCGTTTTTTTTTTCGTCATCAGTTTTTGTTGTTCTTTGATAATTTTGCTCTGGCTCTGCGGCTCATCTCTTTGTTTATAGAAATTTCTTCTTCTTTGGGCTGCCTTGGCTTCTTTTCGCCGTCTTCTCGTCTTTGTTTTTCTTTCTACACTGCGGCTGTGGGCATGAAGTGGCATATTTTTTGTTGTGTTTGTGCCGCTGACCAACTTTCCTTTTCATTAACGTTTTTTCGGGGCTATACTTCCTGAACGCATCAGTTCTTGGGAGCATTATATGATTCTCTACTTAAAAGTGTCTGCAGAGCAAATCATTTCCAATTTCATAACAAAGATTTATGCCTCTTTAATGGCTCAGCTGGAGAACTGAGTGTGTGCGTTGCACACCATTCTCCAGGCACGCGCCTACGTAGGCGAAGATTTCATGGCGGTGATGATGATGATGGTGAAGACGATGGTGGTGGTGGCTACATGACGACCCTTGGCCCCATAAAACTGCAACTTGATCTCACACGACTCTCAGCAACAAAGTCACCGCAGTCCGCAGCGGTTTATTGACTCGAACCTTGTGGCGGTTAACGGTTAAACATTCGATTTGGAGAATGCCTCAAAACGCCATCAAAATCTAATGGAGATAAGTGGCATGCTGAAATTAATTCCATTGGTTTTCTCTCTGGCAAATAATTTTGCAAGAAGCTTAGAAATATTTTTAAAAAATCAACTTCATTTCAGATGATTAATAGTGTAAAATATTTTGGGAAAAGTTGTTCTAGTTAAGTTTCACTCTCTATTTCTTGTTTTTTTTTTTTTATAAATATATTCTAGTGGTCATTACTTTTTATTTGTTAAGGTCTTGCAACAACCTAAGTTGTAGTTTCTATATTTATTGGATGGGACCCCCTTCTTCTCAGATTTAGTTAATTAAATTCAGCTGCTACCTGTTTTTAGGGCATTTAAGCTTCGTGGAACTGCTGACTTTTCAGATTGCAGCATTCCGTTGTGGGGCTCATCATCTATTTTCCATATGTTTGGCAACAACTGCGGATGCGGACTGACCTTTGTTTGGCTGGCATTCCTATTAAAACATAAATGTTTTGATGTTTTGCCTGTGGTTTTCCACACGAGATAAATAGTTTGGAACGTGATGTGAAAATTTATGCATTTTTTTTGTGAAAGAGTTGATGTAGTTGTATATAAAGCGGCAGCTTAAGTGTTTTTCTCGACGCGATAGATTTGCTCACCCAAACCATTGGAGGTATCCCCTTTTTTTATCGTTGCTTGGGGCCTTGACTTAGTTTTTCGAAGCGTGCTAAACTTATTTTTGTGTGCCACGGATTGGATTTGTGGCTCTCCATCGATAGTTTATGCTCTCAAGCTCAGTGAACTCTTCACCAAGCTTAATGTTTACTATTTTTTTGTAAAACAAAAATATTTAAGTTTGCAACTCATTAGGTTTTATGGGAACTTTCACAACTGGCTGTGAAGATAAAACGTATTCATTTCATGGCTCAAAACGAGATAATTTGACAAAGACCTGCCTGTAATTGGACAACTGTCGTTGAGGGCGTGGTTGAAACCGATCCTTAGGTAATCGTGGGGCAGGCTGCTATTAAATCGAAGCAACATCGACCCCACTTTTCGCTGCAACTCTTCGTTTGTCATGGCGCCTAATGAAGTGTAGCACTTTTTCCCCACAGCCGCCTTTTCATTTGGCCAAAAGCTTTCGTTGTCGTTGTCGTCGTCGATTGGCAGCGGTTAGCCGCAATTGACCCTAATTATGGCCTGCTGCCGGCTTAAACTTCGACTGGCTGGCTGTTTGGACAGATTTCGCAAAAGAAGGAAAGAAAGAAACACATACCGAATAGCAAATCTCAATTCGCATAACTTCCCCGTTTGGCCGTTGTTTGCCCAGTGCAAAAATGTGCTTTGTAATTTGTGTTTTATTTTGACTTTGAGCCAGCGGAAAAGTGAGAGCTGTGGTGTATTCGTTCGTTCGCCTCTATATCATTATCATTATGTCGAAATTTGGTGTAATTATTTTGTTATAGTTTTAATTGTGAGCTGGCTGGCTCTTTTCTGTTATCTGACATGATCGCCTTTTGGCCACTCGCATGATCCTTTACGAGCCAGCAATTTTCGTTGGCTGATTTAATTTCTTTATATTGTTGTTTTCTTTTTTGGCCAAAAGCTATTTCTCCCTGTATCTTATCGGCGATAATATATGGTTGGCATGATAAGGAATGGCAAATCAAAAAATTCCAACTTGTTGCCGCTGTTCACCGGTATTATAGCAGCAAAATATTTGGTTATATCATTTCCAAACTTATCTGTGGAGTGGAACCAAGTGGTTCGCAGTGGGTGGCGCTGTTTTTTTTTGATTGTGGAACCCTTGCCTCGTGGGATATCAACTCCTTCCAGTTACTCAACGCTAATTCGTTTTCAAGCTCGAGGCCAAGGTTTCGAGTGATCGTTTTTATCTCAATTATTTACTGATGGAACTGAACTCATTTGCCCTGAGACAACGAAAAACAAACGACGACAAAAGTCGGCAAAATGATAACCAAATTGCTGCTAAATTACATTGTTTGTTCGCCACAAAAATTGAAGAAAAAAAAAGAAAGGAAAATGATTATTCGTGTGTGTTTTATCGCACTTGAAAAGTCGTCGTTATCAAGTGGCAACAAAACCTGTACATATATTTAGTAGCAAGAGCGCCCTGATGATAAGCAAAACTTTGCCAATGTAGTCGACTTTGACCCTGAATATTTATTAGCAAATCGACGAGCAGGCTCAATTAATTAATTCTTATTAGCTAGTGATGATTTTTTTCGCATTGTGCTAATCCGAAATGTCTACCAAAAACTGGAATAATAAACTAAATCCGTATTAAATAGAGCACCGATTTCTTGGTACTCTAATCTGATGAAAAGTTGAATATTTTCTTGAAATAAACATCTTATCAGCTTCTTGGGAATACAAATCTTGTCTTAATCTTTTGAAATTCACAAATCAAAGTCACTAAACGTTTTGCTTTAATTAGCTTTCTAGCCTGCTTAAGTTTTATTAATTGCCCTGTCTTGATTTTAGCCCCCTTATACTTTGTAAATATCCCTAGTTCCTGTTTTCTAGAATTTATGACTTGGATATTACTTGGATATTACTTTCGGCAGCGCGTGACAACGGAAAATAAGGCGAATTCTTTGAAGTATTTAAATTTGCACCCCATAAAAAAAGAATAAACAAGCAATGTTGATCACGCGGCCTGCTTCGTTGGTTTCTCAAACAAATATATATATCTATAAACGTATTTATTTACATTTCATTAGAGCAAGACAAGATTGAATGAATTTTTTATTAACCTGTAACTTTTGTTTGCGTTTCTTTCCAGACTTCCAACTGCTAGCGCTTCCAGTGCAGCTTCCACTACAACTGCAACGTGCCAAGAATCGAAGAACAATCCAATACATTCCAAGTTCTGATAATAAATAAACAAGCAACTAAGTACACAAGTTTTTATTACGAAGTAAACGCAACGGTGATTGATAGTTAGTACTCCGAATTTATTTTTTTGTTGTTTCAAAATTTGAAAAGTTGTCAAACTCGGACCTATGGGTCCAATAAATGTTTCGTGCTACGTTCCATAAACATAAACAAACACTAAAAATAGCATCCGTCGTGCCCGTCTATCTAGCCGTCGCGTTAACCCGCCAATCATTGTGTTATCATGGACTAGGCCCCACTGCTCCAGCATCAGACACACAATACAAATCCAAACTCGAGATCCCACAGAGATCCCCATATACCCACCCACAAGCAGGCAAGGTCGCCCAACGCCAGATACAAACCAACAACTTTACATACACATCCGGATACGACAGCAACATACGTCGTAGCTGATAAACATGAGCCTGAATCAGCACAGTGGTCCCGGTCCGCCGTCGGAGATCTGCGGATTATCGGTGGACCAGGTGGACGCCACCATGACCACCGCCTTCTCCTTTGTCTGGCCCAGCACAGCGGGTATGTGCAGTACCAATACAACATCATCATCTTTATTAGCACCACCACCTGCAAGTGCAGCATACAAAGGTAACATAAGCAATGGAGATGCCACCAGTGAAGCTACAATGAAACATCAACCGCTTCACAATGGCGGATGGATCGGGAACGGTCTGCCGCCGGCGCCCGTGACACGGACTATATCATCGGATCGCCTTGTCACCGGGAGTTCGTGTCGGGCGCTCCGTACCGCCGTCTCAGCATTATACTCCGTGGATGACTTCGTCAAGGAGAAAATTGGATCGGGATTCTTCTCGGAGGTTTACAAGGTAAGTGATAGTTCAAACTATATGGAATAAGTAGTTAGGTTTTTACAAATGATTTGTGATTTAAGTTCTAAAGGGAGAGTGAGTCACTGATGGCTGGAAGAGGTTTCAGTTATTGATTATCAGCAGAGGAGAGTTGATGATTCTTACAAGAAAGATATCTTTTTAAAAGAGAATCTCAGTACAAATTAGTATGTCGTACTTTGGCATTGAAAATGAAAATAAGTGATCAATCTGCTTGATATTTTTGACTCCATGCAATTGTAAGATTCATCCAAATACTTCGCCTCGTCATGACGAGCTATTGAAATCCATCGAGTGTCAGGCGTTGAGCTTGTCAAAAGACAGCTGTTGTTCCCACAATTGAGCATCATAATTTGATGGCACTTTCATTTTCGCAACAGTAACACCCGCCAACGAACGGTAACAAAGCCAAACAAATACGATTATTTACACAATTTTAATTAAACTTTAAAATTTTTGTAATTACTCAATAGGTATTGTGGCTGTTGTTGTTCGGCTGCTCATCATTCATTATCATCATCATGCCGCCGCATCCCCCCATACTCTGGGCTAAAATGAAACAAAATTGCAAAACAATGGCCCAGACGAGACCACACCAGACCAGACCTGACTTAAAAATCCAAAACCCATTGCCACTGCAGCTTAGCTAGCTAGCTGGGGGCTATAAAATTCCGAAAAAGCCCCAAGCTCTCGGCTCATGAAAAACGCATTCGAACTGCAGTGAAACCGTGTGTAAAAATTAATAGCGTTTAGTTTTAGTTTCGGCCCAACACTTAAGCGATAGGAGTGTAAGCTGCTTTATGCGAGGGGTGTTTTTTGGGCTTTTCACTTATAGCTCGGAACGGTTGTTGGCCCCAAACGTAAACTAATAAGTTGCAACAGATGTGGTGCACATGGCAGGCAATGCATATAGCAGAGATGGAGGAGGCACAAAAAGACTTTGACATTATGGCTTTCCAATTACGTAGGAATTAGTGACGGTCAAATGATTATGCAATCAACGGTGACATTGGGCAGGAAAGTACATGGCCATCTAGATGGGATAATGCAAAGGGAAATGAAAATGAAAATGGAAATTGAAATCAATGTGAGACCGAACTTTTCTCAATGAATTGACAACTCTTTCTCGAGTTGTATTGAACTTTCTCATCTATTTTTCAGATATATCTCTCTGAATGGATGAATGAAAACGGTTTCACTTTCATTTTCGTTTTTTATTTTTAAAGAGTGATATTTACACATTTCTTTGCTCGTGTGTTTATTGTATTTCACGGGCATTATTCGGTTATTTGTTGCCATTATTTTTCCCAGCTTTCAAATCGCCAAACAAAGACAGTCACTACCCTTACATTGCAATTATATTTCAGTTGTCTAATGAAAGTGCACCAAGTGCTGCGGCTAAATGGAAATCTCTTCCATTCATTGGAGCAGCACAACAACAAGGATCCTTTACTTTTTTTTTCTATCTATTCATGTGCGCATATTCTAATGCCGCAAATTGCATGCGAGTTGCGCGTATCTCATGGATACGCGGTGCCGGTGAATGACCGACCTGTAGTTCTGTTTTCTTTTTTCCACCTTTCCGGGTAGAGACTACCTGCTGATTTGCATAACTGCTCGCCATTCCCAGTACTCCTTGGATATTCCCTATTCACTATTCACTTTCTTTGCCCCTCGTTGAAGAATAAATTGCTGCCGTGCATCCAGAAGATAAACTCCAGACCAGCCAACAACGGCCTGTTTATTTGCGTGTGAAGTGCGTTCGATTCGATTCCATTCGGATCCATTCGATTGCATTTCCGCATTGTAATGCACCAGCTGCCAGACAATTAATGGCTGCGGCTTCACCCCTTTCCTATTCGATCGAAATAATTGAAAGCCCAGCCCCAGCCCCCGATTATTCGGTTAGAGTTAATTGAATTGCCAATAAATTCAAATCAATATCTGCCTAATGACACCACCAATTTGTGGGTTCAGCGGCGTCAAGTGCACGCATGGATTTTCATCTTTGTCTGCCACGCTTTTGGTCCCAATTTTCTCCCCTCATCGAAAGATATTTCGAAATGAAGAATCTCTTCAAGATTTATTTTTGGCCCTGGGTCGAACTGGATGCTGCTGCTGCTCACTTCAATTGCGTGTCAAGGCAGCCGCGAGAAAGATATCAAACGGAGCGTTCCCACTTTGATTAAAAACTCTTTCACAATTTCCATCCATCTATTTTTCCATCTGTTGTGTGCAACGGATGCCAACTGTAAATGATGTGGTTCAGCTGCAACATGTATAGAGAAGTTGGCGGATTTTTAACCTCTCACAGATGGGGTTAATCAGCCGGGAAAGCGTATTAAATGGAGAAATTAATAACCAATCAAGAATTAACCCCTGAGTTGAATATTACGAGAGTAATCCCTGATCTTAATCAGCCAGGAACCGTTTGCATTTCGGTCACGGCTCAAGTGCTAAGAATGTATATCAAAATCACAACATAATTCACTTAAATCATGTCGTATAAGGAAACCGCCAAGCCAACACACAATTTGTTTGGACATAAATCAGGAAAAACTTGGTTTTTCATTTAAGTTTTGTTTCTCTTTTTCAGTTTTTTTTTTTTTTTTTTTGAGTAAGTAAGTGTTGCTAGTAAGTGGGGCCAAAAGCAACGGTGAATGCATAACGCCGTGCTAGTGTAGCCGGCACTCAAGCAGAATGGGAGTAGAGTAGAGTAGAGCCGAGTCGAGTCGAGTGCTTAGTATTTATTTGATAACTACTACTAACTACAGTAGACACAATGCACCAGGCACCTGCCTTTGCGGCTCCTCAGAGCAAATTGCCAGCTGTCAGCGAAGACAAAGGGGATCGGATCGGATCGGATCGTATGTAATTTGTTGCACTCCTCGGCATTAAATTTATTATGTAAAATGATATGTATTTTGAGCCAAGGAGACCTCAAAACCACCATCCTCACGAAAGTGCAAGACAATTGTTTGGTGGGTGGGTGGATGGGTTGGTTTGAATGGTTTTCTGCCAAGGCTGCCAGTGAAAGTTCTAAATTGCAATTGGAGAACTGGGAAATTGGGTTAGGCGATGGCAATTAGATTAGGGCCAGGCGAAATCGTACTCCTCAGAGTTTAGTTACTTTTGCATGCTTTTATTTAATTTTTTTTGTATTTTTTTTTGTATTTTTTTTTGTCCAAAAGCGGTCTTGGTAAAGTGAATGTATCCACGATGGCGGGCATCCTGTTGAGGCAACTATCGAGAGCTTTCTTGACCAGCTACAGTTTTGTGACCAAAAAGCAACATCCAGACATCAGACAATCCAATCCGCGGCCAATTGACATTGCACTGGTGCCGCTGGCAGCGAACGTTGCGAATTGATGAAAGTAAACATTTAAGTAGAACTAAATAAGTTGATACTGGCATTCGATAGACGGATGGTGCTTGCTTTTTCCAAAGTCCGTTGCCGCAATTTCTTTTTTAAGCCATCTCTGCTTTGGTTTTGGCCCGGCTATGTAGCTTTTTGCATTGCAACCACCGTGTTGATGTTCACGCGAAATTGATTGCCATAAATTATGCAAAGTTTGCATTCTCGTTGCAACGTTTGCCTGACTGTCGGTGAATTGGTGCGCGGCGGCATTTAGAAACTGCAACAGCAACAGCAGCAGCAGCAGCATTTGCTGCAACATCTGCATTGGTCCGGGAGTGGTTAGTTTGTTTCTTCCGCTGGCCACTCGGTTTTCCCTCCTTTCGATAGAAAAAAACTCCATGCTGCACACATTTTTCCATCTTCGATTTGGTCTTACCATTTCGCCAAACAATTTTTCAAATGATTTTGATCTTTTGTAGCGGCTGCTGCTGCTGTTTTTGTTGTTGTTGTTGTTGTTGTTGCCTGTCTGCTGGTTGTTTGTTACTTTTTGCTGGCCAGGCAAACATTCGGTCTACAGTTACTTTTGATGTGCATGCAAATGTTAACACAAAAGCGAACATGTCCAACGGATATTCCCTCAATTTCTTACAGACGTAGTCCTAATGCGGCCCAATTAATTTCTCTGTAAAATAAATTAAGTTAAGTTAAAAATAAAGTTCCAGCCGGAGGCCTAATAAAACTGAGAAATTGAAATCCAAATTTACATAACAAGAGGCATTGTCTTTGGAGTTCGATAAGAAAAAGTAAAAGTGCCTAACGCACTAATCAGGCAGCGGTGAAGAAAAAACGCAATATTTCAATAACAAAAGCTTAGCTAAATTATTTTTGCACTCTTTGGAAGAGAAAAAATTGCAAACAAAACAATGTTATGTAATCGGCCAAAAATATACAGCTAAATATTTACCGTAAACACACTTAACAATGAGCCAACGAAATATTTGATTTCCTTTCAAGCATCTCAGCAAATCGTTATGCAGCTAATTAAGTTATAATACTTAACGATTAACGATCAGCGATCCGCAAATCTCATTGCTCACACACTTTGGGATCGATCGCCCACGTTGTTTGGTTTTCGCTTTTTTGGTAATGGCGCCGAGAACGAGTTTCTCACTTTGGCTACCTGACGTTTTAGGCCAATTTGAATGTGATACATAATAAAAGCATGTTAATACGTTAATTGATTGGAGTCGCGCTCGTAAATATTATTTTGAAATATGCAAATATTTGCGCTTTGTTTCAGCAACGTGGGCAGTCAGGCAGGCATTTCATTCATTAATAGGTTTATAGATTTATTGCTGTGAACTAGAATGGTCTTAGTCATTGCAAAATACTCGTTACGGAGGAGGAGTATTTCGCAATCCAATTTGATAAGCGGAAACAATTAGTTATTTATTTGCACATGCTCACGATTGTTTGTGTTTTGTGTGGGAAAAGGAAGAGGGACAGGTGATTTATTAAGTCAGCTGCCTCATTAATTAATAACCAAACAAATTTGTCAAAAAGTTATCTTCAAACATTAACCAAATTTGTTAGTAATTAATCCAATTGAAGGTTCATTAGTTTTTTCGCAATTTGTGAGGATTTTTATTGAGATTGCTTTGATTATGACCGCAGCTGTGTTGCCAATTTATCTCAATAAATTAATGCTAATCCCGGGTTTATCCACCCCAAGGGCCAAACTGAATAATCGAATTCAATTAGTTGACTTTTGTATAATTTATAAATATTTTCACTCCTTCACCTTTCGTGGGATGCGTCATGCACATTATATTTTCATGCATTAGGAAAAGATTTGTTGTGCTGCCTTTGATTTTCTTTTTTAGTTTGCAGTTTTGCCCATTTTCTTGTTTGTCTTGTGAGGCATTTTCACGCTTGGCCATAAACAATTTGAAATTATAAATGCAAATATATACGTGTATACTGTTCGGGGTTCCTCCATAAAATGCATGATAAATAATAAACTAAGAGTAAATGCCAGCTGGGCAAATCCAGTCAAAGTCCATGAAGGAAAAACTAAAAAAACGGCGCCAAAGAAAGCGCAAAAAAAAAAAAGAAATGGCAATCATAAATTCTAATAAGACGCGCCGCCACCACAGGTATGTGAGATGGGTGGAAAGCAGATCCCCACTTGCCATATGTCATCCGCCAGGGAAATAATGTCCGGGCCCTAATGCGTCTAACGAGCTGCTGCATTTTTGAGGAGCCGCCAGCGCCTAGTCGGTGAAAAGTACGGAGCCGCCAGGCGGGCAACCCATCCGGCAATGATTTTCATATTAGTGCCCATAAAATGCGACATTTTTGTGTGCGAGGAGGAGAAGTCTGGCTGGGTATTTCAGTCGTGTGGGTGAACTAGTTCATAATTTTACTTTTCACCCAGAAAATAATGTGCATTTTTTATGATAATTTCGGATTTTTATTTGAAAATTTTGCTAGGAAGTCGTAAAGAACTTTACATGCTTTTTCAGATGTGTTAAAAGTTATTCAATTAATATTGTTATTAGGTTCTGAATATTATATTCTGAAATTATAGGAAAAGAATGCCAGTCAAAACTCAATAAAAGGAGCATTCTTTCTGCCCATTTCTTGTCATATTTCCCCTCCATTTTTGCATAGTGAGAACTTAGTGGCCCTAAGTTGGTTCAAAGAACTGAAGCCCACAACTCCATTTAGATCCAGTTAGATACTGTGCGACGGGGATGCCGCCAATCAGCAAGTCAACAAACCAACAAGAAAAAGAAAAGCGCTAGGAATGCATCGGTGGTGTTTGTATCTGTGTGTGCCAAGGGAAGTTTGCCTGTATGTGGGTTAAGCCGAAGATGCCGTCGTCAGAGCAGCCCACAGACTCTGGATCTCAATCTGGCTCCTACTCTCCCCAAGACTTTAGACTACGACTCCAAGTCTGGGGCCTGAGTGACTCCCATAACCGAGAGCGAGGTGCAGCAACGTGCAACGTGCAATTACGCGCACAACTTGCGTGCAGAAATATTTTTGGATTCATTCACCTCTGGATGTGGAGTGGCCAAAGATACCGAGAAGAAGATATTTTTATATATCCAGCAATATAGAGATGGGGGATGGATATTTGCAGGCCCCTCTGGGACGTCCTTGCACTTTGTTTGCCTCTTAACTTTGGCATAGATGGCATTCCATCGGGCCATCATCCGGCGATGATGATGTTTTTCGATTCAGATTCAGATGCCGCTGCCGATGATGATGATGATGATGATGTTGATGCTGCTCGCCCACGTCTTGCCGCGGATTGCGAGTGGCTATTTTTATTGATCGCGGGACGCCAGGCCCCCGCCAAACGTCGCGTGCCCCAATGTTTTTTTCTTCTCGGTTTTTCATCTCTTAGTTGAATGTGTGCCAAATATTTCACGTTGATTTTTGAGTGAGTCAAAAGTGTAATAAATGCCCGTGCTACTTGCACGGTGGACAGATCCTCGGAGAACATTTCGGTTAATATACAATTTTGTTTATGAGGTGCGGGCTTGTTTCGTTTGCTCAACTTTAGCGGCAATTCGTCTCGTGTTTTTATTTATGTTTAGTTTCTGTTTTTACTTTTTGCCTTTTCGCCTTTTTTCATTTCACGCCGCTTGACGTTGCCTTAATTTGTGGGGACTCGCTTTGTTTAGCACCAACCGCGATCTTAAATATATATATTTCCTATTTTGCAAGATCTTTTTCGACGGCGAGCGATGACTAAGTCCATGTATATTCTGGGCATTTCCTTTCGGGCCCGCATTTTTGTTTCCAACCATAAAGCACCGAAAATAAAACCTTTGTCGAAGGGTTTCATCGAAAACGTTGTGACCTTGCTATCCATTTAGGTTGTTTCTTCTGTTTTACTCGAGGTTTTGCCTTTCCCAGATACATGTGTTCAACAAACTGTTTGTCTTGTCACATTTGCGCAATAATTACAGACGCTTGGAATTGAAATGTTTGCGCAGGGCCAACAAAACTCCCACATAATTCACATGGCGTGCGACGACGAGATGGCCAACAAAACAAAACAAAAATACTAAAAAAAACAAAATCAAATGGCATTCAAAAAACAAAAACAAATGCGGGCCCAAACACAACCGCTGATGGCTGAACTAAAATCCAAAGAAAATAAAAACGGCGAGCGCTTCATCGATGATCTGGCTTCTCAGGAATGAAATCGAAGTAGTAGTAAAAGCGGCAACGAAGTTGAGTTCTCATGATTTATGTTCGCCCATGGATCAGCTCTTATTTCTTCGTTCGCCGCTAGCCGCAATTCATTAGCCAAATGGCCATATAAATCTGCCCATGACTAGCCAAAGCCAAAGTTAAGGCTTAGGGCCTTAAGGAGGAGTGCATTGCAGTTTGACTCTCTGGCTGGATAGCTGGATAGCCCTGGTGTTGTCGTCTTTTGACCAAAACTACTTAAATTAACTTTTGCAATTCGCGTGTCAATGATGACAGGCAACGCAAGAAGCAGCCAGAGATTGTTGAAGGAGGCGACGGGGATCTCTGGAATACATAGATAGACGACTACAACAGGCACTAAGACCATCGAACTTACTTACCAAACCAACCGACCTGGCTAACTTTGGCCAGCCAGCTCTTTGGCAGAGCTGCGCCCTATCCAACTGTCCAATCGAGCGTGTCCAGTCCTCGAGGTTCTGGGCAATATTAGCACGACATGATAAATATTTCAATGCCAAGAGCGAAGCTATTAAACCAGGAACCCCGACCAAAGCGAGCCAAACCGATCTGTGCCCGAGCTGAATGCCGTGCCCTATTCGAATCCCTCAGCGAGGTCTGCAAATGACTTAGTTCATCGCTGGGTTTTACACTTGAGGAAAAATGTTACTTTAGTTAAGAGGAAAGTAAGTTAAGTTAAAAATATAAATATATTTTGATAAATATTATACGCAGCAGTAATTATAAAGAATGTTAAGGAACTTAAGGCCAATCGAAGTGGTTTTAGGAACTAATTATTGCATTTCAATGACCAAAACTTAAAGTTAAAGGACTAAAGAACAGTTTAGAACAATCTGTTGATCCTCTTAAGTTATTTTTCCAGTACAGGCTAGTGAAACTCTATTTATTGTATTTTACCCTCAGAAAAAGCCCCGCCTCCTTTTCCTGGCCAAGCCCCTCGAAACATTTTTCGCAACTGACCAACACTCACAGCTCTGTGACTTCGTGTATTGGAGTTTCTAGTGCGATGTTTTGTTATTTTCCTTTTTTTTACTGGTTGTGCCAACCCTCGCAGACTGTTTAATTAAAATTTCCTTTTCATGGGGCTGCCCCTCTGATGGCTCTCTATTCGACTTTGCATAGACGTCTGGCCCGGGCGGGGCCTAATTAAAAATAAAAGTGAAACTGTAATTTAAAACGCTGCTCTGCTTAAATGTGAAATAAGCCAGGACTTTGGTAATACGAACTTTAAGGGGTTGCTGGCCGTGGCTAAAGGTTTTATGGTTGGCGAGTTTAGATGCCCTCGAAATGCAAGTCTATGATGTGCATTAATTAAGGCAACTTTCCCTGGGAAATTAATTAACTTTCCCGGCGCCCTACAGACCCAATGCACCAATGCAACCACGGGTCTTGGCCCCGAAGGGAGAGTCAAAGTGAAAATGCCATCGAGCTACCTATTTCTTTTTTTTCGGGGGCCTTTTTTTTCTCTTTAGTTTCCTCCAAAGCGCAGATCTTCTATCGCGGTTCGGTGGAAAATTGCATTTGCAACAGCTGCAACATGGTCATGGTCAGGGCACAACCACCCGACAGAGTCCCAATTTTGATTTTTATTTATTTGCAATGAGATAAAAATAAAATCGTTCGTTAGAGCCAAATGTTTGTGGCCAAACTGAAGCCCATTTCGAGATGCTTGGCTAGTGTGAGAGACAATGAGCAATTCAAATATAATCATCATAAATCACGATTTAGTTTCGCTTTTTTAGCTTTGTTTTTTATTTGTTTTTTTTTTTATATATTGTACGTGGGTGCCTGGCGTCGTCGACCTATGAATGCATTTGGTATTGTCTTCAAAAGTTGGTCAAAAAATATATATAGATAGATAGATATATATAGCCAAGCCATCGATGGCATAGGCGTTCCCACACAGTGGCCCAGCGTTCAAGTTCAAAACAAGATATTCAGTGGCAACCATTGCAACAATGTTGCAAGCTTCATGCTGCAAGTTGCCAGCTTTGCCAGCGCCTGACTTTGTAATTAACTTAATCTCCACCACTCCGCCCTAAAGATGCTGCATTCGCCATGGCCTGCACTCCTTGGCTTTGTCAGTCCGATGTGTCAGTCTGGCAGCCTTCTTTATCGGCCATGCAAATATTCTGGTAAAAAGGAGGGCCTATTTAACCAGTACATATCCATAAATTGCGCTCTGCATATATATATATATTGTGGGATACTTTATTATTCTCACTCCACATTCGCCGATCGTAAACAGCAAAACAGGCACAAATTTACTTATCTTTTCTGGGTGTAAACAAACAATTAAGCCAAAAGGAAAACTTTTCGCAAGGTGGGTTAATATCGGAATAATTTCAATTAACTCTGTCTGCACTTTTCTCTTGCACCTCCCCCTTCTCGTTAATTTTGCAAACAGCAATTTGGCCACGTGAGAGTTAAGTCATCTAATTGCAATTAACAGTGGAAGTGGGAGTGGAAGAGTGGGAAGTTAAGTAAGTCAATTAACGACATTTTGGGTCTTAAACATCTGGCCGTTTGCAAACAATGAAAAATCCATGAATTACCAGGGAGTACAATGCAGAATCGGAGCACAAAAGCCCTAGACCGCATCCCCAGGATAAAACAGCTTTATGCCGGAGAGCAGCAGCCCCTCCTCCGTCCAACATATGTACATTATATATATATACTCGTACACACAATGGTCTGGTCTACCCCCTTCCATACGGAGGGGGGAAATTACAAACGATCTTGGCTGACCGTGTCATTGAACTCGTCGTGGGGCGCCTTTGTAAGCGCAAACGCATCGCTCAAAAAGAAAGCACTCTCCCCCAATGAGTTCCAGTGAAAAAGCAGGCACAACCTATAACAACAACAGAACCGATCGAGGGGAATACTATATACGCGTATTTGTTTGAAAAACTATCCGCCCTGACAGTTGAAGTTGAAAAAATGCCCAGGAAAATGCCCAAAAAAAATCGAGACGAAGCCGAGATAATATCGGATACAAAGTCAAAGTCAGAGCCCGGGACACGACAATCGATCGACTGCCTGTCGCTGGATCGTAATTAATTATGGTTTATCCAGGGGCCGACGATATCCAAAGCTATCCATCAACAAAATGTAAATAAAAATCGCCGACTTTTCTACAAATCACTTGAACTAAATATACCCTTCGAAGCGGTCAAGCGTGGCGCAGAGAAGTCGGAGACATATTTTCGGGCTCTGGATGTTTGTTTCATGGTCAGTTTGGTTTTGGCTCGCGGCATAAAACAAACAAAACAAAAAAAAAAAAAAAAAAAAAAACGGATTGAATGGGAAAAATATCTCGGCATGGAGCGGCAGTCGCCAAAGGAGACTTTGGCGTCGCAAATTGGCGTGACAATTGTCCATTTGGTTAAATATCGTAAGCGTTTTCTATTTGTGCTGCAAATTTGTTGAGCCAAATTGATTGAACGAACTCTCTTTTTCAAATGGGTGAAACTCAGGCATGGTTTTGAAAATATCTATCTATCTATGGATCTAGGTATCCCCCCAATATCAAGAGCATCATCTGAGAAGGCACTTTAATAGAACTAAACACTCAGCCAGCTGTCATAACTCAATTGTCGGAGTGTCAGACAATTTTGAAATTGAAAATTTCCTTCTTCAAAGTGCCTGCTGCTGCTGCTCCCCTTTTAGAGAAACCCATTCTATGCCTCAACCCTTTCTCCCTTTCCTTTGCAATCACCAAAAAAACATTTTTAGTGACTCAAGTGCGTACTTTTGTGCGCTCTCTTTTTCCAATTGTCTGGGCGTTAGATAAATATAAGACATATATTTATGGCCGGTATGTGAACTGCGTCATGCCACCGGCAGCGATTCATCAGCTGGTTATGGCGTAAATCGCAAATTGAATGAAACAAAACGAAACAACGGGTATAAGTAGGCAAAAAAAAAATAAACTATTTTGACAATAGTAAAATGACAGCTATATACTGCGCACACCCTCATATCTTTGCTATAGATATAGATACTATCTTTTCCCTCATAAATCCGTGGGACAAAGAACATCTCGAATATCTTCCCCTCTCGTTTTGAACAAATATAAAGAGACATAAAGAAAATAAATACAAATTTGTGTTTATAGCTTCGCTGACTGCTCATTCCCACGCATCCGTTGCTGTTTTCGAGTATATCATAAATATTATCGAAGTCTTCTAATATATATTCCTTTGTTCAATTCCTCAATTGAGAGTCATCAAAGACCCTACAACCGCCTTAACTAACCGATACTCGAAGTCCAACCACGGCCAGTCCAAGCTTCCCGTTCTCGGACGAGTTGGGCCGTGGCCGAGGCAGAGGCAGAGCTCTAATTAAATTTAAATTTCCGCCAAATGGCCTGATAGTCACAATAGGGGTCAGGGCAGCAAATGCATTTAACAGGCTGCCACCCAAGCGCTGCCTGCTTGCCCCTTTGGCGATGGATGCTCGATGTTTGCTGGTGCTGCATCAGTTGCACCAGTTGCAGTTCGTGTTTTGTCTTTGTCTTGGGTGATGCCTCTCTTTGATATCACTTACTAAACTACACTGGGGAGAAAGTTTAGAGTATAAGTTTGGGGATAGAAGTACAATATATAATACCTAAATAACAGTCTTTTTCAGGACTAATTTCAATCATTTTGTATTTCTTTACCTGAGATGTTATTTCTAATTTCTTTCTGTGTACGATCATCCCATTGGATCCCGCATGTATCTGTATCTAGTCTCTGGCAGGCTCTTTTAATTAGCAGCAGCAGAAACAGCAGCAGCTGAGACCACTGGACGCGGGCACTTCTATGGCTGCCTCCAGTGGCAGTTGCAAACCCTAAATAGAAGCAATGGTGAATGGCAAGACATAGAACCCAGAGTTTCACCCAAACCCTTTTCTTCCCGCTCTCGAGATAAGCTACAGTTGCGCACATTTGGGCAGGCAAAGAAAATGGAAATCGAAATGGAAATGGCACAACCAAGTCGCATTGTATGCAGCTGCAGAGCTGCAGGAACATCAGAAGCTCTTCTCCATGCAGCGGAAGCAGAATCAGAAATCAGAAGCACAACGAGCTATCGTTTGGCACTGCCACAGCAGATAAACAATGACAAGTTGCACTCGACGCTTTTGCGCAGATGCAACTAGGGAATGGGAATGGGAATGGGAATCGAAATAGGAATGGGAATGGGAATGGGAATGGTACACAGGGAGTCACTTCCTCCAAACACTGGCTTTGGTGCATAATCAAATTCAAGTCAAACAAACAGAATCACAACCGAAACTGAAAAGAAAACCTGCGCTCACCCAGGGGAGTCAGTGAGGTTTGTGCAGGTCCAGGATCACATCAAATGCCATCACCGCACACAAAGTTGTGTTTTCCAACCAGGTTCACGATTAATGAAGGGCGCAGGCAGCAACAAGTTTGGTGAAGGCTTTCTTACAGTGAGGAAAAATCTTAATAACTATTAGGATTAAAGGATATATTATCTTTAGAAAATGAAGATATCAAAAATGACAATACTGTTTCATTCGACTTAAGATTAACTTTTAAGAATCTTATCACTATTTCATAAATTTGTTATAAACCTTAAACCTGACCTTAAAGTGATATTTTCCTGAGTGCAACATAGAGACCCAGACAGTGCTGACCGCAGATGGTGGCTGTCTGGGTGGGTTTCTGTGTGGTTCTCGGTTGTTGGTCCCCATCAGTGTCAACTGCAGTGGCAAATATGGTGACAAACGACACTAAAGATTGCACAGCCTGTTATGTCTAATAGAGAGGGGGAATGCAACACAGCTAGCTAAGCCCAGTGCAATTTATCGATTTAACGCTGCAAGGCACTTTTCAGTGTGTGTTCGAAAATTGATTAGAAAATATACGCCATTAGCCAAGGTTAATCTTGGCTAGGCAGCCAGCTCATAACTTCCGCATTTCGAGAACTATATAGTAGGCATTGCTCTGGGGAAGGATGGCCAATCAAAAAACCATTTCCAGTTGATAGTTGAAACGTGACCGGCTGTGGCTTGCTGGCTATATAGCTGAGACTCGCTTTCGGAGGAGATGGGGCCGCCCAAAAACGAATCGCGCTGCCAACACGATATCCTACCAAATAGGAAAACCGAAAAAAAAAAAAAAAGCCACCGACCAAAAGCCAGTTGGTAATATCTGCTTTTAGCAGATACTCGAATTGAATTGAATGGAGTCGCATGGAATTGACTGTTGAGCGTTTAAACGTTTGTTTGACTGCTCAACTGGTTGATCCATCCGACGCTCGGAGTTCAATGCACTTCACTATCTTTGCAATGGCAATGGCTTTTCAGCGAACTCTGGGCAAATACCGAAATCGTCGAGGAGGAGTTGTTGAGGATGCTGGAAAATAGTTCAGTTCAGCTTTTCAGATCTCAGCAATAATATATGCTTCGGTTTTTCAACTTTTGCTCGCCGACGATTGGTGGAGCATTTAAGCGCATTCAATACGTGTAAATTGTATGCCTTCTCGCGTTCATTCATAAAAATTCTGACACAAGGCCTTGAGCATATTGCCCCACGACGATGATTGCCCTGCCTCCATCCGCTGTAAAAACTGATTCATCGCCGGCGATGCAGCACAGTGGGTCGGATTGATGGGTAGATAAAGCTGTTGAAATAATAAATTTCATATTTATTCATTGCAGTTTTTATGATAACTAATCACAGAATGAATGTGCAGAATGCTTTTAGAGAACAGCGTAATTTAGATTACAATGTCAAAATAATGGTATTTTATTTAGGTCTATAAGCTAAGGTTTCGCCCTTACCTTCATCGATATATCCCTAATTGGTTTTAAATATCATTTTATTTTGTAAGATTAAATTTTCAGACCGTTTTATTGATTTCGTAATTAATTTTTAAGCCTAGAAATCAGTTCAGGATATTTACATAAATATTCTTAGTGTTTGCCTTAGATCTCTTAACTTTTTAACCACTATGCGCCGCGGGGCAGTGCATGTCAACTGTGTGTTGTCACTGTTGTTGCTGTTGCCGCTGTCGTTGCGATATGCATTTCATAGTTTGCATTGATTCATTTCGGAGCTTCGGGCAGACGCCGGCGATCCAAACACATTAGTAATATATGACCGCATTATTATTACTATATTTTCAGTTTTTTTTTTTTTTTTTGTTTCTGCTGTTTTGCCCCTTTTTGTCTTTTTCTGCCTCAGAGGCTGCACCCAAAAGTAGTGCTCATTTAAATTTGTCACGGCGCCAACAACCACGAAATGTTATTATTTTTCGCTTTTTCGGTTGCATTTCTAAGCCCTGGCTCAGACTTGGGTTTTTTGCTTTTTGGTGAGGCAACAGCAAAACGCATCTGACGGCTTGACAGCTGCTCCCAACAAATGTCCCAAAAAAGAGGTAGAAAATTAAATAAATTTAAAGAGAAACAGATACGAGATACTCTGGGCAAAACGGCGTCATCGCTGTGCCTTCATTCAAATTCGTAAACGTACGTACGTACATATATCGTATATGGGTGTTGTGCAACTTTATTATTATTATTTATTTTTCGAACGCATTGGAAAAACACAGCAGAAAAACCAAAACAATATAATGAGCAACATTTTTCTGTGGCAGAGGGTGCGGCGTCTGTGAGCATTTTTAACGAGTCGCCAATTTGGGCCTGGGAAAAACAGACCAGACCTCTGTTGTATGTATGTTTGTTCTAATTGATTGTAAGTTTGCTTTTAGTTAGTTAGTTAGTTCGTTTGTATTACTTTTGTTTGCATTCCCATCTGAGTTTACATTTAGAGTGTCCAAATGAAGGATATCCAAATGAAATTACTCACTGTGAAAGGCCCGGCTTCCTCTGCTGCTGCTGCTGCTGCTGCCGCTGTTTGTTGTCACCAACTTTCAATTAACGAAATGACAGGCAAATGCATTCCAACTTGTTCCATAAATCCAAGCTGAGTTCAATGGCCCGCTGCCTGCCGGCTGTTTGGTGAGCGAGGGTGAAGCATTGTTGTTGACACACGACTGGCTGCCTCGCTGATTTAGCCTTGAAATAGTTGACATGTCGCAGGCTTTTTCCCTCCAACCATCCAACTATCCGACGACCATTCAACCATTCATATCCCCATATCCCGTGTCCCTCCCAAATGGAGTAATAAAAAAAAACAGAAGAGGAGCGCGCGTTGTAAAAGTTGAACGATGAGCTGAGCGACATGACAAGATGCTATGCAGATGTTGCCGCTCAAAGTCATTGTCATTGGTGGGGCTTGACTAAATTTTCTGATTTATCTTGCACTTATTTTCAAAATGTAAGAGTATTTGCCGCAATTTGCCAAAAGAGCCTTATAACAATGGTGTGGAAAATGAAACAAAGTGTAATTATAAAATGCAGACTTTCTTTTTGAAGTCGAGAGTTACACGCGACAGAAGGCCAGAGAAATGTAGCAGAGGAAGAGGAGGCATCTGCGTAGGTTTTTCCAATACAATGTTTGTAATTTATTGCCCTCGTGTTTATGAATTAAACTGCCAGTGTTAGAGTCAGGGATTTCTCACATTTGAAACATGAAAATGTAATGAAATTGAAGCTGAAGCCGAAGCCGTAGCCGTAACTTTCTTGGCCTTGTCTTTTGGCCAATTTGAAGTGTGTGCAGCCAACTGTTGTGGGCCGTGTCTTTGTTTATTTGCTTTAGCTAAATACGATTATTCAGTTTTGAGTGCTTATAACTGCATTTCACTTTTGTGTACCGCAAACGATGCGTAATTAAATTGTTTATTGTGTGTTATTTTTTTATGTTTCTTTCTTCTCCTCTGCTTTCTATATGTGAATCGTTTTTTGTTTGTTTCTTTCCATCTCTCTCCCTCTCTCTCTCTATCTCTGTCTGTTATTGTTTATGAAGTGCACAATAATTTATGCGCACATTTTAATTATCAAAAGTAGATTGTTGAATAAAGTTTACGGCAAGTTAAGTTCATTGCCGCCATCACTCATAGCACAAAATTAATAAATGTTTTTTTCCTTTTCTGTTTGCTTTCAGGTGAGCTTTTTGGTTCCTTATTGTCAAATCCTTGGATTTAATTGCACGATCTGTAAGGCAGGTAACTGAAACCAGGTAAAATCACACGACTCCCAGCTACAAACTGTGCGTGAGAAATTTCCTATAAATATTTGCGACAATTAAAAAGCTATTTCAGCCGGGCTCAGCGGCTGCCCATGGCTCACTCACCTCCCAAACAAGCCGCTGATTGATGGACTTGAGCTTGAAACGCCACCAATCGATCCAGTCAGACTGGTTTCTGCACTTAGAACAAAGAGTGATAGGTAGATCCCATGGAATGTCTTGAGTTTCGGTTTAGTTTTGAGTTTAGGTCACATATTTTGCATTTGAACTAGATTAGTTTCTTCGACTTGTTTCTAAGTTAAAGAATATACTTTGCGAATTTTACTTGTTCTTTTCTTTTTGGCAAGGCTTTATTATATCTGAAGATCAATATTAAAATTCCTGATGGAATCTTTAATAAATATTATTTATCAGGGAATGTTTTCTTTATCTTGAAAGATTATACTATATTTTTAGCCTTGATCTTTGGACGTAACTCAACTTGCAGCAACAAAACTCACAGTAAACAATAATGTATATATAAATTACATAGAAAAATAGATTATTATTATCTTGAAATAGTTAATCTCGTTCAAGATATAGTAATTCCTTTTTTCTTGCCGTGTAATTCAATCCGGCTTCGATTAGAACTAGTTGGGTGCTGGCGATGGCGATGACGTTGGGCGACACGTGTAGCCGCCGTCCAGTCCGGCCCACTTGACATGAGTTGCACAAACTCTCCGTGTGGACAGAGGTGGTGTGAGAGAGTCTTCAATCATCATATGGACTGGACTCTAGCTACTGTGGCGGCGGGCAACAGCAGCAACAACAGCAGCAGCTGTATGTGGCACTTCATCAAGGGCAGACGGCAGGCAAAGCCGAGACGTCGCCACGATCTCAATGGCGAGTTTTTGGAGTGCTGGCTCCTCCGTTTGGCCGAGCTGGCTGGCTGGCATTCTTCGGTGCCTCGCTCTGGGAGAACAAACGTTGCCGCCTTTCCTTGGCCGCGGCATGCCACATTTAAAATGTAAACGCCAATTGATTATTAACGCGCCAAACCAATTACATTTCGTACCCGATCGCACTTAACAAGCCGACAAAGTTCAAGCTGCTGTGGGTATGGAAATTGCTTGGATTTCCAATGCAGCTCTTTGTGCCAAAAGATCTCTCTAGAGATTCGGGCTGCTCTCTCTAGCTGTATAGATACCCTTGAACTATGGGGTACTATAGTTTGGTCTATGAGTTTGTTGTCTAAAAAATTTTTAATTTGTTTCTATAGAAATCTAACAAATTTAGTACAAAATATTTGATGTCAGCCTTAGGAGGATCTTAGTCTTAGGTATTGTATACATACAGAAGAGTATCTTTAGTCAGAATGGAAGGGGGATATTCGAGAGTTTTGTTTTGAATTGATTATCATCAATGAGCTCAACTTCAATATGTACTGTCGATCTGTCAAAGCTAAAACTTGTAAAACTCTCTACAAGTCCAAAAAGTATCATTGGCGATTGAGTAAATAAATCTTAAAATCTCCATAAATCGGATTACTTCTCAAGCTGTGGTTTAATCTAAGAAACTTCAACCACCATTAACCATGGCTTCTACTATGAAGAGTATTCCCGATTTCTATTTCAAAATACAATTTATACATCTCGTTTCTCTTTTTGCTAGCCAAATAGGGAGGAGAAAACCCTTTCGAATGGCATCTTGTGCTAATCGCCAGCAGCATGCCAGTGACCCTTTTATGGTCAACATGCAACGGGTACCGATCCCCGAGCTGTCTTGATTGGAACGCTTTTGGGCCAAGTGGAAAGGAGGTGCAGTTGGGACTCACGAGACGCACGATTGCTTATGGCAAATGCGCCACACTTAGTGGGAAATAGTTGAGGGAAAAGCAGGGGAAACGGAAGTGCTTGTTGTTGTCATTTAATGAAAACAAAGAGAGGAGGGGGGATTGAGGGAGAAGCCGGCGGAAGGCGTGTGTCTGGACTTTATGTTGATTTTAATCACAGGGACGTGTCACAACTGGCCAAATGCATCGGCTCATCCACATTTTCTCTGTGTTGGCTGAAGGTACTAAACACACACACACACACACAGACACACATGCGTGCTTTTCTAATTTAATTGACAGAGAGCCCACATCGAATCGAGTGATGTTTGCGATTTAAGGCGTGCGATAAAAGCAATTAAATTGTATGACTTACTCGCCGCCGCGCATATGTGATCAAAGAGCTCGGAAAGCCAAGAAGGGATTGCCTGACAGGCGCCGGCTGCCATAGAATGAAATTAAAAATGAAAAACAGCCAACTCCGCTGCTCCACACGCGATGAAAAGTGAATTTCCCACCCGATCAATGGGCAATTGGATCAATTTGGCTCTAAGGTCAAATTGTTTTAGACCCCTAATCTCTGTTGACGTACTTGAAAATCGCACTGGGCGAAATGTTCTTTTTTGTTTTGTTCAGCTTTTCACTGCTTTTCACTTCCACCTATCGATTGACAGTCGCCACATCCAATTAACAGTTCGCTACTGTCTTGTGCGGTTTTTCTCTTATTTTTTATTTCATTTCTGGTATTTAGCACAGTTTGTTGTTTGACGCGACATGTCGATATATAGATATATATATATAAAGTGGTGTCTATGGCTGCTTCTCATGTGCAACAAGACGTCTTTAATTGATTTTGTGTTACATTTATCCATTTAATTGCTTTAGTCATGTATTGGAGATTAAATTATTGCTCATACGGGGCGGCAATGACACGATCCCTATAAATGGCAATTTGCTGGTTGTGGCTCCAGTTTATCATAAAATTTACAATGTTTATAGAATGTGTTTTAAAAAAGTTTATGTTGTTGTAGTGATATCAAAAGGTAAAGTTAACGAAATATTGCGGAGATGATAGCTTCATGTGGTTAATGGCTTTAAATAAATAACTTTATATTCCCTCGATTGCATCATGCCTAATGAATATAACAAATGCACTTGGTTTTATTATAATTCGTGAATAAATCTCACACTTTCATGAGTCAGACTTGTTAAAAGCTCCGTCATGTGAGTATTTCTAGCACTTTCTAAGGTTATCCCGTTAAGACTTAACAGAAACTGACTTTTTGCGGAACTACCTTGGGCTGTGTATTTTGCTTCCCCTGCCAAAAAAAAAAAAATAATTGAAAAAACGAAATAACTAAAAACCACCGTAATGCCTATGCAATCGTTCCGTGAGTGGCAAGTATCTGCGATCTAAGATCCCTCCTCTATCCGAGGCACTCAACGGGCCCAAAAACTACGCTGGTTAATGACGCTGCTTGTTTTTAGATGCGTGTATAGTGTGTGTGTGTTTGTACGGGTGTGCGAGTGTGTTTGCTTAACCCATTTATTATGTCTTTTGCCATGCCATTGATGCAAAAGTAAACAAGTTAAGCGGCTTTTAATTTTATTATTGTAGTACCGTACAGCATGGTGTATCGTAAAGTTTAAAGTACACAAATAGAGGTGAAGCGAGACACGGCCAGGTAGAGCGCAGTGGCCACTATAAATCAGTCTAATATATTGTTCGGCAAATTATTAAGTCATTACTGTATATATATAGGTGTAGATATAGATATAGTTTTGCCGATTGGGCATTTCAGCACATTCCTTAACCGCAAATGATTGATACCCCAAGAATAGGAATAATTATGACCTTCGGTTTGGCGGATAGGTAATAGCTGTACTATAACTTTCAGTCTTGGCAGGGGGTCGTCGACGTTCTCGTTCTCCGTTTAGAGGTTTTACTGATCTACCTATTGAGGGGAAAATATGCAGCTGGGCAAGCCCATAAACAAATCAGGTTCGTTCCAAACCAAGAATGTCTTCGTCGTGCGCCGCCTCACCTAAACAAATAATTTCCATGGCACGTACCTATTCTAGTTTATTAATTTTTAGAGTATAGATGTTCTTCGCCTTAAGGGCCAGCTCACGAACCCCTAAGCGTATTGCATATAGAATACGATCCCGAACTGCTTGATGGGCTGCCGAGTCATCCCACATAACAACTGGATTGTTCCTATTGTGACATTGTTATAATTCAATATGTAGAACGTGTTCGATTTTGAATGCTTTTTATGGCCGAAACGACGCCGGTCGTGTAATCGTAAACTTTGCTTGTCGTCCGATGTCATTAAAGCCATAGTCCTAGAGTCTCAGTCTCTCTCTCTCTTCTTCAAGATCGTGAGAACAGTATTACCGGGGGTCTTTAAAATGGAATCGGAATCGGAATGAGTTGGGATCACCAGCAGTGATCAGTGACATAACACCGGCCATTAAACTATACTTAGTTCCATACGCCATTGCCTGATAGGCAAACCCATCTAGTCAACGTGCAATGAACTGCTGAAGGTGATCTCGAAGGCTGATAGTAGTGAGCTCTCCTTGTCAGATTTAATTGATTATGCAATGTTTGTTATTATTACCTTTATTATTTTCCTTCTTTTTGTTGCTAGCTTGACTTTACTTAGCTGATAAATAGCCGTACATGAGATGTACTGGCAATTTCCGCATGCTCGTGATGCATAGCGGTTGGGTTGATTTTTAGTATGCGTTAATTGTCCCCGCCTCCGCCAACACTTTTGTGCTTTCCACTCAACTTTTCAATTTGATATCGAATTTCCATGTTGGCTACAACTAACAGCTAATAATTGCTGTTGTTAGAGGCACAAAAACAACTACAAAAAATGAAAAGAAATTGCCAGCACCCACCTACCTCATCCTCCCACTAAAAGTTGTGCAATATGCGTGAGCTGCTGTTGCTGTTGCAGCTGTTGCCGTTGCTGCTGCTGTTGCTGCCGTTGCTTCCTGCCCCGGCAACATCAGCTAGCAACAACATTTTACTTGTTAAATTATTTGCTTAACACGAAATAAAATTTTGTTAAACATGTGCCACAAAGGAAAAGGTGAAACAACAAGCACCAGGAGTTGCTAAAAAACAGAAAAGACGGCAAACGGCAAACAAAAAAACTAAACAAAAGCAAAAACCATTTGCATAACTACGCCAAAGCTTCCGTTAACAATTAAAAGCACAAACACACACATAATAATAATCATCTTATGACCGAGGTGGGTTACCTAACAAGTTCAATAAAAAGGTTGCATAAATCTGTAACTGTATCTTGCCCCCGATAATTGCAGCTTGCAACATCTTCGCTTGAAGCCTGAAAATATTCTTTGATTTGCGCTGCCCAAATGGACATTTCCTGATCGCCCACACACACACACACACATATGCTACCGCCCACTAACCAAAAAAAAAAAAGAAGAAAAAAACACCTGGAAAAAGTGATGGTGTGAATGTACAAGGTGCAACAACGAATTCCGCTCGTTTCACATGAAAACCAAATTCGAAATCGCTTAAAACGGCACTTGAGCTTATAGTTTCTGCCGCCGCTGCCGTTGTTTACGACTCTATTTTTTTTGGCCACGGCATAATGTGGAGATATATATCTGTTATTTTTGGGGGCTGGCCGGAGTTTTATCTGCAATTGTGTTCCGCTATTGCCGGCTTAATAAATGTTTATGGTGATTGATGCACACGCTCGCTCACAAGCTTTTTCTCTAATTAATTCCATCCCCAAACCCTTTCCAGCCAACCGGCGGATGCATCTTTATGGCCAATCATAAGTATGCCCTTGGGCAGGTGAACTTTCAATGGGCCGATAAGATTGGCCCGAAACCCACCGTCCACTGATTAGATTAGCCATTGAATTATAATCCTAATACTCGACTAGGCTGATAATAGCAGGTTTTATATACATAGTATACAGCCGCGATAAGGTCTATACAATTTGACTGTATCATAATGGCTAAAAATATTGGACATTGCGTCAGTCAGTCCAGGCGTCAAGGTTAATTTTAGTACTAGTTATTACCCAAAGTTAGATTTAAAATTAAAAGAAAGCACTAACTGGGCCAGTTCACTCCTCTTGCTATCGTGACAATAGAGCGTGCAATATTATCCCCATTTAACCCGTTTTGTGTGCCCCATGCAAATAGCCAAACAAAGTCACCTGTCTCTCCATTGCCTCGTTATAACTGACCATAGCAATAAAGGCCATTTAGAGCGGCCCCTGACGCCCAAAACCAAAACTGAGAAAAGCCAGTTGGAGCTTGTGTAGAAATGAAGACAGCAGCAAGACAGACAGCCAGAGATAGAAAGAAGCGAAAGAAAGCAAACTGGGTTAAATTCCATTCAAAGCCGGCTTCTCCAGCAGCTCTTGGCCTGGCTATCAGCTAGAGCTACCCAGCTGGTTCTTTTTCTGCCAACAACAGCAACACCAACAACTTCGGAATGGGAATGACCAGAAGAACTTGGTGGCAGCAACACCTCTCGCCTAATATTTGTCTTACATGGTTTTAGCCGACATTTGTTGTCTGTCGTACGGCGTATGTCGTGGTGCGTATTTTCTTGGGTTTGGGTTTGGGTTTGGGTTTTGGTTTTGCTTATGAGGTTCGCACAGCGGCGTGAAAAACGCGACGGAGTGTGCCAGAACACGTTTTAGCCAGAGAGACTCGAGACTCCCTCCAAGCCGGTGACATTGTACCGCTAACTCGTGTTGCCACAACATGCTGCCATGTGAAAGATGATTGACCAGGCTCTGGCTGGCTCTCTTGGTGAATGAAAAACTAAGAAACCCAACTGTAAATCGCATTAAGTATTTGTTAACCAGCAAAACGAAACGCAGTCGCGGCGTGGAAATACCTGGAATATTTCCACCAGCAACTATGTATGTAGTAGCCGGTGCAATCGAGTCGTCGAAGTTAAACTGGCACCACCGCAGATCGAATGTCACACGTGTGTGTTGCGGGTCCGTTGGCTGAAAGAAAAATAAACGCGTTTTTTCGGCCAACAAAAAAAATACGTGTAGTATGTAACAGGCATACTACACAGGCTCAAAATGAGCGGGTTTCTCTCTCTGCTTACCGATTACCAATTCACTGAGCCTCGTTCGGCGACTGGTTTCGTCCGAAAAAAACGCCTGGCCTTTTGGTCAAAAAGGATGTTTTTTGGCGAGGTGGTGCGGCAACTTTCGTTGTTGTTTGTTGTTTTGTTTCCGCAACCGCCACCATTTTATTGTGGACGCCGCCGCGATGCTGTTATTTTCATTTTTGCCTCAACTGAAAGTGAAAATACGAGTATTTACGGCAAAAGGCAAGAAATTTGTTTGCATGCCGAGATGCTGCTGCTGCTGCTGCTGCCTGTTGACATAACCATCGATGCAATGCGATGATGAGGATGAGGAGCCTCTCAGATGGCCATTAAAACTGGTTAAGTAATAATAATTTGATGTGTTTCATTTGAATGTGCAGAACGGATGACTTTATATATATGACTTAACTCTCACCACCGCCGGGTGTTTTCAGTTTTCATTGGCGGAACTTAAACTTGGCGCATTATTTCAAGTGCAAACGAAGATTTTTAAAAGCATTTTCATGCTTTAAAAGCAAGCAAACAGAACAATGAAGTTGGTATGACTTGTTTATATTCCTTCATAAATAATTTTCTTAGTCTTCTGTTGTTTACACTCGACTCGATTGTTTATCACTCTTTTACCACCCAAAAATTAAACGACGGTGCAAATGAATTTTCGGGGAAAATCTTGGGATTTTTCTAAGCTGGTCAAAAAGCTTTAAGAACCCAATAACTTTCCCACACACGACGACCCAGATCAATATGGTGGCTTCTTTCACTCGAACACCTTCGTTTTCGGATTTCGCCGGTAATTGATTATTTCTGATTTGGAAGCCCATCGGATGCTGATGTATGGGTTATTGGTAATTCTTTTCTCACGTCATTGCTGGCCTAAACGCTTTTCAATAAGAAACCGACCGGACCGGCCAACCAAATGGACAGCCTTTGAAGCTGGCCGCGAAGCAAAAATATCAATCCATCCATCCACCTCACACAAACACTGAGTGTGTTCTCTTTTAGCACAGTTGCAGGCCTTCAGTCTTCGGACTTAGGAACACGGACGTGCCACTTTTTGGTCCACTGCACCGGTCGGAGAATCGACTTCATTCGCTTTGTCTGCGGCACGAACGGTTCGAACATTTTTGGATAAATACACGTACTCAGCGTGCATTTTGTGGAAACTGGGCTCTTTTCATCTGCAGCGCTCATTAAGCGCTTCTAAGGCATTCTAAAATGCATTTAATGGTTTAATTGTCCCGGCCAAACACTCCATGGGGAGTGGCTCTTTTGATGGTCGGCCGGGATGACAGCCTGTGACAACAGTCAGAAGACTGACTTGTCAGTCAGCTTTGTCTGTAAGGCAGGGACTCATTTAATGCAAATCAATTTGGCAAACAAACATAAAGCGTTCGAGCTTTATTGGTCACGCACAACGCACAAATAATTTGGTAATTAAAGAATGAAATACAGTGGGACTTCTATAAGTAGGATTACTCAGTACGCAGATACGCAGAAATGAATAAGTTTAAACGACTTACTATAAGTTTTTTAGTCTTAATGAGGTATTAGGTTGAGCTTAGGATAAATCTTTACATACTTAACAGCTAAACATGTTTACATTTTCGAAGTTTTACTGTAAAATCAATATATGATGGACAGCAGCGATTTAAAAGAGAACTTCCATACCCAAAAATATATTTTGAGTCCATCCGGCTGGGTGTGTCAGCATTATGAGGTTTTATTTTATTGCGGAAAACATATAGGTAAAAATCGGTATAAGTATAAGTATATATTGAAAGCTCTTTGAGTGGCAGATAAGCAAATGAGCGGCATGACACGAGGAGCTAGCCGAAAATAAAGTGACACAAAGCGGAAATCGAATTCTGAGCTGAGTTAAGAATCTTGGGAATACCTCACCTCTCAACCCTCCTCCAACATTTTTGATTGCCACATGGTGCTGCTGGTGCTGTTGTTGTTGCTATTGCTATTGCTGTTAGCCAGACAACAAGACAAACAACTTATGACTGCAGACCGCCGTGAATTGGACTTTGCCCGCTGGGCGTAAGCAAATAGCAAATGGCAACAGAAACTTCATAAATTTGTTAACACCGACGCAAAGGCAGCTCTAGCAGCTAGAGAATGGAGGCCAGCACCAAGTCGAAATGAGCTTAAAGCGCAACAGGACAATAAAGAATGACAATGACTTGGTTACGACTGTTGCATGGTACTGCAGTTGTTGTTATTGTCGGCGTCGTGTGTGTCACCCACGCACACGTGTCTCCAGATCTCGAGGTTCCCAACTTCCATTCCCTATCCTGCCATCCAGCTCATATCAGCTTACTCACCTAGAGAGACCCACCTCGAGAGTATTTCAAGGGACATGGAAACTTAATTTGCTGCCATTAGCAAAGAGCCGAGAAATTCGCGTCAAAGGTAGTAGAATAGTAGAAGTGCCTGTGTTTGTTGTTTTCACTACGTATTTGCGTTGCCTGTGTTGCCTGCTGCTGGCGGCATAAAAATAGTATACAATTCAAGAAGAGTTGGAACACTAGTTGCCATTGTGGACGACGGACGACTACGGTCTACATACAATATACGAGCATAGAAGTGTACAGACGTGTGTGTCTTGGCAGCAACTTGGGGCTATTTATTTAAGTGAATTGTGAATAATGTTGTCTGGCGCCAAGTGGCAATCCCGGCTCAGACGACGAGCTCTAAACTGTGCAAAAGTCACTCTTAAATCAAAAGTATTATCACCAAATAAAGCGAAGGCATTAATTTTCCAAATGTTCTTTATTTTTAGCTTTAAGTTTAAAAGGTGACAGCTGAAAGAGCCTTTTAAAGATAATTCTGGGTTTTATTTTTAAATAATTCTAATAATAAATCTTTTTCGGAGCTTAAAGTCGCTAAAAATCTCCTAAATTTCCCCTCAGTGTAGTGGATGTACAGAAATAGCACCTACGCGACGTAGCACCTTCCGGCCAAATGACATTTAACCCCTTTCGCGGGCGTAACTAAACCCAACCCACCTGCAAAAGGCAAATTCAATTTACAATTTTAATTGTGATTGCAGACGTTTCTGTATAGTTAACCGCCGACCATCAAATTGCATTGGACCAAAGCGCAGACAGACGGGTTTATTGATTTTTCATTTGGTCTGCAGAAATCCATGGAAACCACTCACTCTCCTTGTTGCCTCACTTGTTTCAATGCAATTATCCTCCAGCTCTCGATATTTGCTTTGCACTTTGCCGGCAACTTTCCATGCGAACTTGACCCTGGAACATTGCAAAAAAATAAAACAGATATATACCTGGTTTAGTTTGGCCGTGTCCTCACATTTTGCACTTGAGTTGTCAGTGGCAGTGGCAGAACGATTTATGGTTTTGCCACTTTTACTACTATACTTGTGTAATACATATGAATTCATGTTTCTGTTTTGGGCAATGTTTTTCTAATTTTGGGATTTTTTGATTTATTTTCCAGGTCACACATCGTACAACCGGGCAGGTGATGGTGCTCAAGATGAATCAGTTGCGGGCCAATCGACCCAATATGCTGCGAGAGGTGCAGCTCCTTAACAAGCTCTCGCATGCGAATATACTGAGGTGAGTTCTAAATACTTTTTATCATTATAATTCAGGATGCTAGAGAGCCCAGCTTATCGGGAGTAAAAACAATAAATAGTATATTTATTCTAATCGCAAGTAAACAAAAACAGAAATAGTAGAGCTGCATCTTATGGGTCAATGCCATGCCCGACTTTCTGACTCATTCTCTCTGATTTTAATTGCAAACTTGACTGCTGTGAGACTTATGAATGGTTGTTGTTGTTGGTTGACTCTAAATGAGCTATATGGGTATATATGTATAAACATTCCCTTAGCTTTTTTTTTGATGATCATGTGGTCCGGACTCCGGATTTTGTTTACGCATTCAGTTCGCACCTCGACGCGAATTGACCATTCATTTAAATGGATTACGTAAACAATTTAATGGGTTCATCGCGCGGGGTCTTTATTTTGTTCAATTGTACGCAAATAATGTTCATGTTCTGTGTCGGATTCAATTCACTTTTGCATATATTACGCTCGATTTTCAGTGTTAGAGGGGCTACTCGTTGCTGGCATCATCACAAGTACTGACCTATGCTAAAATTGAAAACAACATTTTATTTATAAATAGTAGTAGCTGGGGGGTACGATGATTCACTATTCAGCCTATCTCAACTTTTGACATCTGCGACTGCTGCTGACTAAACTGACATCATTATATGGATATATGCTTTTTTATTCAGATTTTTTTATGGGAATGCGAAAGCAAATATTTACTGTTTACCGAAATGAGATTGGCTTGTTATGGTTTATGGCGGTTTGTTTATATTTTTCAACTGGCCATTTGGCATTTTCAAAGAGTTCCATTTTTTTTTGGGGGATTTCAAAGCGGGTTCAAGACCAAAAATCGCTCAGAAAAACATTTCCGATGCCGGCGGAAAGGTCAAGTTCAGGGGCTGAAGTTGCTGCACCGACTCTCTGACTGTGACTGTAATTACCTTGGCAGTGACCAGGTGTGTGTTGGCTTTAAGAGGGGTAAGAGGGGGGCCTCTCACGGGTCACACAGCACACGAAAAAAAAGTGCTGATGTAATTGGCTGAGTGGCAAAGTCTGAAACAATATGGCAAAGGCTCATGACATTGTTGTCTGTCTGGCCTGACTAGATTTAATTGCCAAGCTGCGTAGCTTACTCACTTCACTGGTTTTATTTTTATTTCGAATTTATACTATTTTTGTTGTTGTTTTAGTTTTTGTTATCCTCACGTGACTGCACGCAACAATGAGTGTCTGATGGCAGCGACTTCAATTGTATGCAATTCTCAGGGACTTTTTGTGGCTGCTGCTGCTGCTGTTGGTGTTTTCTATTTTAGCTATTTTTTCCGTAAACTGAAAGATAGACAGGCAGACCAATCCATTTCGCACCGCCCATCTTTTCCTGTTTGTGCCTCCATGAATATGCAATTTCTGGCTTAGACCTTTTTTCTCTTTGGGCCCGCCCTTTCATTTACAATGTTAACACCCCCATTCTTCCCACAAGATTGTAGGCAGTTTGTGCCTGCAGCCATTCAAACTTTAACCTCTTTTAATCCATTAGAATCCGTTAGACCTGCATCTCCTCCAGGTCTGTCCAGAGGTGGAAAAGCCCACCTGATTTTATGACATCTGTCATCAGTGGCTGTTTTTGTTTCTCTTTCTGATTCTGTTCTGTGGCCCACAGACAGCTGAGTGAAACGTGCGGCGAATCGCAGTCAGAGAATTAAATTCAACGGATTCTGTTGATTAAATGCCCTGGCCTGGCCAACTTATTTCGCTGTGTGCCTGCCTGGCTCGTTGAGAGATGGATTTGGGTCAGCGGAACAGCCAGCCAGCCAGCTCTAGCAGCCAACTATAGTGACTAGACTGCAGCTGCCAACTTTTCTTTATTCTCGTAGGCATTAAATGAAAATTCTGAAAACTCTGGAATGCAGCTATGGCGCCATCGGTCTGGCTGGATCGGTTGGATAGTGAAATTAAAATTCAGCCACACGCATTTAGTTCTTTGTTTTATGGATCTCTCCCTGCAGCATAGCTAGCTATTTATACTTGGGCCAATTAATTAAACACTGGGAAAACAAGTAGTTGCAATCAAGAAGTTGAGGAAATATTAATGATGTTAATCAAAAGTGTTTGGTTTTTTCAAAAAAGGAAACTTGATATTGTTGAAATGTTTAAAAATTATTAAGATCTAACTTAAAGTAGTTAATGACAAGTAATAACCGCTTAATTATGACTGCTACTACATCTAATTTATAAGCGTAAAATATGTTTAATAGGTGTCATAAACATAGAATCCATAAATGCTGAAGTAATTGATTTTTTTAGTCGCCTTTAGTAATTGCTTTTCCTAACATCTCAGAGATCTAATTCAATCCTCTTAATAATTGCATTTTACGATCGTTTAATAGCACTTTAATTTCCCCCAGTGTATCCATATGGGACCTAATAATGTTCCACCCGATTGAACCCTGCTTAGATCCGCGATCCTCGATCTGCGATTGTGATAATCAGTGACGTGGATCGCTAAACACTCCGCTCCCAACTCAACCAAACAGACTAACTAACTAACTAACTGACTGACTGACTGACTGACTTAGCTGGCTAGCTGACTAGCAGTTAGTAGTTAGTTTGGCGCTGCTCTTGTTGGCGGGCATGTTTAATGATGCTTAACGATCGCGGCTGTCGGCTAACTGTCAAATTTTAACAGCTACACCGCTGGGCGTCCATGCGGGCCACTGAGCCACCGCCTCCCATGGCGTACCCACTTCCACGATCCGGCTAATGAAGCCTATTGATTGCTTGCCGGCCAGAACTAGCTGTACCGTTGCATCCTCCACCTCTAACTTTCAGTCTGTGTCTAAATCTAAGTCTAGATCTTAGTGTAATGCCAATGCAGTCAGCCGAGCGTCAATAGAACTAATCTTTGGGTAATTGAAACCACCTTTCTAGCCGGCAGCATGCCGAATGCGCCCAGCTGTCCACATGCCATATAGTACAGTATTGCATCGTATATTGTACACCCACACCCACGCTCTCGAATCGGTGACTTATTGGCCACAAAACTGAAACTGAAACTGAAACTCTCACACACTCGACCGAGTGGCTGAGTAGTTCGTCGTTGGCGTGTATTTTTTATGGGCTTATCACGCGCCCGCCGTAATGCGGAATGTCGCACAATGAGAACAGGCAGCTAGTCAGCCAATTGCATTGCATTTGTTCCTTGCCCGCCCACTTTTCTCCCCGTTCTCAGCCCACTGGAACGTACAACCAAACGAACACCCACCCACCCACATGGCTTGTAGCTGTTGCCGCTCCCAGGCAGCCGCCAACTTGACAGATAGTCACTCTAGTTACCAGCAGCACTAATGCACTGAGAAAATAAGGAAGAAGTTTGAATAATCATGTGTTTTTACGAGGTACGAAGTAAATTAAAAAGATGGACCTTCACAGAAATAAAAGATTCTTCTTTAACTTGATTCTCGACTGTAAGGATTGAACCTTAATCTAAGATCCAGATATTTGGATATTGTTAGCGTAACCCTTTAAACTTTATAACCATTTATTGACAGTGCACTGTTGAATGCACATTGTTTGACTCACAAATCCCATTTGGTAGTTGACTGTCATTGAGTGCCTTTCTCTAAATGTAAACACAGCGATGACGACGGCGGTGGCGCCGGGTTCTCTGCACTTTTTGTTTTGCCCCTTTTTTTTCTGTTATTATTATTAACTCCACTTGTAACAACCGAGCCCATGGGGAAAAGCAAACATGCTGCTACTGCTGACTTTGGCTCAGAGCCATTTAAACGCTCATTTAACGCGATTAAGCCCGAGTGAGACATGTGACAGTTCTTGGCCCGGCTCATTACATTATGGTCGGTGGCAAACAATGGTGGAAATTCCGCAAGTGCTGCTGTATATAGCTTTGGCGGCACTTGATCTTTGCGCCTCGCCGCGATGCTAAGCAGGTGATAAGTTGTGGGCAAATGTTGACAAATTGTTGGCATGCAAAGCGAGCGAGTGAAAGAGCGAGCGGGTTAATGACTTTAGGTGTTAAGGGGTTTTGGACCTAACACTTCTGCACACGAGCTGCAGTTCAACTTTGACCCCGATTTCGTGTGCGACTTGGGCAATCGTCAGGTTATTGATAAACCCAACGTTGGCGTTGCAAGAGATTCCACTAAGGTCAGATTGCACTTAATTGAATGCCATAATAATATAACTGAATAGCCAGTCAGTTGGTCGGTCGATCGAGCCACTCATCTTGCGATGAGTCGAGTCAAGTCCCGCCGCCGTCACACGATGAAGGTCGTCTGTGGTGGGGGAATGTGTCTACATATAAGTAGTATACTATAGTATAGTATGGTGGTAGATGGGGGATGTGTGTTTGCCACAAGCCTCCATTTTTCGAGGGGCCACTGCACATTGTTGTCTCTCGGCCATTATTTGTCTTGGCTTGATTTGTGTGTCGCCGAGCGTTGGCGGCTCATTTCTGTCCCCTTTTATGAAATGAAATGAAATGCTTGCCAATAAACTGAGATGGCTGGCCTTGAAACGAACGGGCGCCCAGTGGCACATTGTCAGGCTAATGAAAAGATTGCCGAGAACGAGCAAAAAGCAAGCAAAATTGCTGACAATTTAATGAGAATTTTATTGTGCAAGATGGGTTAAATTGGCCATTCATGCGGTCCGCCAGCTTGAGTAAATTCCGAAATCTGCAAAAAGAAAACTCAAATCCGCGCATATAATTAAAGTGCATAATGGGGGATTTAGTGTCTGGCCAAATTGAGTCCTTAATTTCTAGCCTCAGGTAGTTTTTTGTACAGTTAGGCAGCAGACTTTCAGACATCCAGACTTTGACAAGTTGCAACAGCAACACCTGCTCCAGCAGCAGCAGCAGCAGAAACATCAGGAGCAACATCAGCAACACGAGGCCAAAAGAGAGCGTGTCATGATTGCGGCCATATGAACATTTCTTTTTATTGCTTAATGGATACCTGGTTGACTACTGCTGGCAGTGCACTTTTATCAGCGCAACTTTTCATGTTTGCTCGTCGATTGTGGATTGTCAATTGACGATTCGATATAGCCTGTAATTGAAGCTGCTGCTCGTTGCTCCGTGTGGCACGGATCGGTGTATGGATCGTTGCCATTGCTTGCAGCCAGCCAGTTCAAGAAAGCTAAATTGGGTTAATTTCTGATTGATGATCAACATGGCCTGGTAAACTGTCGCGCGCAATTTCATTAGGCAGCTTGTTTTTAGACGCCCGTGTGTTGATCAGGTTGTTCGATCTGGATTCGATCGTCAATTGCATTGACGTCAATATATCTGTAGTATTTGCATCACGGATTTTTTCGTTAGCACTTGCTTCCGATCGCCTATTTATGGATCCTCTAGGTGTGGGCTATATTTAGCTCAGCAAAAGTTGTTTGTGTTTATGCATTCCATTAAGCCAACAATTATTGATGGCTCATCGGGGGGTTTTGGCCTTTTTGGCAATGCCAAGCTGAGCTAAAACTCACTGACCCAAATTGGGGTATGTTATTTTGCTTTTATTTTCGGTAATGCTTTATGTCTCAGCCACAATAACACACAAGACACAACGCAATTGCAAGTCATTGAACTTACTGTATTATTATTACATACAATGTAGCGTTGTTGTGTCTCTGTAAGAGCTAACACATGTAAAAGTATATAAAAAAGAAGAGCAGAGCAGTAGCAGCAGCAGCAGGAGGAGGAGGAGGAGGATTGATGTTCCCCGAAAAAAACTGAGCATGAGTAATATGTATCTCACAATGCGCGACAGATGCAGATACAGATTGGAATTTAATGAGCTGCCTTGATGCATTCCATTCCGTTTTGTATGTAGTTAGTTGCGTGTGTTTTTTAGCCATGTTGTAACAAGTTTCTTGACAGCAATTACTCACTGCTGCTGGATTTTTCGTTAGTTTATCTCCCCAGCTATAAATCTTCTCATATTTGTCTGCATAAATCGCACTTGTAATTGTCAACTTCCGCATCGAAAAAGAAAAAATGCCATAAAATGGTAAATAAACGTGTCAGGCAGGCCGATGTCCCATAAAAAATCTCTCACCCAACAAACTGATGGCGTCTTTTTGGCCCGGCTGCCAACATTCACTTCCAATTTGCGTTTACGTTTGCGTTTGCGTTTGGCCATTGTCTTTTTGCGTCTCGTACGAAATTATGTCATCAACTTTCAATCAATTTCAATACACTTCAATCAATTTTGCACAACAAAAAGCGAGCATTAGATATTCAGATTTATGCAACACCCTCTCCATACATCAGCTTTCTTTTTGGGCCTGCTGCAGATGAGGCTAGGAAATCGGTCAGCAGTGAAAACAAGAAGAGGAAGTAGTGGCAGCTACTATTCGATATTGGATGTTGCTGCTGTTGCTGCTGTTACTGCTGCTGCTGATGCTGTTGCAGCTGCAATCTGCATAATTTTCGCATCACGTTTTGCATATTTTTCTAATTGAAAACCAAATTCAATCATTTCATTTCGAAATACTGTGGTTGTTGCCTGTTCCTGTTGCTCTTACTCCCCGGTTGTTGTTGCAAATGCCGAATGGTAATTGCAGTTGGCAGCGTTTAGGACCATTTATAACGCCCATTGCCACGCCTTCGGGCTGCTCCACTGCCACCGTCTCATTTGGAAGTTGGTATTATTGGGCCTGGTCTTTGGGTTATTTGTTGTTTGCCTAAAAGCGAATTTTGTTTACTTTGTGTCAACCTTTTAACCCCAGCGATCGTGCCGTTGCTGCTGGAGTTGCAATTTCTGTTGCTGCTGTTGTTGTTGTTGTTGTTGTTGTTGCTCTGTTTCTTTTGCTGCTGCCGCTGCCGTTGATGTTGTGGTAATAATTTTCAATTAAGCGCAAAATACTTTAATGCTCCAATTCGATTTGCCAACATAAAATGCCTAAGTGGCGAGTTGTTGCAACACACGGGTGAAAGAATTCCAAGCGGGATTTTGCATTTTATTAGCCTATCTTAATAACTGCGAGTAAGCTGGCCTGGCCTGGCCAGCGGCAGTTAGCGGCTTATTTGGCTCCGTCTGCGAAAAGTCTGGGAAACCAATTGGCGCAGTCTCCCGAGAGAAACGTGCAAACGTGTCAATTTATGGTTTTCATTGCAACTTGCAAGAGAAATGCCGGCTGCCGACGACTGCGACTGTCGACTGACTGTGATACGAAAACACCATTTCCCGGGAAAACTGTGAAATGCTTGTAACAAATATTGTAACACCCAGAAAAAGCAGCACATTTCAATTTAACACAATCACATCTCTTGCCTGCAGAGGGAAATCTAGAGAAAATGCTGGCGAGAAACAAAAAACAAAAAAGCAAATTGGAAATCTAAACGCTGGCGAGAACAATGCTTCTTCGGCAGTTTCAGAGGTTTATAGCCGCTTGAGTAGTTCTTGCTTCCTGCTCTCGGCATCATCATCTTCTTCTTCTCCAGCTGCAGCTCTTGAAGTGGGCAAAAGCCTAGGCACTCGACGTGTATTCATTTCCTGCTAGAGAGTGTATAGAGACACCTTTGCCGGGATCTCGTCCTCCTTCCCCCTTTTGGCCAGCTACTGATTTGCATTTCCAGCCAATTTGATGTCGACGAACTTGCCGCCTTTCAATGTCTGGCAACGCCCACTACAAAAGGCTTTGTTTTCGCTTTTTTCTTCCTTTTTTTTTTTGTTTTTGATAATTAATTAATCTTTTGGCGTTCCGAAAATAACATTTTTGCACCCAGTCTGATGAATGTGGTATAAATTAATTGCCCAATTAACAAAGTACTCTTCGTGCAATCAAACATTGTCGACAGGCTTTCAATTTGGTTTTCTTTTTCTTAAGCGAGTTGATTTCTGTACTTTTCAATTAAGTTAAGAGATTCTAACCAAGTGAAATCCTTTCTGTCAACAAATCTCTTATTCAGAGCCATGTTGAGCTGAGAACGGCTTAAAGCGCACATTAAAGGTGTTAACTGGAGGCAAATCCTCTTAATGTAAGCCGCTAATGGGCAGGAAAAGGGCATGGGGCATGGGACATGAGGTAAGGAGCACTCACTCGGGGCGCTAATCGTGTATCACGCAGGGAAATAAATTGAATTAGAACCGTAAATCCCGGCGATGGTCATGCAAATGGAAGTGCAGCTTGCTTGCACCCACGGTCACGAGTCGTTGTCATGGTGTGGAAGGAGGCATGAAGTAGAGGTGTGTCTCATTCGGTAGAGAGGATGTGCGGCAGACACAAAAAAAACCCTCAGGGCCTTGGAGCAGCCCCTGCCTTCAACACCTGGGATCGAGCTGTGTCTCGCCATTGTGATAACTTCATTTCAGATCCGCGCTGAGCCGAGCCCTTGGGTTGTCTGAAGGGCTGACATGTGTCTGCCACACACTGGCGTGGCATCTATCAAGAATCTCAAAAGGGTCATGCCCTCTTGCCCAAGACATATTTATTATTATTTTTTGTGCAGCGTAATAGTGTTTTGTATGCATAAATGCAGTCAGCCCTTCCTTTTATAGTTTGATTTTTCCGATGAAAACGATTAATAACTATTTTTATATGGAGATGGCTCAATTAACTCAAAACGAAAACAGTATAATTGATAACATTTCGTTAATTAAAAGTCTATTATAAAGAATAACTTTCTTGTTAAGCATAAGATCAGTTCATGTTGTATAGGTTTCACTGTTTCTCCCTTACCTGAACTTCAGGTCTAGGATTGAATGCCGGAAAGCCAGTGACCCGACTGATTTCAATTAAGCTTCCCCCGAAGGGCTCTGGTGCTGGTTCTATCAGGCTGCTGTGATTCCTAATGCCGCATATCACGCAAGTCGGTTAACGCCGGCACAAAGAGATGCAACTGGTGGTCGGTCTAGGCCAACCCCTTTTGCAACTCTCGTATGCTAATGCGTGGAGAGACCTCTGAATGTGGTTATGAGGCGCCTGGGGGTGGTTAGGCCATAACGTTTGATTGCCATTGCCGAGCTGACGTCACGCGCCTAGTCGCACCCCGGAGACCCTGTCAGAGCCTTATTGACAGCCTGACAGAAAGGTGTCTATTCCGGGCCAGAGATGGGGTGACAGGTTGCGTGCTCGAAGCAATTATTTCCGCCCTACACATCATTTGAGAAATTTATTAAGGATTTGATGGTCTGCGGTTAACCTAATTAAATAAATTGTTACTATAAGTGAAAATTAATGGCCCGATCGGGTATAAAAGTGTAAATCAAACATTTCAAACGCCACTTGGGTTTTTCTGAATGAGCTTATACAATATATATATATACAGTGTATATAGAGTATAGTGGACTATCGCATGGCAGAATGGCGGACGATAAAGCTTATCTGGCACACGACGCAGAGTTCGGAACAATTTGGCAAGTGCTTTGGGCCATGGCTTTAACCTGGGGCTGTCCAAATGAAGCATGTGCGGAGATAAAGCCTGTACGTCCGATTATAGACGTACAGAAGACGAATTTGAGGTGAACCCTTATCAAAATTGCAATTGGTTTTGGTATTGAACACCTGCACGGGACTTGAGTCACATGGTCTAATCGGTTTGGAATATTTTTGTATATATTTCCATAGATATATCTCACCATGATGACCCAAATCATGTCTTATTTCAAGTGCGCTTTTTTTAAGGATCATCGTTATATGAAAAAATAATAAGTAAACTAAGGGTAATGGTGATTTCCTGTTTTTTAGCTTATCTATTAATATAATAAGTTGCACTCCTTTTCCCAAAGAAGAACGTTTGTCTTATATAACTTCATTAGGGTATCCATGTTATGATGCAACCTGGCATGGTTTTATACTTCCACAAAAGTTCATTGTCACCTCAGAGCATCGTTGTTAGAACTGTCTGGCGGCAGTTAACCTTTTTTACCTGACTGCACATTCTGTGTTTCGAGGAAGGAGTTAGCAGGCGGTAGACGCATGCGTTGCCATTTTCTTAATAAGCTTACAGTTCCGGTTCCCAAGGCTTGGTGACCTCAACTTGTCCTCCCTCTCCTGGAATGAGTCAGTAGTGGCTGCTGTTGAGCTCCTTGGGCTTAGGAGTCATTGACATTGTCTGAACAGGAAGCAGAGATGAGTGCTACTTAGGAAGAGGGTTTCTTTGTTCTGTAACTCCTAGGGGATTCCATTGCATATCGCCACATTCCCAAGGAGCTGTATGTTTGTTTGAGTGTCCAGTCAAGGGAAAACTTTCTCTTTTTATTGCGTGCTCCTGCCGCCGCATCGGGGGCTTCGAATTACAATTTCATTTTGCATCGAATCAAGGCTGAAACAATGCTAACAATCAGTGGGGGGTGGCCGGATTGCATGTCGACCGGCGATAAGAAATCTGGAGTCCGTGGGGAGTTGCATTCAGTGCCCGTCAAGAGTAGTTTGATTGAAAGTGAAACTTATTCGGGTTACACCAAATAGTTGCAATGCAGCAGTGGCAAACTTTTACTCATTGAGTTCTTTTTGTTATCGTTTTTTCAGCTTTATGGGCGTTTGCGTGCAGGAGGGCCAACTGCACGCCCTGACCGAGTACATCAACGGCGGCTCCCTGGAGCAGCTACTGGCCAACAAGGAGGTGGTGCTCAGCGCCACACAGAAGATAAGACTGGCGCTGGGTATAGCGCGCGGCATGTCCTACGTCCACGACGCCGGCATATTTCACAGAGATCTGACGAGCAAGGTGAGTACACTATCTGCCTGGAATAGCAATGAGCTCCAGTCCTAATCCGAGTCATGTTCCAGAATGTACTTATTCGCAATCTGGCCAACGATCAGTATGAAGCCGTAGTGGGTGACTTTGGTCTAGCCGCGAAGATACCAGTTAAATCGTAAGTGTATCCTGGTCTAAATATCAAGTTGCCATTCAACTAATCCCTAAATGGGCTTGTTTGCAGCAGAAAATCACGCCTGGAGACTGTTGGATCACCGTATTGGGTGAGTCCGGAGTGCCTGAAGGGCCAGTGGTACGACCAGACGAGCGATGTCTTCTCCTTCGGCATCATCCAGTGCGAGATTATAGCCCGCATTGAAGCGGATCCTGATATGATGCCGCGCACTGCTTCGTTTGGATTGGACTATCTGGCTTTTGTTGAGCTGTGTCCCATGGATACACCCCCCGTCTTTCTACGCCTGGCCTTTTACTGCTGTCTGGTGAGTTTTTTGGATTGTCATTAGTGTAAGAATGATTCTAATCCGCTTAATTTATTTACAGTACGATGCTAAGAGCCGCCCCACTTTCCACGATGCCACCAAAAAGTTGACTCTGCTCTTGGAGAAGTACGAGCACGAGTCGTCGGCCGGAGCGAGTCCACTTAGTTCCCTGGAGTTGATCACCTGTTCTCCAGGAGGCAGCGACACGGAGAATGTAACGATGACAACTTCCAGGGCATCAGCACCAACGGTGGCCACCATTTGCACTGCTCCAGCTGGCACTCTAACACCACGCCATCTGAAAGAAGTCGATGAGGACGGCTTTCGATTCCCGAGTAAAAAGTCTGCCTCGGCTGCGCTGCCCTGCACGCCAAATGGATCAGCCGGAAGCAATGGGTTTGATGACCATGTATTGAAAGTCTAGGGTGCGACGGGCCACTCAGAAATTGGAGGCCGAGATCCTGCTGCACCGGCGCTCGCTGAGCGAGAACATTATCCACTTTCCCATGCACACGTCACCCAGCGACAAGGCGCGGTGTCATCAGATGCAGCGCCAACGTTCCTCCACTCACTCACCAACGCCACCAAGGCAGCTAACTTCGGTGCAATTGCCCGCCACGGCTATTCCAGATCCGCCACCACTTCCTCAACCAGTTCCAGCGGTTCTTACGCTGCGCAAGGTGGGCGAAACGATGTGTCTGAAGGATCCACAGTACAAGCCGACATCTGAAAAGGATCACAATGGCTCTAAACCGAATCCGTTCGAAGCGCTGGCGCAGCTGCGGGGCGTTAAGAAGATCCTGGACGCCAATCCAAAGACCTATGCAGCAGGAGTAGGAGACCTATTCAGTTCATGCTTCGAGATGCTGGCGCCGTTCTTCAAGGAATTGGCCGCCATGCAGAGCAAGGCGGTCGCACAGGGTGGAGGAACGAGTACGGATGAATCAGCAGCTGGAATCCCGGCTGCCACGGCAACACCAGCAACGCCCAGTGAACCAAAGAGCCTTCCGGTGTCACCGCATATGACGCGAAAGTACAGCGCCATCGAACTAAGACTACCGCAGCGGATAAGCAATGCTGCTCCTCCAGTTACGAGTGCCCCACCACCACCAACAGCAGAAACATTACCAGCGGAAGAGGATGATTGCGATGATTGTACCTCAGAAGGGGAGGATCCAGATGGTGGCGGCAACTGTGCGGATGCCGAATCCAGCAGCGATGACAGTGCTGTGCGACCGTCCACCGTGCCAACGGCTCGGAAATATCGCGCGAATTCCTTGTACACGCATCCGCTTTTTCGTGGCCCCAATGGCACCAGCATGAAAAGTACCAGCACCAGCGAATTTGAGAGTCCAGCTCTACTGAAAGCCAGTGCGTCGACCATTACGTTGACTGCCTCAGTGGGTGCGTCTAATTCCTGTGAGGATCTGACTGAAAACGCCAAGAAATCGAAAGACCAAACGAGTTGCAATGCAACGCCCACAGCCCTAGCCTCCCCCACTCCCATATCCGGCTGCTCAGCGCGGTTGGTAGAAACTCCGGCGTCCGTTTCATCCTGCACGGATCATGAGCTCGACGAACTGAAGAACACCTGCGACCTGAACGATCTGAAGAACTCGTGCGAGCAGCTTCCCTTGAAGACGAACCTAACGAGACGGGACTCCATAGAAAGCGGTTTCTTTTCGTGCTTCAACGAAGAGTCGGATGCGGCGATAACAAACAACAGTTTCGGCCGGCAGCTGAACGGGATTGGGTCGTTGGGGTTTGGTTGCGGCGGCGGGGGCAACAGTAGCAACTGTTGCTACGAGAAGTTGAAGACGCAGCTAATGCTCGATGCATGCGTCAGCGCAGATAGTGAAATCAAGTGAGTATATCAGATCTCTTACAACAGAAAACTAACTTCCGTGTTTTATAAGGAAAGAGAAAAATTTAGTACATATTTATATATACGAATGTGATTTAGATCTTTCCAAACGTTGTAAATATTAAAATGAAATGAGATGTTAAATGTTAGCTAAAAGAACTTCAAATATACTTTTACAAATAGAATACCTTTAAATGTTGAATATATGGTAATTATTTCGGCATATCCCAGGTTAAACACAGCCATGGTATAAATATCGAGCCCCTAACGCACAAACCACGTAAGTGACTTATTTTGCTAAAGGCATTGCAATCACGCTATCATAAAAGTCACTTATATATTCCAAAAATATCCAAAGCTTGACGTGGTATTTGTGTAAAATCATCTTATTAGCCAGTATTCTTCACAAAACCATAAAACATTGAAAAAGCTATTAAACTGTTTGTGGAATGTTTTTGTTAAGTTAAGTAGGGTCTCTACTTGTATCCTTTATTGCCGCTTACTGATTCCGTATCTTATCTTTTAGCGATAAACTTGCGAGTCTGTGTCGCTGCTGCTACTATGCCACCTCCACATCGAATGCCGCCGTAACTGCTGCCGCTGCTGCGGCCCAACAACAACAGCAGAACCACGACACATCCTCGACCTCGTCGTCGGTGCTGCTCATCGACAACGATCCTGCGCTGATCGGTGGGAACACCTCATCATCCACAGCGCTGGACTCGATGGACGACTTGGACCCCGATATTGTGGCATCGCGGCCCACACACCAGCGACGCTATACGTGCCACCATGCCTTGCTGAGTGGAAATGGTAGTGATTCCCAGATGGCGGCTACGGCAGGCCTGATTAACCGGCTGGCCTTGGACTCTGAGATTCACACGCTACTACAGCGAAGTCCATTTGCAACGAACCAACTGTTGTATTGTAAGAACCGAACTTCGTCCATATACACGGATAGCTCAGATGACATAAGCAGCTTAGCGGGTTCCGATTCACTGCTGTGGGATGACCGCTCCTTCACGGCGCTGCCTAGTACGAGATCAGCGCAGATCGCCAAGATTGTAGAGTATTTTGAGAGGAAGCGACAGGACTCCTCGCCTCCATCGATGCACCATCGCAATGGCAACGGAACGGTGGCTGCTGCTGTAGCCGCGTCAGCGCTGGGATCCAATTACCTTTCGTACGAGTCACGTCGATATTCGGACTTCAAGCGGCACCTGAATCCGGATGCCCTGTGCTTCGATCTGGACAAGAAACCAGCGCAGCAAAGGATGATGGTGTGCGAGGGTGCGGTCAGATCAAAGCTTCCAATTTTCGATAAGAAAAAGCAACAGCAGGGCGGATAGCCCAGAATATGTTATGGAAACCCAGACCTGATTCATATTTAATAACTTATTTGTTCAGTCACCTTAAGACTTAGTTAGATTCTGTGAGATTTGTATCCCCATATACGATTCCTTTATAATGGCCGTTCCGCTTGATAAGAATACAAAAAAAAAAAAAATAATCGCAAAATAGTTTTGCCCACAAAAGTTGGTTAGTTTTCGATGCCGAAAAGTTTAATTTGTAAGTTGATAGTTTATTTCCTTATTGTCATGTGAATAGAGCGCAATTGCAAATAAGCCAAAATGTTTTACTAAGAAATTAAGCATGCCCTTAACAGTAAGAGAACCCACTTCGTTTCTATTAGTTTGAGAATTGTATCTAATTAACATTTATGTGCATATACATAAACATAATCATATGTCGTACTGGTTCCTAGTCCTTCAAATTTACATTGCTACATTATATTATGCTAAATTAGCGAGTATTCAGAAACCAATCATGGAAAGTATTTATTCTTAATAATTAAACCTGTCGCTGGTAAACTCCTACGAAAATGGCATAGCTGTTCTTTATACATACAATTTTCACATATTATTAAATTTATCGCGCTATTTATTTGATTTTGTCTAAACTCTGTATAAAAAGATTATGTTTTAAATACAATACAAATATACATACATATACATATACATAAAATGGCATATTGCAATACATACATTTTACCTGTAACGATTAATTACCACTTAAGGTCAAAGTTAAATATCTATTTAGACTTATCTACTTGAGGTTTTAAGACTTGAAACCCCTTCCCCCTCAGAAATTGTACAGATGATCCCGGATCAATTCGAACAGCAAGACCATTTACATTGGCCAAACCCGTTCGGCTTAATCACGACTTAGAAATTTAGTTTAAGTATTTACGTTACAAATATATGTGGGTATCTGCATTACAAATAAATACATATGTATACATTAAACCCAGCAGATCAATATCATACATTGGCTAAAAGATTTCAGATTTTATAAAGAATGTATTATGGTATATGATGTATTGTTTTATTTATTTTTTTGAGAGTCCCTAATAATAATTTAATAATCGAACTTACGCATTCGGTTAATGCAATTCGGCTGCAATTATACTTCAATTATAAAACATATTGCAAAAGCAAGGCGAAGACTGAGCCATCGTTTTTAAATTGGCTAGTAGTTTCCATTATACTGATGATAGGAAAATATATATCCGTTTATTGATTATCGAAAATGCATTAGGAAATAATGGCTCCAACTGAAGCATCTTACTTTACCAACTTAGACACTGTTCAACAGAGAATTTATTTAAGATACTTGAGACTTCCGTGGCAGCTGTAGATAAGGCACGATATATGTATGTGTACATATAAGAATCAGCAGTATAGAACAGATTTTGTTAGGGAATGTAAGTCGTCCATTTGAGCATAACACGTCAACCTCATTGCATCGTCTTGTTAATGGGTTATAAGAAAAGCCAAACATTAAAGAATCATGAATTTAAAATTCATTTCCGGTTGCCAATCAAACATTTTAATGCACTTAACCGACTTGGGTCGATCATGAATAAGTATTATATATATAAATTATTATCCACACTGAAATCGCAGTCCATCCCAGACACATAAACGAAATTAGTTTCGGTTTTTAACATATGTTAAAATAAAGTAAATCTAAAATCGGAGATCGAAAACATGTCAGGCAAACAAATAATTTTGTAAAACTGTAAACTAAATTATTGTACTCGTATAATAAAGATACTGATATAGTAACCTTACTTATTTTATTTGGGATTACTTTTAAATGCTGTACCAGGGTCGTAAGTAAGTAGGAAGTACAGAGTATATGATTGCATATTAAGTCAGTGCCTAAAAGAGTGCAACGAAATTCGTACTATTTTATTACACTGCGTAAAATTGTCTTGTGTAAAATATCAAAATGTACACACTGTACACCGTTTTTAATCCATTGCTTGCCGAGGCTTGAAAAAGTTCTGATCCATGGATAGTGACTAGATTCGTTGGATACTCAAATTGATTCCACTAAGTAAAAGTTATCATATCAGAATTTATATTTATTTTGTATGGTTTTCTATGGTACAATAATCTGGTAAATTGTGAGTACTATTTTAGGTTTGTTTTTGTTAAATTGAATACAAAAAAGCGTTTATCTCATTGCCGACGATTCGGGAGTCCAATGAGAAAGTTCACAAGATTCGCATTTCAAATCAGACTCGCAAAAGTCGCTGGGATCGTGGGTTGTGTTGTTTCGTTGGAGGCGACGGTCTTTATATCTGGATGGTGAGCTTACTAACTATAAGCTGTAGAACAGAACTAGATTACCACATGGTCTACCTCTAAGCGGGGCATCTCCCTGCTGTCTCATAAACTTTGAATAAATAATACGAACTAAAATTGGACTATACTAGATTTTGGTGCTCATTGCACCCGTTTAGCTCAACGTCAGACTTCGGGGACCCATGCGGGGAACATTCCTGGGTCCTGCTTGGGCCTTTGGCAGCTCTGCAGATTTGCGTGCGCCATCCTCCTCATCCTCGTCTCCGAAGAGCAGGGCCGCCAGGCTCGTCTCAAAGGTGGACTTCTTGCGCTGAGTGGGCTTCGTACTGACAATCGGCGCCTTAGTGGTTGCTAGTGTGCCATCCAATTTTGCGATACCAGGCTGGTGAGTAGTTGAAGTCGTGGATGTGGTAGAGGATGTGGAGGTGGAACTGCTACTGCTACTGATTGGTGAGGTTGAAGTCAAAGGCTTTGCAGTGGTGCCTACCAATGGTAAAGCGATGGGCTGATCTTGGGCAGCATTCTTCGCTACAGCGATCTCCTCCTGCTCAATCTGCTCGACATGCTTGTAACCTGGTGGATAAATGGGTTGGAAACCACCCTGAAGTTGTGGCTGGAAGCTATCCATCTCAGAAGGTTTCTCGCCTGTCAACGGACTGGCTGTAGGTTGCTCTTCCTTCGGTTTCTTTTCCTCTGTGGTGTCCACATCGGCGCGGTTGATGTTGTTCTTCTCATAGAGTGCCTGATCCGTGGTTGAGGGCACAATGTTCCAGTTACTCGGCGCTGCAGGATTTACTGCTGCTGCTCCACTGGCACTACCTAGACTCACACTTGGATAAAAGGGTGCCATAAAGTCCTTCTCGAAATTCTGACCCCGCAGATCGAAATCACTGCTCAGACCCTCCTCTGTCTGGGTATCCTGTCGGATTTCATTAATCACCGAAGTGGCTAGATTGATGTTAGAGAATTTCTGTCCCTGTTCATGGCGGAAAGGATTCGGTTCCGTCGGGGTGTAGGCAATGGCGATTGGTGTTTCTGTGCCGGTGCCCAGAGCTCCGGTAATGATCCTTGGAGCCACGAGAACTCCCGGAACAGCAGCCTGTGAATCGGGGTGAAGCTCGGAATAAGATGGGTCTGGCTTTTCGATGGGATAGGGGAATTTCTCCTTAGGCACTTGCTGAGCCTTGCTCTGCTGCTGCAGTGACTGTGGCTTCTTGTTCTTTAGAATCGGCTCCTGGGGCTGATCACGGATCACCGAGAACGGAGTGTTCTGGTATTCGGCAGGAGCTGATGGTGCCTCTCCTTCGCTCTGACTCTTTTCTGCACCCTTCATCGGGAAGACTACGTACATTCCACTGGGATCCAACTTTTGCTGGTTGAGCTTGGAGGCCTCAGCCTCCTGGGGATCGTTATCGGCTGTGACCTGAATCTCTCCCGCCCCCGTATCATCGCCAGGAAGGCTCACAGCCTTCTTCTGGGACTGCAACATTTGAAGGGTAACAACTGGCTCCAGTTTTGTCTCCTCCAATCCCTTGCGATCTTTGCCGGGAGTTACAGGCTGTGGCGGATCGTTAATCACCAGATCCTCCTCCTCGAAGTCAGCAGCTGCCTCGGCATCTATGGTCTTGTAGGGTTCAGCTGAGGGGGCATGTCGCTCAGCAGGATAGCCATCAACGGATCTTAATGGACCAGGTCCATGGGGTCGACGGGGATACATGTGATCGGGTAGGTAGGGCACATTTTGACCTCCATACGGGGGCAGCCTGTAAACTCTCCTGTTAACATCGCCTCCTGGACTGGGGCCCACGGGATACTCTGAAATGCGATTCATGGGATAGCGCTTCTGCATCATCTGCTGCTGTTGGTGCAAAGGCTGGCGACGATGCTGAAACTGGGGTGGCACTGAGGGATTATACGGACGCTTAGGACCGGGACCGCCTTGCTGGGGTAGACGAATATTGCCTGGTTCTTGCTTCAAGACCGGAGGATGTCCGCTGGAGATTTTAGCATTCGGACGGAATTGAGGCAAAATGTTCGGCAGGTTGCTGGGACGCGGTCCGTTCTGTGGCTTGCGGTTGAACTCATTATAGAAGTTTGACGGTGGTGATGGACCAAGTGGTCGCTTGCCAGGAGTTGGTGGCGCATGGGGCACTGGTAGAGTGGTTGGATAACGCGGAGGTGGTTCCATGTCCAGGGAAGGTTGTTCGCCAAGTCCTGGTTGCTGGGCAGGGAATTTCTATGGATATAGAAGAGTTAAGTTTATACCGAGTAGTCTGAATTAGGGTCTTACCAATGGTGGTTTCTGCTGACTCAGGTTGAGCACTTCATGCTGCTGGATCTGGACATTTGCTCCGCCAGGAATGGCTTCATCCTGGGCTTTGGGGAAAACCACGGGATTGGAGTTCTGAATTTGTTGTAGACTTAGAGGTTGAGCGTGGCCATTGATGTGGGGTCCAGACGGAGGACCCTGCATAACAGCGGATGAGGATAGTTCAAGTGACTCTTCTCCCTGAGCAGGGAAACGAATGTTGGTCGAGACCAAAAGCTCCTTGGTGTCATCTCCTTGCTGAACCAGAGCTGGTTGTGTAGGCTGCACTTGAGGTGGGGTTGAAGATTGTGGAGGCGGGTAGGCATGAGGAGGCTGCTCAGGCTTCACCATTGGTTTCTTTGATGGTCGCTTGTTGGATCCAATCAGGGGCAGTTGTTGATATGGGCTTGGTGCCTCTGGTGGTGGCTCTTGGTACGAAACCGTACCTGGTGCTCCCGATGTCGCCACATTTCCGTTCTGATGGAAGTTTGAGTTGGGCTGGATGCTGGGCATCTGTTGATAGTTCGGGGGCACTGGTTCCTTAAGGGGTCTCTTAATGTTGCCGATATCCTCGTTGATCACCTGACCATATTGCACCCCTGGCGTATCCTTGGCAAATAGTGGTTCCTTCTCAATGCTTGGGTGTCCCACACTAACCTGTTGCACCTGACTGCCGAGAACAAAAGAAGCTGACTGCTGGCCCGGAGAGATGACCACGTTGTTGATCTGGCCCGGGACTGGTCGGTATTGCATCATGTTTGGCTGCTGCACTTGATAGGAGACGTACTCATTGCTATAATTCTCCTGACTGCCAGAGATTACCTTCTGTTCATTAGGGTTGGGTCGCTGTTGTGGTCCTGATTTCTGGGGTCCTAATTGCTGTGGTCCCGGGTGCTGTGGTCCTTGCTGTTGAGGTCCTGGCTGTTGTGGAGCTTGGTGTTGCATAGCGAAGGGAGATGGTTTGGAGGGTGCAATAGGCTGAATGAGGTTGCCTTGGGCATCGAATCCTTGGTTCTGCTGGTAGTTTTGTGCCACATTGGATTCTTCTTCAGCCAGGCTGTTGAATATATCGCTAAGGGTCATGGGTGATTTTGGAGGAGTCGGTTGCTGCTGCTGAGTTGGCGGTTGAGGTTGATGTTGCTGCTGCTGATGTTGTTGCTGCTGCTGATGTTGCTGTTGCTGCTGATGTTGTTGTTGCTGCTGATGTTGCTGCTGCTGCTTTTCCAGTTGCTGCTGGTATGGATGCTTTTGCTTTTCCAGTTGTTGCTTCTCCAGTTGCAGCTGATATTGTTGCTGTTGATATAGCTGTTGCTGCTGCTCTTGATACTGCTGCTGCTGTATTTTCTGTTGCTGCTGCATCTGCTGCTGCCTATCCAATTGCTGCTGTTGCTGTTCTTCAGCTTGTGTGTTCTTCTGCCCCAGTGTGTGGTAAACATCGGCTGGATCCAGGTTGGGAATACCAGTTCCCGGAATGGGACTAAAGGCGGGCGGGGGTGTGGGTCCTTCGGTGAACACAACAGGTGGACTTGTGCTCGAGGTGGTGTACATCTTGGTGGTTGTGGTGGGCTCTGTTGGGAAAATGGCCGCCTGTGGCGTGGCATGGTGGGTGGTGAGTGCCACATCGTTGCTGCTGGGCGTGGGTCTGGGCGATGCCTTCACCGGACGCTGCTCCTCCTGACTAACTGTTGGTCTTCCACTTGTGCTGGGTACTGTCGGACTATACTTCTTGGTAGGCACAAACTTCTTGCGGGTTGTGCTTGTGCGTTGTGGTGGTGCAGTTGTGGAGACCGTCTGCAATGGAATGGGCCGCCTTGAGGTAGTGGTATACTTGGCAGCCGGACTTGGTGCCTCCGTGGTGGTGGTGGTGGTAACTGGTCTCCTCGAAGGCGGCAAAGTTCCCCGAGTAGTGGTAGTTGTAGTAGTTGTAGTTGTAGAAGTTGTGGTGCTAGTGGTAGTGGGATTACTTGGGTAGTAAGCTCCCGCCGTGGGTGTCACAGCGGTTAGCTTTGTAGTTGGAACCGTGAAGTAGTTCGAGCTATGATAGTTTGGCGGTGGGGGTGTGACTGGGGCAACCACTGAAGTTGGTTTCTTGTTGGTGATGTAATTCTTGTTGCTGCCCTGGTACTTCAGGTTGGCATATGAACTGGAGACCAGAGGATAAACGAACTTTGAAGAAGAGTACTTGACGGGCAAGTTCAAAAAGTCATGTATGTTGGGTGAACTGCCACCGCTAAGCACGATCTTCTCGTTTGGATCTACCACCTCATTGGCCTCCGGCTGGATTCCAGCTGGTTTCTTGGCACTGAAGTCTAGCTGACCCGAGACGGGATCTTGGCGAGCATAGTAAGGTTTTCCCTCGTTGAAAATCTGATTGGGCAACACATAGCTGGTGGAAATGACATCTTCTTCTCCCGAAACATCAGCACTTCTTGCCTCCAATGGCAACAAGGCCGAAGGAGTCTCCGTGGTGGACTCTCCGCTAGATGTTACTGCTGCACCAAGCAGCAACACTAGTGCCAGCAGCAACCTTATGTTGCTACTGCCTTCCATTTTGTTTGCCTGCAAAGAGAGAGAAGAGAAACGCAATCTTTAATTTGAATCGCAGACCTTCCGCCCAAACCGAAACCACTCTTGATTTCAAAGTCTGCACAAGGCCGCTGTCACTTCAAAAGCTTTGACAACGGACCGCTTCCACATTTATGGTGCGAAAATTGCAGCCAGTTGGCTGTGATTGCTGGTGTTGCTGCCTCGAATCCCGACAACACCACGGCCTCACGGCAATTTGTCAGCCGACCAAGCACCGTAGGTTGGCTTAATTGAGACATGACCGTGTCTGCTTCTATGCGAGAAGTGTTTTGGCCAAAAACAAAAGAGCGCAGTACAATTCGATGGTAGCCTTCGAGTTATGATTGCAGATCAAAACATCCACTGGCAGTGTCGCTTACAATTAACAACAAAACACAACACAACTGGTGCGCTCCAAATTTGGCACTGACTCTGGTCCACAAGTGACTGGATGGGATTGCTTTGATTTTCATAAAAAGCTGCTGCAATAGTCGCTGCCAGCAAGCAAATAAAAGGAAAAAGTGAAATTTTACCAAATGTGAGCAGCCAGTTTTTTGCAGCGAGTGGAAAACCCGTCTGGGAGTTGTGACTTGTTGTGGTCGCTCATTGTGGTGGTTATGTCAAACGAGCCAAATGCCAGCCGCTGGCCTAGCCAATAGTCTTTTTCTATTGTCTAACCCTCTTCGATATTCTGCCGCAACAAAAAGCCAAATAATCCGAAATCGATTTGGCCGCCAGTGCTTTCGATTCACCGCCACGGTCTTCTGCCGTGACAAGAAATTCACTTTCAAAAACACAGTTCAACTTTCATTCAATCAAAATACATCGATAATGTCACCCAGCCGAAATACCCAGCGCTAATTATGACTGACTCACCGGCGGAGAGCAGCCACATCAATGTCAAAATCATCTGGCCAGGAGCTAGGCTCATTATGCGCTTAATCGCAGCGGCCCGTCAATCAAGCCATGTAGAAATTTATTCAAAGAGCCGCGCATACACACGACTCACTCGGATTCGAGCAGCAAGAATCCCAGATGAAAGTGCAATTGCGGCAATTGCCAGTGGTGTCTCCAAATTGCCATTGCTATTATTATTATGGTCTAGATTTCCTCTCGATTGCATGCGGCATGTGCCACACAAAACAATTGCGAGTGATCTCCGATCTAAGTGCTTGGCCATTTACCTGCTACCAACTTTCATTTCAATTGTCAATGAATTGGCCAACCGCTTGTGCTTTCTTGAGTTCTTTTGGATTCAGACAAAGTGTTATGCAAATGCAGTGCTAGTTCGCCTCAAATTGGCATGCCTCTCTACCGATGGGCCGTAATTCATAAGACCAACTAAAACTTGTATCAACAGACTGCCTAACTGGGTAATTGGGTCACAATTTAGGAACTTGTTTGCTTTTGCCATCATTTTTTAATGTCCACATCTTCACACACATACTAACACGGCCAAGTTCGCTTTTATCAGTATGCTAATAAAAAAGAACAACCCGAAGAGAAGCACAAACACAAGCAGAAGCCACATAGCATCCTCCTGTAGAACCCCGAATGCCAAATAAAAACCTGTCATCGCTGCTGGATTGTTAAAAGAGCACGCGCTGGAATGAAATAAGTGTGAGGCAAAACGAAAGACTCAAGACACAAACTTCTTGTCAACATGTCTTTTGAATATGCGAACGTGGTTTCATTGCACATTTGAGCCGCACTTGATTGCCACTTTCCATTATGAGTGTGCCGGCTAAGGAATTTCTGGGCGGCCGCCAGTGCTGCATTTTCATTTTCATAATTTACGCATCTGGGTCACTGTGCTAATTGTTTGTAATTATTATTCAATATGTGAGGCACGGCTTTCTTGTCGCGTAGAAAGTGCTAATTTAATTAAATTTAAATATTGAAACGAGTTATGGACACGGCATTCCATGACGTTTTTTTGGAGGGGTTCAACGAACTATGCCCAATTGCTGACCCATTTCCTTGAAGAAGGAAGTCTGCGGATTAGTGTTATCACTTCCCGGTCGCACTTTGCTTTTACATTACACAATTCGACCTGGTCTCTCCGATTAACTCATTTCGCTTGCGGTTCCCACAATCAAGCTCAGGCACAAAGTGCATAAACACCATAACTTTCCACCTCTTTCGCCCGCTGGGTGGTGTCACTGTTTCTTGAGGAAGACACCCCGAAAAAGTCGCACGTCTATTACGGACCACCGCAATTAGATGTAATTTTTAATGGCACAGAAATAGTGGCAATCAAAAGCGTGGTAAACATAATTACGACGACAAAACGAAACACATAATAGCGAAAATGCTTAATTCAACTCCCCGAGGCGGCGGCCAATGTTGACAAAGAGCAACCAGCAGAGTCATTAGACACCCGGGCCAATCTGGAGAGCAGACCCTAAGACTTAACTTAAGACTGTCTCTATCTAGCAAGCTGATTTTGAAACCAGATAGGAGAAGGGGACCTCTAGAGGGGACTCTCGGCGAGCGCTTTCCTACATTTCTTATTTCTTTCAATGGCACGGCCAGCAGCAGCTGCAACTTTCACTTTTGGCAGCCAAAAATTTCTCGCTCAGCTTCTGAGTGCTGTTCGCTTTTGTGGTGTGTGCGGCTGGATGTGGTGCGGCAACGGCGCCAGAGAGAATTATTTATGGCTTACCGAATTTGTGCCTCAACTTTAACCGCAAAGCAAAAGCAAAAGCAAAGGCCAGAGCCAGAGCCAGAGAAGAAACGTACACGCGGCGGCAAAGTAGCCAAACCAGAACGGTAGGACGCAAAATAAAAATAATAAAAATCAGTGAAATTTTTGATTGCCCCCTTGGCACTTCTCTTTCCCCAGTATGAGGCAACTTGTAATCCCCAAATACCGAGGAAGCCAGTCTTCCTGCCCGCCAGTCTGCCTCACGTTTTGTTTTATTTTTTTGGTGAATCAGCCAGGCAGATAGCAGATATCCAATACCCAATGGAGGTACCACAAAATAAACCAACAAACGGCTGCGAGAGAAGCGGCTGAAGCCCGTGTACGTAGCTGAGCTGACCCCGTTAACGATCATCGGACAAACAGTCGATGGCGAGTGCGACTGGAATGTCGACAAAGTCTTGTCTTGAGCTTGAAAACCCTATGCTTTTGGCCCAACCGATCCAGGCTAAATTAAAATGCATAAAGGCACAAATTAAAAATATTTAAGCAATTTAAAAATTAATGAAAATATAGATTTAAAAAATTCAAATGGAAATCTTCATCTTCATATGGAAATCATTAAATGTCCAAGAATCCTCAGTTAGGTAATAACTATTAATGTAAAATATTTGATTTATGTTTCATTATCAAATCATCAGCGTGTAAAGAGGTTATTTTCCCGACCTTAGGCAGTTTTCATTTTGATGGCCTTTGGGTATATTTTGCTATTCCCAAAATCGCCGCCGTCTTAGTCATTCGAATTAATTTGCATTTCTTTCTGGCGAAAAACGAAAAACCGAAAAGGCGAAACAAAACAACGCAAGAAATTTCACTTTTTAAGGTGCGTAATCGCTCTTGGCCACACCACACACACTCATAAATCCCGGCTATGATCTCTGCGGCCTGTTGCCTGGTGGCTGAAGTTAACGTTAACAAATGTTGGCAAGTGCACACACCTTGGCCAAAGTCTCGTGAATCATTCGAGTGTTGCAATCACACGAAATTTCGAGCGAATTCCCGTGAACCGAAAGCAATCAGAGACCAAGGAAATCCGCAATCGGATTTCCGCTCTCTCGCCGGCGAAGAAATGTAGAAAGTGACGCCCACATGCTAAGTGCCGATTAGCATATAGAAATGAATAACCCCATTGGCCAAAATAGGCGGAATTCCTTCGGTCAGAAGACAAATAAATAAATAAATTCAAATCACCGAATGACTAAAAAATCAATAAACCGAAATGACCGCTAACCGTGTCTAAAAAATGGCAATGAAAGTCAAGGCAACGTGCCTGAAATCTTAATTATAATAATACGCATTTTGCAGGTTCTTCAAAGAGAAATGGTGAAATTTCAGCTTGCCGCCAGAGTGTGAAGTTCAAGCCGAGCAGCACTTCAAATGCCACACACACACCTCACCACACACACTCTCCAAAAACTTGAATTTGTTGCTATTTTATTAGTTTTAATGAAGTCGACGACGGCCAGTCAAAATTTACAACAACTTATGGCACAAAGCGAGAAAATTATGCGCTGCACACATGCGCATAGTATATGAATTTTACAATGGAATTGCTATTATTATTAAAGTACTGTCCGAGCCATCAAATGGAAACTGTTCAAGTGCTGATTTGAAGAAAAAGCGTATAGAAAACCGTGAGTGACAGCCAGATAGTTGGCATCACTCTGGGTACACAGAGAATAATTATCATATTCAGTGGGATTTTTAATAAATATAAATATTTTAATCAATTCTCATTTTTTCCACTGTGGGAAGAAAAACTAAGCACGAGCTGCGGGCAATGGCTCAAAATAAAAAGGAAAGTGCTGAAGATCACCGAGTCGAAAGACATATTCAGAGAGCAGCGATAAGGCAGAAGATAAGCGAGCGATGATTGACTATGTTCGCTGATGGGGATATATACCATTTTGCAGAATCGCGACACGTCGCCGATCTGGTCAGCCAATAAATCTTTCAAGGCTGTCAGTTCGTTTTTGGTGGCCGAGTGTGACTTCCTCGGCAGAAGAAGACGCCCATATTTGGTTAGATGATCATACTCGTAGGTAATTCGGTTTAGGCCTGCTGCCTCTGGCATTTCTTTTATGGTCACTTGGCTTTTTGGCTCACTTGGCTGGCTGCTGGGTTGTTAATGCAATTGCAATACGCTGCGGCAATAGAAATTGCTGCGCCCGCGCGTGCCATCCAGTAAATGGGTTGGCTCCAAGTTCTGTTTATGCTGTTCTGCTGATTCCGCTTATGTTTGGCTTGGCATAGCTAAGCATATAGTATGATTCTGGCTTGCCAACCAATTTGGGTCGCTGGCCATGGCTATAAATCAGTTCGCGTACTCCTTAGCGTTGGCCTATTGGGAACACTGCACCGACCTTTTGAGAAAGTAATAAATTAACTAACGGTTGGCTGCCAATTGATCTCGTTATCTCCTCGTCTGTATATTAAATAATTCGCGCCCAATGCATAACAGTCGCGGCCGACACGCAACCCATCGGATCTCATGCAAAGTGTGAATTCATTACCAGAATTCAATTATTGTGCATTTTACATAACGCCAAGCATACGACGATGGCAATGGTCAATGAACCTGAAAATGTTTCTTTTTTTGGCCAACAGAATGCGGAATCTCGGAAACAAGTTAACGTCAATTAGCATGTAGTACACGATTTGTGGGTCAACCGAATTTGATGGGTAGGAAAGTAAGCCATGGCGAGATCTCGACTAAAATAAAAAGCCGACTCTTGACAGTAGTTGCGTACATAATTATTCTGGTACAACAAACTCTGTTACTTTTTTACACCGCCTGCTGTTTTGCAGATGCGCAAGGGCCGGCGACTAAAAAAGCAAGACGCAAAACAAAAGACTTAAGGCACGAACTCGTGTGGGTTGCTGGGCCTGCCCTGATTTCCACCTGGTGACCAGCAGCAGCCCGCTGCAGTTGGTTTCTTTTTTTGTGTGCTTTTGTGTCGAGTGCAGCATGCTAATTAGCTGCAACCGTACTGGCCGACAAACATTTCTAACCGCTTAGCGCACAAATCTTACCCCCAAACTGGCTGATATCCTTGACAGTGGTGTCCCAAGTATTCCACAATTGGATGGTTATTTAAGTAAGTATAAAAAACCAATAAAGTTCACAGAGGCACACTCACGGGGAGTGAAAGAGACCGAGCGCACACACACCAATTACCGTTGTTGCGATTTCCGTTGAGGATGCCGTACGAAATTCGATTCGATTTTCCAAACACGTCTCACACTTTTCTTTTCTCTCAGCTCGCGTTCAATATTGAATTTCTGGTATTTGCATTTCTCTCACAATGAAAGCTGAAGAGCACGACGCGACCGCTGCCTTCGAAGGCCAGGCACTGAATGAAGTTGTGCGGCGACAAAAGAAATTTTTTATTAAAAAGAAAGCACTGCCAACAGGTAAGACAGCTGCCAACTGCCAGCTGCCAGCGGTTGAAAACGGTTAACAGAGGCACTGTTAACTTGTAACTGGTGGTGGAAATTCAAAAATCAAATCTACTGCAGTGGAACATTTTAATTATTAACTGCAATCCGGATTTTTATGAACCGCTTCCGAGGGATTTCCATAAAATTGTTTAACTGTTTCGGTTCTAGTGATAAGAAAGTAAGATTAAAGTCCCCCACAACAGCTTAATGACTTAATTGAACAAGAAAGTTACTGGCCAGAACTTAAATGCTTACTTACACTTCAATAGTTTGGGCCTAGACAGAAACAATTCGGTTCCCAAATGAAAGCTGACCAAGCCAAGCCTATTAAGCCAGAAACTTTTTATTTGGAAAATCGCTCAATTAAGCTCTAATATCTTATATAAAATAACATTTAATGCGCAAAAAGAGGTGCCTAATGACTTTAAGCTCGTACCTAACTGACTGATGTTACGTACATTTGTTCGAAAGACAACGAAAATATTTTGGTGGCTCTAGTTCAGAAAACGCCACCGAACTTCCAAGCAGCAAACAGTGAAAGCGGAAGCACTTATTATTCTCTGTATTTTGCACCAATGAAAAAATGTGATGGACAAAACGCTGGAACGACAACAGCAATCAAAGCAATACATATAATTACTTCATTCAGAAACGCAACCGGAATCGGATCAGGGCCACAAACTTTTTAAGTTGTGGCGAATAAAAAATTGGGCATTAAATAAGCGAAGGAAAGCTGCCGGTTATCACTTTCAGATCTCAGTGCGTTAACGTTTACTCGGCCAATCTTTCTATAATTTTATTGATTTATTGCGTAACCAATACTTAACTTTATTTAATGTACTTCATTTTTATTTTGATGGTTCAAAAAAGAAAATTATATTTTGAAGAATTAAGTAAACATTTCAATAGAGATGTTCCTTATATATCAAAAATATATTAGTTTGTCAAAAAAGTCTTGCGGTATAAAATTGGTTACAATAATGCGATTCAAGTCAAATATGCGCCGTTTTGTTCGATGACGAGTTCCCAACAATATGCAAACCTCATAATGCCCCTCTCATGGAAGCTCGCTTCCCTATTGTCAAAAAACTCGGAGCGTGGCGCATCTTCGACCACCTCTACAGCAGAACGAAAACGTTGATACCATCGTTGTGCTGGTCCACAAATTTTATTGGCGGCTTAAGATGCATTTTTGCCTTTATCGTATTTTGCTCCATGTTTGCGACGCTATAACTCACGAACGACTTAAAAGAAAAGACAATCAATCAAACATATTAGCGCGTGAAATAAACTTTCCAAAGAGGTATAGTATGACCTGATGCGACGAATAAAACAAGAACTAAGCGCTTTCAGCGCCAACTAGCGAAAATACCGCAAGACTTTTTTGACAACCTTTAGTAGCATTTCTTTTCCGTAATTGTTCCAACTCAAAAGTTAATAAATGGAACGTAACCTATTTTTAATTAAAGTCCGAGAAATATTCTAACAGTTAAGTTAATATTACTAAAATATGAAAATTAAATCCTTTGAGCTCCATATCAAAAAACACAAACATTCATATATTCACTGGGCTTAAATAAATTGACTTTTTACCAAGAATTCGTAGAAATTCACAAAAGAATTACGCTTTGCCACAAACGTGGACTTGTCCATAGACTCTACACAATGAAATCCGCAGCAATGCAAAAACGCGTCTGCACTACACGAAAGCATGATCGAGATTCTCTAAAATATTCGAGAGAATATTCCTTAGTAGAATTATGGGAGTAAGAACCATACAGGACGCCATTCCCGACCACCAGTTTGGTTTTAGGAAGCAACATGGGACTCCTGAGCAAGTCCATCGAGTTGTGCACCATATTCTGAATGCCTTTGAAAACAAACAATACAGCTCTGCTATCTTCCTCGACGTTAAGGAAGCCTTTGATCGCGTGTGGCATGATGGCCTGCTGTATAAGCTGAAATCTCTTCTCCCGACTGCCCAACCTCTTACTTAAATCATATTTACTTGGTCGAAGTTTTATGGTTGAAGCAAGAGGAGGAGGTCAGCATAAGATCTGCTCGTGCTGGGTTCCACAGGGAGTGTCCTGGGTCCCGTGCTGCATACTCTGTTCACTTCGACCTGCCTTGTCCGAATGAACCAAACACACTTCTGGCCACCCACCGATGACACGGCGTTCCTAGTCAACTCCTCTTGCCGTATCGAGGCATCAAGAATCACCCAGGAATTTCGGACACATACGGCAGTGGACCAACAGGTGAACATAGCGATTAATGGAAGGAAATCACAACACTGCTGTTTCGCTTGAGAGTGCAGTCCCTTCCGAGGTCAAACTTCACGACGACATCATTCCGCAATCATCACAGGCGCAGTACCTGGGCCTCATTTAGATAAGCGCCTCACGGGAGGCAGCATACTCGAAAATAGCAGCTACTTGTCGTCCCAAGCTTAGGAAACTCCACTGGTTGCTTAAGCCAACGAGCAAGCTAAGCCTAGCTAACAAAGTCTACTGTACAAATCAATGGGTGCCCTCGATGATGACTGCATCCAACTATGGGGCTTGGCTTCGGATTCCAACGCCATGAAAATCAAAGGGTTCAAAACCGGGCGTTACGCATGATTGCAAATGCGCCTTGGCACGTCAGAAACAAAGCTCAGAAGATGACCTCCACATTCCCCCTATTAGGGAACAGATAAACAGGCACTCGAGTCGGTATAACGATCGTCTCACAGCTCACACAAACCACCTAGCCTCCTCGCTAGCTCACACTACTATAAGAAGACGTTTAAAGCGAAGGCATCCAGCCGATCTCCGGACAAGAGACGCCAAATTTCTCGAGTCCTAAACAGTAAATTTAGCATTAGCATTTAGCATTGATCTCTAGTTATCTAGTTATAAAAATTTGTTAATTTCCTTCCTGTTAGGTATTTATGTTATTTTGTTCTATGTAGTACTCAACGTATTATAGCCATTAAGTTGGCTGATTGACGTTTAATAAATATTAATATTGTTATATAAAAAAAAAAAAAAAAAAAAAAGGCTTAAATAAATAAATACATTTATTCTCTCCGCAATGTATTGTGTAAACTAAATTATGCGTATAGTTCAAAGATGATTCAGAGCCATTTGATTAGTCTTCGCTGCTAGGCAGCAACAGTCACTAGAGTACGCACACTCGTGGAGGGGTCGGTGAAATTCGTCTTTTGAACACTTAGCGCGCCTGGTTAAACGGATTGTCCGGGGACTTGTTCCATTCCTTCATCAGCAGCTGCTTCCACTGGGACATGCGGAGCGAGGGATTCTCGGCTTTGATGCGAGGCAGATTGTTGGCTTCAAACGTCTTGTAGGCGGCGCGCATTCGCTTCTCGGGATGCTTGTCATCCTCGTTGTCTTTTACACTAGAAGTAATTAAAAATTACGTATAATGTTTAAAGGTGACATCAAGAACTCTCACCTTAGCACCACAAGAGCCTCGTCAATGTTGGAGGCCACATCCGTATCGGCCATGGATCGGTTCAGGTTTTCTTCGACGACTTGGTTTTGAACTACAACTCGGGTGACCGCCGGCTTGTTGGCTTCGTTAATGGCATCCATCACACGCTGTTTCTTCTCCATCTCCTCCAGAATCATTTGGCGGTTAATCTTTGCCAGCGGCTGCTTTCGCTGCGTGTTAATAGAGGACATCTCCTGGTCGAGAAGCGCCTTGGCCTCTGCCTTCCGCTTTGCCGCCTCCGCCCGCTTGCGTTCCTCCTCGTCCTTACGCTGCTGTTTCTTGGCCAGATTCTTATCGTCATCGCGCCACAGACGATCCTCTGCTTCCTTAGTCTTCTTATCCTGTGTAGCCTTTTTGGTGGCTTCTTTGCGTTCGCGGGCCTCCACCGCCTTCGAATTAATTCCCATTTTCTTTGGCATTGTGTCCTTAAAATTGGTTTGCTTTCCTAAAATGTTGTCTATTTTTTTATTGATTTGGGCCCAGTGAGACCAGAGCTAGAATATTAACTAAAAAGTTAAATACTGATTGATGCAGCTCAATATGTTACCTTTCATTACTTTTTAAATTATTTTTATGATTAGTGGAGAGTCATTTTTTATATTGTCTGATAGCCTTATATTTGTACTACATTATCATAAACATATATTTTAATTAAAGTGAAAGATACATTATACAATTTCAAATAACTTTTCTATTTTTATGGCCGCAGTCGTTGTCTATGGGTTACACCTTTTTTAATCTGGTCACACTTAAAACCATTGCCTTTTGTTTTGTTTTGTTTACAACACATTGTTATTGACTACTTCCTTCCAAATGGATATCCTAAAAGCAGAAATAGCTCGAAAACGAAAGCTGTTGGAGCAGAAACAGCTGGTGGACGAAAAGAAGAAGTACTTCAGACGCGGCGACCTAAACGCCAAGGACACGGAGGAGGTGCTGCAGAAGGTCGGCTACAAAAAGCAGGAGTCTGTGGAAGCCCAAGGACAGTCCACCGAGGGAGCATACAGTTTCGTGGCCGATGGCCAGAACATCCTGCCGCGAACAGAGGTCATTCGACGTCTGAGGGAGCGAGGCGAACCTATTTTAATTTTCGGCGAAACGGAGCCAGAGGCCTTTGACAGATTGCGTCAGTGCGAAATTTCACAACCGGAAGCGAACCGAGGATTTCGAAACGATTTCCAAGAGGCCATGGAACAGGTCGACGCCGCATACCTGCAAGAGATGTTCGCCAACGCCCCTACAGCTAAAGAAGACAAAAAGTCAGACTTCGCCGAGCTGGACGAGTCCGTGTCGTGGGAAAGTATCCAAGCCATGGCTCAAAAAATGGGCCGAAACAAGGACTACGACATGGACGTGATCATTACTTTGCTCACCTTTCTTTTGAAGCTGTGGAACGATCAGATTGCCAACTACAGTAAGCACGAAAAGATGTCCACGAAAGTGAAAATGACTAGGGTAATTTACACGCAAACCAAGGAGTACGTGAAGCCTCTTTTTCGTAAACTAAAGCATCATACCCTGCCTGAGGACATTTTGGACAGTCTGAGGGACATCTGCAAGCATCTACTCAACCGCAACTACATCACCGCCAGTGACGCTTATCTGGAGATGGCTATCGGCAATGCCCCATGGCCAATCGGTGTCACCATGGTGGGCATCCACGCGCGTACTGGTCGCGAAAAAATCTTCTCAAAAAACGTGGCGCACGTAATGAACGACGAGACGCAACGCAAGTACATCCAGGGACTTAAACGTCTGATGACAAAATGCCAAGAGTATTTCCCCACCGATCCCTCCAAGTGCGTAGAGTATGTCAGCAAAAAAGATCGGGAATAAACTCAAGCTTTATGTTTGTCATTATTGTAATATCAATACCACGCGTTTTACTTTATAAGTAGAGAGCAAAGGAGGTTTAAAAGGATCTGAAGATTCACTTCTTTCCAAGTTCAGCGGAGCGCTGTGACGACTTTTCCACGGCGTTTATTAAAGTAGCCCTAAAAGTAAGGAACAATAAATTAAGGCCTAATAAAAACCCTTAGTCTCAAACCTGAGGTTTCCCTTTTCCAGTTCGTGGACGCCCACGATGGTGGAGCCACCGGGAGAGCAGACTTCATCCCGCAGCACTGCTGGGTGTTTTCCGGTGAGGAGCACCGTCTTGGCAGCTCCCAGCAGTGTTTGAGCAGCAAACTGTATAGCCATTTGGCGCGGAACGCCCTGCTTGACCCCGCCATCGGCCAGGGCCTCGATAATGGTGTAGACAAAGGCAGGTCCGCATCCTGCCACGCCTGTCACGGCGTCAATCATGGGCTCTGGCACCTGTTGGGCTAAGCCCAGGGCGTTGAGCATTAGGTGAACCTTCTCTAGATCGTGACGGGAGACACGAGTGTTGCCCGTGTACACGGTACAGCCCTCTCCCACCTGCATGGAGGTGTTCGGCATGGTGCGGATTACTTTCAGTTCTCCCATAAAATAGAAAGCATCCTCCAACTTTCCGATACTGGTACCCGCCAATACAGACACAATCAGCTTGTTGGCGTCCTTCTCCGACCGCACGTGCTTGCACTTTAACTGATTTGCGCAGGTCGTGAGAATGTGCGGCTTAACGCAGATAAAAACAATATCCTGGTGTTCCAGGACTTCATAGTTGTCGTCGCTTGTAACAGCACCAAGATCCCTCCAGCGCTTCAGGTTCTCGATATGCGGACCGGAGACCATCACTTGGCTGGGCTTTACGATCCCGCAGCGCACAAGTCCGGATCCAATGGCAAAAGCCATGTTTCCGCCTCCTATGAAGCCGATACGTTCGTCCAACTTAGCCATGTTTTAGAAGTTCTATGAGGTTTTTGGGATGGTTTTGCCCGTAATTTACAGGCCCTATAGATGAATCCAACCAATTGATTGATGTTAGATAACTTTAAAGCCTCTAGAGCGTGTACTATTGTCAATAATTGCGTTGACTGGATTTTTATCGCTCCTCTAATCAATAACAGCTGCCGGGTGCAGTGGCGTAGCTAAAAAAAACGTTGTTTGGTGGGGAATTACCAAAGTTTCCAGAATATTGTTAAATTTAAAATTACCGATAATTATTTTATTCTCGAGAGAAATTGTGGTAATATTATGAGATTTGTATTGCATAAGTCCTATACATAATAGTAATATATGTCATTTTAAATATTTATAGCTGCAAGCATTAGAAAACGAAGAATTTATAAGCACAATTGTGATTTACAGCTTTTAGCGTAAGCTAAATAATAAATTTAGCTTATTTTACAAAATCATATTTATTAAACTCCATATTTTCAATTTTCAAACCCCACAGTAACGTCCATGAACTTCAATGTGGCCGTATATGATGGTGCAAAAAAAAGGAAATACTAGATAAACATACCACTCTTGCAACTTTGATTTATTTGTTATGATTTCTTCCGCCGATAGCTTCTCAATAATCGGGTGAATACGTTAATATCCCGCTTTTCTCCCATTAAAAAGAATGCGCCGACACCTACAGTGGAGCATTAAGCAGGTTGGTTAATTAATCAACAAGACAAAAAATTTTAAACCACGATATTTAACAGTTAACGGGCAGCTATGCGGATGGCCATTTGTCTCCTAGCCGGGTTACGGAGCAGGCCTTGGAGGACGTCGTTCGGTTAAAGATCTTGAATGCCTTCGTGCGTGTCACTCCGGAACAAGCAAGGCAACAGGCCCAGGAATCGCAGGAGCGGTATCAGCGAAAGCAACCGAATGGTGTTTTAGATGGAGTTACCATTGCAATCAAGGATAACTTTTGCACAAAAGATGTCCATACCACCTGCGCCTCGAGGTACAAATTTAAGAAACTAACAAAACATAATATGTATTCATATGTCGCTTGTCTCCAGGATGCTTCAGGACTTTGTTCCACCCTATGATGCTTCTGTTTGTTCAAGGCTCAAACAGGCGGGTGCTGTAATCTTGGGAAAGACCAATATGGATCAGTTTGCAATGGGCGCCGGCACTGTTGATTCCCTGTACGGACCAACCAAAAACATCTGGAGCGAAGTCCTCGATCAAGAGCACTGGCGAATCGCGGGCGGCAGCTCCGGAGGCTCTGCATCCGCGGTAGCCGCAGGTCTTTGTTATGCGTGAGTATTAAGTTGTTTATGTTTTCACTACCTAACCTCAAACCCGACGGGAAGAAAAAGTAGTATATTTAACGGAAATTAATCACCAGGGGACTAATAGCCAAGTTTGTCCACGCCGAGACTTGCAGTTTTATTAACGGAAACAATGCGGATTCGCATTGGGATCCCTTTGCATTCGCATTACATAACATACTAAGGATAGGGGCACTAAATGTTTAGATGATGATCTCTGTGTCAGCCAGATCCTCGTCCGAGGGCAGCGTAATGTTGGCAGGGTCCACGTAGTTGGGGCTGACCAGATCCAAGCCGGCTTTCTCACGGCGGCGCAGCTCCAGGAAGCCCTCGCGTTGAGCCCAGTCGCGGAACTGAGTATCGGGCAGGTAGGCCCAGTAAAAGGTGCCCCACACCAGGCACAGTGTCACCGTGAAGAAGAATGTCGATTTGGTGGCTTTGCGATCCTCAACTTGGTCTTTGTAGTCGAATCCGTAGCTCTGCCAGTTCTTAGGACTCGGATTGGCAAAGTCCTCTGCGGTGACCGAAGTGGGGGTTGTTATGGTCTCATCTTTCTTCGAAGACGTATTGATGGCGCGGACAACTGCTGCCTGGTTGGCCACCAGGGAACGTTGCAGCGCAACGGCGCGGCTGGTCAGACGAAAGATTGCAGACATTGCTTTGGGGTAGCAATTTTAATCGCAAATTTGGTAAATAATCGAGTTTTCCCTTGATCGCTCGACTTCTGACAGCTGCGCAATGTGAACGTTCGTTTCACTTTGTCAGCTGTCGATGGGCATGTCACTCTATCTGGCATTATGTTTTTGGTATTTTCTGGTATATTTGCGCGAAGAGCTTTATTTAAATAACTGTTCAAAATATTTTTTTTTTACGTAAACGAGGTTTGGATTTTTTTAAATCGACTTTTTAATGCATGTATTTATGTGTGTTTGTTTACATATTTCAGTGCGATTGGTTCGGACACTGGTGGCTCCACCCGTAATCCTGCCTCCTATTGTGGCGTGGTTGGTTTAAAACCGACCTATGGCCTAGTATCCCGTCACGGCCTCATCCCCCTAGTCAATTCCATGGACGTTCCCGGCATTTTCGCCCGCTCTGTCAGCGATTGTGTGGCGGTATTGAATACCGTGGCTGGACCGGATCGACTGGATTCTACAACCATCAGACAGCCTTTCAATAAGCTGAAACTGCCAGAAATCGGTCAAATTGATTTAAGCACTGTTCGCATAGGGATACCAAAGGAATATCATTGCCATGGACTTTCCGCTGAGGTTTTGGAAACGTGGTCCAAGGTGGCCGATCTTCTTGAATGTAGCGGTGCCTCCGTGCGACAGGTCTCTTTACCAAATACGGCCGCAAGTATATTTGTGTATTCCATTCTCAATCAGTGTGAGGTGGCTAGTAACATGGCTCGGTACGATGGAATCGAGTATGGTCATCGGGCTACTGACGAGCGCAGCACGGAGCAGTTATATGCTCTTTCCCGGGCTGAGGGATTTAATGAGGTCGTCAAGACACGCATTCTTACGGGAAACTTCCTGCTCTTAAGAAAGAACTACGACCACTACTTCGAGAAGGCGTTGAGAGTGCGACGCCTCATCGCAGAGGACTTTGTTAAAGTGTTTGAATCTTCAGAAAAAGAGGAGCGCGTGGACATTCTCCTCACACCAACAACTCTTACAGAGGCTCCTCTGTACAAAGATTTCGCCTCCCTGACCAACAGGGATCAGTGCGCAGTGCAGGACTTTTGCACACAGCCAGCCAATATGGCTGGAATTCCTGCCGTGTCCATACCTATTCGTCTGTCCCGGGGTGGATTACCATTGAGCCTTCAACTGATGAGTAACAGTCTTAACGAGCAGTTACTGCTCACTGTAGCACGGTGGATAGAGGAACATGTGGGATTCGATAACTTGGAGCACAGACAAGAGTTTAAGGCCAGTTTGTAAAATGAATCTAGTTTTAATGTGTTAATAAATTTTGTTTTTCTATTTTGTGAGATAACTATACAAACTTTGCACTACGTATGTATCCACCGCTGCTTGCTATATAAACCACCTTGTTGTCACCACAGCATATACTGTTTACCCAGCTTCCCACATCCACCTCACCCAGGGCTCTTGGCTGCACTAATCCCAAATCGGTCCATGCCTTAACCTTTTTGTCATAGCCACCAGAGTACATATAAGTCTCATCCCCGCATATTGCATTTACGATCCACTCGTGACAGTCCTATAATTGGATCATAAATCTTGTATTTAAATGAATATCTATAGAGTTTACTTACTGGAACGTGCCAAAGTTGGGTATACTGCTGTTGGGGGAGATTGCTAACCAGTTGTAGACCCATTCCAGAACGATCGGGAAATGCGAGGTAGCTGCGTTTTCCATCTACTAATGGGCCTAGAAGACGGAGCGGCGACTTGCCTGCGATTACCGCCTTGTTGCTGTATTTTCCGGACTTCCCCTCCGCCACCTGGGATACTACCACGTCAAGATCCCGAACCGTGTAAATGAGCTTTTGCTCGCCCGCCAGCGATTTAACTTCCTCTACCAAATTGTACTTGAAAAGCATGCGATCGTTGCTCCAGGTGGTCACCACGCCTTTGTCATCTCCCGTATAAAGCACGGATCCGTCGCAGTACATCGCCTGGATAGCGTCGTCACAGCGGAATAGCTCCTCTACGGACTCGTCTCCATAAGGAGGTAGCATAAAGTGAACCTGACCATCGCAGCTGCTCGAGTATACCTTTCCGTGCTGATTTATGGCTATGCAGTATATGTAAGCCTTGTGAGCGTTCACAGTAGCCAAGAGTTGCAGTTCCGGTGACCAGATCTGCAAGGAAACGTTAACATTAAACGATATCGAAGTGTGGGAAACGCAAAATACCCACTCGAATTTTACCGTCGGCGCCTCCGGAGAACACTTGCTTATTGAAATACGCCACACAGGTGGCATCCCCTTCATGTCCCTCCGAGGATGTGTTTTCGATGCGGGCGTTGTTGGTCATTTGGCGTTTCGGAGAGGACTGAGCATTTCCCATCATATACGTCGACTTTCGACATGATCATTATATACGTACATATATAGCATGGAAGTGTTCTCTGCAAAACTATAAATAAAACAATGAACACTAGGCGTGAGATGTAATGATCGCTTATTTAGTCTTTGGACTTTACTATTACTAACCATTTCAAATAAGGATATCTAATCAGTTTTAATTAATATTTGAATAACGTTAATTAATAATAATAAGAACTAACAATGCTGGAAGTTAGGTTTTTGAGATTAAGAAAAAAATAAATTTATGCACCCATCTGTATATCTATGTATACGTATATTTATTGTTAAAGTTCCTATAAACGTTTTTATAGAAGAAATAGTATAGTAATATAATAAAAAAATTAAATTTTTAAAATAAATCATTTATTTGTATAGGAAGTAGAAAACAGCTCAACTGACATCAATCAGTCATTTCGCCCATCGAAACTGAAATAATAATTAGTTATTTAAATTCAAGCCGTTAAAGCTAATATCATTGGCGGAATCCTCATCGATAGAAAAGTTAAACTTGAAGGGGCTTCCGGACGAACTCTGTTGGAAAATGGCTTGCAATTTTGGAGCCGGCTGGGGCTCCTTTGCATTAGAATCATCGGCGGGAACGGAAAAATTGAAGCGAAAATCCTTTCCAGATGTTAAAACAGCAGACTTTTTCACAAAACTGGACTTTTTGGTAGGGATGCTTGCGCCAATAAATTTGACTTGCTTGGGGGCCAACTGCATTTTCTGCTCCTCCTGTTGCATTTTCAATCGGTAGTCGCCCAAGGAAAGTTTCATCACCTGGCGCTTCTTAATGAGCGGTGCTGTGGAACTGGTTAGGACCTTTATATTTTTGGAGGTATCTTCAGCCACTTTTTGGCTAAGTTTTCCGCTGGCGAGTGAATTCTGCAATTGCTGGACACACCAGCAGAGCTCCACTTCGAACTGGGTTACCATGTTCTGGTCGATTGGAGGATCTGCTACTGGTGTGGTCTTTTTAACAGCCCCCTGGATCGGTGGTGGTTTATTTATCGTTTTAGCAGTTTTGCGTTTGTGCATGTTTACAGATTTGAATAGATTTTGTTAAGAAAAGTGTTGTTTACAAAATGTGCTCTTAAATGTGGAGATGGAACAAGGGTCTAGGTTAATCCGATACTATCGAAAAAGCTGAATATACCTTATTGTACAAACTGGCAACTCTTCGATGCCAGCTGTTTGTCTTCTTCTTCTACTACAGTATATTGTGAAAATTAAACAAATAAGTAGAAAACCTTTTTGAAAACAATCAAATATTACAAGAAAATGGCACAAGTCGCTTTTCTGGACAACCTTCTAAGAGAGTACCTGGTATTTCGAGGATTCTCGGGAACCTTGAAGGCTCTCGACTTAGAGCAGCGCACAGAAAAGGATCAGCACTTCCGAGCCGAGAGGATCTTAGAGCAATTTAATAATGCTGTGCAAACTTCTGATCTCCAGGCTCTTAGAGGTCTGTGGTTTCACCTGGACAACAACATATTTTCCAAGCTGGAACATACCTACGCCGTGGGTAAGTTTTATATTACAATTCCTATATCATGATTGATATATCCATTCATGACTTATCACCTGCAGCTGTCAAGAAACTGGAAAATAGCCTGCTGAAATACTATTTGGTGACCGCTTATAGCAGCAATCGTCCTGAAAAGGTATCTGAGTTTTTCAATAAGTTGGCGGGCGATTTGCAGCAGCAAAGTGAATGGAAGGACTGGTTTTGTAAGCTAAGACAAGGGCTTCCGTTGGAAAATGTTATTCTTATAATTATTAATTTATTACAGATTTCCCCTTTTGCAAGAATGCCGAGGAGTCACCCACTTTTGCCCTATTCTTCACAAAACAGTGGCAAGGACACATTGCTTTTGTCGCTGCGTAACTTTCTGACCACCGTCTACCAGTGCCTGCCGCAGCCCACATTTGTGCGTGCAGAGCAGGAAGCCGCTCACATGCAGCGCCTCAGCGAGGACAATGCCGGTTTGCGGACTCGCCTTCTCAACCTTCAGCAGGAACTACACCAGATGAACCAACAGCAGCAGGGAACTTCTGCCGCTGGACCCAGCGGAGGATCCATTGGAGGTGGCGATGTTGGTGCCCGACGACGCAGTGTCTTTCGCCAGCAGCAAAGTCTTAGCGACATCCTGCCCTTTGATATAAGTCCGCCCGGCCATATTGTCGACGACTTTTGCATCATTGCCTCTGAGGCGAACAGCGTTAGTCAGGCCAGCGACGCCCAGGCTCGGAGCCTAAAGCAGCTTATACGTAACATCGGATCCGGCAGTTCGCCTGTGATGGGTCGAAAGGACCAGGCAGCTAGTTCCCTGGGGGACAAGTCTACCAAACGCAGGTCGGGCAGCGTGGGACGTAGTTGGATTTAGAAAGATAGGTAGCGAAGCAATACAACCATTACATTTCCGAGGGGTATTATTACTCTTCATCAGAATTTCGATAAAAACTAAAGTAATAACTTCTGTTTTTAAAAGTAGTTCAAAAACAAGCATTCCATTTAAAAAACGTTCGAATAACATTATGTAGCCTAAAAAGCTATAATCCAAATCAAAAAAGCTAAATTCAAATTTTGTAGTGCCCGGACTTTTAGGTATACGTTCATATTAAAAATACATATAATTTTAAAAAGTTGCGTTATAATTTCATTAAAATTTCTGTATGTTTTTATGGAATATTTATATACTTTCCAAACATACAATAGGAATCAAACAAGATATTCCATAACTTTGAAACTTTGAGTCATTGAAGGTTTTTTTCAAGCATTCAGAACTTTAACAAAGTTAAAATTTTTTATACATTTCCCACATCCAGATTACCATCTAGACAATTAGACCCTCCAAATAAGAACTGCCAAGTGTTTCCAATCTGTTATCCAATGTTTTTAATTTATAAGCGATTCTCATCAGTTCGTAGACGTACAAGAGTTGTACTACAAAACAAAGAGCAATGCGTGTAGCGTAATACATAATTGCAATAAATAACGTAAAATTACAAATAAATATATTGTAGGTGTATAGACGATTCGTATTTGTGTATAAAACATCTTCGTTTATACAAGCAGCACAATTTAAAAAATACAGTTTATTGTATAAAGGTGTTGTGTATATATATAGTGATATATGTATATGTTGCATAAAGTAGCATCGCTTCTGACTCGTTTCCGTCCGTCAATAAATGCAGTATCGGCTTGGCTACGGAAGGGAATTGCTCATCTGATTATGGGTTCTTTTCTTATGGAATATGTGTTATCGATGGCTACAGCAGTGGGTTAGACCCACTCTACAACGCCGTTTCGAATGAGGGCAGCGAAGGGTTCGCCACAGGTGCTGCCACGTACTTGTTGCTTTCAACGTTGGCTACTCCAGGTGCTCCATTTGTCCTAGCAAAGCTGGGCTTCAGCTCCCCACGCATGAAGTTGTTTTCCTCTGTTTGCAGAAAGAAGTTTCGCTTTAGGTCGAAGCTGGAGGGTACGGCTTCGCCTGCCTCGGAACTGGCCCGCGATCCTCCGCTGGTGTTGGATTGATCCTCTTCGCTATTCGCCTCCGGAATCGTGGTTGACATGATGTCCGTCCGCGGTGGTGCCGCTGCCGCTGCCACCATGTTCACGGGTCCTCGCATCTTTGGAGCGAAGGTCTTGGAGGGCGATCCAAATTGACCCTGTCGGAGCATCCTCCGGTTGGCGAACGTCTTGGGTGAGCCACTCAGATCTAACAGCTTCAGGCTGGTATTGATCGTGGGTTTGCTTCCAGCTGATGTTACTTTTTGAGCAGCTCCAGAGGTTTTCAAAGTAGGTGGATTTGGGGTGGCTTGAGTTGACTTCTTGAGCAGCTCCACGGCGGATACTTTCCTCTGGACTGGGCTCGCCTTGGCGGACTTGGCCAATAGCAGCTTCTTAAAGTCCATCAGCGTGGTTTTGCTTTGGCCAATGCGATCGGCACAGGTGTTGAGGCGTTCGGGAGCATCGTCTGTCCAGTTACGGGATGGTTGCTTCATGGGGGGCAGTTGTGTGTTTTCTAGATCTCGTTCCCCTTCCCCGTTCCTCGTAGGTGTAGAGGTTAGGAAGGCTCCGGCACGATTCCTTGGCACGATTGGGGATATGTTGCTCCTGTTTCCCTCCGCTGTAGTTTCATTTGCCGCCACTGGGCGTGGCAAACGGTCGGCCCTTCGAATGGGCGTAGCATAGAGGTCATCCCGACAGGTCACATTACCAGTGGGCTGTGGCCTCGGCTGGCTGCGACGACTCTGCAGCGTCCAGTAAATGGGCGCATTGCGCTGGAAGGGCGTGGCAGTTGCGTCTTCTTTTGGCTGGGTGGTCGGTGCTGGCTGCACTTGCTCATATATATTAGAGAAACGTTGATACCCTGAGGATGGAAGAATAATTAAATGCGGATTAGAAACTGGAGTCTCTTATACCAAAATTCCTTTTCAGATTAGTAAGCGGTTTCAAGTGCGGATCGTTAGGGTAATTAAATCAAACAAGCGTTCAGGGCAAGCGGTTCCATACGTACCTTGGCGTTTTGGATGACATTACCTGGGAATCCCCCAAATCCCAATGAGCTGAGCGAATATTTACAAATGCCAATTGGTGCATGGGTGCAGGGATGCAAATGCGAATGTGGTTGTGGATGCTTAAATGCTTGTGGATGGAATGGTTCGACTAAAATTATGGGGATTCCTTTACCGCACACCAAATGCCAATGATAATGTCAATGCCGAATTTTGGTTTCTTTTCGATTTATTTTCTTTTTTTTTTTTGTAAAAACATTACTTACGATCGGTGGTAAATTGGATTTTTTTAATGGAATGTGGTTGAACTTAGCCGAGAACTTAACTGGTTAGGCCATGTGCTAATCTTTTAAACTACTCGTGGATACTACTAGCAATTCGTTAGTCGGAGGGAGTGTGCAAAAAACTACTACTACTGTATAACATAGACAAACACATAAGCAATTGGGTTAAAAAATGCAATAGAAGTCTTTTGCACGCCTCACAATCCGTCAATTTTGGAAAATGAGTAGGTAATTTGAAATTAAAAAACTCAAAAAATTAGCATCATAGACGGGGACGAACTTAAACTTATGTACTAAATCGTGGTAGTTGAGTATTATGGCGATGTACAGGACGTGAACGGTGCAAAAAACTTTACAAAATGTACAATAATCATGTGTTGGTTTATGTTAATTATAATTAGTTACAAACGTATTTATATGTAAACAATTAACATTTATTAATCACTAAAGCTAAGGTTAAAAAACACACACGTAACTGATTAAACGAGCAAAATTTGAAATCAAAAAGGCATTAATACTTTGTTTATACACACGGTTTGGTTACAAATAAAGATATTAAGTACTAAGTTTAGTATATTTATCATTTTTGTGTAAATGTTTTGGATTGCGAACTGTATAAACAGATTAAAGTATTTAGTCTTGCAAGCCAGCTGGTCTCTATAACTAGTATGCATTGGAAAAATTTCCTGGGAAATTAACTTTAAAAATAGGAGTAAGACTATGAGCAGCATATCAAGTGCGGCAGCGGGATTGGACATTGAACCCAAGGATGGAACAGACCTCCAACTTGTGTGGCCAATTGAACACGAACACGTCTGGCCAAGTGCATGCAACTTTAATGAGGCACACACACTAGGTGGCTCAAGGGTCTGGGGGCTCTTTTGAGCCGTGCCAATCTCGGCAATTACGGTGTAGTGTTTGCTCAAGAGACGCGAAAGGGACTAACTACCATATCTCCGTAACCTCGAATTTCTGTAAAATACGTTGACGACGGTTTCCATTCTCGTCGCTGGGCAGGATAATTTTAAACGGACGCAACAGAACACTGTCCACAAAAGACTTGTGGTACTTTTGGGCTGGCAGAGACAGCGATAAGGGTGGAGCCATCTCCTCCTCGTCCTCTTCGGACTCGGAGTCTGAGGCGTTATCGTCTGGCCTTTGTTCAGGCGAAGCTATGGTTAACAGGGCGGGTGAGTCATCGAAATTTTCGAGCGACTTGTTCTTCAGATAAGAGGAATCGTTACCAGTGGTTAGCGACAGCGAAAACTCATCCACCAGGCGCTCAAAGGATTTGGCTATCCGCCGCTCCCCGCCAGGTGAGTGGGTGTTGGCGGGCAGGTGGTTGCTCACGTTGCGCAGCCTAAGGGAACTTGTTGCGTGCTGCACTGGATTTAGGGGCATTGCACCCGAACTAGGTGCTCTCTCGGAACCGAAGGACACTGAGAGATTCTCCTTGTTCATCTCAAGTTTGAGCTCATCGTTGGCCAGCCGGTAGCTGTTATTCCGCTTGAGAGCGGTGCGCGGCTGGCCGGGATTATCACCGTTGGAAAAGTGCAACGCAATTGGGTCAATCGATAGGGGCTTGGTGGGAGGTTTGTCGTTTACTTTCGCCCTCGGCGGCAAGGGTGGCACTTGTTCCCCCAATTCAAACTCATCCCCCAGGGGGTTAGTTTCCATTTCAACAACCCTCACTTTCGACTCGGCATCTTTGGGGTTCTGATGCTGATGCTGATGCTGCTGCTGCGTATGCTGTTGGGGCTGATGCTCCCTCACACTTGATATGCTGCCCACTGACTTGCTGGCTATATGGTGGTTAAGGGTGCTCTTAACAGACGTTTCAGTGGTAGCGGTGTTATTTACAGGGAAACAGGATGCGGATAGGGATTGTGGTTTGACTGTGGGTGGTTGGCAAGCGGTGGGGCAGCTGCTGACTGACTGGAGCTGCTCTGGCTTACCTTCTTCACCGGAGTGGCCCGATGCTGACGAGGAGGAACTGGTGGCTGTGGAACCGGTGGATGAATTCGACTTGCCCGATGGCGAGGGCATCATCAGATTGGCCACGGGTGCGGCAATCGTTTCGTAAAAGGGATTCGTTCTGTTGGCCAGGAGTTGTTTCTGGTCTTGATAGCTGGTTCCCTGATAGGTGGCCATTCCGTTGCTGTTCCTGCTAAGCGGGGATTTAGCCACAATGGGCCTCACATTGGCCACCTTACGATTGCCAGCGATTAGTCCGCCGCCACCAAAAAGAAGAAGCTTGGCGCTCTTGGTGGTTGCTCCTGATGTTGATCCTGTTGTAGCTCCTGTATCCTGTAATGATGTTGCTGCCGCCGCTGCACTTTCTGCACTGTGTAGCGCACTTTCGGTTTCCTTTACGTATGGCCCAGGTGCGAAGGTGGTGTGTGCGCCCTTGCGTCGCTTCAGACTGTCGGAGTCGTAGACCAATTTCCCCTCGGCGTTCGGACGCAGTCGACGATTCGCCGATGCGAGCGGCTTCTCTTCGCTCAGTTCGCCGATTTCCGCGTACATAGGCACCCCCTCGCCCACCCCCGTGGATTGACATTTAATCCTGCTGCCGATGGGTGGTGGTTGGGCTGTCGCAGCTGCCGGCTCAGCAGGCAGCTGTTGTTGTGCGCAGGACTCGCTCTCCGCTCGCGGAGAAGATCTAGACGAGACCGCATGCCGACGCAAGTGCTGAGGCAGTTCGTTCAGCGAAACATACTCGGAAACAATGGCAGACGAGGGTTCAACCCTCTTTGAAACTATGTCATTGGAATAGTATATACCCATTCCCGTGTTACGTCGGTTGTTGTTCTTGTTATTGTTGTTGTTGCTAATGTCTGCTATGGTGACGTACTCGCCGGCTAAATCGTAAAGCTCGTCGTCATTCACGGCACTCGCGTTGGCGGGCTTCGGCTGGATTTGATTCTTGGACGGAGAGCTTTTGCCCGGAACCAGTTTCACCCTTAGTTTCTCAAACATTCCGCTCAGCGCTTTCGTGGGCGTCTGTTTAAGCTCGTTTAGGTTGTGGTCCTTGCTGTTCGTGGGCGTCTTTTGCTCAGGCTCATCATCGTCCTGATCCTCCTGGTCCACCTCGATAGTCAGGCTGGTCAGTGTGCGATTTGGATCCATGGCCTGGTGCTCATCGTCGTCACTGGTAGTGGGTGTAATGATGCACATGGACGGTATTCTCTTGGAGCTAATAGCCGTCTTTTGCTTGATCCGCTCAATGCGCTCCACGCCCTCCAGATCAGAGCTCTCAGAGAACTCCAGTTGCTGCTGCTGATCTTGCTCTTGCTGACCCTCTTTTTCCAATACCTCTCCCTTGGTTGGTGACATCTTTACATTCCTCTTGATGGTACCTGTTCTCTCCAGGGTGCTTCCAATGGTACTGCTGCTATAACTCCTCTCCAGAGTGCTGCTACTGGCACTGGTGCTCTGGCTCCGACTCTGACCACTGTGCTTGCCCAGTGAGCTGCTCCGCTCGGGTACATCTGGCCCAGATGTGGCTCCACTCATCAAAGCTGTGCACACTGTACCAGCCGAACTGGTTGTGGTGGATGTGGATCCTCTGCCAAATAGCTCATACTCATTCTCCGCATTGAGCACCGTTTGGTTGGACTGACTACCGAAGGAGTAGCTGCTGGTGTGTAAGCTCGTCTGGAGTGGGGTTCCAGGCATTGGCGAAGGCTCCTCTTCCTTTAGTGTGCGTAATCCGCTGTCCATATGGAAGGAAGTGTAGTAACCCTCAGTGTCGCAGCTGTAAGCGGAACTCGTCTCATCATCAAGGTGACCCGGATAGGCACCCGCCTCCGCCTGAAGTTCCGGGGGTGGCAGTGCCTTCACTAGTCACACTGCTGGAGGCGGAAGTGTTCAGAAAACGCCTTCTGCTCAACATGGACGATGGAGGTCCGCTACCTGCACCCGGCTGGAAACTGGACACATTAAGGGATGTACTAGAGGCACTCGACTTTGGCTGCATGGTGATCTCGCTGCCAATGGAGGCACGTCCCGATTCCGAGCTGGCACTCCAGTTGCCACTAGAGGAATGTGGCTGTTCTTCCTTGCCAGCCAGAGCATGGAGACCATTTCGTCGCTGCCTGTTCAAGGTGGCTGTTTCCCGCATCTTTACATGTGCCGCAGAAAGCGGTCCGGAAACAGACGACAGCTGTAGCCTGCCTCTGAGCTGGCCACTGCTGGAAACACTCATGCTCTTCTCCGAAGAGGAATACGAGGGCTTTCGTTCGTGCGAAAACCGAGATTCACTCTTCTGGGCCACTAAATGATGCACCACACACTCTTCGTCGATGTCGCGCTTGGGACTCTCGCCCGCTGGCATTCCATGATGGCTGTCCGCTTTCTCCGCAGAACTGTTCTGGGAACTGCAGCCACTGGTGTCCAACTGGTCGACCAGTTCGCCAGTGCGATGCATGAACTTGAATCGATTGCGACCCCATTGCTTCAGGGAGTTCAGCCTGGTAAGGGTGTTCTTGCCTTTGTCGTAGGGCAAGGCAGCAGATTCCTTTTTTAAGATGTCGCTGGACTTGCTGCGTCCGAAACTTCTTGGACTTCTTGGCATCCGTCGAGGTGGACTCGGCCTGATGAGCTGGGGCCACCGGAGAGGTGGCATTCGAGGCATTCTTGGACTCCCCATTGCTGTTTACATGGTGGAATTATTTGTGGATTTTTGTTTTTTGTGTTTTTCAGTGTGCAAAATGTTTGGTGTTTAGGAGACAACATAAAAGAGAAAATATGTTTGGTATTTGGTTAGCATTTTTGGTAATGATGGATGGACATGTGGGAGAGATGAAGAGTGGGTAGAGTGATAGAGACAGAGAGAATGAGTAGTACAGATTTGCCTTCCTCATGGAAATTATTGTGAGCAATTTTCAGACATGATTCTTAATTTGACTTTGATTTGGTTTTAAATTTATGTTTCTGGTTAATTTCACGCACGCACACACAGATGCAAAATACACGACGTGCCTTTAAGGGGGAAAACAAAAAAAAAAAAAACACCAGCAACTCACTGAAAATTAATTAATGGCGCAGTTCAAAGTTTAATTTTTCCAAATACATTTATATTTTTCATTTTCCCCACGCTGCTGAGGCTGTTCAGTGGATTATTAAAGGCGATTACAACATCTATGTTTTCAAGTGGGTAAAATTCTCCCAGAATTCTTCCCCCACAAGACTGTGTGGCATGCTGGGATCGATCGGGAGAATATGAGGCACAATATTGGCGATAAGAAGACGACTCATTTGATTCTGGGCCAGCAAACAACTTGAATCAAGGGGACTTCAGAGATTTCAGAAGGGGCGGCGCCCAAAGTGCATTCGTTGCTAAAACATTTTTACTATATTTCAGTGGACAGAACGAAAAACTTTTTGATTTATTATGAAAATAAATGCACGTAAAAACTTTTTTATTTTTCAAATTAATATATTTAAATAATTACTGCGCATTTATAAAAAAATTTATTTTCTTTTAAACATTCGATTATGACTTTTAATATTTGTTGGAAAAGCTTTCCCTTAACATTTCTTTCCGTGTACAAACAAAAACAAACAATCACGAAATGCACTTACAGTTTGACAGCCACTGTCCTGGGCTCAAAGTTTTCGCTGTGCTCCGCATTTTCGACTGCTGATCGCACAGATATCGAACAGCATTGACATAATGGGGCACACGTACGTATATACGTATATATATATATTTAGGGTGAGTGTGTGTCTGAGTTGGGGTTTCAAGTTGCACATATACTATGTAGTATGTAGAACGCAGTCAAATGGAATGACGCCGTCGCCGAGTTCGGGACTGAGTTGGAGTTTGTGGGCAGACGCCAACCGAAAGTCGGGCCAACAAAACAAAATAAGATTTATGAAACTTTTAGCAAAAGGCGTCGTGTGTGCCATTTGAAAAGCACAGGAAAAGTAGAAAAGCAGTGAGCCCAAGTAAAAACATCTCGAATGCGGCAAATGCTGGTGGTGTTGCTGATATTTTTGAAGTTTTTTTTATTTTGTTCTTGGTGTTGCTTTGGGGCTTGTGTTGCCTTTGGGTCTTGGCAAATCCTATGAAGCCAGCCTCTCGCATGATTTATGCTGATGATGCACCAGAATTGGCCGAGAGTGGGCCGACTGACTGACAGACTTGGCCAACAACCTCGAATGTTGCTGGCAACAAATGTTGCTGAGGTGTGTGGGTGGTTCGCGACCAGGATAACAATGCGGGGGCGTCGAATGGGTGGGTGTCTCGGATGGATCATGAGGTGTATGACTGTGTGTATGAGTGTGTTATGATAATACATTATGCGGCTGCTGAAAATCGTTTAATTTGTTAGGCTGTTTCGCAAAATTCGCTTTTGAAAATCATCCAAAAATGCTTTAGTTTCCGCTGCCGAATCGTTATCGAACTCAATTTCGCAAAAAAGCGGCTGAAATTTGAATTTGACTAGAGTTTTCTAATTACGTACATCTAGAAACACAATTTATTTACAATTTTCTTTGTACAACAATCAATTTTAGTTATTTTTTAATCGTAATTTAGACACATTCAGTTCAGGTGGCATGCAATTTGTGCTGCTAATTGGGCAAACAATATATATACGCTAATAGTTAATGGCGCAAAACTCCGATTTGTACAGTCGGCCAGGCATTTGTTTAAACAATAAAAGGCGCAATTAAAATACACGAAATTAGGCAAACGAAGAAAACTAAACAGCATAACAAATCGTTCAGCTAACTGGGCTGATCACAATAATCTCATAAGAAAATGCTATTGAAAATAAGGCGGCTATGGATAATCTCTGGACAGATCCGCAGGGATCTCTCCAGGGTGTAGTACACATGTATACATGTATATACGAGTTTTAGTATGGCTTATGTACAGTTCGAGAGGCGAACGAAGGGGGGAAAGGAAGTAAAAGGTGACACCTGTCCATATAGGAGCACATATAGACAGATAGTTAGGTAGAATAATTCTAGTACATACCCATTGGCCGCATCCTGGATCTCCTTCTGGTCGATTCCGGCTATCGTGTTCCGCCGTTTGCCTCGCACTTTCCGTGATCTTGACCTCCGGCTGACAGTCTGCACATTGTCGTCCAGGTTGTTGCCGTCTACTTGGCCAGCGTTCTCCGGCGATGTGCTGCTCGAGGATCCGGCAGTGGTACCGCCCGCGTAACCCCCACTGGTGGACTTACGAGCCGCACACATCCGCTGGAAGTGCTTCCCGCTGGTATTCACCGAAATCACTTCGGCGGGGTATCTGTTTTGGGTGGGAAAATGCAGAGATGGTTTAGTAACTCAATTAATCATGCTTTAAAAATGCTGTAGAAAAAATGATTTGGTAAGATCTCTGACCTAAATAAACTCAAGTAGCCGGACTTGCATAACTAGATCAGCCATATGCACGATTAAATATCAATTTGTTGTACCAAAAATTTATATTTTCTGAAGCACTTTTGCTGAACGATAATTAATGTACAGGTAATCTTTTTCAGAGAATATTTTAACAAAAAAATACTATAATTAGGATACTACAATTATAAATAGTAGTAGAGTTAAACGACCATTTATATATCCTTTAATTGTAAAAACGCCATTTTCCACATTAAAAGAACGCAAAAAACTTATTTTTAGGCTATGAAAACCCTATATATATTCTTTTTTCTGAGTGCCTGCAGATGTAAACTGATCGATCGAATGGGAAACTCGCGCAGTTTGGAGTGCACTTTTGTGGTTATCCAAACAACAATTTGTTTACGCTTTAATACCAGCCAGCCAACCACATTTTTCGTGCTCCAAATCGTTGGAGCGTGAATTCGGTTCGTCTGTGTGGCGGCTGCTCCATTTCGGAGTTTAAAAAGCCTAACAAATGAGCCATGGCCCGGGATGGATATCAGTGGCGGGCGTGGCCGTGGGGCCAATGGATTGGCAGGGAGCGGGGTCGGCGACACTTGCATAATTGTGTGGCCGCATTGTAAATATTCATACGTAATTGAATTAATTTATTTAAGCATTTTTTTTTTCGCCCGATGCGCTCGCTGAGCAAACATCTCGTGCTCCAAGCGCAGACAATCGAACGTTGAAAAACTGTATAGCAGAAACAAACAACGCTTTTAATAGCTATTCTTTTTTGTGCGTCGTAGAACAGAAAAACAAACAATAGTTGCCGCGAAATTTGCATAAAAAACGCATTAAAATCATGTTTAAAATAAAGGAAAAACGATAGACAAGGTACAGTCGTTGTATAACTGTAAGCGTAGAACAATTCGCCTCAAACTGTTGAAAGTTACATTAGGAAGTCTCATTTGATAGAAATATAGATTTCAGTTTTGATATCTGAAATAATATCTGTATTTCATAATAATAATAATTCATGATTCACACTCACTTTAAGGCAATCTGTTTGGTTTGTTCCTCGGGTGAAGGCAAGCGATGGTTCAAAGGCACATCTTTATTGATATCGTTCGGGATGAGGGCCTGCGTATGGTGATTATGCCTGGAGCTGTCCGCCGCCTGGCTAATATTCTGGGAATAAAGAGCATCGACTGCATCGGCTGAGAGGACGGACGGTGATAGGGCCGGTGTAAGGATACCATTCTCGCCGATTACCAGCGAGGTGCTAACCGAGGTGTCCACATGATGCATACAATCCGGCGTGACGGTGACATCACCCAGCGCCTCGCTGGATGTCCATTTCCGCAGATCCTCGATAGCAGCGGGCTGAAATGGAAGCAAACAGGAAAAAAAAGTTAAAACATCGACTTAATTAAGCATTTGGCATGCAAAAATATTGTTTTATGTTCCACCTATGTTGTATGTTTCATGTTCTGGCGGACAGGTCCTTAATTAGCCGCACCGGAGAGCCGCCTGTCACGAATATCCCTTTATGAGAAATGTACTCTGCCACTTTGTGCTGTATGTTTGCGCAAACATTCTCTATGCTTTCCGCAAATTGAGACAAGTCACGCGATTTTTAAATCTTCCAAAATGTAACACGCATCCTACATTGTTTGTTGTTATGAAAGCCGAAATCAATCAGCCTAATTAAAAACAATAAAGGGAAACCGTAGAGAACTTTCGAAAAAGAGCAATTCCTGTTAACAGCTTTGGTCTAGTTTAGAATGAAGGTTTTGAGGCATTAAGGTTTACTATTCTCATTGGATTTTAGAAAGATAGCAAACATATTTGCTTAACATTCGTATTTCTTGTGTTGTATTTAAAGAGAACTATAAAGAACTAAATTTTATTCCAAAGGAAATCAATAAATAAATTGTAAAAACAATTTAAAGTAGACGATTTTCCCTTTGCCTTGGACAAACATTCCCCCAGATTCGAATTGTCTGCCAGTTTTAAGTGAATTACGCGCATAAAGGAAAAAGCACAATCGTTTCATTTGATTTTCGATTCGACTGCTTGAATCAATTGTAACAATTGAAAAATAACTGTGGAATGGGGGACCTTACATTGTCCCCCAAGTCAGCAGTTTTCCATCCCCTCCCCTCCAAGTTGCCCAAGTGAAACACCCACCCACACTATGGAAAATCTACATAAAAAGACACTTGAGCTAGATTTCCAATGGCCAAAAGTGAGGCAGTTCGGACCATAAAGAAATGCCTGAATCCGACAATGAGTCTGGGCTTTGGGCTCTTTCTCCTTTTCTTAAGAGCAGCAGCCAAATTCTTTTAGCGGCTCAGCGAGCTGTTTTCCCTCAATGGATGAAGCGGAGCAAATGTGGCCAAGTTTTAACGATAAAATATTTGCACATAAATGTCGAGCCGTATATAATAATGCAATTTAAGTGCCGTCAAGACGGCAACAACAACAAGAAGTACCGCCACCCAAATGGGCCATCTTGGAGATAGTGGCTGCCGTAACCAATAAACCGCAGAGCGCTAATGGCCAGGCCGTCGTCGTCTTTGACTCTGGACTCATGTCTGGACTTCTCTTTGGGGATATGTCTTTGGACCTCTTTTTTGGGGTGTATCGGAGCGTAAGAGTGAGGCCAACTAACGTCAAACGCAATGCGAAAAGGATTAAAAGTCATTTTATTAAGAAGCATTCGACAGAATGGAGCTAAAAGACCAATGGAGCTGGAAAAAGAGGGGAAAAAAACAGAGGAGCAGGAGGAGAGTTGGCGACAGTCGACTGGGATTGACAACCGGCGCTGTTTTTGCCAAAACAAGTTTGGCAACCTATTGAACAGGGATCCAAGTTGTTGGTGTTATTGTCGTCTTCGTCGACGTCGCCGAGATTTTGCTGCCGTAGTTACTAAAGTCACTGGAGTTGGTGTTCGTTGCCTTTGGCATCCTCGTCTGCAGATATTGGCCATTGGCTGTTTGTCTTTGCACAGCTTATCTAATGGCCCGGCTAAAAGATAAACAAGAGGCGACGGCGATGACAAAGACGGAATCAGAGCTGGAGACGGGGACCAAATGGGATGACTGCAAAGCGCGTTAGCTCAAATTAACTGCAATTTTGTGATATCAGCTCATAGAACTGGCGACGTGATAGTCAAAATAAATAACAAAATCTCAGTCTTTGTTTTAGTAATCCTTAAGTTTTCCTTTCAATTTAAATAGTGAAAGGATTCATATAACTGAGATTCAAGGATGGTCAAATACAGGAGCTAAGCCCTTAAGGATTCTCGAAAATACTTTTGTTTTGGGATTCGCATAATTTAATTAAGAGATTTAAGAATGTCTTCCATCCTATTCAAATTATTTCTCGAGCTCCAAGACTATTTGCCAAACTAATAACGTTTTCTTTGCGAGTCTTAAACTCCGCCAGCAATGTCTAATTAAGATGCCCTAATCAAACTGTCAAGATTCAATGGATTTATTCAACCCAAATGCAGTCTGCAAAATCTTCCCTAACGACTGCATCATAGTTTGCAGAGCCACAATGGCGTGGGACGCCAGTTGGGCAATTAAAACGAGTCAACTAACTCGAAATGATTTGCTGCGCCGTTGATGGAGTCATGCCATGAGCTGCTCCTCGTTGGCCATTAGCAAACGGCAGATAGGCGATGGATGGATAGATGTGTGTGGTCTCTGCTTGCTCGTTCCAGTTCCCATTCCTGCTGCCCGTCATCATCATCAGCACCAAAGAGCCATGACAATGATTGGGTGCCCATGCGGACTATGTGGAGCAAATTGTTGGACGACAGTTGGTCGACGAAAGGGGGTTTTGGCATTAGCTTTCGGAGGCAAACCAGCTGCTGGATTAAAGGAAGTGGCAACCACATAGACCACACACATGAGGTCGTCGGTAGTCTGGTTTTTGGGGCGGCCGTTCCGTTTGGCAAACTTAATATTTATGCATGGAACATACATAACTGCAAACCGAGTACCTGTAACCAGAAACTGGCTTCTAACGGTAACCAGTTACACACTTGGCAACCAGTTAACCCGGGAAACACTAGTCGGTACTCACCAAACGGATTTCGATCTCGGCATCGATGCGCGTGCGCAGCTTGCGGTTGGCATTGCCAAACTCCGACACGCACAGCAGTTGATCCTCCGTGCCCGCAGATCCATTTAATTGCAGGACTTCGTGATCGCTGGACAGCACCTCACCATTAAAGGAGATGGAGCGGGACGGGATTAGTGACTGGGAGTGGGCCAAGGAGGCGAGGGCAGTGGCAGTGGCTCCGGCCGCCACCGGCAGCTCCTTTCCAGCCTCCGTGTAAAGCTGGCGAACGCTCAGCGGTCGAGAATCACCGGTGAAGAGCTCCTGCTGGAATGACTTGTCCGTCACGAAGTGCTGTTTGCGCTGTGCAAAGGTTAGCAGGTCGCTTTCAGCTGAAAGTTAAGAAAAAATATAAGTTAGAAATGGTATTAGGAAATATAAATAGCAAGTTTTGAGGAAGTTTAAATATAAAGATCCAGCAAATAACTTAAAAATCTTAACAAATGTGAAGAATAATGTGAGCAAAACTTTTCCTTTGATCTTTAAAGTGAGCTAAGATTGAGTTCAGAGTTTGTACCCCTATCTTACAATGGCTATCTTCATGGAATTCTTTTCCATATTTCTTTCATCTTAATAGCAAGTTAACTTTAAGTTCAGAATTATATTCTGGCTATCTTTGCCGGAGTGCCAGTAATCTGTTCCCAATAACCCACGACGAGATCTGAGGCGGCTTTCATCTCTTGCCATTTAATTCCAGCATCGATCACTATCATCAGCAGATAATCAAAGAGTTTTTCATGTAATCTAATAGAAACAGCATGCCCGCCCAGCTGCGTGACTGCTCCAGTTTGCCCATCCACTGGATTTTCCCCCATAGATGAAAATGGCCAAGCCCATTCCTCCACATCGATTCAGTTTCAATTTAGCCCACATGGCGATCGCTCCTCTGCCTTCGATTTTACAGTCTGTAAACAAAGGAAGCACCAACAGCAACAGCAATGCGATGCCGCAAATAAATCAACGCAAAAATTAATAGAGTGGAAAAATCGCCACAGAGCAAGGACACGGCATACGAAAAAACAATCTGAATTATCGTTACGAGAAAAAATGAATGCCATGAAAAATTGTAATTAACTTTAATAACCCAGCCACATGCCACAGAGCTCCTGCAACTTGCATATTTAATTCTCATGACAGCGGTGGCCAGTTCGAGGAAGCCAAGAGAATGGCGGAGGGGGTATGGCGACCGTTTGTCTTTCTGGCTGTCTGCACTTTTTGCATTTAATAGGCCGCCATGTGGACTTGGTCGGTAATGAAAACAAAGCCCGGGGAGCAGAAACTACCAGGAAGCAAAGAGCAGAAGCTGAAGCTAAAGCAGAATCAGGAGCAGAAGCAGCCACTCTTAGATTAACAAGCCCAGAGCAAAGACACTTGACATGGCGATGGTTATGGCGATGGAATGGTTGGGCATGGACTCCCGTCCCAGAGATGGAGACAAGGCTGGACCGCTGCCAGGCAACTTGGCAAAACTGGAGATGGGCTAGAGAAACGGCGGCAACCTAGCGCTAAATTCAGGCAATTTTATGGCAACGGGGCCGCATTTTGACGTTCAGTGCGCCACTAGAAGACGCATGGGTCTGAGAATCTGTGAGTCTGGGACAGAAAGCAATGCCAGCAGCTATGTGCCTCGTTCCCCCATTAGCCATTTCAAGTGCGCAGACATTGGCACGCACTGGATCCACAGCTCAGAAATAAAATCCACTCAAAATAAACAACAAGCTCTTCTGCACTGGCTGTTAATTTTGGCCAAATGCGAAATTCAATTAAGCATGCTCAGGTGCAAAAGGGGAGGCTCCTTCTACGTTTTGCCTTCTGCCAAACGGAAGCTGACAGCAGCCGTCGCCGGAAATGGCAAATTAACTTGGCAAAAATTATTTCTCCTCAAAATATGGTAGATGTACGATGGCCAAGGGCATCGAGGGAACTGGAGGCGTCGTCACGTCTGGGTGACGACCATGGCCATGCCATTGCACATTATTTATGAGTCATGTGCAAGAATGTCCCGGCACATACGCTTATGTACACAAAACCATGTAGGCTGGATAGCCAGATAGCCAGATAGCAATGGCTGCCCACAGAGATTGCCTTAAACTATTTACAGGACTGGGATCATGGCCTGGCCAAAACCACAATCATGGTAATACAAGGCATGAGCCCTCTATATGGCTATTATACACTTTTATGGCGATTTAGCCGTTATCCAACGACAATTGTCAAACATGTTTCAAGTGATTTGTGGTTAAATTGGACTAAGGCGAAGAGGGGATACCCTTTACGTTACTATGTAAATGGAGATAAAACATACATTACATACATAAAATATACTGTACTAAACTATATACTTTAAATGATTCATGACATGGTGCCTGTACATTGCATAAAACAAACTACTATCCAATTAATGAAAAATTTTGAACATGAAATTCAATATTCTAAAAATAATGCCCTTTCATTAAACTAAACATTCGATTAGCCACAATTTGGAAGGCTTTGCATACTCCCTTGTATTAAATACAAGTTTAGTCAGCCTGTTTTGCATGCCCCAAAGAGATCATCCACATAAGAATATCCGATTACCATGCTGTTTGTAAGTTGGCGCCTGCCTTCTGTTGACATCCCTTGAATTGTCATGTCAAACGCGATGAAATTTATAGGAGGCCGCAAATCAAAGTGCCTCATCCAATCCCTCCCCCCTTCAAGCAGCCTGCAATTTAATCCAACAGACGCGATGATGTGCGCCAGATGGAAAACCAATAAGCCCATAGCCAATATATCAAAAGTGCATTTGCCAAGGCCCAAACACATTGACACGTATGTAATGCTATGTGGCGGCAGATATTCCAACTCGTGTGTGACTGTGGCAAAGCCACAAATAAATGAGATTTGCACAAGATGTTGGCCAACAGAGAACCAAGGAACCAGCTGCTCCAAAGTCGGTGCTGGATATGTTTTTTTATTTCTTGTTCTTTTACAGAATTTACCCAGGCCATAAATTGACACCGAGAGGGAGCGGTACGTGCAGCATAAAAGCTGTGCCGGCACGTCGGCATCCACGACGGCTATATGGCTCTATGGCTCAATGGCTATGTGCTGTATCTAGCAGATACAATCTGTCATAGACTAACGCGTTCCGTAGCATAATTTGCACAAAACGAGTTCTAAGCAGGAGGGGGCGGAGTTGGGGGGCCAAAGAGGTGTACTTTGGAGTACGTGTACCAGCAGCAGTCGATGGCGATAATGTCTTGGCAATAAATGATTTATAAGCCATCCACGGCGTTTGCCGTTGCTGTTGCTGCCTTAATTACGCTGATTGCACCAGGTTAGAGGTCATTGGCCTCGCTTTTCGTTTTAGTTCATTTCGTTTCCTCAGTTTCCCAGCCAAAAACAATTGCATCAAGTGCCAGCCGGGAGCAAGTTCCTCCAGCAGAGCCTCCTTCAATCAGTTGACTGCCCACTTTAATTTAATTATTTAAAGCGAAAACAATTGCAGGCGCAGCAAGGGAAATTAAAGGCAGAGTGCCTGCCCTTGGCCCCAGCGATTCTGGCTGACAGCCAGACACGGACCATGGACATTCATACTCCAAAAACTCTCCGGCGTTCTGTGTGCGTAAGTGTCGTAATGGCATTTAAAGCAATTACGGGTCACTTTTGGGTCTGCCCTCCAGGGGGGACAAACGGGAAATGAAGGTCCTGCGACATCCGATGCGATAAAAATGAAAGCCAAGTGATAAATTAATTATGTATAAAGAAGGAAGTGCAAGAAGCGAGGATTGGCTTGCAATTGCAGAACAGTGAATGAACGTTAAGGAGAAAATTATGTGGAAGCTGGCATCAGAGTTTCATATTCTGTTATTCAGTCCTGAAAACCAAATTCCATCACTGTCTGGAAAGTTATGGGGAACATCTATCAAACTAAGCTTGAAGTGAATATTTTACCAACAATGCCTTCTTTCAGGCCTGCTTTCATAAACCCAAGTATAAAGCATAATGTGAATTTGTTTGATAACCTTTGTGGTTAATTCATCAAAAGGAGCCCAAGGAAAAAACTTTACATTTTTTATAATGCTAAGCTGAAAGCGGGAAAACCAGTGCGCTTATCACTGACAATTTTCAGCATTCAGCTTCGGGATGATTTATGAGGAAAGATTTTGTCAGGCCGAGGAAAGCTTTAAGCCAGGAAAACGGAAAATGTTGTGCACAAAAACTGCAAAATAAACAAATACATTTTCGGAAAACACATATCCATACGCAATAAGCAAGGATATATGCGAGTATATACACGGCTGGTGTGGATGTGCGGATGATGCTGATGCTGATGCGGTATTCGTAGTCACATGTGCTTTATGGCCAAAAGTTTTTGCTTTCGGATTTACTCGGTTGGGGTTGCTATTTTAGGTTGTATTTTAGCAAATTTTCGGCAAGCGAACAACAGAGCCACCGCCACATTTTGGGGCGCCACAAGCGCATAAATTGTATAGCTCGGGCAACAACAAGAGCTAGACAAATTTATGCAATGCCCTCGTGTTTTTCCAGGGATAAGGGGTAGTGGTTTCTATCCCCAAGCAATCAACGGGCAAATGTTGCACGTAATGCGACAGTAAAAATGTTGCCATCTAAAAACGAAAAACAAAAAAAACTTCAAAACAAAACAAAGCTACAGCGAAATGCTGACAGAAATGGCAAATAAAATTGGTTTCGCTCGTTGCTCTTGCGACTGCAAAATCTCATTAAACGTACTGCTAAGTCCCATATGCGTATCCCAGTCACTTACTTCTTGGATTCTACTTTTTTTCTCTTCTTTTTTTTGCGAAGACACAGCCGGCAACTTGACTTTTCCAGCTGCACTATTAAAACTGATTTATGCCCTCCTGCAAACCTCTATCAATGGAAAGCAGCCTGCTTTAGGCACACCCACGCGAACGCATTGCCAATAAAAATGGGCAAGTCACGTGATTCTGATTTGCCAAGCCCACGGCCATAAAAGGTCAATGTGGTTGGCAGTAGAGGGAGATAGAGGGTGAGGTAAACTGCTTGGGTTGGGAGAAAGTGAGTAAGCCTGGCCAGGACTAATGATCTGAATTATGTGGCAGGGTGAACTCTTTTTCATTAGGTCGCCCGATGACAGATAACGCACGATTCATTGGACTTAAAGAGGATTAAAGATTGAAGCGATGTGAAATACTGTGGCACGTTCTTTTCAGGCCTATCAAAAATAGTTTTAGAGCCGGCAAATAATCCCCAGCTTATGGGTAATCTACAGCTTTAGTATCTTTAATCTAATCGAGATGTAAGCAACGCAGGAATATACTTTTAAGAGTATATGACAAGTATATAGAAAACCAAAAACCTTTCTTAAAAATATTAAATAATTTATAATTAAAGTGAAATATTTTTCATGTCTATACTGCGTGCTGTTTACATAAGGATTCAACTTTGAATAAATACTAATACTATCTATTGATTGATAGTTTTCCCCACAAAGTTTCTTAGAAAGAACCCACATTAAGTCAACCTATAATGATTCATTTTTAGATACAACTATGCTATGCTATCCCTCCCCCACAAACATATCGATGACGACTTTTCCGCACTTTTAATTAAGCTCGTTTTTCTTTAGGCCATCGGATGGCCTGACAATTTGGCTTTTATTTAAATTAATTGACCCCAAGCACTTGTCGTGATAGCCATTAGCGTATTTTTTAGTCTTCAGCCCGTTTTGCGCTCCAATTAATAAGACATCGAGTCGGGCTTTCGGGTTGATTAAGTAAGACTTGACTTCCGTCTGGGCTTAATTATGAAATGGCAGGGTGGAGGGCGATGTTGAGAGGCTGACTTTATGACTTTACGGCCATGTAAAGTAATTAAACGAAAATGTAAAATTTGCTGCTAAACATTTTGGAGGGCCGCCCCCGCAGGCGAACTGCTGCTGTTCCGTCCCTCGGCATTCGATTTCAATCATGAGCCGTGTCTATCAATCGATTTTACAGCCCCCGGGTGAACATAAAATGCAGCAGACCAGACTGGAAATTGAATGAAAAATGCATCTCACCAAATGCCACTGTTGCTCGCTGTACGCTGTTCGCTGTTGGTTTTCCCAGTTGCAGTTGTTGTTGCGGCCAATAAATTTAAGTGACATGCGTTTTTCAGCGAGTACCCGCGGGATAAGTTTACTTTAAATTCCATCGGCTACGGGCGATGAAGAGGAAAAACATTGAGGAAAAGAGCCAGCGATCAGCGCGACTGATATCATTAAGAGCTGCATCCTCATCGAGCGTCTTTTCCCCAGCATTTCCACCGCTTTTCCTTCCAACCCTGCGGAAGTGCTGTGCGGTACTGCGGGGTGAAAAACAAAAATAAATGCACCCAGCAGCAGCAGCAATTTTATTGGGTTTTGTGTCTAAAATTAAATTGAATGCCCAAAAATGTTCTCGCAGCTCGACAGTTTTTCACGTCCCCTTCGAACTGCCAGATGTGTGCAAAGAAGATTTACTCAGAGAGAGTGGCAACCACTTTGGCGGGGATTTCCCTATCATCTCACTCTCCCACGCGGCGACATTTTCCGGCTATCGCGGCTCCCTTTTTATTTTTAACAGCTCATTTGCCTTGGCACCTTTTTATATTTTTGGGGATTTGGGATACTCGGAGCCTGCCTTCTGTGGTTTATTTAAATAACTAAAAAGTGGCGCAGCTGACGCGCAGAGATTATGGCCAATGTTTGACTTGAACTTGAAAATAGATATCCGAGGAAGTGAAAGGCAGCCATTGAGCGATGTGCCACATCCGGTTTAGGTCCTGGACCTATCCCTATCTTATTCCCATTCCCATATTCCCATGAACCATCGTCAAGATGCTAAGTAAGTCGTTTTCATTTTGTGTCTCCACTTTTTGTACCTCTCGTCTCTCTTGTCCCTCTCGCATTGTCTCAGATCTAGGAAAACAAATTGCCCACCCCGTGCCTCCCACTCGAGTGTGCCTCAATTGCCCCTGCCAGAGCGAAATGGAAATGGTTAGACAGCCAAAGCTATGGCCATATAACCATATAGCCCTGGGCCAGAGCAATTGAGTTAGCATTGAATACAATTGAAAGACACTCTGGACCCGAGAGGCTGAGACCGAAAACGGGTTTCGCCATTTCGTGGAAGAGTCTCAAGTCGAGTCGAGTTCAGTCGAGGGCTCCTAAGTGCCCCCCGTTGTGGCATATGTACGAGTTTCTTTCTGGGTACACCGAAGGTATCGATCAGTGCGGAATGCTCGGGCCGATGGATGGATTCTTATTTGCTATTCATTGGAAATCGAAACGAAGGGTCAGGGGAGATTTACATATTGGTAAATACATTTCGTTTCTCTGCCAACCTTGAACCACGACTTTGAGATGTCTTCAAGCTTGAGAACTGAGCTGAAAAGAAGGTTGGACCAACAGTAGTTACAAGCATGATTGCATTTATGACAGGAAAGTTGATGGCTTTGGCCTTTGGGTTGGCTTAGAAATGGCTAAATTTTCTATGAATATGAAATTTGGTAGTGTTTCTTTTACCATATTCGTTTATAGCCATACATGGCGCTTAACACCACTCGGTAATTAGGGATACAACATGGTTTTCCTATTATAAACAGTTGCTTTCCGCTTCCGTTCCCCTGTTCTAACACTCACTATTTTAATATTCACCCACCTAAAGTGATTACTTCTAAACAAAGTGTCTGGCAGTTTATGTTATTAACACTTCGCCAGACTTTTATACACTTGGTGGCTTTAATGGCTTCCATGTAAAGTTTATTATTCAGCCCCGTCTTCCAGCACCATAATGTTGGCTCAGCACTTCTAGCTTTTGTTTATCTGGGGGAAACCTCGGCTTCCTGGTAACTAATCCAATTCTCAGACAACTCAGTTTGCTAATTGGTCTGAATGCGACAGCCTAATCAAAGTCAAGATATAAGGTTACCAACAACAAGCAATTGAAACATAACTCGCCCTTGCATTTGCATCTGAATTTATGCGAGCTACGGCACTATAAATACTAATTAAATGCTTAGCCGGAGTGACATGAGCCTGCGACTGTCCTGGAATTTCTATTATGCACCAGCACTTGGCCAGAAGTGGCCCAGTATGTATCACCCAGCTGCTCCGACTCCCGATTCGCAGTCTTTCGAGTGTCTGGCACCCGGAGTTCAAGCGGGCGGCGTAATGCATTTTGCATTAACATTTTTCACTCCAACCCTGCCTGGAACAATGCTAAGAGCCTACAGGGACACTTTAGCCATGGCCAAAAGCGTGTGCCGAGTGCCAGCCAACCAGCCACCCAACCAGTCAGCCAGACTGACTTTCCCAAAGGGGGTAGGGGAACTACTCCAAAAAGGTATTAAATTCAGGCAAGGCTTCTTCACAGTTTCACTGCTTCACAGTTTACTTTATTTTATTCGAAAAACTTCTGCATTTTTTCTTTCCTGACACGTGCTAAAAGTTAAAAGACGAAACTTTGCAGCGACAACGCCCCGAAAGTAGACAACAGGAAATGCTGCAAACATTTGGCAACACTTTGCCCGCTGAACTGCCTGCCAAAGGTGCGGAAAAGGAGACTTGAGGGAAGTCGGGGCTCTGAGAGCGGTAAAAAACAAACAACAGAAAATGAGAAGGAAACATTCCCCTAAAAAAGCAAGCGGCTGAAAAAGTGCCGGCGAGTATTTCCCAGGCAGGTAGCGCAAACAGGAACTGAAGGAGCGAGACGAAGAGAAGAGTCCTTTGGCAAACACAGAGGCTACCCTCGAGTCCTGGGAACGTGCATTCCTGTGAATGAAACCCAAGGCATTCCTCACTCACTCATCATTCATTTCTCATATGGCTGATTTTTATGGTTTCCTGCCACCCCTTCAAGACGTTCCATGTTTCGACCCTCCGAGCCCTTGAAGAAGCCCCTGCCTGTCGACGATTGAATTACACTCCTTTTGCATCCTTACGATGCCTTCTTTCAGTCTTGCGTCAATGTCAACCCTTGAGGAACTCCGGTAAATATTTGCATTTACAATAAGAGAGAGTATGGGGCGGTAGGTGATAATCACGGCTACTGCACTGCCACTGATGCTGCTAATTGCTGGGACAAACATCAAACAGATTGCTGCTGCAACATTCCCTCGTATCTCTGCTAAAGGGGCAAACACAAATTGCCGTACTGTCAACTACAACTGCCTTGTTGCACGAACATTTTTAGAAAGTTTCCATGCTCTGGGCTGAACTTCTGAACTCTGCGGCCGTAGGAGATATGATTCGGATCCCCGGGCCAGATCCGATGTCTACGGCCTCTCAGGTGACAAAGCGCTAAAACGCAGCCACACTAAAAACTTAGTCCAATGAAGTTAGCCGACCGTCTAACAGAGAAACCGCATCGGATCTAGTTACCCCCACTCCCGGCGGCAATGTGCCAGTTTATTTTTTGTTACCAGCTCCTCTCTACTGGCAGCTGCTGCTGATGCTGCTGCGGTTAATTAAACTCTGACTATCGGACGAAACCAAAGCGCGACATCATCGGCAACAATTTGTTTATTAGAAAGTCTGCCGATGATGACGGGCCTTCGGGGGTGGATGGGAGATACCAGAACAAGGACAAAGTGAAAGCCAAATACCAGAGATCTAAAATCTATGTGAAAAATTGTTTTTTAGCTTGCTAATGATCAGAGTCTCTTACGGAGTTGTTAGTGTAAGATGTTTTCTTACCAGCTTTAGTAATATTACAGATTTTAAGATCAAAGATTAGAATATATTTTAAGGTCATTGAATATCCACTACATTCTTGTATACCCATTAAAAAAAACTTATGTTCTGCATTCTTTTCCCACCTACACCACCCATTTCAATTTAAAGAATTTGCGAAAGTTGTTTTTCCGCAACGTCGCCAAGCCAAGAGCTTTCCATGGAGAATAATGTCAAGATTGTGGCCGAGGAGGACTCCTCCGCAGATGGCCAGGCGGCGATTAGCCGAATGTGTCTGGTGTTGGCAAGGTGTTGGCCATTTGGGACTCCAGGCCATAAGCCTGACCAAGTGAAAGGCAAAACTCTGCTCACGGTTTTAGCCCCAAGACCACCAATGTTATTTGTTTCAGAGCGTCTACATGAATTGGGCAGGGGAAGGAGGGCTCAAATTGTGTCAACTTTCCCAAAAATTTGTCGGGAATGCGAATGCGGCTCTGATTTGCATAGGAAAACTATGAGTCGAGTCAGGTCAGGCCAGGCCATGGCGCAAATGTTTATCGCTTGCCATTAAAAGCAGACGACAATTTCAAGATAATCGGCAGACAGGGAAATAGAAACAGAGAGAGATACTACAGCTGGCTATAACGAAATGGCAGAGGATTCTGCCAGCAGGAAGCCACAAAGTGCTGACGATGTCTTCGTTCCCCAGGCGCATATCAAGTGCTAAAGATCTGCAATTTAAGGTGTCTGTTTAGGTGCGTTGACAGTCGAGATGGGCACGAGATGGCTGCCGCGAGGGATACACAGGGAAAAAGTATTAGAACCAATATCACAAAAGGTTTTGCCAAAGGGTTGTAATCTCTGACATGTCAAGATAATATTTCGCTAATACCCATTAAATATTTTATACATTACTAATCCAAAGTGTCATAGAAACCTTTGTCAAGGTAATGACAGATTAGTGTGTCAAAAATATATGAAAAGGCTTAACCATTCTTCTACTTTATCAGAACTAGTGATTAACTTTGAGTTTGTGGATGTCAAAAGTTAAACAAATAAATAAATATTATTGAAAATAAGATTTAAGAACACTATCTGCTGTTTTTCCCGTGTAAAGATACGAGTAGTGAGCCCCGTTTAGCGCTAATCTCTTTGCTGGCAGTCCCAGCCTCCTCTTCCTGCTCTAACTCCTTTGCCACGTCTGACGGCTGCACGAGTGTTGGGTCCTTGAGACACCATAAACTTGTGGCAAGCTCCGGTGAAGAGATGAGATACGAGAGATGGGAATGAGAATGGGGAAGAGAAGACAAACCTTTGTCTTTGACGCAGCGCTATCTCAAACATAATTATTGCCTCATTATGCGACTATGGTGTCGTTAATGTCTTCGGCAAACAGCGCATCCAATGGAAAGGCAAACAGCGCAGCGTTAATAATGAAATTGTAAATAAATTGTAAACATTTCGACTGCGCCAAGCGCAAATATTTGTCCCCAACTTGCTGGCAAGTATCTGTATCTGTATCTGTTGTATATATAATCTTAAACTTCGACAACACATACATTTTCAATTTTATTTTCCTTTTCTTTTTTGAGGTTTCGATGGGCCGCTCTCGGGTTGTCAACACTTTGACAATTTTTTGTCTCGGACAGGAAACAAACAAACAATAAACAACAGACAGAAGACAGAAGAACTGATAAAGCCAGTTCTACTGAACCGTTTTTCACATAAAAATATTGAAAAATTTGAAATTAACCCGAAAATGTTATAATGGCTTTTAAAATATCGTTCCATGGGGAGCGATAACAGCGCTTTTGATGACTGCATTAGGCACGGTTTACTGTTGTTTATGGAAATCTATATGGTCATAAAAACGTGGCTCAGAAAACTCGATTCACGGCTGAAAACCAGTTGCCGGGTGTTGTGAATGATTTGTTCGCTTCGTTTTATTATCACCTGTAATGGTGACAAAATCAAATGCCGATCAAAGTGGCGATAAGGCAAGACCACACACATCGTCATTATCATCATTCAAACCCAGCATTGAACTTATCGGAAAGGTCACATGCTAGTGCTAGTTTGTCAACATAATCTCGAAAATAGATTGCAGATTGCCAAAGCAAATGGAAACAAAGCTCTCCAAAGGCCGCTTGTCAACAAATTCCCCAACGAGAACTTTCCAATGAAGAAATTAATTTTGATTTATTAGCCCAAACATGACTACCAGCATGAGCTCATATATGGGGAGGTAATGAACATTTTCCTCAATTTTCTACGCCATAAAAAGAGGAGAGAAACAGTTGCAATGCACTCACCCCCTTTCATTCGAGTTGTTCATTTCAATTAATTATTTGTTACAATGCATTTTCATCGGATATTATGACATTTTTATGTCCCCCCAAGGGGAGAGGGAGAATATCAGAGTCGGGGACTTACTTATTGAAACATAAATTAGGCAACACATGTCCATAAAACACTTGCAGTCACTTGTCATATCAGCGAACTGCTTCCAAATTTACGACTTCGCCGCCACTTTGACACCAACAGGATACGGATACCATTGGCTTGGCCGGGGAGTGTGGAATGGCTGGACTATTGCCGATAAGGACACTTGAAAACGGCCCTTAATGTCGCATTTAATGGCTTTACCGCTCGACCGCCGCTAATGCTAAATCAATTTTCGAGCGCATAAATCAGTGGAGATTGGAAAAAAATCAATAAAGAAAAGGAAATCGACGAAGAAGAAAAAAAATGCAGCAGATAAAATAAAGAATCTATTAGTAATAAAATAAACAACAGAGTGGACCATAAATTTTCGTAGATCCCGAAAAGAGAAAACACAAATAGATAATCGAAATTAATACGATGAGATAATTAATGAAAATTAAAAGATTCCCAACAAATCCAGCTGTTAAATATACCATTAAGTATCCGGAATATTACCAGGGATTAGTCTGAGGTTAAGGGAAACCTTAACTAGGTCAATTGATGCCAATTATATATAGTTAAGTCAAATTGGAATGCTCCAAATCTGGGAATTTCTTTTTAGTAATTCCCTTGGGTGCGCAATCATCAGCTTTCTTAAAGCCCACAAAATCTCGAATTTCTCGTCTGGTTCCCTGTAGTTCACACGTTGCTGTTGAAATTCAACAAATCCATCATTTGCCATTGTGTCTGTCTGGCATCAAAGAAAACATTTTCCCAGGGCGTTAGATAACTAAAGAAACAAATTTCCACCATGTTATATGTGTTTCGACTCTCTCTCTCTTTCTCCCTTACTCTCCAAATCTTTTTACTGTTTCCCAACAATTTTTGCCGCCACATAAAAAGCAATTCATGCATCTTGAAGACGGCTCACCCTTTGGCTCCCCTCCATTTCGGTTCTCGTAAATCAAAGCCAACAAAATCTTGGACGTCTTCTGCTCTGTTCTTCTCCTCGTTCTTGCCGATCTTCAAATTGCCAATGGGCCTCGAACAGCGTCTCATAATAATTAAGAACAAATTCATTTACACTTTCAAATGCCGAAAAGGGAGGACCAATGTTATATTTTTTGTTTTTGGGTGGAGCTTGGGTGTGTGCTAGTGTCGTTGCTCTTGACATGTTTTGAACACAGGGGAATTTATTTATTGTGGATCCGAAATGCATTTAGTATCGCACATAAAAAAGCGACAAACAAGCAGGCGGAACGGGGGCGATCGCAGCAGCCCACAGATTGAATGGGCGATGTGCGAGGATCACACTGAGCCAAAACAATGCCATTGAATGTGACAATAAATTTAAGGATTTAAGATCGTTTAAGCACTAAGATTATATTGACTTTAAAAACAACACATCGTTATATAGTTTTTAGATCTACATTAACTCAAGTCCAAGATAATTCAAGTTTCCCTCCAACAACAAAACAAATTCTTTCAAATAATATACTTTTTATGAGTTCAATTGCTTTCTTTTCTTTCATTTGATATATTATATCAATCTTTTATTCATTATTTTTCCCAGTGCATTGGGTCCACGCAGATTGCCGCTGAAGCGCAACAACAGCTGTCGCGGCTTGTGTGGATTTCACTGGAGCACTTTTGATGCGGTAAGTTTATTGAACTCTGCACCGTTCCCCCTATCTCCCCCTTCTTTCACCCAGAGCACTTGCAAAACAATGCAAACTCCCCTTTTCGTTTCGTGAAAATGGGTCAGCGGGCTCATTAAAATTGAAGCCGTGAACTTTCGCTGATCTCTGGCGTTCATTTATTGCCACAATTTGCTGTGTTTGGACTGCTTAAGCAGCAATTCATTTCAGCTGACGGCGGACCAACGAACGTTTTATGCCTTCATTAATGCAACTCACGCATTCGTCGCTGACCCCGCCTCAATCTTTTAGCCCATAAACGGGCGGCTTAACTGCTCATTAGAATGGCATTGTAGACACATTTCGATTTCAAATCGAATTGAAACGCCAGGTTGCATTTCCGGTTGTGACAGTTCTGCTTTTCTTTTTTTTTTGCTCTCTTCAACTAGCGCCACTCACCGGATGCGCCAAGTGGCAGGGGCACATAAAAATCGAGGGAGGTGAGGGAAACTCCTAAACAATATTCAATGCTTACAAAAAAATTAGGGCAAATAATCGAGGGTTGAACAGGGGACGGGATTGAATACCGAGTTGATTATTGTGCTCTGTTGCATTGTTAAACAATTATGCGGCAGTTCCTTCCTTCCGATGCGAATCCATTCGATGACACTTTGAGTGCCGGCTGCTGCTGCGAAATCCTCATCCTCCCTTGCAGCATGTAACCAACCAAAAACAACACCATAACCACACAGCTGTTCCTAACTGTTTGACCCACTGCGAATTTAATGGGCAGAGAAATTCCGCTTCCGCATCCGGATCCGTAGCTCTCTTTACGGCTCATTGAAGTGCGGCCCGGAACAAAAGGCAGCAACGGCAGCCAATTGATGAATGGTCCACATTTGGCTGTCTAAACAAAGAGCAACAGCTTTGGATTGTTACTGTATTTCGATGATTACCGAGTGACTTCGTTTACCTTCGAGTATCCCCTTTCAGGGAATTCTCCTCAGTCAATGTATACAACTACAGATATATACATGTACGAGTATTTCTCCCATCAAATAAACAATCTGCCAAGTCAAGACCGGCTTTCCCTGCCTGCCTGCATGCCTGCCAGCCAGCCTGCCTGTCTTTCTTCGCCATATCCGTCGTGGGTTATAACATAATTTACGTCTCTTCCGCTTGGCAGCTTTGTAATCATTCTCCACTTCCATGGCCGCACAAAAATGCGGCTCGGCTCACCAACTCTATCTGGCCTTCTCCATCGAACAGCGGCATGTATCTTCTCGATTTGCCCTAATGTCAGGCCATTGTAATTGCATTTCGTGCTGAACTTCTGGTCCTACACCGCAGACAAGTCAAGGCGGGCATCCCAAAAACGAAAACTCCAGCATCTGAGCACAATAAAAAAAACACGATTTCAGCTTTGGAGCTTTTTTTTCCCCTCTGCGGTTGTGTAGCTCGAGTACGAGTATGTATGTATCTGGGTATCTTTGAGTTACAATGGCCGCAAAATGTAGCCAATATCTAAACGTCGGCATCTTTGGTGGCCGACGCCATCATCGTTGGGAGTCAGATTCAGATTCAGAGTCAGAGTACTTGGTTTCTCTCTCTTTCTCTTCCTCTCTCTCTGTCTAGATTTCAATCAGCTAGCTTTGGTTTTAATCGCTTTGGGATTGGTTTTCCTGAACTTTATGAAACCTTGAATCGACTGAACTGGAATGCTGGCTCAAAACCGCAACATATGCCCAATTGCGAGCCTATCCAACAGGGAGATCTCGGCTCACATCTGTCGGCCTAGCCCACGTGTCAAGCCTAAGTATCTATGTGTATATCTGTATCTGCTAGAGCAACTTCAAATGTATCTCTATCTGGTTTTCGGCTTAAGAGCATTAAAGCAGCTATGAATTAGACACAGGGAAGTGCAACCCCTAATGGTAGAACCTCCAGCTGCTTTGGCCCGAGTTTCATCTCAAGTGCCAGCCTGGATTTGAGGGCATAGACAATCTAATTACAGTTTTCAATGTGCATTTAGCGTAAATGATAGCCCTAAGGCCGGCTCACCCGCTCACACATGTGCGTAATTAATCCGTAGGGCATGGTGTTATGCCTGAGCAACTTCCACTGGCTGCCCCAAAAAAGAAATAACCCAACCTGCCCACCTGCCTTTCCAGGAGGGGGCGTAAATGTCTGTCTGTCGGTCGTTTTCCTGACTCTAAGCTTTTCTTTTTTGGAGCTTGCAATGCGTGGCCTCCTACTCTTTTTTGGGCGTACAACTCCGAATTCCGGCTCCAAATGGGGCAGCCATGACTTGGCATCTGGACTCAAAATGGAGGCGACTTCGATGGCAGGTCCCACGCAATCGGCTTCCCGCTCTCGAGCTAAAATGATCAAATGCAGCCTCAACGGGTTGACTTCGTTGACTGGGTTGACTGACTGGTTGACGGCATGACGCGGCTTAATTGGCCATTACGGAGCGGCTGCATAAGAGGCTCTCGGCTTGCGCAAGTTCCCATTCCCCCAGAGAGATTCTCTACGGAGTTTCAGGTTTTCCTCGCTTATGGAAAATTATATTTACCGTTGCAGGCGTCTTGTCTTTATGCAAATCAAGTGAAAGCAGCACCAGCAGCAGAAGCAACAAGTTTTCCCGAAAACAAAAATCCTCAACACTCAGTGGACACATGATTGAACCTAAACTGAATTTGGGTCAATGTACTCTAGAAAATAGACAGAACTCTTACATTGCTCGGGGCTATTGGATTGAGTTCTCATTTTTATCCGTTTAGGCATCCAAGAAGAAAAAAAGTGAAAACAAACTAGGAAAAAGTTAAGTCAGCTCTTGACCCGAAAGCCAAGGCTCATTGTTGTTCTTGCAGTTCTTGATGTTGCAAAGGATTTGGACTGTTTGTGCCTCATGTTGTTTGCCGGCTCCGCTTGCTACAGTTGTTAACATGAAAAGATAAACATCGGAAATGATGTCAGTCAAGCTGACAGTGCCCAGCCTCCACGGCTAGTATGTGTATCCAGCCTCCTGCCCCTTTTTTGTATTATTTTTTTTTTGTGTTTTTTGTTCATTTCCATCTTCACGCATTCAAGAGAACATGCTCACAAAATCATGTAAAACTTATACAACGAAAAGCGCACAAAAAAGGCAGACGAGAAGCTGCTGAAAAAGCTGAGCCCCTTCAGTAGTTCCAACTCTTACATGCTCGGCAATCAGAGCAACGTGTTTCGTATCTAATGAATTGCGACTCTAGGGGACTCTGTTTCCATTGTCGGAGCAGTAGCAATGGTCCAATGTTGCAAGCTCTACCCCTTCCAACCATCGTTTAGCGGGCTAAATGCCGCACTTTTAGTTGGAACTAACCACGGTGGCACAGACACACAATGAATAAAAGATAAAGAGTGGCGAATTAGATCACGCGATTGTTGCCTGAGTTTCCGAGTAGAGAACGTGAGCACAGCTATAGGTATGTACATCTAGGGGATTAAAATGTAAAGTATAGGGTGTTTCCTGGTCGGAAGGTGACTACACAAAAGAAGGCACCCCTAAGAATGAGATTATGGCAGCTAATTAATAAATGATTACTACAAAGAATTTCCAGCTATCAATAAGTTGAAATCTATTAGGTGAAAACTCATTAATAACAAAAAATCATGCTAGGTAAACACTAAGAAATTCTACATATTAAATAACTGATTAAGCACAAGTTGCTATTTAAGATAAAAAACATGATTTGAAATTGAAAACTCAACGATCATCGCTGATAACTACATAAGTAGGAAATCTGATACATAAACCTAGGCACAAAAAATAATCCTCAAAAATCTATAGTAAGATCCCAAGGCTGATAAGTACTTATGCAGCTATCGAAAACACACTTGAAATCAATATCTTAGGCCATAAACAATATATTTAGACCAATGCCTCGTGCCAAGTATTACAACACTGCAGTTCCAGCACCTTGGGCTCTAATCGAAAGACTATAAACATATGGCGTAGATAAGATATACGATATAGAATGGAGTCAAGAACACTATTTTATTATATCACAGGCAATCTAACGAACTATCTAATACGCCATTGGCAAGGTTGAACAATCGAAAAAGGGTTAAAGCAGCTGCTCAAAAGCATCAATCCTCGATTTCCCATGCAATTATGGATTAGAAACCGAACCCTATATATAAACACACCCAAAGTTCTGATTAATTTGCATATGACATGAGCCCGATCTGATCAACGCATCAGCTGTTCCCTAACCAAATGACATACCCTTTCTGTTCACTTTACTTCCCTGCTGCGGGAAACTCGACAATTCCCGGGCCTGTATAACTTGTTTTTATGCCACAAACAAAGCAATTTTCGCACTGACGCTTCCTTCATCCATCCAGGTGACCAGGTAACCCCCCACCCCTAGGAGGGTGAATTATGAATGCAGTCCACCCAGGGGTTGAATGAAGAACGGGTTGCATGCAACATGGCAACATAGCGTACATTTTGGCAGGACCATTTGCTCACAGTTTGCGGTTTACGATGGCCGGAACACTAGAAACGAGGGACTGAGGTACCCCGGAACCGTGTTTACCTGGGACGCAAGACAAAAACATATAAAACGGAGACAGGGTCAAAAGCGGCGAGTCTTGGCTCATCTGTCGCCTGGCATTGCGTGATGTTTGCCAGATGAATGAGAGTGAAAAATGAAACACGAGTTACCAGTTACCAGTTGCCAGTTGCCGGTTACCGTTCCCGTTGCAATCAGTCGTCCGGAAATCAGCACAGACAGGCAGGCAAAGGAAGAAGACTTCCAGGCGAGACAACGGGGCTGAAGGGACAGACATACATTAAGGCCGCATTATGAAACCAACAGCAATGGGCGACAAAGTGTTTCCATTTCCCATTTAGTCGGCTTGCCATCCTCTCTCCCCCTTATCTCTATCTCTTTAGGCCCGTTCTGCAATTTGTTTGCCGCAAACACACGTTTACGTAATGCCATCTGAAGGTCTGGCTGGACCTTAAAGCTGCCCGAAAACAAAAAACAAGCCAGGAAAGCACTTGAAGTTCTTGCGATGAAATTCCGAGAAACAAGTTGGACTTCGAGGCCAAGAAGGTAGACACACTCAAAGAAATAGCGTAATAAATTGTGTTTCCAATGGCAAAAACCATAAATTTGTGGAAACAATTTTAATTCGATATTTAAGCGAACTTAATAAATGATTTTTTTTATGGTTTATTGTTAAATAAACTATAACGACATTGACTTAGAATCCTTTTTCTGAAAGATTATCACTTAATCCCAATACCTTGAAACTTAAGATCTCTATTAAGAACAGGTAAGCTGTTCAGAATTCAATGATTTACAAATGCCAATAGAAAAAAGACAAGTTTATTATCACAATTTATTGAAAACCCCGAAATAATAATAAAGAAACAAAGGTTGACCAATTTAGTAGTTGTTTTCGTTTCTTCTCTGTGTAGAACTGTTGATGCTGCTGCTGAGAAATTCCAATGGTAATGCAAGGTAATGGTCTTCCCAGGGTTTGTGATGGTTCCTGGACCTCTTTTCCCTCCCCCTCCTGCCATTCCACCTCCCCTGGCCAGCCCTCTGATTAGTGCCGCTGTTTACCTGTGCTACGTGTACAGGTTTCTGGAACGAATCTATAAACTGAGATCGCATGCTGACTGTATGTATGACTGGTTGGGCTGACTGGTCTGTGTTTTCCGCTTTCCTACGGCGTGCAGATGGAATTCCCAACGCACAATTTTCGCTTTTTCCCCCGCCTTGCTTTTGTTCTAACGCCCACGTTTGGCCATTCGAAATTGGTATTTGCAAACACGTTTTTGACTTGGGAAAATTAAATTTAAATGCCATCAAATGCGGCGAGCAGATTGAGTCGAGAAAGGTGGCCCTGGGCAACATTCGCCCAAGATAACCCCAACTCCCACCATGCACATGCAGATTAGAAAGTCGTGCTCCGAAATGCGGGTGCACCGTTTCCAAAAGGTGTTTACGAGCCAACGCCGCTGAACTTGAAAACCGCCAAAGAACTTGGTAACCCGAAACGACAGTTGGAAAAGGCTTTTAACGACGCCCTTCAACTGCGACCAAAGGCTATTAATCAAGGCAGCACGAATCGCATCCGTTGCACCACTGCGACACTATCGAACCACTCAAATTTACAGCCCACGGCGCTGCATATAAATACTGCTTAAGGTAAACAGACAAAGCCCAGACAGACACATTAAATTCAAGTCTTTTGCCCATTCTCCACGTTTGTTAAGAATCAAAAATTGAAAAGCGCTGTGCTTCAAATCCCAGGCTAGCGATCGCCTTCGTCTCCGAATCTTCCCATTTCGAACGTATCGATGGGTTTTGGGTTGGAGTTGGGGTTGGGGCTGCAGTTGTGGCTGGAGATGGGGAAGTGGGCCTGAAGTGGGGGCAATCAACAATGGAGAGTTGGGGCTCAGTCGTCGAACGAACGAAGGAACGAACGAACGCATAGCTTAAAGTTCAATGACTGAAAAGGTGCGTTGTTGTTCTTGGGGCTGTGGTTGTCGTTGATATTGCTGCTGCAGTTGCTCTTGGTGTTTCTGTTGCTGCGGTTGCATAGGAATCCATCAGCACAGGCAACTTTGACTCGGACCCCATTTATATTGGCCATTTGCTTTTGCCTGTGCTTTTGGTTCTGTTTGCGCCTCGCTAGGCGAACGTGCAAAAATGCAGCATAAGCGGCCTAAGCGATCGGCAATCAATCTGCAGATTCCAGACGCAACTGCAATCCGTTGCTCCCGCCAATATTGCTCTTGCCTCTCGAGGAGGCACGCAACAAGCAATTTCTTGCAAGAATCTTCTCTTGCCGTTGAACTTGTGGCCTTAAGTGGCTGCTACACTTGCGGCCAAGTTGGTTAAACAAGCTGGCCAAGAGTGTTAGCCAAGACCAAATAGCCACATATATTTGCAGCCGTAAGATGAGATTGAAATGGCCATGGGAAGGATTAGTAAGTAAACCGATTAAGGCGATACTCAAACGAATTCAGTCAGTTCTAAACATGGTTCGTTCTTTAGAAATTATTTATGTTTTAAGATGAGTCTTAGAAAAGCATATCGAACTTTAAAATTATAGTAAAGGCATCTCAAGTTCAGGGCCTGGCTAAAGACTGAAATCGGGACTCAAAGTGTTATCGGGCCTGGAACGGAGACTCCTTCTTTGCCGCCGCTGTTTACATGCTTATGATGACAGACGCGTCTATTTATCTGTATCTGGCTGGCTGGACTGGTTGTTTGGTTGGTTTACATTTCGGTTTTGCGCTTCAAGTGAGAGAAAAATGTTGGGAAAATAAACAAGAGGAGCCGCCGACTCAGAATTCCAGACGCAGCAAAAGCAAAAGCAACCGCAGTGAAGTGGATTGGATTGGCCCCAAAAAAAAAAAAAAAAAAAAAAAGGGGGAGCCCTGGGCAAACTTTGGATGCAACAATCAAATGCTCATCAGCGCACTTGAAAAATAATGCGTTTGCTGGTTAAGACAAAAAGAAGTACCCGCTCTCGCACAGACGCGAAGATATAGACACTGTATCTCTGGAGGCCACCAGTATGTATCTTTCTTCTTTTTTTTGGCTGTGTAGATGAGGCATTTTCATAGCTAGCTATATTTTTCGTTGCCTTGTTTGTTTAGTTTTTGAGGCACAGGCAGTGGCAGAGGCAGAGACACTCACACAGACACGCAATGCTGCAGGTGGGAACAGGTTTTTCGTTTTCGGTTTTTCGTGTATCTCTGGGATGCGGGCCGTATCTCTTGGCCTCGCGTTATTTATGCCCCACTGTGGCTGTAATTACAAATGCTCGTTTCCTGCTTAAAAATAAAGAAAATACAATCTGACCATGTGTGCCTGTGACTGGGCAGGCATCTATTTAGTATCTTAGTATCTCCGGGATGCCCACGCACATGTGTCCTCCGCCTGGGAGATCAAGTTCCCGGCGAATGGAGTGTCCAAAGTGGGCAAGTGCGTAAGTGGACAGCGGCATTTGTGGCTCTTCAAAGGGCCTTCTTTCGCGAAAAGCGCCTGCTGCGCCCAAACAGTTCGCCGGTTGTTCATGCCGCTCACGTACGAGTATGTACTCGCACATAGGCTGCCCCTGCAACATGTTAGCCCAACAATATGACCAATCGATTGGCAGATATAGTAGCTCATAGTTGGTAGTTTATCCATGGTAACCCGTAGGCCCGCAGCAGATCCACCGAATAGCAGTAACAGCCGGAGAACGAATGGGAATTACCCTCGACAACTGCTCCGCACGCTTGACTGCACTCGCCCAGAAAAGAGCCACTTTTCCGAGTGGTGGTTAGGCTAGCAGTTGCCACAAATGGCGCGATGTAATGGCATTTCTAATATGGGCACATTAATGGCCCTGGCACAAAGAAACAGGTGAGGGGCTGAAGGAGTCCCGAGGCAATTGCAAATTTCAAAATTAACAGCCCACAGCTGAGGTGAAAATAATATGTGTGCTAGGGGTTATTTTTGGCCATAAACAATGTCTACGTGTTAGGGTATTTTGGTATATGGTTCTCATGTGTAAATTCAAGGTTTCTTTTTAACAATCTAAAGGTTTTATTGCACTCTTACGAGCAGTTTGTCTGACATGGCATGACTGGCATAATTTTAGATAAATGTAATGCTATCGTTTAATTAAATAGGTTTGCTTTTATGTATTCTTGTGGCTTTGTAGGCTATCACCTGAGAATAATTTAAGGTTATAAAGCCTTTAAAAATGTAAGTGAAAGAATTTTTAGTTTTTAAACTGAAACTAAACCTTTAAATTACATTAATAGTTAAATGCATAAAAATTTTAAAGATTAATTTCAACAATATAGTCAATTGCTAAAGCTAAATAAAGTAAATCTAAAAATCCAATCTTGGGCATGTTATCAGTTGTATTATTTCTGTAAGTCTTTTCACAAAATATATCTTTGCAATTAGTTGCCAATTGATTGCTATTATTGTGTCCCCAGCTGTAGATATACGTATGGAAGCCTGAGTGTGGTGCTCTTGTTTTCCCTGGGCTTCATACCTGAACAATTAGTGCGACTTTTCGATTGCGCATGCAGTAGCCCAAAGAGCAGCAGCTGCTGCATACATGGCTGCTTTTCTGTTTTTGCTCTTGGGCAGCTGACAAGGAGCCAAGAGCCAGAGCCAAAAGGCGGGGACAGCGGGGCGTAAACAAAGTGAGCTCTTGCAAAATGACAGCTGACAATGGATCGCCACGTTTTCGCTCCTCATACAGAAAAGTCTGCCGCTAAGTGCACAATAATAATGGCAACAATATCAAAATGAAAAAGCTGCAGTCAGCGTCGCCAGTCTGCCGACGAGATTTCATAAAGTTATTGAACGTTTTCAGGCGAAAAACAAAATTCGTATTGCAAGCGAGCGGAAAAAAACGATAAAGTGCCAAGCAAAGCAAAGTGCAAAATGCGAAAAGCCGAGAAAATAAAATCGCTTTTGGCATATCAAGAAGTTTGACAGCCACTGGAGATAACCTGTTGCTGTTGCAACTTTGGCAACAACAACAGCAACAACTGCAGCACTTGCCACATAAATGGCCATTCGTGTTGGCCGGTATTTAACACAAGGTCGCGAAAACAATGAGCAAAAACGACTTTAGACCGCTTATCTAAATGCTCATAGCTCTTTAGTAATTGTAGAAGCCTCCGCTGGACGCGACCAAGAAGCTAATTGTGTGAACAGGCCACCCAGCCCCACCCACGCTCCCACCTAGTCATAATGGTGTAATGACAGGAAGATCGGAGGGTGGAACAAAACGGCAGAGGCGACAAAGTAAACAAGGTGTTAATTTCCATTGCCTCGGTATTCTCTCGTTTTCTTTTCGCCGAGATGCTCTAGAAAAGGGTATACCAAATGCTAGCTAAGCTGAGTTTGGCATAACGAAAATACGAAAATTGTAATACAATTTTTACAAGTCAAGATCAAGAGTAAGCGTACAATTACACAAATATAAGCTATCGAAAATGCCAAACTGAGAGTAATTCAATTATTTCAAGCACAATATGGCCTTGAAAATTTTGTTTAAAAGTTTTCCATAAGCATGCTTTGATTTAGAATAATTTTAACATTGAAAATGTAATAAAATCAAAGAAATACAAACAAACAAGTCTATGACTCAATATGGCGATGCGAACAAAACAAATCGATTGCTCAAAATTTTGAAAATAACTTTGAAAATTCCTTTACTTTTGTTCCCGAAAATGTGCGATTCCGAATATACAAATATTAAATAATAAAATATTTAAATAAATTTCTAATTTAAAGGCAACCCAAAAATAAAAACTCTGTTAGGGTATAAAAATCCTAGCTATCACATCTCACACTTGATTATTTTTTTTTTCTTTTCCCTTTTGCGCCTTTGCAAATTGAATTCCCCTCGTGTTGCGAAAGCAGATAAGATTGGAGCACGTTCTCCGCCAAACAGCCACCCACACAGAAGCGGCTCCACGCATACAAAGCGACAGATGACGGACGATAAGCCGCCCCTGATAACGCACTTGACTTTGTGGAGAAATCGTGAGGGGAATGCACATAGTAGTGCTCCCACTTACTACTACTACTACTTATGATTATGATTATGATTGTAACCGGGAAGATGATGAATGGATCTACTTACGAACTGTGACCGTTTTCGGATCGTAGGCACAAACGCGTCGCTCCACGGCCGCAATCTTTCGCTGCACCCGACCTGCCCGCTCGCCCACCGCCTGCAGATCCCGCTGCAGGTCGTCGAAAATGTCGCTGGCTATTAGTACCAAACTGGCCAGCTGCCTCAAGGCATTGCTCAGCGTGATGTTGCTAATCGAATCGAACTCGTGGCCAGAAATGACCTTTGAGGAGCCGGCGGTGGGCGACTGTGGCGCACTGGCGATCCTTGCCAGCGTTGGTCTTTGCTGGCTGGGATGCCGGGAATTGGGCAGGGATTGCGATTGATGGCGAGTGGGCGATGTAAACAGGAACTCGACATGCTGCTTCAGTTTCTTCATGGGCGCCGAAGCGGGAGGCACAGGCTGCTCCTCAGCCGGTGTCGCTGCCTGGTGAACCAGCACCCTGGTGAGGGATGTGGGGGAACCGTGGCCATTCGTGACATCACCGTCCGGCGACTGCTTGTTAATGCAGTTGTTGTTCCGGCACTTTCCCGGCGAACAGTGGAAACGGCCGGAGGCGTGGCCCAAACTGGCCGCCGTGGCCTGGGCCACATTGACGGGCTGCACCACGCGCTGGACGAAGGGCATCTCTCTCGGTGTCTCTGGCGGCCACTAGCTGCTCCAACTCATTCGTTCCGTTTTGCAGGCACCGACTGCGATACCAAACACACAAAAAAAGGTATTCCGAATAATCCAAACACACACGCACACAGAGGCCCGAAAACTGGTCGGACAACTTCTGGAGTTGAATCCTCCGCAGTCGCAATCGCAGCCTCCTAGCTATTGTCTACTTTCGGCCAAATTCCTTGGCCTTTTTCACACGCACTCACAAACTAGTTTAACTTAACTGGTTTATTGGGCCCCTTTATTTTTTTCTTAATTTTTTGGCTAGTTCTCAGCCTTGCATAATTAGCACGTCGCACTCGAATTGCCCGTGATTATGGCGATTTTATGGCCCGGCCACCGTTACGCGTCGTTCGAAAGGTGTGTTTAGCCGGCAAAGTCTCAGTCCGCGACAGTCCGCGCTCACGTCTTCGTGTTTTGCCGGTTTCAAACTAACCGGTGCGACCAATGAGTAACCGGATTGAAAATGACACCTAGTGTGACCGCACTGGAAGATGACTAAAATATTTCACTAGCTAGAGATAGTTCGAAACTCTACTAAGACATAGCAAGAACATAGTTTCTTAACAGAACGTTAAGAAATGTTAAGAAACATTATTTTTCTAATACAACCAAATGTGCAGCCGAAACTGGTTCGGAACACCGGTAAATTACAGAAGGGCTTTAAATGTCTAGAAAGGTTCATTTTAGCATGCCCAGTGGGCAGAAAAGTTAATTTTACTTCGGATTAAAACCATGTTATGTTGTGTTCAGATATAAAAAATTTGTATAAAAAACCAGTAACTTTATCTAAATAACAAGTTTTATATATTAAACATAATTTGTTATAAGCCCACAATGCAAAGCTGAGCTCTACTTCAATAAATATCGATATGTACAGCGTTGCCAGAAATCAGGTTTTTCTCCTCACTAGTCAACCCTAGTCAGAAAGGGTCACATCGTCGTGGAAAAAATAAATAAAAAGTTATCAACAATTCCACGCCAAGATAAATTAAATAGTACAATGCCAAAGTACTATTGCGACTACTGTGACACTTACTTGACCCACGACTCGCCTTCGGTCCGGAAAACCCACTGCACCGGCCGCAAGCACCGGGACAATGTGAAGTTCTACTACCAAAAGTGGATGGAGGAGCAGGCTCAGCATTTGATTGACGCCACCACCGCCGCCTTTAAAGCGGGAAAGATCACGAACAATCCGTTTGCAGGCGGACCCGGAGGAGCTCCTCCGAAGCCGGCGGGCGTGTCTATTCCGCCGCCCAATATGGGTGCTCCTCCGCGTCCGGGAATGCCAGGAATGCCCTATATGCCTCCGTTAATGAATCCCATGATGGGCATGCGCCCGCCACCGATCATGAATCCTATGGCAATGATGGGACCCCCGCCACCACTGGGCACAATTCCCGGCGTTCGACCACCAATCATGAACGGCCCCAAGTGACCGCGGGCTGGAGCGGGATCTGGAAAAGAAGCACGGAGGGAACGCACCTCTTGAGGTGTCCTAATTAAGCTCTAGTATTTAAGTAAGCCCATAGCTAACCGAACTATGTAAATTTATATACAGAACATGTACTCAACAGTTGGTTGTTTTTGTGGGTGGAAAATAATATGTTTCCTGTGAAATCCAACGTTATCCACAATCGATGTGGTTGAAAAGGTAGACCGTAAGTCCAAAATCCCATCAAATAATGTATTTTTCCAGTCACTATTTTATTCATAGAATTTCTTATAAATATTCAATACATTTTGAAAGGTCTTGTGAACATGATACAAATCATTCTTTAATTTTCAGAAAGTTGAAAATTATGGTATTCTTAGATTAAAACCACTTTCATTGAAAAAAACCCTTTGTCATTTGAGAGATAGAGGCGTTAATTTCATATTCAATTCTTTGTCCAATACAGAATAAAAGGAAATGCTTATTTACTCAAATGCTTCTAGGAAACTGCCAGTAATTTTAGCAGACACTAACAAAATTAACATAAACACTGACATATTTTATTACAATTTTTTTTTAGCTTATGAACTAGTTTCAGTAAAGAGAATATAATGTGGATTATAATTGTTAAAGTTAATCTGGTTAGATTGTGTATCATATTCTTTGCATTGTCCTGCAGATCGGCTCGTCTGCTTTTCTTATATTAAATCAAAAGTCTATACTAGGACACAATAAGGTACTATATGGATTATCATTTCAAGGATAAAAGTTCTTACTTGTTATCTGGATACCCTCTGACGCTTGCTAGGCGACACCAGAACTGGAGAGGGTTGGTGATTACTCGAGATGGCGTCAAAGATACTGTTCTCCGAGCGTTGATACTCACTGCCTATATTTTCCAGATTCAAATCGGCATCAAGGACAAGGACCTGGAATCCGAACAGATTAAGTGGCTTGTAGAGATAGTAGTGTGGAATGTATATGTGTTTACCTTGCAAGACTGTGGGCGCCTGTGGTGGATCAGCCAGTCCTCGTGCAACTCGTGCAGCTCCTGAAGGTACTTAAGCGGTACACAGCTCTCCTCAGAACGTGCCCGCTGGCGGATGCGCTCATGTGCCACCTCTGGCGAGGTGCGTAAGTAGATGATGAGGTCCGCCTGGACATGAATTGACTCTTCGATAAATTTATACCACTCCTCCAGCGTATTGAACATGCCCTCCTCCAGGGAGCCGTTGCGGCGCATGTTCTCCACAAAGCAGTAGCTGAGAAGGAGTGGGTAACCATTAAAATTCTGGTTAAACCTGATATCGAGAGATAATGCACTCACCGTGCGCTAAAAATGGAGCGCTCCATTATTTTTAGCTTCTTGTCGGTAGGTGCGGTGTGCGCCTGCAACATGGTTAATGTGACATAACTCTGAAAGGGCATGGCCCATTTCTTGGGGTCCTTATACATGAGTTCCAACAGATTGACCCCGTTCACGTTGCGCCACTTCTCAACGGGTTCGGTCAGCAGGCAGATATCCTGCTTGTACTTCTCAAAATGATTCAGATAGGTAGTTTTCCCGCTGCCGATGTTGCCCTCGATGAGTACGGTGAAGGGCTGGGTGCCTTCGGCATATTTACGGCCCTGTCGGGCACTGGATGCTGCAGCCGCCATCAGTCCGGACAAGCTACGATCTGTACGTGAAAGCGAAAAAGTACGGAATTCACTACGTATTAGAAGTACAGTAAAGAGATTTTCCGGCTTCAATGGAGAACTGTACACGGCGGCGGGCAAATGGCTATTGAAGAGATCGTTTACCGCCGAAACCGAACTAAAAAGAGCGGGAACACCGCCATTTGTTTTTTTTTTTAATCGGGTTTTTCGATCGTCATGTTTGTTTTAAAGAAACGGCTGATCGCGTACTGTGTATGTGTGAGCATTTCATTGCCGGTCGAAAAATTTTAAATAAATCTACTTAAAGTACCTATGAATGTTATGATGTCCCTTCTCCACATAATAGCTCCACCAGGAATGGTTGTCATACACCGTTGTTATATTATAAATACCACAGTTGGCAGTTTTATTATTTATTGCCAGTAAAATAATATTGCTTCTTATTTTATTACTCAAAAATCATGAAATACAATCGCGTTGTTTTGGGCTGACAATCAGCTGTTGTCGATAACGACGACAGTCAGCTGTTTTGGTTAGCAGAGCTATCGGTGTTTTTGACATCACTAAAAAGACGCACTTTTATCAATATTATTGTAAATTTTATAAAAACCTGTATTATAACTTTTCTTGGGAAGCCTTTTGAGCTAGGCACTTCATAAACCATGTCCATAGAAATCGAATCAGCCGAGTAAGTATTGGAAATCAACAAGTAAATGGATGTTTTTGTTAATTCCGATTGCCCTTTCACAAACCAAGTGTGATTCGGCTTATCCAGCAATATCTGAAGGAGTCCAACCTTATGAAAACCCTGCAGACATTACAGGTTAGTACATATACTCTCCCAAGTCAATGTTTTTCTATGTGGTTATGTTTCCAGGAAGAAACTGGCGTGTCTTTGAACACAGTGGACAGTGTAGACGGCTTTGTTCAGGACATCTCCAATGGCCACTGGGACACCGTGTTGAAAGTCACGCAATCTCTAAAGCTACCCGACAAGAAGCTACTCAATCTTTACGAACAGATAGTACTAGAGTTGATTGAGTTGAGGGAATTGGGCGCAGCCAGATCTTTGCTTCGGCAAACGGATCCCATGAGCATGTTAAAGCAGCAGGAACCAGAACGATACATTCATTTGGGTAATGTAATAAACCAATTATAAGCCCAAGCCACTTTTATATAGAAACGGTTGTTCTTTACTTTATTATCCTTAGAAAACATGCTGCAACGTGCCTATTTTGACCCCAGAGAAGCCTATGCCGAGGGCAGCAGTAAAGAAAAGCGGCGCACGGCCATCTCCCAGGAGTTGAGTGGCGAGGTTCATGTAGTGCCATCCTCCAGGCTCTTGGCGCTTTTGGGACAGGCTTTAAAATGGCAACAGCATCAGGGACTTTTACCTCCAGGAACCACCATCGATTTGTTCCGCGGCAAAGCGGCTATGAAGGATCAAGAAGAGGAAATGTATCCCACACAGCTCTTCCGACAAATCAAATTCGGCCAAAAGTCCCATGTGGAATGTGCGCAGTTTTCCCCTGATGGTCAGTACCTCATCACGGGTAGTGTCGACGGTTTTCTTGAGGTATGGAATTTTACTACTGGCAAAGTAAGAAAGGATCTGAAATACCAGGCGCAAGACCAGTTCATGATGATGGAGCAAGCAGTGCTGGCGTTAAATTTCTCTCGTGACTCTGAAATGGTTGCCTCCGGTGCACAAGATGGCCAGATTAAGGTGTGGCGTATAATCACTGGTCAGTGCTTGAGAAAGTTTGAGAAGGCTCACACGAAGGGAATAACCTGCTTGCAGTTTTCGCGAGATAACAGCCAGGTTCTCAGTGCGTCCTTCGACTATACGGTGCGACTTCACGGCCTGAAATCGGGAAAAATGCTGAAGGAGTTTAAGGGTCACTCGTCCTTTGTGAACGAAGCAACATTCACGCCAGATGGCCACAGCGTGCTCAGCGCCTCTTCCGACGGTACAGTGAAAGTGTGGTCCCTTAAAACTACGGAGTGCGTGGCCACCTACAAGCCCCTCGGCAATGAGTTGGCTGTCAACACCGTCCTTATCCTGCCCAAAAATCCCGAGCATTTTATCGTTTGTAACCGGTCAAATACAGTGGTTATTATGAACATGCAGGGACAGATTGTGCGATCGTTCTCGTCGGGTAAGCGCGAGGGTGGAGCCTTTATCGCAGCTACTCTATCACCGCGAGGCGAGTTCATTTATTGCGCTGGCGAGGATCAAGTGCTGTACTGTTTCTCCGTCTCCTCCGGTAAACTGGAACGTACTTTGAATGTAAGTTGGTCCCTAAAAACGATTTCTAAAGTGACTTTTAACTTTAAATGCTCTCCTTAGGTTCATGAAAAAGACGTTATTGGCCTGACCCATCATCCGCATCAGAATCTGCTGGCCAGCTTTAGTGAGGACGGCCTGCTAAAGCTTTGGAAACCCTAGATCGTATAAGCAATTGACTTTCACACCTAGTTTTAGTTGGTTGTCTTATTTGAGCTACCGAAATATACCTACTGACCCCAAAGCACTTGCAGTTTTTCTCATGCCCCCACTCGTTGCTACACATCAATATCTTCAATCATGTCTATATGAAACAAATTGACTTTAATTAAGCATTATGCAAAGCGTCAGTCTCTCAGAGCGCTAATCCCCAGAGTTCGCCTCAATTGCTGGTACAGCGCCTAAATTAGTCGAGCAGCGACACTCAGCCGGTTCACTTGCAACATGAAGAGCGACGAGATCATCGAAAAGATACGCAGCAAGCTAAAGGAGTCAGATCCTGCCCGGCGCACCGTTGTCAATACATTTCAATTCAATTTCACCGATGCGGATGGTAATCTCATCAAGAGCATGGGTGAGTGGGATCTAGGCCTTATTTTGGGTCAAGCCACCGTTGACCGTCTCATCGTAGTATTTGATTTCAAAGCGTTGGATATCTACGAGGGGAATGCTTCTGGTGCTGATGCACAAGTCACCATTTCGGATGAGGATTTCTATTTGGTGGGCACTAAGCAGAAAACTTTTCAGGAGGTTTTGGAGCAGGAGAAGGCTCAGATTGATGGCGATGAGGAAGCTATTAATAAAATGCTGGAGAAGTTTCGCATAAATTCTAAAAACTAATTGAGTGATGTGAATTATTATGCATGCATTTTATTTTGTTTACTATATATTTATGTAACGTGGATTATTTGCTTAATTTCCCTCCCTATAATGACTGCAATCAGCATAAATAAATACTTTTTTTATAAAGGTATAAAAAATTAATTTCTAAACTAAAAATAAATATTTTTAATGGGCAGTAATAAAATCAAGACAAAAAAACAGACAAACAGCTCCAAAACAAATTGAAATTAAAAACTAACTAATTAATTTTGTTTTAGTATTCATTTATTTAATTACCTTTATTTATATTTAATGTTAACATGGAATTGTTTTTGTAGGTGTTTCCTTTTAATTTGAAATTTGTTGTTCTGCATTTTATTATTCAACTATTTTGTTATTTTGGATTCTCTTTATCTCACTGTGGCAAACGGCGCCATGTTGTGTGCCAATAGTGCGCCCGAGATTCGGTTTTTCTGACTTCTGTTTCTGGATTTTGAAATTTGAAAAACGTATCTCAATTCAAATGTGTTTGACGCTTTCCGTTGAGTGGCTTATTTATAGGTTTAATTGTAATTTTAACATTTGCTCTTTTTGGGGTGTTTTAATTTAACTTTGTGTTACTTTAGTAAACTCTTTTAGTTTAGAATATTTTTTTTGGTTTTGGGATAGGTTTCTGTTTTTGGGGACTTTCTTTCTCGAACATTTTTTATTAGCATTATGTTTTAGTACTATTTTTTTTAAATTTATGTTTAATTTTTATTGCTAGAACACAAATTTAGAGTTTTTATTAACTAATTGAATTCTTTAATTCTGGGTTTTCATTTCGGTTTTAATGTAATACAACAACAAAATTTGTACACTTAAACTAAAGTTTATTTTATGAATTAATTCCTAGGAGTTACTTGATCTTTATGCTTTTTTATGCAACAATTTAACAACGTTTTACTTCATCAATGTAATTGTATTTATTTTTCCTTTGTTTATCGTTTTTTTTTATTTAATTAATGTAGCATTTTTGTAACACCTACATACGTTTATTATAAATGGTTTTTACGTTAAACGGGTTTAAGTTTCCATCGCTGATTTAAGCCATATTCATTAAATTTCTCAATTTTGCTCTTTTGCAAAACGTACGTGCGCTATGAAACCAATAATTATTATTTATTTTTATGAAATTTTAGGGAATTTATCATTTATCTCCAAAACGGAGGAAACTGATATGAACTTAAATCATCTTAAAACTCGCAATAGGTTTGCATATGTATAAAGTTTTTAAAAATATCATAAAATTATATTTTCACACAAGAGATTGCCAAATGCAATTTGACACAACAAAAAATGAACTTAATTTTGGGTTTCTTTGTGTTTAGATTGTTGTTTTTAGCTTCTTGTATAATTTACTTTATTATTATCGTTCCCTTTAGCGTATACATTTTTATAAATATTTTTGTTCGCCTTAAATGTTTATAAAAATGTGCTTAAATAGACAAAAATCTTTGAATTTATTTCCATTCCATTTCCCGCTTTTCATTCTCCATCTGTGGGGCCGCTAATTTATTAAATTTTCTCATTTATTTTCTCATATAAACTTTTCGATTTAGCGTCATTTAACTCTTTGCTTTTATTCTTTGCTGGAAGATACGGTTTTGATAGTCACTAATTCTTTTATTTATGCATTATTACTTCGTCTCCTTTTTGTTGTTGTATGTTTGATTTGTGTAGCCTCAAGGGTCGAAGATTTTTTGTACAAAATGTGTAAATAAAAAGTCATGCGCGTATGTAAAGGTAGTTAATTATTATTGTTTTATGCCCTTTAGTATGTTTCTGCCGTTATTCATTATCGGTTTATCTATCGGTTTTTGCGAATTGTGTGTATTTTGTTTTATTAACGTTTACGTTCTTCTTTCTTCTGTTGTATAATTAATTCAATTTATACTTCACCTAAATATTACTCGTATCAAATATAAAAATCAACAACTTTATTTTATTTTTCGTCTTGTCTGCGGTCTCTTGTGGCTATGAAAATGATTCGTACTTGCACTTCCGCCCTGCAATATAACTGGCTCGATTCCGTTTCCGCTGACCAACTTCTTCCTTTCTCCTTTTTACACATCCGTCTATCGCCCTGTGCTTTTTGTGCGTCCTTCACGATACCGCCGTACGTATTTCGCTATGTGTATAATATAGTTATTAAATGTAGCTATTATTTGTTTCTTATTCCTCCATCATCATCATCATCCCTTACTTATGTGAAACGCTTCTGGCTAATCGTGTTATCGCAACTACAATATGCTCGCCCTACTGTACTTATTTAGCTTAGCTTTCGCTTACGCTTTATCCATCATTATCATCTCTAATTCTCGTTATTAAATTTATGTCTTAATCAATTCGCATTTTTGCATAATTTCTTGTCTTTTAGGTATTGTTAACTTTTGAATTTCTGTTTCTGTTCTACTCCCGGTTTTACTGTATCTGTGTGAACCTGTGTCTGCGTGTCAGTATGCACTGTGGGGAGTGTGTGTAATCTACTGCTCTTGCTCTGCAAAGTTGCTTTGTTCGCCATTACCTAGTTAGCCTTATTCTAAATGCGTTTTAAAACCGAAACTGAAGTTTGCGATAAAAGTGCCTAAAACTGCGCCTAACCATCGTTAGACGTTCGCCATTTGGTTGACATGATCGATGTTATCCTCATCGAAGTGCACATCGTTGATGAAAATGTCCGCGTCCAGCTGGTCCTCATCAAGCTCCAGATCGTCGTCATCGTCCTCCCCATTTGACATTAGTCCATGTCCCATCCCCATTCCCATTCCCATGTCTACGCCGGCGATACATATATGTGGTGGCGGTGGCACACTGGTCGGCGGCAGTGGGGCAGGCGGTATCATCAAGTTGCCACTGTTGATTCCATGCAAACTGCCCGCGATGCTGGCACCACCACTCTGCAGATGCCTACGACTGGAGCTGAGGCCCGCTGCAGAATACAATTCAATTATTATTTTCTAGATCTCAAATACACTTTATTTATAATAAATAAAAACTTTAAAAGCTAATAAATTTACCTTGAAAAAAAGTATATAAAACCAAAATCAAAGAAAACCTAATGAAAATGTAATTGAAAGATATTGTAAATAAAATTGTGTCACAACAAGAAATCATATAAGTGGTGGACTTACCCGTCGCACTGGTCTGCGAGTCGTAATGTGCATTTCGATGTAGGCCCAATTGGCGGACATGGTTCCTACGGTTTCTTCTGGAGTGACAGAGTATGCATAGGAGACAGATTAGGGACGAGACGACGAGAAGCGTTATTATAATTAGGACGTCGTAGTCCTCCTCGGCCGCTTCCGTGGTACCTGTTCAGGTTCAATAAAGTGGTAGAGGAGAGCAAGAGCATAGGACATAAAATTAATTAAGGATAACAGATCTAGTGCAATAAGTTGATCAAGAAGATGGTTTATAGTTAGAAATGTGTGTGTGTTTGTGTGTGTGAATCTCTTTAGTTAGCTGAGATTTTCTAGTGTGTGTGTGTGTGTGTGTGTGTGTCATGTGGGTGAGTCTGAACTTGTTGTTCTTGTACTATGTGCTGTGGTTTCCATTTCTTTTCGGCATTTAAAGTGGGTTTCACGAGTTTAGCATATCAATAGATTTAGGGTTAGGCGGTTTAGAATATTCAGTTCAGTTTTAACAAAGGCACCAGGAAGATATATTTACTATATATACATCTGATAGATGCGGTGCACATGACAAGTGGGGAAAGGTGCGGAACATAAAGAAGCCAGAACCAAAAATTGGAGGCATGCTCATAAACTCAACTCTCAAAATGCGATCGAAGTGAACTTAAGGATGCAACAAAAGATTAACTTGGGATGGTCGTATTCTCATTGGGAACTGTGAACTGTGATCGATCTCCTTTAACTGTGACAATCTACGGGGTTTGGGGGTTATGGGGTTTAGATTCTAGAGTCTAGATCTGGGGTGACATGTATCTGGTTTGAACACTGTGCATGTCATGAGCGTGGAGTGTTGATCGTGGATTGTAGACAAGCTTATGCAGAACTCACGTGTTAATTGTGACCAAAGAGTTTCATTTACTTAAGTATTAGAGTTAATATATTTTTTGGTTTGGTTGCTTCGTTTCGCTTGCAATTGTTTTGTTGTTAGAAAAATGAGTACAAATTCTTGCTAGCAGAATAAATCCATTCATGTTAATTCGTTATCTTAGTTATGTTTCACGTTTTTGATTCTCGTGGCAATTCCAATTTCGTTTTAAAAATTTTGATTTTTCGAGTTTCGTTCTCTCAGGATTTTAGTTTGTTTAACTTTAGTTGTACGTATTTAATACTAATGCCGTAATTGCTAAAACAAATGTCTGTAGAAATGTGGGCAAATGCGTGGAGTTTGCGTCACCTGTGCCAAGGATAAAGGGTTTTTTTTTGTTTGATATTTTTTTTAGCGATTTCAGATTTGAGGAGGGGAGATTATATTGTATTACACAGTTTCACAGTCGTACAGTTTGTAGTTGGTAGTGGTTTTTCAGTTTTGTTAGTGGAGACAAAAGAAAGAACAGAGAGAAACAGAGGGAGAATTAGACAAGTAGAGAGAGAATAAGAGAAAGATGAGTTTAGTGTGAGCGTGGCTGTAGATATTCTCAAGACTGATAAAATATCTTGATATCTGGGTCTGTTGTTTTGTGTTCTGAATGCCATTCGAGGTGTACGAGTATGTAAAGATACTTAGAAATCGGGTGAAAATTTGAGAAATGCATTGGTGAAGCTTGGGTTCGGGGTAATCAAAGGATGAGGGGGGGCACCCTGGACTATCACGAAAGGTATGTACAAAAGTCTGGCCATCGAAAAGAATGAAACAAAACAGCTAGTAAAAAGGTTCAGGACAAAATACGAATTCTTAGGTGCAAAAAGACTTAGCGAGAGATATATATATATAAACAGGATAGAAAGTTTCTGGTGGGCCTCGAAATGGGCACTTTAGTTGGTATTTAAGTTAGTATATAGATTATTATAGTTTTTTTTAAATATATATTTAGTGGTTAACGGTTTGCAAGTGTTTCGTCGGGTTCAAGTTTTCTTCACGCATCAAATGAAAAGTGTAAGGAACGCAAGATCGCACATGAGGTACACATTGTAACCGTGGAAAAACCAAGGAAAATTAAAGTGGAAACTGAAACTGGCTTGGCCCACAGCGGACGCACTGGAAACACAAACACGAGACAAACTTAAGATACTCGTTACATAAACTTAGGCAAAAGAAGGCAAATAAAAATTGAACTGAACCGTTCGACTCACTCACGACTCACAGTGCAATTCGTCAGTATCGTCGCCGGGCCCGCAGTTCTTGACCCCATCGCATCTCAGTTTATCGGAGATACAGTATCCTGCTCCGCACTGGAAGTGGTATGTGGATTCGCAGTGCAGGCCCACGGACGGCGGACCCGGACCGGAGTCCTGTATTTCGGTCCACACAATGCGGAAGCCCTGTAAAATAAATTGGTAGAAGGTCAAAGTCGCTGTGAGTAACTTATCCCTAGTTTATAGCTTACCTGGGCACCCACTGTCTTGTCGCTGGTAGTGAAGCTGATGCGCGCCGTCTGACCGGTGGAGGTGTAGTGCCACTGCTCCACAGGCGGCTTCTCACCGCACAGCTCCATCGGCGGCTGGTCGGAGTCAACGTTCATCCACAACCGCAGCACAGCAGCGGGACAGCCACGATCTATGGGAAATAATTGGGTAATATGTTAGAGAAATCTTAAAGCATAAACTTCTGTTTTCACTATTTTTGCTTATGACAGACTTTATGACTTACTGGCAGGGTCTCCTTCCAGACCGAACTGCTCAAAGTGAATGGAGAGCTTGTAGCCGGGGCGGGCTTTCATCACCCAGTTGCAGGCATTGGAGGCCATGCCCCGGCCGGGTGCCTTGTAGCCCGCTGGCCAGTTGGGCGAGGTGATAAGACCGGAGTCCTGATTGCTGAAGTTGCCGCCGCAGTCGCCGGCATCCGACTTGGCCGACTCGAAGAAGTAGCGGGCCTTAAAGCCGCTGGCCACGCTCTCCTGGTCCGTGTGCAGGGTGATCCGCAGCCCCACCGCTCCCCGCGGGCTCTCGACGGGTCCGGGGGCTGTCTGTCCGCAGTAGCGGCCCAGCAAGCGGTCGTTGTTGTCCCGGTAGACGACGTACATCTCCAGCCAGTCCTCGAAGCAGGCTCCGGAACTGCACGGAAAATATAAAAAATTTACATAAAGAAATAAACAAGGTAATAGTAAATGGTTTTTCCGTCTCACCCATAAGCTCCCGCTGTGGCATTTGCATTGTTGTCCGCCTTGATCTTGAAGTGGTCAAATACAATGGTCACCTGCTCATCTGCCTCGGCCAAAAACAAGTACGAGCAGTTCGTGTCCGATGGATAGTTAGAGGGGTAGCGGGGGCTATTCAGTTCACCTCGTTTCTTAGAACTGCTCACATACGTAAAACTACATGTGCCATCCGGAGCAGCCGTGCCCGGAATCTTATACTCCGTTTCGAAGGTGTACTTGCCCTTGAAGCCACGCCCCTGCAGCTCACCCGAACTGAAGACCATGGCTAATCGCGGACCCTCGCTAATCACACGTTGCGTCTCATTGCCGCACAGCTCGTAGTCGAACTTGTCGTAGGCATCGGCCGTCTCCTGGCCCTTCAGATAGATCTTTAGATAGCCGTCCGTGCAGTTGGACCTTTATAACAAGTAATATTATATGATATAATAGATAGAAAATTATGTAAATAAGTTTAAAAATACAAGCTTATGCAATATTTGACTAGTATTAATATATTATTAGTCAGGCACTTTTTATACATCTGTAGGTATTGTAAATATTCTCAGACTAATTATGGTTTTAGGTAAGTGATTTACTTACTCGCTCTTGTCCTTGTGCTCCACCTTGGGTATATTGAAAGCGTTAAACTCGAGTCGTACACGCTCCAGATGCTGGGCATCCTGCATGCCATAGATGAAATATCTAAATAATAATTCATATGTTAAAATGCCACTTCATTTATTTAAAAATTCTCTATATAGTTCCACTTACCTACACACAGTTTTTGGTATATAGGGATAGGGATAGTTGGGTGACAGCACAAAGCCAGTGGATTCCTTCTTCGATAAAATCTTTTGATCACATTCTGAGCCACGTATGTGAATGCCATCATTTTCACCTGATGTACATATGTTCATTTCAATTTGTAGTTGTATATTTTTGTAGCGAATAAATAGTTGAAATTTCGATAGAGCAGTCAGATCAGATCAGGTCAGATGGGGTCGAATTGTAGAGTAGAGCGAAAATCACCAGATAGCGTAGAGATAGTTTTTTGATTTTCGTTGTCCAAAGTAGAGAGAAAGTGTTGATAGGTTAAAATTTGTAGTGTCAATAAGTGGAAACATTGAAATTTAAATAGCACACAAAACGAACAAAGCCAGTGAATAGTTTGGTACAAGCACATACAATTAGCTGATAAATGTTATTCGATATGGCAAACATTTTGCGGCGCCCTAATAAGTAGGCAACACTTTAAGTTAACCATTTGAGGGCACCGCAAAATGAGTGCATGTTTGGGGAAAAAGGCAAAAACTGAAACGACAAACAATTTGTGTATATTAAGGTTGTTCAACAATACTTACGTATAAAATCTAATTTAACAAAACTCTCGCTAAATTCATAAATTCCTTTAAAGCCACGATTTTGGGTATTTGCGGTGCGCGATAACGTATAAAAATGAACAAAAAGGCTCGACTCGCTCGAATACAAAACTAAGTTTCTTTGCTGCCCGCAATATGTACCGATTAATGCTGACGAATTATCTGGACCATCGTACACTTTCACATAGTCAAATGGGCAGCTGTTTATTGTTATTTTTTCAGTAGATGTAGGTGGTTGTTGAAATTTTGTTGTAGACAAATTGCAGATTGGGATAGCAGATTGGATAGAGAAGAGTTGTAGTATTTTTAGAAACATTCGAATGAGAGAAAATTTGGTTTAGATAGTCACAGATTAAGAGTGTGGGCTGCCAATCAGAGCAAGTTTCGTCGACAAACAAAACTTGCTTTGATCTTGACTTGTTACCAGTTGTGTTTTCATTGTGTGTTTATTTCTCTGTGTCTGTCTTATTGTTGTATTTAATTGTGCAGCATTAGAGGTACTCACTGTGGTCCACCAAAAAATAGATCAAAATCACGAAACTCTAATCTAACCCTCTGATTCGATTCACCAAGAAATTGATATGTGCATGACATATCCTTCGGATAGGCACCTGGATAGGTTGGCGATATGAGCGCACCAGTTTTGTTCACGCTCATGCTGGGCGTTATCGTGTAGGAACATGGCGACCCCGCAATTGGAATGCCAATTTCATATTCCGCTTTTCGAGTGGAAGCAAAAAAAAATATATGACAAGAGAGTCAGTCAGTAAATGTGTGAGGAGGATAAATTGGTAATGCCATTGCCGCCATTACTCACATGCATTTATAAACCTAAACGTGCCCTCGAACAGGTCCGTGGTCACGTTCTTGTTGCTAAAAAAAGAAATCGCAACTGCCCGGTACATGGAAATGCGACGACGCGGCGGAATGGTGCCACAGTAGCGGCCTCCGAATGGTGAATTGATCAGTTCCGCTGGCTCCGACGACTGCACCTCCGAGTAGATATCCATGTACTCATGAACACAACTGCAGGGTGAGAAGAACAAGGGGATAATTACTTGAATTTTATTGAATTTAAAGAAGTTTTACTATTAAACGTTTCCTAAAGATCAAGTACAAGACGAGTATGTAATGGTCTTTTTATCCTTTTATTTAATACTTAAAACATTTAAAAAATATAAATCAGAAACCTCGTCAACGTTTAAATTCCTTTAAAATAGTTGAATTTCCTTTTATATTTACCTTGGTAATTCACCGACGGCCGAACCGCTGCAAAAATAAAAGTGTGCACGGACAAAGCAATATTAGTTCCTTGCAAAATGGCAATAAATGTGCTCAGTAGTACTCACTCTGGTGGACTTCCTCTTAAATTAAACGATTTAAAAACTACTTCGACACGCTGACCAGGTCCTGCTAGGAAGGTGTAGAGGCATTGGCGCGAATGATTGCGATGGTTGTGCAGCAACGGGGCCGAGAAGCTGCCATTCTGGGGTCCACCGATCCGCGACACGAATGTCTGATCACACTCTGCGGTTAAAAAGGACGAAAAAGAATAAAGGAAGCAGCACAAACGGCAGGGTTTGCACATTGATAAGTTTAAAGGATTGATTTCAAGGATATTGGCTAGACATAGACACACACAGCAATACAGAACACATACACAGAACTTAGCATCGGAACAAGAGCTGTTAACAAGGCATCTCAATGTGTGGGTGTGTATGGCTTTGTGTCCACAGAGAAAAATATCAACGAAATTGGATTTTAAATATGGAATATCAAATTGGAATATATGTATATCCTAAGGCATAGTCAATAAACAAGTATTCGTCAATTATTTCTAGAATATTTTCTATAATGTCTATAATACTAACATAATATAGGATAAACTGGTTGATAATTAAATCAATATATCGTATGTTGCTTATTTTGGGGATTTTGCCAAACTACTTTCATATTGTTGTCATAACATTAACGTCAGTGATTACCCAAGATAAGATTGTTCATATGATTAGATTGCCTATTAATATTTAATATGCCTTTGGATCAACATGATATTCTGGTGGTCATAAATTTGGATATCTCATTGGCATTTATGATTTCTTCTCTGAGGGATGTTTAGTTTTCCATTGGATGTGTGTACAACTAGTAAGCGTTTTGAGTTGGTCAACTAGGGCAACTGGAACTACGGGTGGACACTAAAACGCAACGGTTAACTACGGGCGCGCATTACAGGCTCTCGTACACCAAAAAACAAACACACACACACGCGCGGCCCAAGGCGTACACACACATATCGAGAGGGGGTAATTGATTTAACAGTTTGTGTGTGTGTGTGTGTGTGTAGGTGGGTTGGGGTTTTAGTGAGAGAGAGAAAAAGGGAGAGACAAAGAGTGAGATGGCGCCACCTACTTGGCGATTTCGTGGGTCGCGACGACACCTCCAAATAGGCCACCACCGGCTGCATCCAAGGCTCTCCGGCGGCGCTGTTCGACTTTAAATGAGCACCGCCTGCACGGTGGGTGGTTGTGGGTGGTGTTAGTGGTGGGGTAGTGTTTCAGAAGGCAGGATTAGTGGATCGTAAAGGAGGTAGACAAATACACAGCGTTAATGATTTCGATTTGCTTGGGATGGATGGGGAAGACTGCTCTGATTTTGAGTCACAACTTGACACCCAACATGGAAATGCGCTTCTCGACTTTATGACAAGCTGTCCGTCCGTCTGTCCATTTGTTTGTTTGCTCACACGCTCCGCTATCTATCTATCAACTTGGCTTTCAGCTTTGAGTGTGGTTGTGTGGGCAACGCGATAAGAGAATCCGCTGATACTGCAGCTCCGAAAGGAAACTCATGTTGCCGTCGTGTGCTGGCAGCCATGGCATATACGCAACGTACAGTAAGAGTGCCTGTTCGTGGGCACCAAAGCCAGCGGAAATTATTAAGAGCTTTCTAAAACACAAACATGCATACACTCGGCTGCATTGTTCAAGGTGATTTGAGCAGCAGCCACTTCCATTAACTTTCAAAGCCCGGTAAGCCTTTTATTAGACCTTCTCTTCCTTACAACAGACTTTTCTGCTGCACTTTTAATTAACTTATTATTATTTAATTTGGGTTCTAGTACAAGAGTTTCTTGGCAGGTGTTGTTATTTAGTTTAATATATAAAATCAACCTTTGCCCTTATCTAGGCAAACTGAATTTTATCCTTAAATTCCATCGCCAATCAAAGGAGTAGTAACTTTTAAGACAACATTTTGCAACAATTTTTTCTAAACTTGAATGTAAGTCTTTTGAAACTTTAACACAAGTTTTGTTTTGTTAAAGGAAAGTACATGACCAGGCTTTTAAACGTTGCCTTTTTGTTACTATTGCATTTAAATTGAGTTTGCCTCTTTAACATAAACTAATATATTAGTTTTGCCAACCTTTTAGAACCAATTTAAGAAGCACCTTGGCAGAACTACCTCCGTATAAGACCAGAATATGATTGATCCTAGTTGCTCATAACTGACAGCTTTGAATTTCACATAAATGGCTGGAGCTACGGTTAAACATTAGCCGACGCCTTGCGGGCCCGGTTGTAATTAAATTCGCTTTGCAGCTTTCCAGCTCATAATAAATGAGTCGGCCGAGATGTGTTTGATGTTCAGGGAGAAGGTCGGTTTGGGCCATGCTTTGTGTTGGCTTTTGTGGGCTGCGCAGCTGCAGCTGCGGTCTACAGTTACCGAAACTACGTTCTGGGTTTTCTGGGTGGAAATCAAATTCGTAAAACTACTGGGATAAATGCCAGACAGCGGCGAATTTAACTGGTTAAACGGTTTGCCTATTGATTTTGTGATGTTAGCACCGAAAATTCCATGTCAACATTGTGTTGGCCAAAGCCCCAACTAAGCCGTTTACATAATTTCCACTTAATTATTCACGCAACCAAATAGAATCCCTTTAGGCAAGCGATCTGGGCGATTATCCCCCGCTTACCGCCTCTGTTTTCTGAGTACGGGATGGGTATTTAAAATTAATTTTCGAAAATCCCCACACACACACACACACAAATACGGGAGCGACATTTTATCTGAAATGCAGTTTACTAAACAGCAAATAAATGGCGCACGAGCAAAAAGTTTGCTCATTAAAATGAGAGCGGATTTGTGTGGCACACAAAACGCCCAACTCACGCCCTCGCACACAAGCACACGTTGCGTGCATCGACGCAAGGCTGTCTACGTGCTTTAAAAATATATATAAAGGAATCCTGAAGAGCAGTTCCTGTACAATGAGATACCCTTTTCAGATTTATTGCATACCTTCAGGCGTTGGAACTGTTTTTTGAATACACATTGCTATGCTATGATGGTCTTGTATGATTTGGCAATTTTGACCACTTTTAAAAATGAAATAAGTTTAAGGAAAATTTATATGTTAAGAGACAGTATCCGGCACTAGTTTTTAGTGACGCATTTTTTACCGTTTAAATAAGTATCTTATTTCCTAATTAATTTTGACTCATAAAGCCTTTGAAGTTTAAAGCGTGCGTTTATAGATGCCTTCGTCTACCCTTCTCTCGAATACAATATAATATATACACCCTTGTAATCCCCAGCTTGTTGGGTATAAAAACTAGAGACGTGGCCGTGACGGTGGGCGTAGCAATGTCAACCGCAGTACAAAACGCTGCCAAACGGATGAGTCTCCTTCCCCACAACATTTCCCACCCTCTCGTCTGCACCTGCACAACACCACCACGCCCCACCCAATAGAATTTCCCACCGCCCACTTTTCGCACCGCAATGACAATGCGCAGTAAAGTGTCAATAAATTTTATGCAGACGCCATTTGCATTGCCATAAATATTTTTGTTGTGTTCGGCAATGCTTTTGCACTTCTGCTCTGGCATTTGTTTTCTTGCCATCAAGAGCGCCCCGCCCCCCGTTGGCGTCTACCTCCTCCCGCTGCCCCTGTCATTATGTTAATTTACACCTTTTGTTGGCTGCGCCTCAGTTTCAATGCCATCACATAACGAACAAAGCCTGCACAATGCTGCAGCTTTTAATTGCGTGCGCCGTAAAAACTAACTGAAGCAATGAAAAGCTGCTAAATGGCAGCAATTCCATTGGGCAAACAAGTTGTCTGCTAAATATATTTACCGTTTTGCAAACAGGTGTAATTGAAGGTGGGAAGGAGATCTTACTGCCAGCTAAACCTCAACCTTGCGGTCTGGCGCAAATGGTGCCCCAAGGATGCGTGTCACTAAATGCTCCCGGACCAAAACTGAAACCGAGACGTATAATGATGCCGATGACGAAAACGTTTCCCAGGAGGCACGTAATACCACTAATAACCCGGCCGGCACTCACTCAGTCACACATACAAATGCGTATTCAGCCAGGCGACAATTGAGATGGAGAGAATTTTCTTTGCATCCTGGAGAATTTAATAATCCAGAACGAAATGATCGCTCCACTGAACTATTTTCACACTGAGGGAAATTTTTCATCAAATACACAACAGAGTGGAAAATCTATTACATTTTTAATGTTTGATAAGCACATTAAATAGGAAAGATTTAATCTTTTTTAAAAACCCTGACTTTCTTCAGACAACCTTTGTTTATCTTTTGTTCGTTGCACATTTTCACTTACTCATCAACTTTTTCTAAGTAAAACATAAGCTCCCATAGATTAACTTTCTCGAGTGCGTTTTGTGAAACTTTACAAACTTTCATTCAGTTATGGGGAAAACTACTAACTTGACTCATGCAGCCAAGTTGCTTTTGAAATCGAGTCTATCGTTATTGGGTAATTCCATTGCGACATTTTTGTCGCCCTTCAGAACATATAATCTTTAGTGGCTCTGTCTGTCTACTGGGTCGAACCCCCGACACCTGATCCTACCTCCTGCTGCTGTCTGCCTGGGTTTCCTGCTCGAGTACACACTTCTTGAAAATTTAATGGCTGGCACTGCTGTTGGCACTTACACCGCCGCCCGCTGTGTCCCCAGCCACTCCTTCCCGCACACCTTGTCTTGCCCTCAAACCAGTCGACCACAGACCCATCCTCCATTTTAATTCCCACTCCTCGCCGCAATCCCCGTCGCCACCTTCGTGGTGGAGCTCATGTTACAGACAATTTGCGTTAAATTTACAAGTAACACCGTTCGCCAAATACCAGGCCCAAAACCAGAGACGGCATTGCGCCTTATGTTGTTTTATTGGTGCCTGGCATGCCGTTCGGATACGGCAGCCACCGCCACGGATTCGTGCCGTTGGGCTCACTGAGAGAAAATACTGCCGAAAGCAAAGCACGTGACAGATGAAGAACTTAATGTTTTATTAGGTTTCTCTGATTTGACAGTTTATATTTCTGACAAGGTTATTTCCTTTTTCATTGTCATGCTAACATTTTTGTATTGTTACTTGTCAAAACATATTGTGATAAGTAGCTTTTTCGAAAGATATAGTTGTCTCCCACTTGGTATTACATTTAAAAAGTTTTTTAAATGGCATAGCTTGATGTATTGTGTAAGCAAACTCATTCTCAAAATATGTCTAAGGATATCTCTTTTATTCGGGAAAATTGGAGACAAAAATATGCTCATATCTTTAATTTAGAATTTTCTCAGTGGATTATATCTGGCTGTTTTGCTGCCATAATAACCGCAGCTCCAGATGGGGAAATAGCTACAACGCTGGCAACAACACCGACAACAGTAACAGCAATTAAAGTGGATTTTCATGAAAATGAGTTTTCCTAATAGTTTATTCGAGGCCGAAAAATAAAATCATGGCGATAAAACGCGTTGATTAAGACGATGGCAGGTGAGAGGCGATGAGCCAGGATGACGATGATGAGTTTCTATGGCTATGGATAAGGATCTCAGAAGCAGCTGCCGTTCTGGTGCTGGATTTTGGTTTTTGGCTCTGGTTTTGGGCCTGGTTAGTTTGGATGGGTGGCTGGCTGGCTGGCATAATTATGCATATTATGTTGCAGGGTCTTAAGTGCATATTTGTGTTAGCTATTAGGTAAATTGAGTCTAATTTATTGCCAATTAGTTGGGTGATTAAATTCAAGTGATTATCTTAGAGCTCATTAATGGCTGGTGAGTGGGTTAAATTCATAATTAATATCACGCATACGCCCCGAGGTGAGCTCACACAAAAACCATAGTCACTCGTGGCCAAAGTTATTCGCCAACTTTTGGTCAACTTTATAGTGGATTTGAAATCTCTTTTTGGCCAGCACTCAAGCTTTGGCCTAAACTCTTTTGCATTTATTTATGCACTTGGCCGAGACCCCCGAACTCGATAACTGCAATTGAGGCTCGCTTCAACTTTGAACTTTTGACTACGTCGAACCAAGAACTTTTATATCGATAAGTGGCAAATAATAAAATTGCCAGTGGCAGCTACTCACGCTTTTGATTGACTCTTGCGAACGTACCTGCAACGAGAAAGAGAATAAAGAGTCAATATGAATTAAGTGATTTTTTAAGTCAAAATGAGCTGCAGAGGAAAAAAGAGGTAAAATATTATTTTAAATTATGAAAATATTACTTGAGATACTCAAAACAAATTGTATCATTATTTTGTAGTATTTAACGAATGTAACCATCGACTTTTCAAACAATTAAATCATATTGTCTGTAGAAGTATTCTTGTAAGAAATATCTTTGTTTTCTTTAGTGTAAAGGTGCAGGATGAATCTTACATTTTTCAGGGGTTAATAAGGGGTGGCAATTAAATGACCCGAGAAGAAGGAGAAAATTGACATAATGGAAATGCAGGCGGCAGTCAAAGAGATTGAGCAGGCGGATAAGAACACCGACAGTCACTCGAGCATCCTTGAGTGTCCTGCCTGCAGAGGCGATTCCAAAGATACAATGCAATATCATCAGCAGCCAGTCCTGTGGCCATGGCATGGAAAAGAAGGGTACGAGAGGAAAACAGAAAGCGGGTGATGGGAATGTGCAGCCAAAGGACTCAATTCAATAAGCGCCATATTATGCTGTCTAGTCGGGTTTCAGCTGAAGCACCTCGTGTTGCATGCCGCTAATCAATCATGGCGTGGCATCGGTTGGAGCAGCCAACCAACTAGTCTTCTTCCACCAGCTGCCTTCAATGGGCAATTATTGATTGATGCCAAGTGCACATCGCTGGCGGGGCTTTTGGGTATAGCTTTGGATGGGTTGTACTATGGGGATGCTGCTGCTTCTGCTTCTGCTGCTGCCACTGAAGTGGCCTGCACTGTGCTGTAACCCTGATCTAGTGCCCCTTTTCTGCAGCATCTGCTGTCAATGTTAAGATTTTAGACATTGAAATTATTCTTTTGCGGCGCCTCGAAGCTTAAAGTTTTAATTTGTAGTTTTCCTTTGGTGTCGTCTCTCTCTCTCTCTGTGTATGTGTTTGTGTGTGGCAAGTTTCGTTTCGTTTGCCATTCCAAATGCAGCACTTCATTGGCTTCTCTTTTCCTGTGTGGTCTTGATGTTTTTGCGGCTCTGGAACTTATTATTTTTCGGCAAAGTTTTCCTAGGTCTTCTGGTGACAGGGGGTTTTACTTTTTACTTAAAAGAAATAAATACATTTTATAGTATTTTCCATAATTGCAAGTCAATGTTGCTGCTGGCCGCCACCACACACCAAAAAAATATGCTAAAGAAAATTATTTCTGAGAGATTTTTGGGCCAAAACGTGTTCTGCATACTTAAGGCCACAGAAACCAAACAAATTTATTTAAATGAGTCAGGAAAATTAAGTGGAAATGTGTGTGTCAGAGGAAGAACGCCACCTCCTGTGTGTTGGGGAAATGAACAAAATACGCGAGATGTAGATAAGTCGAAAGCGGGGCAAATTTTAATGCCGCTCCAGCAAACCTTAGACAAATAAAACTATAAATATAAACGTTGTCGGGGTATCGGAGGGGACTGTATTTAAATAAGTGCCCTGTGACTGGCGCACGTGTTTGATATTTCCTTTAGTTTTATGTCAGACAATGTCAAGCCCACCCACACATCCGACCGTTGATAATTCAATAAACTAAACAAGATTCTGTGGGAGATTTATGGGTATACTGAACCCGACTTTCGGGAGTTGAAACTGCTCGGGGTGGTTTATAAATCTTCATTTCAGCAAAGACACACACACACACACCATACATACAGAAGCTCTGCCTTCTTAGTCGCTTATTAAAATGCCATTTTAGAGTGGGGGAAACTGGGCGCGGCTGGTTCATAAATTGCCAACACTTATGCTCAATAAATGGCCATAAATCTGGACTCGACTCGCTGGCGGCATTAAAATGCGTAGCGACACAGACCAAAATGGAAATAACAAAAACATCAAGAACAGGAGCTACACAAAATGTAGCTACAGATGGAATATGCCACAGATGAAAAATATATTCCCATTCTATGAGTGTGTGTGCTGGTGGTGGTGAGCCAAAATCTCTGTTTGTTGTCGAATCATTTTCCACGGTTGTAATTTGGTTTTAAAAACGCTAACATTTGTTACATCCTAGCAACGCGTTGTATGTGTTCTTAACGTGCTCACATTAAGTTGATGGCCTAGCCAGCTTGAGGGCTGGCTAAAATTGATTAATTGACAGTTGACTCAGCGCCATTTTCAGCTCACTTTTGGCCATGACTTGTGCGTAGATCCATTCACCCAAAAACGAACCAGCCAATCGTTTTGCTACATTTCACAAAACTGCATTAAATTTCGAGTCATTAGGCAGCAGTTTATTTCCCTCTCTCAATTGTGTCCTTGGTCCTCCCTTCCGCCTTCTCAAATATTGCCAACATTAGCTGGACATCTTCTATCTGCGCTTTACACATCGCTGACTGCAATTCTTGGAGCTATCTGGATGGCATTGTGAGGCGTTCATCATGCAAATGTAAGCGAAAATAATAAGATAGTTCTAGTTATGGGCAATCGTCGAAGGAAACTGAGTTTTTCATGGGAAAAGAACAGAAATGTTGTATTTTAAAAGAAAATTTTACGAAAATGATTTAGTTTGTTGATTAAATAAATTGAATATTCAAAACGTATATTTAATTAAGCTGAATATTGGCATATAATAATATGATTATGAATTAAAAATATCGAAACATGGGAAAGTTCTTGAAGCTATTTCACAGTTTTCCTACTTAAATATGTTTTCTAACAGCCTGGTTTTCCTCTGTTTTACCAGTTTTTGTGTGTTTTAGTTTGGCTTTCGATTTCGACTTTCTAATTGAGCAATTTCCTTCGGATAATTGCTTTTGCGCACTGTCGCATTTGGACTTGGATTCACATTCAGATTCAGATACAGATGCCGATTGCGATTCACAGCCGCGCCCACTGAATCTCCTGCCCACTAATGTCTGCAATCTGGAATTGGACAATTAATTTGTGTTAGCAGGCATCCCAGCAATTCATAAACAAACAAATTGAAATTGGAAGGAGCGGGCCATTTGCATAATGCTGACTAAGTGAGAAACCAGATGGGCACGGGCACTGGCACTCGAGCATTTCGAGTGTTTCCAAGAGCGGATGCAGCTTCAAATCTAAATCCCCTCCACACACACCTCAAATACTAACATACTCGTACACACACGCTGAAACTGTTGATATGCAAACGCAGTCATAAAACGTGACATTTGCCGTCAGCTTCAATTTGGCCAAGGCATTGAATGGCCATAAAGTGAGCGAGTCTGTATGTGAGCTGAGCTGACGTTGCCTGGTCTGGAAAAAGGTAGCAGAAATTCAAAATGAAACGTAATTTGCATATGGAAGAGCAGGAGGCGAAGGCGAACAGGAGGGCGTGTTCAAGCTGCTCGAGGGCGGCTTTTTATGCACACCCAGACACACACACACACACAGCAGAGAATCAAGTGGGTGAAGTCGGTGAAGCCAAAAGGTAAAGGTGGAACTTGCCCTAATCTGCATAATAATAAACCAACCACACAAACGCAAAACATGAAAAAACACACACATAAATTGCCACCCCCAAACTTGCCCCATTTTTGCCATATTTAATGCTGTGTAAATTGAATTTCCATCACTTTATGATTACTTGATGCGGACTGAGGTGGAAATATTCATCAAGTTGACTTTTTGTTTGGAGTCCCGGAGTTTCCTCTCTGATTTATTTGCCCAAGCCCGTGGGAAACGGTGCGCCATCTAACGTCAAGCCGAACTATTGAGGACTTCCGAGTCCGGGAATCTTGGACTGCAGTTACCCAAGTAACTGGGCATATCAATTTTAATCAAATTGACAGGCTCCCCAGCACCAATGAAACTTTATTGCCCACTTTCGCAGGCACATGGAAGTGTGTCTAGGTGTCCTTAAACCTCAAGTGGTCCTTGGGGTATTCAAATAAAATGTATTGGCAACTCTTTGGTGAAAGGAAATTCCCATGAAAACTCATTCAAGAATGTATATTTATATGTTTATGCTTTAGCTTACCTTTATCTTTTTTCCCTGACATTGGCCATTGTTGTTGATGTTTATATTTAATTAATATATTAATTTATGCGCCGCGCGTTGATCATTTGTTGCATATTGTGTTTGCTGAGTGTGGCATTTGCATTGATTAAAATTGAATTGAGTGGAAGATTCCCTTCTTTTATTATCCATTACAGCGCACGTACGTTTTGCGTTGAATTGATTTAATTGGAGTAGTTTTTGTTGGGTTTTGGTTTTGTATTAAATTACAGTTTATTGGGTTTTAAAGTTCCATAATTCATTTGACTTTGAAGTGAGTAAGTTTCATAGTTTATAACACCTTAATTTGTATACACGAGATTTAGCTACTACTAGGTACACGTACACGTAAAACTTATCCAAAAGTTTGTTGTTGTTTTTGATATATAAAATGCATATCTCCGCTATATAATTCATATCTTCCATATATAAGTAGGTATATCTATGCTCCAGTTACAGATTCACTTTCTTTGCTGTGCAATTAACAAGTGCAATTGCTGGCATCATTCCGACTTGATATGATCTTACGGTATAATAAACAATTGAGCTCTCCGGTTGCATTCCCTATTGTCCTCCTTGAAATTCTCATTATTCTTCTTCTACTTCCGCATCCTTTGTGGTTGCTCCTGGGTCATTCCGCTCATCAATTTTAACATCGCTGGACTTTTAATGTAAACTTATTCCACTTTCGTGTGTGTATGCATGTATATACGTTGTATTCAACATCAATAAAACATCAATAAAAATCGGTTTTGTTAACAACACTTTTATAAAAAAGAACGCAACGTTACGACGGTTGGGTTACACATATATATCCATATATAAGTACATAAGTCTGTCTAGATATCTATATATTTTGTTGTATTCATAGATTGTATGTCTATATATATATATATATATACATTTATATTAACAACACTTAACACACAGAAATGCTACATGAAGATGTGTGTGTCCTCAGGATGCGGAATGTTCAAAAATTTAGTAGCTCCTTTTTGTGTGTTTTGGGGTTTGATTTCTCGATTGATTTTTGCTTCACAAATTCTAAAAATTTCACATCACAGCCAATGGATACTGACGATGGGACGCATTTCCTCCACTCCTGATCCTCCTCCTCCTTCTCCTCCTTCGGCTTCCTCTGCTAATTTTCAGCCGGGTGGAAATGATGTTGATGATTTTGCGGATGCTGCAGATGCTGATGAGAGGTGGCAACGATTTTTTTGCTGGCGGCCCCAGCAAACTAACAATTTGGGGGCCTCTGTTATCCATCTGGGAAGTTGCCAGGTCCCAGCTGGAGCATGTCTCATTTGGGCTCCTCAATGGTCTGCCCGACCACTATGATGATCACAATGAATACGGCCAGCAGGACGAGGATGCAGCAGATGGCCACGGCCACCATGGCGCTGTTACTCATGCGGGAACTCTTTTTTTTCTTCCCTTAGTGGCTCACTTTTCAAATGGAATCGATGGCTTCTCTATCTGTATTTGTGATTATTTTTTTGGGGAGAAGAGAAAGTGAAGTGGGAATTTGCATATTGACAGTAACTGCGATTGAGATTGCTTGGCTGTGCACAGTTGAGATTATCGGTCGATCCACTGGGCCATCACTTGTCATAAATCCCCCGACCTACGAATGGCACTGACAAATGCCATAACCACCACCTATCGCCCAACGCCCACCGTCCACCGCCAACAGAAACAAATTGCCTGCCATAAATTGCGAGGCCTGCCTATCAGCCGCTCGACTGTGCATGAAATGCCCGACAGCCTGTGGACAGCCCAAAACTTGTCACCTCCAGTGCGTATGTGCGATATCCTTCCACCCTACCCAATACTCAGCACAGAGCTCCCAACTCGCACACACACACACGCACTTCATCAAGAGTGTCCTGATACGAGTGGGGAATTTGGCCAAAAATCACAACCCATAAGGGCGAGCCGAGCTGTCCCAGGGAGTCCTTTGTCTGCCAGTGACACATGATTAATGCTGTCCGACCGGAGAGTGGGTCCTTGCACTTCCCGCCAGCTGAATGCAATTTCAAGTGTCTATTATCCTGTCTAATAGCTGCTGAGCTGTGCTGCTCATCTGCCGTCGTCCTGACGATAATTGCCAGTGCATTATGAGTTCTGACATGGCAGCTCGGGCACACGACACGTATACTTAATTATCGGCGCTGTTCGCCAGTCCAACACGAGGGGGAAAATTCAATTACATCGAAACAAAACTTGACAAGCCATCAATTCGATTCATTGAAAAATGAAAATAAAACATAAAAAATATATCGAATTGATTGTATGAAGGTCCCTCTGCAGTAGAAGAACTGTGAATTCTCTAATGAAGTGGGAAAAGGACACATAAGTTTGTAATATGAATTCATGAAAGTTTATGAGTCGACGAGAAATAGAAATGAATAACTTTTTCTACTTAGCATTGACAATAATTTGAAGTCTTATTTGATAATTTTAATCTGTACATTTTATATAGAATATAATTATCTTTAATATTTCTTTGTATTTCATTTTTAAATGAAAGAAAAAATATTTTCTATTTATTAAGCACTCAACCAAACCCGAAATATCGAAGCTCGTTAAAAGAGTATAAAAGCGTCAAATAAATGTTCACGTTTTTCACTGTTTTTCTTTTTGCCAATGTGAAAATGGCTAAAACCATTGAAACGTCGCTGACATTGCTGGCCAAAACAGGAACCAGACGGCCAACAACCGCTTGGAACTTTTGATAAGTTTTTGCAGTGCCAAATGGAAGGTGAACGGAATTGAATGTAAAAACTAATGCAGACCCAGTTCTCGCACAAATGGCCACAGCTGCTGTCAGTCGTTATCAATGGCAATGGCAATGGCAACACGAATTCAATTCGAGGGGGCCAAAAGGACAACAAATTCACAGAGCTTAAAGGTTGGAGGAGAGGTCTTACTTTAAGCTAGCACTTGGGGGTCCACTTGCTGGGAAATGGCCTTTTAATTAAGCCGCTCACGCAAATAATTTGGCCTTTCCCAAGCATCAAGAAAGGAGCTGCTGTCAATGTTTGTGGCAGTTGCCATTTCTCCATTTGATTTTGACGCGCACTAGTGGCTTCCCCGCTGTGCAAACTCTCGTTCAAAAAGGCTTCGCTATTTAAATATTTATTTTTATTTATTTGGGCCCATTTGTCTGGTCTGCGAGTGCGTTTAAAAAAGCTCTAAATAAGCCAGAAACTAACTGGCTTTTAGGGCTTTAGTACGCCTCGTTTTCGTGACTCAATTGCTCTTTGTTACTGTCCCTTTGAATTGGTCAATTAATATTAATGAAATGCTCGTCTTCCGCACTTCGCGCGATCTCATTTCACCTGTTCTGCTGGGTCGTGCATAAATTATGCTTTCCTGTCTGCCTTTATTTTCCCACATACACCTTACATGTACATCATTTGACCGAAAAACTTTTAAAACTTCCCCTTGCCATTTTTTGCCAGGAGGCGAATTATGTTGTAATAAGTCAATTTATCAGTTTATTTTTAGCTTACACATGTAAGCCGCGGGCGCATCAATCAAATTATGTTTGCCAAGCGGTAGGCGTAAAATTAAATGAAATGCAGTTACCGACCGGCCAACGAGTCGTATACGCAACCTGGCCAAGTACTTGACTCAATTGCGTGCGCTTGTATTTTATGGCTGACGATAAAAGGCCAAAATGATATATTTTATATTTGTTTATTGCCAGCTTTTTTGGGGAAATATTTCGACCCACGTCAAAAGGATATCCGTGGGCTGGGCTGACGGAGTCTCTTGAAAAGATTTACAACACATTGCAGTGACACATATTGTTGGTCCGTCAGAGGCTTCCATTGTCTATGAGTCTTAATTAAATTAGCGCCAGAAGGCGACGAGCCACAAACACAGATAAACGGAGATGGGCCAAGATGACAGGATACTAGAATACCCTCGTATCATAACATCTCAAGAAAACAAAGGAAATGCCGAGGAAAGAAGCTTGTCACTGCCACGCTGTGTGAGCGTTTGAGAGTGTGTGTGCGTTGAAAGAAATAAAATAAATTTTTGCAATTTCGTAAGTTTTATGCGCACATTTGCAAAATTTGTTTATGCTGGCGAAATGGAAAGGACTGCGGGAGTGTGAGAGGTCATAGAACAAATGGGCCATGACGTGGTGGTGTTGGTGCTGGCCACCCCACGGGATGGGAGTGGGGCATGTAAAGGGAAGAAAAAAGGGTGGAACAGCTCCCCAGGAGTGCGTAAGCAGCGCACATCGTTGGCTGCCAGTGACGTTGGCAACATTTCTGCGTGTTCTCGTGTGCGCTGGCACATAAATTCAATTTGTTTCTCCAGCGAATCGTTGAAGGGTTAACGCTAGCCCAACTGCCAGGGAAAAAAAATTTGAAAAAAATTATGGAAAATTGCACAAGTCGTTGAGAAAGGGGGGGGGGGGGAGGAGAAAACGTTTATGAAATTGCATGCAGAATTAAAGCCGCCAGGCGAATGCCAAGCGAATCCTTTGTCAAGTTCAACTGCACGGCGCGACCTTGGCAGATGCGACTCAAGAAGTCCTCTCCGCCGAGTGCCGTGTGTTAGTGTGATTGTGACTGTCTTTGTGGACCAGGACGAGTGATTATATGTGTATGTGTATATCAGGACAATAGCCGCATAAATGCTCGAGCTGTGCTTTAAAGCTGTCGCCGTGTTGTTGCGCTGTCTTGTGATGTCAAAAGTCAAAAGTGCATTAAAATAATTGCACTTGTTTAGGCGCCTCTTGGCAACTGCCAGCGACCAGTTCTGATTTATTTTACCAATACACAGACATATAGAGCTTCTTTCCATGTTAAAGCAAATAAAAATATAATACAAGAAATATAAAATCCCATAAAACAGTTTATCCTGACACCTATTAATTATAGTAATCACATTCATGAGAGGAAATTGCATGAAAAACCCACAGTTAAATGTTTTTTTTATAAACTTTTAGCAATACAATTGTAGCTTTTAATTAATTTTACAGGTTCATTTATTATGGACTCTGACAAGGCTTTTGTTTTAATTAAATTTTATTAATACTCGTAATCATTAATCGTCACTTAATGAGCTATTAATTTAAAAGTGATTTTAATGGTTTGTAAAAACATTGCACATTTTAAAAGTCAAATTCGATTAAGGCAGAAAATTACTAATGCATGTGTTTACTTTGTAAATTCTATTTTTGTTTTTATTTATTTAATGTTCATTGGGGAAATTTCTATCTGGACAGCTGATATATATTTTTGATCAGCTTTAAATTTAGATTGCAGTTGGAAATAGTTCGGAAAATTAGCGAAATGATAAATGATTCTAAAATAAGTATAGATGCATGAGATGATGAATTTAATTAAAAGAATTTGAGACTTTATCTTCTTCTATCGACTGTGCTTGTATGAGGAATAAGACCTCAAGGCTTCTCCCGGTGTACGTGTGAGGCTCACGTTTCCGCCTTCAACTGCACTTAAACTTGATTTCTGTGTATCCTTTGTCTTAGTTCCTTGGACAAGCGTCTGGGCCTCATTGTATCCCACATGAATGGGGGATTTGTTACCGTGTGTGTGTGTGTGTGGCAGAGGGAGAGTGGGTGTAACCTCGACACAGTAGCTGGTGGGTGGCCTTCTTTTTGGCCCGCTTCCTGACCCAGCTTGTTGCATGTTTCACGTTGGCTTTTATAGCAGGGAGATTTTTAAAGCTTACACAGAGATGCTCGACTCTGTCTCGTTTGTATCTCGTTTTATATATTCACGTATCACAAAAGAGATATTTTAATATGCCAAGGAACGTGCGACAAAGATTAATGAAATTCCCGCCTTAAAGCCTCATCTTTCTGGATAAGTGAATTCATTTCGCTTGTGAGGGCGGAAACAATGCGAATTTGTAAGCAGCACATCACCGCATTCAAAACGAAATACCAGTCTACTGACACTAAGATTCCCGGAAATATTGAAAATTCAAATTGGGTAATCAGCCATAAGGCCATCGAGTTCTGTTTGCCAATTCCATTAGGTATTAGAAATTAGGAATTCGCGAACAACGCTGAATTTCGGGTCTATTTGAATTGGCTTCCTATTGGTGTTTTATTTCCCCTCGTTCCGTTCTGGCTGATTCTGTTTATTTATAATTCGATTGGAAATGTGTTTGGCCAAAGAAGTTCATTTCGGATGGCGCCACCTCATCGCATTTTATGACCATTTGCGGTTTGTTTATCTTTCTCTGTTTAGCTTAATTACCGTGCTATTCCTTTCATATTTAATGTATCGGAAAGTTCTGCCTGCCCACACACAGAAACTCAATCGAATCGCTCTTTGAGTGCTCGATTAATGATTTTTATTGAAATCGGCATAGTTTTCGCTTGGCTTGCCCACGACGGTCCATAAATTCATAATGCAAGGGGGAAACTTTAGCTAGCCATTTGCTCTGTTCAGATTGATTAGAAGATTGATGGACCGACTGGCTGCAACTAAGTGAGAATGACTTCAACTTTGTGAACTACTCGTAATTGATTGGCTTAGCTATTTTCCTTTAGGGTTAGGGGTCATCTAAAAGGTTTGCGAATATTGTTTGATCGCATGCTGCATAACTTATGGCCCTTTATTGGCCAAGTTAATAAAATCTTAAAGCTCATAAGCCTTGGGCAAATTTAATTCCAGAGGTGGGACATCAAACGACGGTCCCTTTTTAATCAGCAAACTCATTAGCATCGTCCGCTAACTAAATACAAATTAAAGAAACAGCATCCACAGCTGGCGAAAGCCTCCCCCTTTTTCCTACGCTTTTCCTGCTGGTTGGTAAAAAGTTTTCACTTGGCAGCCGTCAAGTTGATGTAATGAAAAAGTTGCAGCATTTTTCTAACAATATTTTCCCAGCTCATATCACATGACATGGACACGCTGGCTACTGGAAAAAGCTGCTGCTGCAGAAAGCCTTCAAAACAACAAGCACTCGGCACAGGGCGCTAATTAGTTTCGAGTCGGTTTTTGAATAAAAAAATATTTTTTAAAAAACGTGGCTCATACGCAACGTTGGCTCGCAAAAAAATAGCAAAAACGGAAATGGAAAGAAATACTTTTTTTTAGCGAATGCTAACACAAACAGAAATAAATAAACACTTTCAATGGAAAACGGCCACGTCCTCCACCACAGTTTTCACCTTACTTTTCGTCGGGTCCAGCCGGCGGTAAAAGCGCTGGCAAAAGCGGAATCCTGACAAAGGAGCTAAAGGGAAACCATGTGAGAAACGGGTTAGCAGCCTGGAAGCGAAGCCAGTGCAGCTCATTATAAAATAGCCAAAGTGAAAACCCTATTTTCCGATTCGAGGGCGGGTCAAAGGTGCTGACTCCGAGTCCCAAAAAAAAAAAATTCACTTTGAGATCCCAACTGAAATTTTAACGATGCATATAAAAACCCGGCGACGGCAAATGAATAAATAATTTATGCGTAAGGGTCCTAAACACTCGAGTGGCTGGCAACATTATTTGCCAAGTTACTCTTTTCTCTTCCTTTTATTTTATTCGTTTTTTTTTACATTTTCCACACGTAGCAAATTTTATCTCTCTATTACCTGGCTGGCAGTGGCTTGATTTAGTGGCAATGTCTCAGCTACCAAAGAAAAAAGGGTTGAGTTTTCCAAGCCCTTCCGCTAACTTTTCCCATGAGTTGCTCGGTCGGGTTATGTTTGCTTATCACCTGGTTGGCCACTCAAACAGAGTGAAAAACGATTGCGGCCCTCTGTTTGCACATTTGGCACGTTTCAATTTCGCAGCGATTGCCGAACTGCATGCAAATTGCAAGCTGAATACCTTATTTCTTTTTTGATCAAATGTTTAATCTTTTTGGAAGTGGAAAAGTAACTTGGTAATAACGCACTTTCGATTAGTGTTAAACTATCTTCTTTAACTATATGTCTTATTACCAATATTTCCACTAAGTTTAATTATTATATTAAACTCTTATCTTATCTGGAATCTTCACTCTCTTTAAACAAAGTTGCAATTTACAAGTGGATATTCGTCTTAAATAACTGTGAGAAAATAATAGAAAGTTTTAGTGTTTTAAACGCGCTTTGTTTATAACAAAACATGCACAGAATTTATATTGAAACTTATTAAAAGCAATATTATAATGGGGAATATGGTTTGCATAACTATTTCACATTAAAGGAATAATGTATAATAACTATTAAGAAACGTGAACGGAATTCAAAGCTGTGCATTAAAAATAAAGTGTTTTCTTTTTGGTTTAAAATTACATATTTAGTAAATGGTTATATAGTAAGCCTAACCTAAGTTAACCATATTGAATATAGTTTTTAGGTTAAACCACTGAATAATCCTGATTTAAAAAAAAAAACACTCAGTTAGAAAATAAGCAATGGGTTCAGTCCTGTCCTAAATCAAAGTTGTCACTTGTCATTTTCAGGCGCTGCACGAGCGGAAATTGGAAAGTTCGCCCCAGACAGTGACTCCAATTAAGCAGGTGGCGAACAGGTGAGATCCAGCAAAAGTTGTAATAACTGCCGTGGACACATTTCCATCGCTATCTCCATCGCCATCTCCATCGCCATCGCCCCTTTTCTTTAACCTTTTCCGCATTTTTCCTGTGTGGGTGGGTATCTTGTGTGTGTGTGTGTGTGGGATTTTATTGCTGCATTGCAAACAATACAAGGGCCATGTTGTAAATCCCTCAACAATTGCCTGCCTCCAATTCGTTTTGTAACCTTTCGTTGCTCCAGAATGCTCTCCTGTGTAAGGACGTTCCAAGGAAAGCACTCAGGGTTACCGATTAGGAATATATGGCCATTGTGCATGTGAACTAATAACGCATTTCTATGGCTGCCTTTTGAATGGGAACTTCACTTCAACGTGAATTCATCTAACGCACTTTCGCTCAATGCAAATAATATCAATTTCACTGAAATGAGTATTTTTTGTTACTGCCAGATTCTAGGAATCTGAGTCAGCTCTTTACATTGACATTTCACGAACTCCCAAAGGGATAGGTGTCATGATTTTATGAAATTAACTGGAAATGCAATTTTGTCAACCAGGCAATAAAGGACTTTGGGGAAGTAATATAACGTGAACATCAAAGTTTGAACTAATTCTTTAATGGAGGGATAAAGTAATCATTAAACTCTTGATGGTATATAAGTTTAAAAATGGAAAGTTATAAATTGAGATAGCATAGCTTTATAAATTAGAATAATTAGCAAACTTCGTTGGACTTAATGTTCACACATTCACATTCAGCACTCAAAAGCATATAGTTTGAAAAACTTCATTTAGATATACAGCTTTCTGATATGGAAGGCTTTCATATACTTTAGTGTTTCATTTTAAGCAACTAACTGAGGGATGATACAATTTCTTTAGCTTTGAAGGCTATATCCACCAGATGTTTTCCTGAGACGATCTGCCAAACCCCTTTCCATCCCATTCGATCACCATAACTTAAATACCCCACTCCACAATCCAAAGAATATCTCAATTGTGCACCCGAGCCAAGGCAATTTCAAAGAAATATGTAAATCAAGTTCCATTTGAATATTTACGTCTCGCAGCCGAGGGCTTTCTCAATTGATTTGTAATTCACTTTTGTGTTGAACAATTCTGCGCTAAGCTCTCCGCTTTTGGCAGACAGCTTCTTATCACCGGGATTTTGGATAAGTTTTTCTTGACACCGAAACGGAATGGTTAAGCGAACTTAAATATGCAAACTAAAATCCGGAGCGATAGGGCGGAAAAACACAAGACCGTTGGCAGAGGTTGAATACCGGGAAAAGTGCGCGCGTTGCTGGGAAAACTGTTTTGTGGGTCCTGTCGCACGATGCGATTAATGACGCGATGCGATGCTGTTTTGAAAGCTGGTGGTAAGCTGATTCTGGAGCTGGTTGAATTGGCTGAAAAGCGAGCTGCGTGTTTGCCGCACGGCCGACAGAAATCGACTGAACGCATTCGGCTGCTGCCACGGCATTTAAATGGCAGAGAGAGAAGCGGAAAAGTCGGAAAAGTCAGAAAAGTGAGCATAAACGAGAGAGAGAGAGAGCAGCCTGCGATGACATCAAGTGAAAGCTCTTTCATTTGAATCTCGAGGCGGTTAGCCCTCCGCCAAAATACAACACAACTGAAATAAATCAAATTGAATTTATGATTTCGTTTTTTTGTGCACTTCATTCTTTTTCTTCCATCCACCCAGAATCCTTGGCCCCTATGAGTTGCTGCTTGGAGTTTGTTTGCCCCTGGATTTCATTTCGCTCCAGCTCAATGAGCCGTCGATTCTGTTTGTTCGAGTGGCCAACGAGCTCTTTAATCGCCCATCCAAAGCCGCCACTTGAGACAGCTGGCAGGTGGCAGATTTCAGGTGAAAGATTTCAGGTGGCAGCCATCAGAGGCAGCCAAAGCTGACAGCTGAGAATCTTGTTTGACTTGGGCTTCCGCTCATTATGCTCCTTTTGGCCTCTTTGTCCGTATAATTGCCGCCTTGAAACCAGAGGCTTCAATTTAAATTGCCAACAAACTTGGCGCGCTTAATTTTCGATTTCATTTAATTTGGCGAAAATCTCATTAGGCCGAGGACCAACGCAAAATGTCGCCCAAGATAAATGGCAGAGTGTGTATTTGGACGTGGCATCGAATCGCAGATACTTTGACCTGTGCCTGGGGCCACTGGCGTCTTTGACTTTCCCTGCTCCCGCCATTATTGGTGGTCTTCCCTTCGTCCGGCATGCCAAGTCAGCGATTTATTTGGGGCCAAACAAAGGCCGGATAACCCAGCAAACATTCGCTAACCAACTGATAAGAGGAGAGGCTTCCTTTTGGTAAAATGATAACATGAATGTCCTTAAAGCGCAGGCGCGAGCTTTTCCGAATGAAAGAGAAAAATCCAGAGAGAAAATTGGATGGGAAATCCACTGGGTAAACTGATAAGAAAGCAGACTTCTGGTGCCTGCATCTGCGGCTTCAATTGTCTTTAATCGCTGCTCAAATGTCGATGATGATGGGCAATGTCCTGGGGGATGGGGCGGAAAATTGTGGAGCGCATAGCTGGGGGACCTTTAACGAATTGTCATTGATTTCTTTTGAAATGGCGCCGCTTTTGTTTGCCTTCGCTTCTGCCACATTAGGCAGCCGAGCAGCGTTCCCCCCTCCCCCTCTGATTATTGCAGCTCTGGTTATCGGGCAATGATCACAAATTGAATTTACTCCGGCGGCAGCTTGTCTTAAATAATTATGACCGCGTTTAATTAATAAGTTTTGCAGGCTCAGGCAACAACAACAAAGGACAGCCAGTGAGGTTCCCTTTGGAAAAGGGTCTAACCAGAATATGCTGTTATTGTTTTTGCTACTTGGAAGCAATTAAGACCGCCCAGCGCATTGTCTTCTAGGCCTCAACCTCGCTTGACCCCAACTTTGTTGGGAAATTTTGCCTTTTGTGCGTGCTCTGAAAAATGAGCAGCTCAAATGTAAAAAAATATAAAACTGTCACACAAAGAGTTTGGTAAAAAAAAAAGAAAGATGAGGAAAACGTCAGATCCGGAGGGACAGGGGCTGGGTGCCGGATTGCTTCCTTCCTGACGGGGACGCTCACTTTTGCCGGTCATTAAATTTTTTCCATTGCCTTTGGCAGTCAATACATATTTGGCTGCGTACATAAATAATGAGCTCAGTTGTTGTTTGGCCAGATTTGCAAATGTTCTTCGACAGTTTCAATTATTTATTTACCAACTCAAATGGGTACAGTGAGCACTCGGTGGGGTCTTTAAAACTCTCAGGATAAAACAAAACCCTATTGGACACTCGAGTCTTGGCAATTAGAATGAAGGAAAATTGTTTTACATGAGTTGCCCAAGAAATATAGTTCACCATGGAAATTGAGAGGGAAGAACTTTTGCACAAGTTAAGAGGAAAAACTAACAATGGTTCTCCATAAAAATTTGTTGTGGTTTTAATGTTTCGTCATTAAGCTACTATAAAGTTGGGATTGGGGTCTTAAGATATATTTTATGTGTCGGTATTTATTATATAATTATTACTCGAGTCCTTTTCTGATGGTTAAAGACTGCGTTATTATGTTAAAAATAAAAACCAAAAGATTAAATTAATGGAAGTTTTTCCTCTTACATTTCTGTCTTTGGGAATGATAGTGTTTATTCGTAATAAAAATTTAAACAATGTTTATAGCCTCGTCTAAGGTAAACAATAAATGATTTATCCCACCTCTTTATTACCATATAATAAAGGCTATTAAAATGAGTGACTTACTTACCTGCATAGAATAAAGGCAGCAGATTGAAGATGATAACCAGCGGAAATATAGAGCGTGCAAACTTTTGCATATCCATAAGGATGCCGAATGCCGGAGACGTCGTAGTTGAAGCATTGGAATCCTTTGCTGCGGCGCCGTGTTGAAAGAGCTTTCGTTGTTGTTTCGTAGAGTCCTGACTGACTTTGGAAGATAGGCGTGATAGGCAAGGGCTCGTGGTGATACAATCCTGCGCCGAATTCCCTGAAGAAGTGGCCAAAGTAGCAGCAGGATCAGCCACACATTGCTGTTGCTGGTCGACAGGGGGAGCAGCAGTATTATGGCAGGTTGCAGCGCTGCCGGCCAAAGGATATCGCATCCTGTACTGGGTGTTTTTGTTGCTGGCAGAGATCTCATCTGTGGTCCAGTATTGCCGACATTTGCTGGCTGGTACATCATCTGTTGCTGCAGTTGCTGTTGCTGATGTTGATCCTGTTGCCCTTGTTGCTGTTGCTGATGCTGCTGCTGCCGCAAGCGTTGACTGGCATAATGTTGCTGCTGTTGCTGCTGCCTCTGATTCGTTTTGTGTTGATGTGTGGCACAGAAACGTATCGCCTTGAAATTGCTTCCGTTTGCTGTTACAGTTGTTAGTGTGTTGCTTTTGTTGTTGTTGTTGTAAAGGTTGTCGTGTTGTTGTTGTTGTTGAAGAAATTGTTGTTGGTGTGTTATAGAAATGTCGTATCTGTGCTGAGGCCATGTTGTGCCCTGAAATGAGATTTGAAAAGGCAACAATGGCATGAAAAGATGTTAAAAACCAATAAGTATATAGTGACCATTCAAAAAGGGACAAATGATGCTGGCTGCCATACAGTTTTGATAATCCAATCGCTTTGATTATCGATTCCTTGTTGGGAGGATTACACGCCACAGGGAAACGGACAGCAGCATCACAAAGCATTTGGGTCTTCTTGTCTTTTTAATCAATTTTCCACTGGCACGCCCATTCGGTTAACGCCGTCGGGCAATCCTTTTGCCGTTTTTTTTACAAGCTGTCAAATCCCTGACTCCCTTTTAAAGGGTTTCTGGCCAGGGGTTCAATTCTTAATGTTTACTTTTCAATGCTTTCTAGAGGTTTGTGTATTTTATTTACAATGAAAAAAATCTCAGGATGGAGAAACTCGAATGATTTTATTTTTATGCTCTTCACTAGTAATTTACTTTTGTTTTGATGCTTTAAAGTTTTTGCCATTTAATATGAATTTATTTCTTGCTCATCAAGTATACGCAGTGTATATGTATTATAGCAAAATGCTCAAATTTATAGCATACTTTACAGAGCTTTTATTTTACATCTTGTAAACAAAACTTGTAAAGGAGGCAAAACATTTCAAAGCTTACATCCCAAAAGCTTCTAGCTAAGTTACACACGACATTGAAGTTACATCTACGTATACGTAATATCCGTGTAACTTTAAGCAAAAAGCTTCTACTGTTATAGAAATTAAACCAAAAAGCTTGAAGAGACATACACGCATACAGCTATGACTCTCTTAACAAGGAAATGATAAGAAATTGACTGAAAGTTAGCATTTCCTGATATACATTACTCTGTTAGTATTTAGCTATCTAAACGGAGTTATAGTGAGTTATTACCATGCAACTTTTATCCCCAAGAATCCTTCGAATAACTACGCCCCTGTGTCGCATACACATCCCTCATTTGCAAGCCATAAAAATATGCGAAATAATAATAAATAACCTACAAGTACACTAGATAAGCCCTTGGCGAATGCCACGCCCATTGGGTCAGACCAGGCATTTATCAAATTTCCGCCACTCGAAATGTTTTTGGCCGCAATAACAGACGCCGAAACAAGTTTGCTACCCATCAACCAACATATAGCCCTCTGCTCGTTGTAGTTGTAGATTACAGACGTTGATAATAAAATAAAAATTGCAACAATAAACGCGTAGACATCATGTCTATGGCAGTCCTCGGCCAGATCCAGCAATCCAACAGCAACGCCCACACGTAGCACGGAGCCATAAAGTGCTCGTAATCAACGTGAAACTGCGACTCACGCACACACGTCTATTGCCGGATGTGTGATGGCGAACTTGTGCACTGAGAAAAAAGATTGATGTTCCTAATAAATTTATTTGATTCTCCTTTTTTCTTATTATTATTCATCGTAATTTATCAAAATTATTAAAAAGTTCCCAAGGTAGTACTGTGAAATGGAAAGAAACTTCTAAAAACAGAAAGAATTGCCTGGGGATAGATTCATCGGAATTCCTTGCTTAAAGCAGGAAACACTTAAGAGAAATATTGAAGAGTTATTTATAGTTCGACTTTGCTGTGTCTCCTTCCCAAGCTGTGATTTTTCCCCTAGTGTATGTTTGCGTGCGTCTTTTTGCCAAATGTTGGCAACCGGACCTCTGATAGCCGCTGGTCGGTGGCTTTTCCATTTTCCCAACGAAAATTGTCTGCAATGCTGCACTAATGTCATCAGGGCGTATGCGTAACTAGGTGAATGTCGAGTTTGTGAGTGTTGGAGTGCTGGAGTGCTGGAGTTTTTCGTTTTTATTGTGGAGTGGAAGCGGGAGAAAAAGCAGAAGGCAGGACTGGTTTTGGGTGGCTGAGTGGTGTTTTCTGTTACGTTTCAGCTGTATCCATTAATTCCGGGCAGCTGGCAGCAAAGGATGTGAGCTCATGTGTGTATCCTGCTGAATAATTAAGGAGGCTGGCAGGCAGGCAGGACGACTCGACTACGAATACCAACCGAACTGTCAACGCAGCGAATGCAGAAACATGGAGCTGCCGCATAATTGGAAATTATTCGCTGCACTCGGGGAGCTACTGTAAAATGCTAATTGCAGTCAAAAGTAATAGCCACTGTGGCCGCAGGAACGATGCAAATAAATTGCAATTTGTTGCCGCTAATGTTTATTCAAATGTTTGCCCTGTTCTCCATTTTTGTTTGCACTTAAACAAACAAACAAACACACACCTATATATACCGACACCTGCGGCTGACCTGTTTCTGTTTTTCTCGCAATTAGTCAGTTGGTTTGGCGCTGAGATGGGTCTATACCTTCTGACCCGTATCTGTGGCCCAGCTAATTGTGCACTTGGCCAACGGTTTAATGAGTGCTCCTCCTCGTCGTTCAAAGGCAGCGAATGCGAAAATAATAAAGCCGGCGAAAATTAAAAGCCAGCCAGAGCCAATTAGAAGCGACTAAAGCGCAGGAACCACTTCAAAGCGGCAAAAAGTGGAGAAAACGCAGCAAAAAAGGGCTGCCACAGCGCAACTGACTTCGTGTATTTCTGATACCCTAACAGATGGTCTTTGAGCGTAGTTTTCTTCCAGGCAATACTTTCATAACTGATACCTGTCAAATAAATTATAATATTTTGCAAGGGAACTTTGTTATAATTAGAGAAATATAAAAGTTCTTTAAGTCTTTCAGCTGAGTAATGTCCCTTTGCATTCATGTACAAAGTCTAACAAACTTGCCACAGCTGCATCTGAGTTTATATTTAAGGTTTCTCCCTCAGCCGCAATCCTCTAAGCGTTGCAAACACTCCAAAATAGTTATTAAACCCTCGGCAAGGGCTCTGAAAGCCCAGCAAATGGATGGTGGCTGAAACAAATGGCGCTCGATGCAGCACAAAAAGTTGCCATCTACAGCAGGGCAAAATCATCATCATGCTCGTCCTCATCATCATCAGCAGTGCATCAGCAACAAAAAAACAGAAATGGCAGCATTCTACACTTCAACGCCGCGAGTTGGTGGCATAAATTTAGCCATCTTCTGTATCTGTGCATCTGCAGCCATACTCCAGATACAGATGCAGATATATATATATATGTAAAGATGCATTTGCATTTCTGATGTAGCAACAATATGCATTCACTTGGTTGATTAACATTCTGCTTGAATTAATGCCTTAAAGTCGCCTGTCTGTGGCCAAACACATCCACAAAGGCTGTCACGCGTTTTTGTGCATTTCTCTGTGAAAATAAAATGCAGGCGTGCCTTTGCCTTTAGTTGCTAACTGCTAGCTGCCGCGTTGCAAAGGGAACTTCATCATCGTCGTTGCCGGAATGGAAATTAGCCAGGACATAGAGCCTTGTAACCGTATGTTGCTTACATGGCAACCAGCAAACCAGCAACCGCAGTGACAAATTGCAATTTAAATTTGGCTTTCGCGGGTACACATACACTCAGCACCATTTAAGAGCAACATCTGTGTGAGTGTGTGTGTGCTCATTACGAGTCACAATTATTTGTAGTTTTTAATTAGAAAACTTAGCTCGTCGCCCTGTATATTTCTATGGTCTCTATTCCTGTCGTCATCCTCATCTGCTTGTGCAACAACGTGCACTTCAGCACATCAAAATGCTTTCATGAATACGCAATGCGCTTGTTAATAGTTCTGGGCATATGCGGCGTATGCGTAATGCATGATTTATGCACCGCCTCTCTGTTTGCATGCGAGTGTTTGAGTTTGAGTTTGACTACTAGTTTGTGTATGTAAATAGCTATGTGCATATACAATTAATCAGCCAAAAGGCTTAACTTGTTGAGCTGCACGTCAGGCCAATCAAAAGTCCTGCACTTGATTAACTTTATAATTTATTGTTAAATCTTTCCTAACAAGAAAGGTGGGAAACTTAAGGTTTTATATAGATTTTTAGCTAGTTTTAAATTCTTTATTGAAATTTGAGGACAACTCACCATATCGTCTGCATTTAGAGCGTTAGGGTACAACACGTCCTAATCACGGAATCTTCTGAGTTTCTGCAAAGAGAAGAGCGTTGGAGAAGTCTGTACAAGGTGACAGGCAAAAGGCAGACGGTTGCCAGAACTTAAGCTCAACTTTAGCCCAGTTGCCTTTGCATTGGCATGGTGGGGATCCCGGGGATCCTGGCAAACAGCTGGCAGCGCTTAAGTAAAAGTTACGAGCAAAACATTTGCAACTGCAGCATTAATGCGACTTCGCCTGGAAGTTGAAAAACTTTCCAGCAGGCGTGTGGGCGTGTCAAAGAGATTGTAAAGTATACACCAAATAAAAATACGAAAAAAAGGAGCCGAAAACGAGCAAACTTTGCAGCAAATCAATTTCGTAGCAAACTAAATTAAACAACGACAAGCAAAAGCAGCTGCCAAATAGATAAAAATGCCAAACACACGTGCCAGAAAAGGGGGCGTGAGGGTGGCGGCAATGTGTGAACGGGCAGGAGGCAAGGGGGTTGGGCACGACAGGCGAAGCCGCAAACAAATTGTAAAAATGTAGGAGAGCGCCGAGAATCGCGCAAAGGCATTTTGCCATTGGCAGCGCCTTGAGTCGAGTCCCAGAGCAATTTATCATCTCTATGTTTAAAATTTATTACATTTATTTTATGTTGTTCTGGCTTCCTTTTTTTGTTTACTTTTAACTGTTTTCCTTGCCATGGTTTCCCCTTTTTTTCCCTCTTTTTTTTTTTTGGTTTTTGTGCGTGTCCGTGTCTCAGTTTGTGGCAGAGCCAAGTCAAGTGGATAAAGTGGCGGAGGCGGCAAAGAGTTCTGCCGCTGTCAGTTGAGTTATAGCTCTCGACTTGGCCCCACTCGGCTCTTGTAATTGAATTTATCGCTGTAGCAATATTCATCAACGTCAGGCACTATGTGGCTATATACGGGATATAGCTGCAAGGAGCAGCAGCAGCAGGACTTCAGCCGAAGGCCTTACAAATGCCCGGCGATCAAATTGAAGTGCCAAAGATTACGCCACGCCTGCAGTTGCGCATACGCAGCGTGTTCCACTATGCCAAAGCAAACTCAAATTGAATTACTCGATTCGAAAACCAAGAGAAAAAACCACCCAATGCCAACAGTCCATGGTCCATGCCTCATAGTCCATAGTCCATAATCCACCACCCGAAAACATCCGAATCCCCGTATCTCTCATCCGCAGAGGGCAGCGGTGCCAAATTGCTTTCGATAACAATTTCCTGGCAAAAGCTTTTGTTTCCCTGGCAGCTCATGCCGCAGCTGCAACAAAATCCGATTAGAATTCCTGCACTGCCAGTCAGCCAGCCTGCCACGCCCACATCCTCCCACGACCCCATATCCCTTCGTGTGCGTTAAAATCAAATTGTTTACGATTGCTTCTGTTGTTGCCGGGCAAACAATCAGGATACATAATCTATAGTGGAATATACCGACTTTTGAAATACCTAATGCAGAAAATTGCCAAATATTTGCCGCAGGTTATAAATGTTTTTGGCCCGTTTAAATATATAACAAGTTTCTTTTAAGAAAATGTAAAATATATTTTGTAAAATATATTGTTTTAATGATTTGCTTTGAGTAGAAATAAAAACTATTACAAGTGTTTTTGCCTCAATCAACTTGAATTTAATTTGACTTTTTGAGCGGCAGGGACCTCATTTTCGGTCAAAGAAAACCTTCCGATAGTTTAACCATAACGAACCTTTGCCAATTTGTCTTTAGAACCAGCATAAATATTTAAGTATTTTTAAATTAATCATTTAATCTCGAGTCGTGGGCCCTAACAGCTAGTTCTCTTTAAGTAATCCGTTAAATTTAGTATTGTATACTAGATTTAATTTTGTTATGTTAAATAATAAATAAAATAAAGTGTAAAGTGTAAAGTTAAGTTGGAAGTGCTTTTACGTCTCGTAGTTTACATATTCTAATATTCATTTTGAATTTATTAATACAAAATAATCTAAGCCCTACTTACAATAGTGGCTTAGTTTATCATCAATCTTAAACACAATCCTTCTAATACCTTTCAAGCCCAAGTGTACTTCTACGAAACGTTTATTTTCCTGTACAACTTATTTGGATTTACCATAGGCCTTTGTTTCCTTCAATTACTGCATGAAAAACTACCGAAAAAACCCCAAATCCTTAGCAATGCAAAAATCAATGAAACTACGGAAGTGGCCGAGGCTGGGAGAAGGGAACTTTTCGATTCGTTCTGCTCGTGAAATAATCATGATCGAGTTGACTGCACATAAAATATGCATATGCTGCAGTGGCCAACCGATCCGAACTCGATTCACCGCCAGAGCAATGCAATTACCGGCAGTTGGACTAATGAAACCAATGCCAAGTCAGCAAATTGAATCAACTGGCAGTGGAGCGAGGATTGCAGTGAGCATTTCGACCCAAACATTTAACAAATCGCATTTAATTTGAGTGCAACTTTTTGCCGCACTTCGGCGGCAGAGAGCCTGTGCGAAATGGAAATCGCGTGCAAACTCGCTGACACGGATGCAAACTGCTGAACTAATTGATTGGCATGTGGAATTCATTTCATTGTTACACTACGAAAATTCATTTTTCAAAGAGGGTGCTGTGGCCTTCAGTAGCAATAGTTGTTAGGATTAGCTGGTGGGGTTTCAATGTTAAATGGATATATCTTTTTAAACATTCACAAAAAATGCTACAAATTGTTTCTAGTAACTACAGCAAATACTATTTTTTTGCAGAAGAGGAGGAAACATAAATCTATTATATCAATTTTAAGTTTTAGCAATTAATGTCACCTTTTTAAATTAAATTATATTCGGCAAGTGTATACACCGCTGCAGGCTGATGAAAACCAAATTGAATTGACCGCCATCGGTCAGGTGCAGAATGCCACCTGTTTTGCTGATTGTCAGCTTAATGAAACAAATACAAAGTTGGCAACGAAACCCCTGGAGCGACGGCAATCAGCAAATCAAATTTCGAATCAAAAGAGAAATGCATATCGATTGCAGCTGTCAGTTGCACATGCAATTGTGGACTTGGACTCGGATTCGGATATGGATTCAGATGATGAATGGATCCGTAATGAGTGTTATTAGGCGGCGTCACTCGCACTGACCGTCGGACGATTGGACAAAAAGCTGACGATATGGATATGGATGATTCTCGATTGCCGTTTCCCTGCCCTGCCCCGCCCTTTTCGTCGTTCGGCCAGCTGACAGAGCATGTGACAGGATATGTCCAATTCAGAGCGAAACTGAAGCCACGTAGAATGAGGCTGTGTGTGTGTGTGTGTTTGAGTGTTTGCGTCCTTGACAGTCGGCATAATCAATCCACTCGGCTGACACCATGTCCTTTGTGCTCGGTGCATTCGTGAAAATTGAAAAAAAATGTGCACTCTCCCAACGCGGGCTGACAACGCCATCCTGGGATCCCTGCCAGAGTTGCGAGGCGGAACGGAAGGAGGGATAGAGGACCTAGCAGACGTGATATATGCTTATGGCCACCGTTGCCAGGGCGGATGCAACATAAATTATCAAAGTGCAAGTTGCAAATTGCTTGGCCTTCAGCCTGCGGCACGAAATGTGCACATAATTTTAAATTTATTACGAATTTACGTGCCATGCGATATGAAAGGGAATCCCGGAACACTAACAGAAAAAGGCCTCCACCTTCCTTAACTCGAACCCGAGTTACACTGGGAATAAATCTGATATCCGAAATTGAGATATGATGAGAGTAACATCATCGATATAAATAAGTAAGTAGTGCCTAATTCATATTATTGTTTTAGTTCTGAACTGATAAACTAAATTAAAGCTTCTGCTTAACCCTCTATTTTCCCTCAGTGCAGCGAACTGCAGTGCAGCCACATGCTCAGGAATCCATGGCACGTTGGGGGCGTGTGTCACATGGAAAGCAGGTGACACCCACGCCTCCACCCATACTCCCTACCAACCACTCGCCCACTCACCACCCACTCTTTACCCGCTTAAGACAAGCCAACGCCTGCAGGATGGCCATTGCTTTTGTGTCGACTTCCGTTGGATGATGGGAGCGACCACGCCCGGTGCCGCCTCCTCGTTTGTTACTGCTTAGAACACCCTTTTCTCCACCACCCTCGTTTCGATTAAATGCATCATTTCGCCGCATTTCAGATGCAGCAGCATTACCAGCAAAGCCCAAGCCACAGTCACCTAAAAGGATCTGAAAGGAGCCACAGGAGTCGAGGCCATCGCATTTGCCATCCCCATTCCTCTGGCTAACACGATGCCCAGCGGGCAACGCCACTCTTACCCGTTTCCCAGGCTCTACATTGAAAAAAGCTAGCCTAAGATAAAGAAATCAAAAATTAAAAAAGAAAACCTGTAATCCTGTAATTTTACCAGCTTATCTCGGAAGCTTTATACTCAAAAACTAAAAACCTTTAAAATTAAACACAATTTTCTGTATTTGCAAGTAATTTGTAAAAAATATGAAAAACTAAAGTTGGAAAGCTTTTGAATGGAAAAACAGAAAATAGGATTTCTAGTCCCAATCCTTATCCCGCTTTATTTTTTCCCTCAGTGCACCTAGCCAAGAATGTTGTGCATTTGGGCTTGCCTTTGTGTGTCCCTGCTCAGCGTTGTCCTGGCTCCTGCTGTGTCCTGCGCGCTATGCTAACAATCTTGTACTTCGGAGCTCGCTTGAGTTTAACTATTGACGTTGTTGCTGCTGTCATTGCCATTTTGCCGTTGTCCCCGGTAATGTTACACGGCTTTTTATACTCCTCGGCGACGGCAACGACAACGACAACGACAACAATAAAGCAGGTGAAGGATTCACATAAAAGTTGTAAAACTGATTTAGCCAGGACGTAAACGTACCAACATACATATACGAAGGAGACTGTGGACCCGACGACGACGATATTAAAAATCAAATCAAATTTCAGCTCAACAATTTTGGGGCCGAAACGAGATGACGGGATGCAACTTAATCCCAGGAATTTTAAAGACCTACAAGAACTTTAATCTGTGCTCATTGAGTGCAAACTTCTGAACTATTGTCGATGACTATTAAGAGCTGTTCAAACACTCGTTACACAATCGGATAATACGCAGGGCTGCATGGCTAAAAATCAATCTCTCTTTTTGGCACTTCGATCGATGCACTTTCCACAACGCCATCAAATTACCATTTTTGGGCCAGGCAAACATGGCCATTTCTTTTGTGCCAAGAATCTATTTGCTGCCGATTCAATAAGTTTTTGGGGCCCAGGGCCTCCGGCTATTTGGCAAGCCTGAGCTGCATTTCATATCAGTTGATTAGTGCTGCAGGGAGGACACGATGGCTGAGAAAGGAATGAGGACACAATGAGGCTGCCATGCCAAGGAGGAACTTTAATAATGGCTGAGACAGAATGGCAGTCAGACAGAAAGGACAGACGGACTGCAAATGAAATGCGAGACGCCAAATTAGTGCCAAGCAATTAGTTGGCGGCCAAATTGAAAGCAAATGAAATGCTTCAGCTCTCACAAAAGCCTGCTCCAAGATCTAGATCCACACCCAGACCCTAAGCAATTAGCCGCGACACCAGACCCCATTTTCATTTTCATTTCAACTCACACCCACCCGAAACCCATTTCCGACTAGCATTTCCATTCGCATTTCCTTGGATTCAGTACTCACGTTTATGCTAGTTGCATCGCATGGCATTTGCTGTTCCAGTTGGGCCATGTTCTTTCCCTGCTACATTTTCAGTTAATTGCTTCAGCTTGGCGACGAAGACGAGATCCTTGCTCTGCGCTGCAATGAAAGCATTGAAACGGGAATGAGGTTAGCAAGTGTATTTTGTATGACTAATTGCAATCAGCAATTGCAATGACAAGAAATTATGTTTCAAAAGAGAGGGTTCAAAAGGCGAACGAGACTGGCATTATAGAAATTATTACAATAAGTATGTTCAGGGAGTCTGTGATATTTAATTACATTTCATCTTACATCCAATAATGAAGCCATTATATAAGCTTCTCCATTGATTTATCAAACCTTTTAGAAGCTCATTTTGTTCTTCTCTCTGTGACTCTAATGATTTATCTGTTTGCAATTTGCATTTGCATATTATAAATGCATTTGACTGCATTCACATTAGTTTAAAAATCCGGATATTAAAACGATGCTAGCCTTATTTTCATAATATAAATTCTAGTTCATTTGCAAGTTTTGAAATTATTTATGTCCCAACGGCAGCTGCTGCTGCTGCTTACATCATCAATAATATATTTGCAATTTTTATGCGACTTCTGTGCTGCATTTCGCCGTATTCCACATGCATTAATCCATAAAACATTAGCTCCGAGTTGACCGAAACGAACCAATTATGGGAATCACGTACGAGTGTTTTGTGTTTGTCTGTGTGTGTGTGTGTGTGTGTGCAGAGATATAGATGGCCATAATTGGCCTATGACTATGCAAATTGCGACTAGCCGCAAAGTATGCCATACACAAATAGTTTAACCACAAATGGCATTAAAATGAAACACGCATCAACGAAAGTTAATTGGAACGAAGCCGAAGGATGTTTCGAATGCCGAAAGGCAAGGCAAACAAAGTCCTCCCACAGGCTTTCGTATCAATCACAACAGAGCACACAAACAGTTACAGATACGAAAAGCACCCAATCACACACTAACACACAGACAAAAGGAAAACTAAATTACAACCAATTTTTATTGCTATGAAAACAAAAGGCGCACCATATTATCACAAAATGGCGTTGGCAGGGAGGGCGGTGCGGCTTTCTTTTGGGGCGTGGCTGGCTGAGTATGTTCATAGGTCTGTTCGTCTGTCTATCTGTGCCAAGCGCACGTTTTCACACAAGGACACAATAAATGATAACACATAAATTCGCACACAACTTGCTCCTGCTGGAATGCGCATGTGTGTGTGTGTGTGTCTGCCGTATCGTTAAAAGTCAATTGTAAACTTGCACGCCCAAAGGCATTTTTGTTTTTATCAGAACCAAAAGAAAATAAAAAAAAATCTAGAAATATAGTTTCTTTGGTGTAAAATAATTTGGTTAGGTATTCAATTTTACGGGTTAAAAGGTTTACTTTAAACTTAACATTGTATATTTCTGATTTTCAAAAGTTAAACATTTCTTTTCTCTGCATAACAATACGCACACACTCAAGCAGCGGTGCTGTGACTAAGGCAGATCGAATTATAATGCAAAAAGCAACCGCCCCAACCTCTCCAGCTCCCCTTCCCTGCCCTTGCCACTGTTAACCACTCCCCATCCGAAGGAGCGCGTAATGCCACCTTATCAGTGGCATTCAAATCAGAGCATAAACACACGCACGCCACACGCACACACACACACATACGCTCACAATCTTGTCGAGAGGCGCTGCAGCCAAAGGAAAGCAGTGAAGCGGCAGCTGGATAAAAGTTACATTGACATTGCCCACCATTTGATGTATGAGAGTGTGTGTGGGTAAGAGAACGACATGGAAGAACATTGTGGTAAGTGAGAGAGCAAGAGATAGAGAGAGAGCGCCTGCGCTGGTCCAACTGGCTAACAACAACGCATAAGAGTCGCTGGGATAGACACGCAAAGAGCGGCACTCGCAAAGGATTTTCTTTTCATTTACCTCTCTGCTGAGCCGCCCTTTTTACTGTTATTTTTTCTCCTTTTTTTCTTCGGCAGAGCCGAGAAAAACGACGTTTTTGTTTTCGGCCAGGCTTGTTGTTTACGCTTTGCCGCATATGTCGTTGCCAATGTATTTAATTGTGAACTGCGCACAAAAGTAGGCAACGATAATTTCTGCTTACCCAGTGCCACACATCCTTGCTGTATATATATGTGTATATGTGTGTTTAGGGGCGTAGGTGTGTGTGTGTGTGTCAGCGTGTGTGATTGTCTCTTATTTATTTATTTTGTTTGCTGTTCTGGGCCTTTTACAGGCAGTCGCTTAATGACGTAACAATTATCTTTGGACGCATGCTTATGGCACTCACGGGTGCGCTTACTGCAGCCCGAGGTTGCCAATTGAAAATCCCACAAACACACACACACACGCCCATCTTATACATATATATACATATATGGTGTGTCACATTATGGCTTAGATGGCTCACATTATATATGCCTTATTGAAAACTTTTTCAATTATGAAACAGCTCCTTGGCTTTGGGCAAGTTGGGGGATTCCAGTCCATTAGCAGGCAGCGGAAGCTTAACTCGATGAAACTCTCTAATTGACCGCTCTCGCAGGCCCCAACCCTTGACCCCCGACCGCCCTCTTAGCACCCCATGGCCTAAACGTTTTGCAAATAAACTATTTTTTATTCATAAACAAGCAACAACAGCGTGGCATACTCTAAACGACCACTTAAGTGTGTTCCCCCAACAACAGCAGAAGCAAGTACAACATCAGTGGCAACAACGATGTGGCAAAGATGCAAGTCTTACACAAAGAGAAACAATAGCCACTGACACACATTCACGTCAGCTGACAGTCGTTTTAGTGATTTTTACACTAATTACAAGAAAAACAAACGAGTGTGTGATTACCAAGAGTGTTTTATGTTTAGTCAGGAAGAACTTTGTACCTTATATACCACAGAACTTAATGGTGCATTTCACATTTAAAATGTGAGAACTATTAATATATATATATTTTTAAAGTTCAACTGGTTATATCAACGGCACAAACATAAAATCCTGTATAAGTCTTTAAAAAATGCTTTAAATTGGAAATAGCATGTTCAACATTCTTGTTTTGGTTTACATTTGCTTAAAAGATATTAAATGATCTATCTCAGCTTTCAACATTTATCATTCATATCCGTTGAGAACGAAGAAAAAATATTTGATGAAGTTGTTTTGCTAAGTTTCCGACATTTTTGATTACTTAAGTCGAGCTGGGTGGTTATAAATTTGACGTCGGTTTTAGGAATCCCCTCATGCACTTAACCAGAACCATATTTTAGCCCACATTTCCCACTGTGTACACCACCCACTACTGCCACACATCCGGCGACATCGCAACGCCGTCGTCGTCGTCCAGAGCGCATGAATGGATGAATGAATCCCTGAATCGCCACTGGCAGCCAGACAAGCCAGCATGTGAGGGGCGTGGCCAGGACTTGGCCCCATTGTTGCTGCGGTGGCTGATGCCTCAGTTGCTGTTGCTGCTGTTGTGTTGGTGTTGCTGCTGTCATTACTCGACTTGGTCGTTCTGCCCCGTTGTTTTTGTTCTTGCTGCTCTTTGTTGTGGGACGCTGCTGGTGCTGTCGTTTTCATCTAAGTGCATGCGAAGAGCGCTCCAAAAGTTCTTTCTTTCATTCCACATTTCCCCGGTGTGTTTGTCCGTTTGTCTGTTTGTCCGTTAGTCTATTTGTATGTTTTTGTGTTTTTGTGTGGGCTGAGTGCATGGCTTGTTGCTGTTGCGGGGACTTCATGTAGCTGCTGTGCCATTTGTGCTTGATTATTTTTGCATGCAACTGCCAGAGTTCCGGGGCACCTGCTCATGACTAAGAGATGTCACCGTTGCTGCTGCTGTCTTTTGTCTATATATTTTTTCATTTTCATATGTAGTATTTGTGTTGGCTGCGGCCATTTGCAGGCAATTTATCTGAAGTGCGGCTTTGGTCAAAATGCTGCTGCATATCTCTGGGCGCTTAACCACCAGCACCTTGACACATTTTAGCCCATCGAAATCACGTAATGGGGCAAGGACCAGAAAATTAACCTTGAGCTGTCCATGCAAAAGAACACTTAACGCCCATCGATTGACAGACATTGCGGGGGGACATGGGGGGAGTGTTGGGGATGACACAGAAACAGACAACAAAACATTTGTAATTAAGAAAGTTTTCAGCTGAAAGGCACTTAAATGAAATTTTAATTTATTTCTAAAATGCTGCCATCACCAATAGTCAAGAGGGAGCAAAAGCAAAAAGGAGCTAAGCCAACAGGAAAAAAAATAGGAAAACACAAAAACAAAAGCCAAGGCAGCTGCAAAAGTTTTCCAAAGTGACAGGGACAAGCGATGAGAAAGGGAGAAAGGAACAGAGCTGAATGACAGACAGACATTTGTCGCTAGAGAAATTATCTGAGAGCCTGCGCGAGGAATAAGTAGGAGGTAGAGTTAAAGACGCCCAGCCGGAAAACCTATTAAATATTTAACCTTATCGCAGTCATTTCGACGGCATCAAGCCGGAAGTCTCAATGCGGCCAAGAAACCAAGCAATACCAAAAAAAAAACAAAAACAACAGGAAAACAACAATTGTCAGCGTTTTAAAAAGCGCCTTCAGGACACGCCGGCCCCATTATGGCGCCCCATGAAACGCTTAAGCCATCAACACAATGTTCGGTAATTAACCCGGCTAAATACGATACGACAGCCAAATTATGCCAGGCTCCGGCCAAGACGGAACGTGTGCTCCCTTAATGTCCTATTGCTCTACGTTGCTATTCAGCCTCCTTTGGGACGGGCACCTTTAACCCCCTATATTTAGTCTAATTCCACGTATTTATCTTTAGCCATCTTCGTTACCAAATAGCTACTACATTTTACGCATTTCTTTATCTAAAAACAGTAAGGAACTTTTGTTTCTTTAGTAAATCAAATGTAACTGCCAGTAACAGGGAGATTAGATTAAATATTACAACTTAAATACTAAGCCATTATTATTAGTTATTAATTCTTTTGGATTTCTGATCAAAATAAGGTAGCTTGAACTCTATTAGATCGACAAAATTTTTATTATTCTTTTCTTTTAATTTTTTAATTTTTTTAGAAAAGTTTAATTTATAACAGTGATCCTATACTTCAGTTTTTATCGGAGTTTATTATCGCTATTAAAATATTGCAATTTGATGGTGGCAAGTCTTGAGAGCCATTAACAACTGTGCAGCATTCTTATCAGCCACAGGATGCACCCCCTCCACCCACACATACATTAACCCACAAAGGACACACTACCACAAAGAGAGAGAGAGAGAGAGAGCCAAAGAGAAAAATTGCGTGTGTGTGGCAGGGTGGTAAAAGCACAGAAAGAAACAAAAGAGAAATGGATGTCTTGCGTATGTCTGTGTGTTACCACAAAATTGAGAGACGGTAAACAACGAACTCTTGACTCCTGGCTGATGGCTTTGGCTGTTGGCTGTCGGCTCTGGCTGTTTTGCTCTCAGCTGAAAACTCTCCGAGGCGACGGATACGAAGACCGAAAATCGCCCATTATCCATTTTTATTTTATCATCAATTTTATTACACACAAAGTAAAGAGGCGCAGCCGAGCAGCAAGTTGATGATGTACCAGGCCATCAACATCAATGAAAAACGCCAACAGCAACGACAACAACAAGACCAGTAAGGAGAAAAATTGGAGAGAAAGCGAAACGCACACATTGATACAAAAAGAGATGCTGAGAGACGAGAATACAAAACACACGCCCTTTTGGTCGGAAAAGCCAAAAACTGAACCGAACTGTCGACTTAGTGGCTAATGCTAATTCTAATTGCAGTCGTACTTACTTAGGGCTGCATCTGTGTTCAGGCTGCAGTCTGTGGCTCCTTATCCCTATGTCCTCTTACTTAGAGATTTGCGATGCTTATGCTATATGCTAAATGTATATATATATCCTGATCCAGGGACCGGGGCGAGGAATGTTTGTTGTTGAACACTTTCGTTTGCTTTGTATTTTTGTTGTATTTAATATTTAATATTATTATGTTGTATACTTTTTAGTTTGCACTTGGTTTCTTTACTTCTTATCTTGGCATTTTCACACTCGACGAGACACTTTCCTAGGGAAATGAAAGGATTTTGGGTTCCACTTTAGCCGGGGGTGATTATTATTATTATATTATTATTTGTATTCCACGGATCTTGAACTCCTCGCTGTCGGCTGGCAATCGGGCAACTAAACGCAAATCACCTCATCTGCTTACGGGCCATAAAATGTCTTACGAGTGCTGAAAAGGCACCTTAAGCAAATTCTCCTCAATTGACCGAACAATAAACTCAATTTGCATTGAGCTCTCTGCATTGTGAGGGTGCGGGTGATTGTGCTGGATTGCGCTTGATTGAATCAACAGCAAACAAGTGAACAGATTTAGATTCGGACACTTTAACTAGTCGCACTGGATAAGTGCGCCTAAGTGGGCCCGAGGAGAGCTCTATTTGCCTCTATTTGGCACTTATTCAATTGAGACATTGTGCGGACATTTCATTTCTCAAATGCGCCACCAGGAGCAAGTAATTATGTATGAGTATTTCGCCCAGGAAAAATACCAGTGTCCAGCTAACTAAAAGACCTTCAAGGGATGCTAAGTAGGTCGTCTTATAAGAATGCTCTATATTATTCTTTAAACTTTTTTACCCGTTTCGGTAATACTTTCTGAAGCTTAATATTATTTACTTCTACTTTAAAATTGTTCTTTCAACAGTTTAATTTGTTTGTTTTAATTTGTTTTAATCTTTGCAACTCTATAAATACCCTTTTTATCAATTTCTAATATTTAAGAAATGTAAAATCTTAAAAATTATCTCCTTTCCTTTTCTTTTTTCTTCTTTTTTTGCATGTAAATATGAATTCCTTTGAATTTCCTAAAAGTTTATTCTGCAAGTTTTTTTTATTTGATTTTTCTTAGCGCTATCCTTGCATTACTAATTAATATTTATTTATCTGTTAAAAACGTGTTTTTTTAATTCCTAAAAAAATTAAAACTGTAGTCCTTTTGTAACTACTTTTCTTTGATTTTCAATTATTTTTTTCCGCGTATCTTTGTCTGTTGTTGTGGTTGCTCTTTCTTTCGTTTCTCCTTCAGCTGCTTCTTCCTGCCTTTGCTCTTGTTGTTGTTGATAAATTCGGATTTTTTGGGAGCGGCTCATTTGGTTTTCTCTTAAAATTTTCCTTTTTTCTTGCGTGGAAAACCGTTTTTGGCAGACTTGCTGGTAAAATGTACGAAACGTTGATGCTAACTAGCAACAAATTCGAGTGGGAAAATAAAAAAATAAAGAAAAAGGAACTGCCATATTATGCAGGGGATTGATTTTTTCTGGGGGTTTTTCAAGTTTTACAGAGGCTGCGGTCACTGATGACGCGATGTCAACATTTTTAGTTAAAAAGGATATTACATTTCTTTTATTTAACCAAAATTCTTGCTTTGTTTTTGGACATTCTTGGAATTGGTTTCTTGGTCACAATCGAATTTGCTTTTGCTTTTCTTGAGAATGGCACATGGAAAATGCTTGCAAAATGGCACACTGACCACACATAAACACTCGCACGCACGCACACATGCAGCATATATACACACACACACAGGGATTACAAGTTGGCAGAGCCGTAGCAGCGTCGTCGGCAGAGGCAGCGACTGCCACCAATTTCCATTTGCCTATTCCGCTTTTCCACTTTATCGTTGTTGTTGTATTGTCAGAGGATGTGGTTGTTGTTGCCAGGATCCTTTTTGAGACCATTTACCGAGCCAAGTTTCCTTTGAGCCGCCGTCGCTCTCGAGTCGCAAATTCACACTGAGCTGGAGTTTCGGTTTCGGTTTTGGTCCTCGGATGCTGACTCTGCTGCTTTGGTCCTCTGCTGCTGCGGCCAAGGACTCAGGCGCAGGCTGTCGGCGCAGAAACCATCGCCCCAATTCTCTTTGTTCATTTAAGAGAGCAGGAAGAGCTGGGTATTAACTGGAGAGCGGAAGCGTGTGGTGGATTAAACACTTGAAAACTGTGGCGCCCGCACTTCAGCAAATGCGTTATAAATGCACAATACAATTACGAGTAATTAGCTAGAATTAAATGTGCATTAAGTATCCGCTTTTGGGCGGAAATAGAGAAGAAACTTCTTTTCAAGATCGAGTGCCATAGCGTTGAGTTTCATTATGACAACGATCAGCTCGGTGCTACAAAACTCACTGCTATTACACTCAATTGTTGATAACTTTTAAAAATATCACGTAAATATATTTACAGTTTCCTAAATATTTCCCATAGCATTACCAAATATTAGATAAAATAATTTTTTTTTTATTTGATTTAAACAATTCAATGTATTCATATTAAAATATATGTTCTTCAGAAAGCTTTTCACAAAATAAATTATACATACAAAACTAAATACACACATTCAAGTTATATAAACATAAATACAATTACTAATAGAAGATATATAATTATAGTTTAAATAATGCACAGAGCATCAAAATATATCGGACAACTATTTTGTCCACCTCTAAGTGTGACCCTTGCACGATAGCGATTACCCAATTTATCGATAATAACGACGCGGCAGCGACGCAGCAGAGAAAACTCGTTGTTGCCTTTCGTTTCACTAAATTTTTATATAACTTTCGGAGTGACACGGCCGACACATAAACAAAATAGAAATCTCAATTTTGAACTTTAGTGTTCACTCTTCAAAATTTACTTGCAGTTCGAAATTATTTGTGCTTAAGGTCAAAAATTTCCAGACGGAGTAAACAAACAAGAACAACAACAGCTGAGACAGCAACAACAACAACGAACAACCTGTAAGACCTTGAGGGGATTTTTTCGGATTTATATTGCGCGGCAGAGACAATCTAATCTAAATTATTCCACCAGGTGCGCGTTTGATTAATATTCCTGGTTAGATATATTCAATAAGCAGTCGGTAGCATCATGTCGATCAGGCGAGCTATGTCCACAACGGCCTCCAAGGAGTGGCGGGATTACTTTATGAGGTTCGTCTCTATTATTTGGAATTTTGCCATATATTTCTAATGTGTTTTCTCTTTTGATAACAACAGTACCCACTTCTGGGGTCCGGTGGCCAACTGGGGTATTCCTGTTGCAGCTCTTGCCGACACACAAAAGAGTCCCAAGTTCATCTCGGGCAAAATGACATTGGGTAAGGGGAATCACCTGGATTTTGGCCATAATCTGGCAACCAAACATGCGCGACTGGCATCGAAAGTTTTTGCTAAAGATGTCGTAATCAGAGCCGCTGTGATATGTTCTAAACAAATCACTTTATATGACCTGATAAGCCAGATACGGAAACTGTCGAAACGGCTGCCGATAAGATTGCACAGAGAAAAAATTAACTCAGTTTGATTACCTTTTCAATCCTTCAACAGAATCTAAAGTCAAGCCTAGACAGATAAAATAATTGTGTAATATGATATAAGCAGGGCCATCAGTAGGTGATCTTGATTAGTTATTAATTAAAATCGTTTAGTGATTGTGTTATTAGTGATTGCCTATTTCTCATACATACATATTTTTGATTGTAAGGTCTAAAAATTTGAGCTTAATTCTTTCTCTGTGTACCCCTCTTTAAGTAAATCTCCATAATTAGCTAATCCTGAATATTTTCCAGCACTGACCCTCTACTCGTGCATCTTCATGCGATTTGCCTACAAGGTCCAGCCCAGGAACTGGCTGCTCTTTGCCTGCCATGCTACCAATGCTACAGCCCAAACGATCCAGGGACTACGTTTCCTCCACTACAATTACGGGTCCAAGGAGCAGCAAGCGTAAATAATGAAACCACCTTGCCTTGAAACCCGGCTACCCCGAGAACGACGCGCGCGAAGTCACTTCAAATGTTTACCCAACAGCAAGCAGCTATCGCAATTTACTGTCACCACACGCAACAAGCATCTAGCAAATTGCACTGCCACCCAATTCAAATCCGAGTGGTAAAGTAATTGCCGTGAATCACACCCGCACAATTGGCTGAATCTCGAATCGCGAAGTTGTCGTTGCCCACGTTGTTGTTATCTCTGGGGTCATATCCCAATTCCAATTGAGTCTATCCCAAATCTGTTACTTTGCCTATTTAGTTAATTCCATTTGGCAGTTGATCAAAATTTTCATTCGGTGCAATCCTTAGTTTACGATAATAGAGTATGTGTACAACAATATGGTTTAAAGTTTAATAAAAAAAAAAAAAAATCGAATCTTGTCTGTAACTTGTAACCTCAAACTAATTGTAAATATATTTGTATATTAAATTCAAAGTAAAAGTTCTAGAAGCTTGGAACTTTTTGTGGAAAACTATATAAACTTGACATCCAGAGAGCCAGGAAAAAAATACTCTTCAAGTTGATTTTGTCATGTTTATTGAAACATGCTCTTTATTCAAACAATTACGGTTATATAGGTTGATATCTGTAAAATATACGTTTCAATTGTTCTTAACAATAGCATATTTTTTTGTTGACATTTTTATAACTTTTTTTGTTCATCAATGGGGTTAAAACATACGAAATCGTAATCGTTACATTACAAAATGTTTTTTTTTTTGATTTTTTCATGGTTTTTTCGATTACGCTTAGGACGAAAAAAAACATATGTGGGTACATAAACTTTTTGATTTCTCAAACATAATAAAAGTAGAATTATAGTTAAACACGTCTCGCGCTCAATGGGCGCCTTCTTTAGGCCTAATGTTTTTACATCAACTTCGTGCGAAATTGATGTCCAGATGGAAATTTGATTTCTTCACGACTTCTTTAACGACAACTTAAGTATCTTAACAAATGGATGACGACGAGGATTAATGGGACTATGGCTAATGCTCCGCAATATGCGACAATCTTAAGGTCACGACAGTTGGTCTATCTAATTATATGGCTACGAGAATCTCAATGCTGCTCCTGCTTGACGTAAGTGCTGTTCTTCCGCTGGCGATCCATCAGGTACTTCTTAAACTTATTTTCCTGGGAAGTCACTTCGTCCGCTAAAGCGCGCAGTCGCAGATTCTCTACCACCAGCTTCATCCTCGGCGTTCTTCTCTTCCTCCTCGCGCTTCTTCGTCTTCCGGCGCGAAACTCGGCTGGCCTCGTTGTTCTTGATCCTGTCCTCATAAGCCTTTCTCTCCTCACCGCTCATGCGGGACATGAGTTCGGGATCTGGGCCATCGGCATGATCTTTGGCAGGACGGCCGCGCTTCCTCTTGCCGGTGTTTCCACCGGCTGGCGAAGGGCTGAACAGAGAGGTACTGGTTACGGAAAAGGCAGGTGAGGCGGGAGCTGTGAGGATGCCACCAAATCCGGTCTGGCAGGTGGGAGCTGCACAGCTAGAGCTGGCTGAATAGTTGCTCTGCGGAGTGTTCGGCGCTGAGAAGTCGGTGGTGGTCTCCTCTTCGGCACTGCGTAGATCCTCTACGATCTTTGCTCGGCTAGATATGATGATGTTGTTGAGCTGTAAACCAAAAAGAAAATATAAATTAGAATTTGTTTTGGCTGGAGGTCAAATATGAAATTATGACACTAAGAAATCCTTAGGATCTTAAGTACATTTTTTATTTAGATATACTTACTTCACACATATCCAGGGCATTATCGAGTACATCGGGTGTTTTCAGGCTCAACTCTGGAGCAACCTGTTTGGTAATATCGAGTGAGAGACGGCAGCGCTTAAGAGGCTTTAACTCGACCACTGGTGCCGGAGCAGATCGCTTAAGTGTAGAGATGGTTGGTATTTCGATGGGTGCTTGGATGGCCACGGCGACATCGCCGCCACTGCTGGCAAAGCTGCCGCTGGGCTTGACGTCCTCCACATGGCCGAAGCCGAGCGACTCCTGGCTGTAGCCAAAAAGACTGCTAGAATCGAAACTGGCCAAGTCGGCGATCAAAGGCTCCTCGGTGATGAATTTGGTGTTGCTTGTGGTAGATGTTTCTTGGGAATAGGTGGACAAGTAGGGATCTTGCGAGCTAACGAGCATGGCCGTCGGCTGCGAACATGTTAGAATGCTGTTGAGATCCAGTTCCAGCTCCTGGTTGATGTCAATGCCGCACATCGGGGCAATGTCAAAAGTCTCCTCCTCGTTGGCCAGCGCCAGGTTACCCATTAGTAAGAAATCGTTGTCTAAGTTGTCGTTGTTCATCTCGTCCATCGCCGGACTGAAGGGATCCATCTTCTTGCCCTCAAGCTCAATGTGATCCTCGGCAAACATGTTTATATCAAAGTCAAGAATATCCGTCTCAGTAAAAATCTCCTTTCCGTTTTCGCTGCTGCACGTCGATGACGTGGCTTCTATATCTTGCAGGTATTCTGTGAAAAATTAAAAAATATTATTAGTATTGCGGAATTTTTATTTGGTAAGATCGTTTTTAATGAGAGTGCATAGAACTCGATTAAAATCTAGGTACCCAATTGTGTTTGATTGGAGAAAGGGGTAAGATATCAGTTAAGGCCTTTAATGTTAAAATATATTTGTAAAAAATTCAAAATTATTTTAAAAATATTAAAATACATATATTACCCAATTTTATACATAAGTCATGTACATAACTATCTACGTCATATTGAATCTACAAAATGTCACCACTAACAGTTCCCAACTTCTTCCGCAGTACTACGAAATGGCGGAGCCACTGTATTCTTACTCAAATCTTACATTCGACACGTCGAACTACACAAAAGTGAGTCAACGGCTATCTTGCTCACCCGATGCTTATTGTGAAATTAGCCAAGGAAAGCGAAATGAAACGAATTGGAATTGAAACAAAAGAGAATAGAAGGTAAAACGAAAAATAAAGAAGGAAAGTAAAAAATGCAGAAATATAATAAACAAAAAAAATATGTTAACAAAGTGCAAACGTCAATATGTAAGCAACTAGAAAAAATATACATTTATAAAAATATACATTTATAAAAATATACATTTCTGAGATTTTCCACAAATATTTTTAAAATATAAATTTTTAAATAAAATGTATAAGAGTATATTTATATTTTTTTAGATTTGTTCCAATAGATACTATTTGTGTTAATTGTCGCGTTTATTCAATAAACAATTCCTTGCACACATTCACAGATTCCCACCTCTGCCGGCTTCCCCACACCATGACGCATTTGCCGAGCCACCGACTGACAACAACAACACGAAAATCGAACACGATCGTTCCTGCACGCATCCCCAACACTTGTGTGCGTGCGCATGTGTGTGTTTTTGGGCCACGTTAAGGGGTAGTTTTGGACAAATTCAAAAGCAAAAACATAATTTCACACAAAATATAAGGATGTAAAAAACATGTATGATAATCTAAAAATGAGAAATGCGAAAAAGAAAACAAAAACAATGGTTAGTTATGGGGCGATTGCCTACAATTGTATCTTTTGCTTATTATATTTAACTATAAATATTTGAAATAGATTATTAGTAGAAGTATCGGAAAATATTCACCTTTGGTGGGGTTTAAAAAATGCGCGGATTGATTGTTTGTACTCAGATTTATCCGCAGATGAAGAAAGGTAACTTGACAATGCAACGGCTGGTTTACGAATGCGAGAAGCAAGTCACAACTGGAGCTCAAGAACCCTAAATATCGGCCCTGCATTAGTGTGTGCGGCAGCGGTTGAGAGACACAGAAAGTGAGAGAGACCCAGAGAGGAAACTGCGCATGCCTTCACCAATACGAATTTATCAACAGCTGCCCGCGCAACAAGTATAAGGTCGTCTCGCTTTTACCTACACCAATATATAGCAATAGGCTGATTCCTCTGTCGTCGTCGGCATTTTGCACGAACTCCCATGCGTTCTACCAATTCCATAGATTTCCTACTGACATAGGCCGAAACTACATAAGTTAACAGTTCGGGATTGCACCAATACAATTGACACTCGAATTTCATCAGAGCGAAGAAGGTTCGCGAAAATTTGTTTATATATTATTACCATTTATGGAAAGGCATGCGTCTAATAAGGGGTATTTAAAGCAATTGGTATATCTTGACATGCTTACCAAAGAAAAATAATTTTTGGTTTTTATGAAAAACTACCTGGAAAATCCACAAAAATCAATTCAAATAATATATCATTTTAATGTTAAAATATAATAAATGTATAAAGTACTACATTTTTATAAAACATTGCGTATACGCAATGCAATTTTCCGAAAACAAACTCACAAAATGTACAAAGCGAGAGAGCAAGAAAAAACCAAGTTCAAGTGTATCTGTGATATACATTTCGCAGCCGGTCACACGTATGTACAGCTATCTCCTTTGTTGAGAGAGGGTCAACCGGCTCTCGAAAGAGAGATAGAACGAGAGAGATATATAAGAAGAGGGGAAATTGGAGCAATATAGAGAGAGAGAAAGAGAGTCAAGAAGAGCATACGTATAGACTCACACACAAACAGGTATCCGTGTACATGATCGCTCCAAACTAGCCCTCTCTCAAATTTCGCAGATCATTCTTATTGAATTTCACAACAAATTAAAATGATTTTTTCAATCAATTATTGTAATTATATTTACCGAATGTGACAACATTTAAATCTTTTAAAAATTGTATGCCATTTCGTATATAGAAATACTATGTGTCTATGAGTGAACAGAAAAAATAAAGCACTTCGCCGGCTAGAAACACGTGCGGCGAGAATTTAGGTCATGAATCAGCTGTTGCACTCTCTCGATTTCTACCCCAAAAGCTAATATACAAGTCCTTTTTTATAAATAAAAAAAATCCCTATTTACTGATCTAAACACTTAGTGATACGAATAGGCAATTATTTTGCACATACATATAGTGGATCCAAGCTTATTTCGTGCAAGAAAAAATCTAATTTTTAATTTGATACTGCTACTAAACCAGCAGAGATATCAAAAAAATGTAAACGCAGTAATGTTAAGAATGTCGCATATTATTAAAATAATAACAAGTTTTTACTAATTTAAAAAACAAAAGAATTTTTCATACAAAAACTAAAAAATAGGGCAACTCCGACGCACAATTTTTTCTTGCACGAAATAAGCTTGGATCCACTGTATGTACATTAATACACATTCCTGTACGAAAGAGTTGTCCATATATAGAAATTAGGGTTGAGAATTTAAACACCGAGTGGGTGTTTCTCAGCTGACTAACTATTCATAGTGATCCCTTCTGGTACATAATATAATATTAATATTTAAAAAAATGAAAAACAATTCGAATGAGCCATCGGTCGCGAATGCATTGCCATTGTATGCATATAGAAAATTGGTGGTACGATATTAACTCTGATTCTGGTTGGACAATGGAATCCGACGGATCACACACATATTAGCTAATTATACATGTATAAGTTGGTATTATTATACAAGATACACAATGTAAAGTATGAAGTAAATGGCTTATCGCTTTTATTCGCACTCCTCAAACGGTGTCGTGTAGACAACCGAAACGGATTTGAAACTGCGCATTTAGTTTAAGATGCCACCATTACAGTGATTCACGTCAACACCCGAACTCGTACCATCAACTTTATCGATAAGAAATTATAACAAAGAACGTCAACTAAGACAGTGAGATAGATATATATATGAATATCATTGCTGCTAAGCATTGAGAATTTAAGACCGTAAAAGTGAATAATAAGAATATTAAAAAAAAGATTATAAGGAGAAAATTTTTAAATCGGAAAGCCACGCCATTTGCTCCTACGGTGAGTGCGGATTTTAGTTTGAGAAATTATGCTATTATTAGTTTTCAGCGACAATAACAATTGGTTAAATTCCAAGACACGTTTTATAAAACGTTTTACTCTTCAGTAACAAAAACCTGGCAACTAAATGACAACATATCGAAATAATTTTTACAATAAGTAAAACTAGTCTGGCCAAAGTCTAACATTTTGCATTTCAGAATACTTGTTTTAATGTCAAACAAAAAAATTTAAAAATCTTTTGTAAATCGATAGATATTGACAAAAATATGTTATGCAAGGTCAAACGAAGACATACACTATAATATTATGGACGCCACAGTTTTCCGCGGTTTGTGAGCGTTAGAGTGGGCGTGGCAGAATGCTATAATAAACTTGCGCTGCGAAGGGACTTCAATAATCTGCATGCCCAACTATATATCTCTTAAAGTTCCTGAGATCTCAGCGTTCATGCGGACAGACGGACGGACGGACAATCAGAAAACAATGCCTTAATCGACTTCGCTATTCATACTGATGAAGAATATATATACTTTATAGGGTCGGAAACGCTTCCTTTTACTTGTGACATATTTTTCTAATCGAATATCTAATATAAACCTTTTTAATCTACGAGTAACGGGTATACATATCAAGAGATAACTACATGTTTGATAAATTATAACTTGGCGAATACCAATATGTGGAAATATTTCCTAGGGAATTTTTTCAATTGAGAACAAAATTATGACACTAAGGTCTTAGGAAGAATTAAAACTGAAACATGTGGGTGAAAGAAGTGACCGATAAATGGAAGTACATAGACCAAATATCCTGAAGATATTGATCGTACGAGTAATTACGTTGCCATTTACCGTGAGCAGGGGTGGAGAGGGGGCACCCTTGGCTCCCCAAAACACCCCTCAATCTCTCACTCGTTTCTTTAATGGGTCATTGCACTGTGATCTTCGCCTTCGTCCGCTACGTGGTGACTGTACCTCGACGTCCTTGGCAGAGCAACTGAACCTGATCCGTGGGATCCTGGTCAGTGCTCAATGCCTGCTATCTGACTCTTTCTCCAACTGATTGTGAATCGCTTTGCTTTTGCTTTTTTTACATACTTTTTTTAAGCAACAGTAATGAGAGAGTGCTGGGTACACAGGCAACACACATACAAAACACAGTACTCACCATCAATGAACACCGGAACGTCTATCTCTTCAACTGTGGCAGTAGGCATTGCTCCACTCATATCCTGGTTGGATTGCGGCTCGTCCGCACCTGTCAGATGGATACCAGCCATGGCTGCCAGGGTCTGTGTCTGAGGCGTGCACGACGAAACCGGGACCGTTTGGTTCACCATTGCCGTAGTCGGTAAACCTGCCACCGTTTCTGGTTGGGATCGGGATGTTAGTATCCCAGTCGTGGGGTACGTTGAGATACGGGACCTCCTCGCCGAATCTATCGGATTTACTAAAGGACTCGTGGCAGGCGAGGCCTGGTTGGCTGGCGGACGAGTTGGTACCGACCCTGGTAAAAAGGGTATTCTTATGATGCGAGTTCGAGGCGCTCTGTGCTCTGTCCCGCTGCGATTGCTGTTGCTGCTGCTCGTTGGCACTCTTATCAGCAAAATTCTGGGATTTGGCTTGCTGTCTATCACGATCGGTATTGTGGTGATCGTTGAAGTAGGCGAATCCCTCATAGGCTCCGTTGGCCTTGTTTTCCTCTGAGAGCAGGAGCAATTGGGCCACGAGTTTGTCGCGCCAGCTGCTGGATCCTGGGATGTTGCGTTGTATTCCTGGGTTGTCGCCTCGTATGTGGGTGCCGCCTGTACTCGTGCTGGCTCCTGGATCATCAATATTATATCTCGGGGATTTTCGGTAGCCTTCCTCGTTGATGTTGTGCTGCTTGTTGTTGCTGGTCTCGTTGACAGTACAATGGTTTGGGTTGCTCTTGGGGGTGTTGAGACTGTTGCTCTGCTCTTGGTTGATTGGGATGCTGTTGTTTGATTCGCTCTTGGGCCTGGTTTGGCTGGTTTGGGCTTCGAATGAGAATGCCATTTTGAACGTGGCTGTTTTCCGACAATGTTCAATTTCAATTTCAATTTCAATTTCAATTCAAATCAATTCAATTCGATCGGTTCGGCAGGTTACGGAGTTCGGTGTACGGTTCGTTTTCAATCGGTTTCGATACGACAGGATTTCAAAATTTATACGCATTCGTATAATTTGTATTCGATTCGGACAGGATTTGGCGATGAGTGGAGCAAGCGCAGTTAAGAGTGTTCGTAATATTTGTTTTTGATTTTTATGTGAAAGAAAATAGACAAAAGAAAAAAGATTTTGTTATTACACAGATCGACGACGGGCAGAAGCGCGATCCTTTTTGGGGAATCTGCGCCTCAATTAAACTTGTGGCTTGAGTGGGTTAGCAAATGTACAAGTAGTGGTTGTGGGCCTCGATGTCGCAGGGATATCAAGGATATGCCTGGCCACCGATTATTTAGACCATCATGTTTGGCGACTTTCATCAGCTTGGATGTTGGATGCTTTGTGTCGAGATGGATGGGTTATGTTGGTTATGTGATTGGTGTTCTTTTCTTGGCCTTTCTTTCTGTTAGTTTGCTTTCCATTTTTTCTTTTGCTTGTTTTTTTTTTGTTTTTCCCATTTTCTTTCTGTGTATTTCTTAAATCTTTTTCTTTTGTTAGTTTTTTTATTATTATTTTTTGTTGGATTTAATCCTTTTTTATTTGGAATTACTCCTTTTTTGAATGGAATTTCTCCTTTTTTGTATGGAATTACTCCTTTTTTAAATGGATTTTCTCCTTTTTTCGTTTGGAATTACTCCTTTTTTCATATTTTTTCTTTTGTTTTTTGTCTTTTTTCTATTTTTTCATAAAACATTCTTACAAACTAGTGGTGCAAGGACTAAGAAAGTCGGGCAATCATGAGGCGGCATGACTTAATAATAGACGTGAAAAAGGATCTTGTATACTCACTTTTAATTGACCGTTAGAAAGAAACAATGAAATTGTTAGGGTCCCTTTAAACAAGCTCTAAAAGAGTCGTCGGCACAAGTTCCCCTTAAGCTGTAAGCAAATAAATGGAGAACGCACATTACTTATAGGCCCCAAAAGTACGTTGATCATTTTGATAAGAATGATATGGTTTTCCTAAGTACTCTTCAGTTAAAATTAAAGATTATTTTGTTTTTTATTTCATTCCACTAAATAGTTCCTCATTCGATAATGCTACCTCCTTTCAAATGTCAGATAAGATTCTTATAGCTAACATGTCCAGTTTTTTAAGGCGTCTTCTTCTGCGAAAAGCTTTTTCTGAATTTCACAACAGGCCCGCCGCAAAGAAAAAAACAACAATATGGCGGACGCATGGGCAACAGGTCTGTCCATATATATATATAAACCATATGGGTGGATCGGTGGTATGGGGGGTCTCTAATCAGCAGTTGACAACCCCCCTATCCCGTTCGCCCGCTAATTGTCACTTAGATAATTAAGGCACACGTTCGTGTCACTACGTTATTATCGCGCTCAGATATCTGAAATCGTGCGGCCGGTATGAAAAACAACAACATCAGAAAGCAATTACCACGGCAGTGGAAAAATTTCCCGAAAGCACACACGCGAGCTTTGGCTAATTACACACTAATATAAATGTCACACAACATCAGCCGCGTAGCGCCCTATAATTAAATGTTTCAGCAACAAAAATCCCCTACTATTGTAAATTTCGATTGTATCTGTATCTGCGTCCGTTAATTCGAGGGGCAAATGACGTCAGCAGTGCACTTAAGTGATTCAATATGGCGACGTTAAAGTTTAACAACAAAAAGCTCTCTATACTATATAGTTTAATATGTCTAGGCATATGGAATACTATAAGATTGATGTCCAAACTACTTACATAAATTCGGTGAATGTGTCCTCAAGAGTGGTGGTCTGGTTTTTTGGAAACCCGACCGGGAATTCACTTGTCTTTTCTGCTACGCAATAGGTTGGGTGGTTCCTGGCACCACCACTTGGTTATGGGTTCAGGTCCGGCCGTTGCTCGGATTTAAAAGATTTACGATTGGGATATCGACAAATGTCCACCAGTTGTTGTTCCGCGTTGAACAACAACGATTGTTAAGTCTTTAGCACTATGTTTCCTTAGAACAGGAACTTTGATGGACTTTATATGGCTTCACTATAGTCCGTATATGTGGAACTAGTCACTTTCTGTTCTGACTAAGTCAACCGAGCGCTTGGAGTATTCACTACGTTTTGAATTCAGCGTACCGTCGATGTCAAGCTACAAGCGGCAAACAGAATCGAAACTGTTGGTTTAGCTTGCCACAGTGAATTTCATTCGTTGTGAAATTCAAAAAGCACCCAAGAAACCAGTTTGCCATAGTCAGATAATTTTACTTATCGGTATGTGCGAGCGAGCTTTGTATATCAGTCCGTATTTCATATACACATACTGTGAGTTTTGTCTGTATTCAGGCTAGAAAGAGAGAGCTAAATTTCCCTCAATGCCAGATGGCCTTTGCTTTGAAGAAAATTTCCCTTGGCATATATAAGCTACAAGTTGAGGGTCTTTGTCCCAACCGGCCGGTGTTTTATTCTTTTAAACAAAACATTGCAAAGTAGAAATAAGTACGGCCAGACAACTATATATGTACATAAGATTATTCAAGGCTATTTTTTAGTATAATATTGTGTGGGGGCAGTTTTGGCATGAATCATCGTTTGTTTGGGTGTTTGAAAATAATTCTTCTCAGAAGCCGTATGTCAACTGACCTATCACAAAGTAGTGGGCATTTAATAGGTACTTGAGGTTTTAAAACTTAATTGTTGAATAAAAATAAGTCTTTAAAAGAAGAAAAAGTATTTTTCTTGTAAAAGAAAGTAATATAATAAGAATTTCATAGCTTTATCTTCGAGTTTTGTAAAATATAATTTAAGTTGTATGCCTCTATAACTGGATTTGTTTATTATTATTTGGTCTTTAAGATTTTTAAAATAACAATCAGCTTTCTCTAAAGTCAAAAAATTGAAAGTCTGTAGGTATTTATTGTATTCCTTAAATGGAATAACAATACATTAGGAAAAGGGTAGTTTTATTAAAAGTAAGTAACAGTTCAACCCTTACTCTTTCAGTTACAATACTTGATTGCCTGTTTATAATAATAGACTGTGAACCCCACGACAATGCAATAAGCGTTGAGATTTAAACAGGGGAAATTTCTTGATACACTCTGCTCTTTTCTGAACTCATACCCACACATACAAACTGAAAAGCTCTTTTGTTAAAGTGTGAGTCACCTCTCTTTCATTTAGTACTCAGATAAAAGCTGTTTGATTTCTCAGAATTGAAAAGCTTCCATCTGCCCACAAACCTATATATATTTACTAAGCTTTTACTGATTATTAAAAAACGCATGAGTCACGCTGAAAAACAGAAACCAGCAGAGCGCAAAACGAGCTTCAGCGGTTAGCAAAAACTGTCATCATGTGATATTTGTAATGGGCCAGATATGCAGACAAGTACACGGCGTGGGGTTTTCACTATTCGGCCACGTCCGAATTTGGCCAATAAAAGCTATAGAGCTTAATTGCCACCCTACATACGTACGTATGGGCATAGGTGTGCAAAATTCGTGGAATTTTTCCCCAATTGGCACGCACACGCTGCTTTTCAAATGCTAATCTGGCACCGAGCACCGACTGGCACGAGATCTTGGGAGATCGAAGACGGCCATCAACAATGGTCGGCCAAACAAATGGCCAACAGGCATGGTTTCTTTTGGTCTTTTCACGATGATCGAGCGTTTTTCTACCCCAAAGGAATGGCAAGATAAACAGCTATTGGCGCATAAAGCCTTTTCCTAGTTTGATTTCACAATCTTATCTTTTAGTTGGGTATCAATTCAGTTTATCTGCAATGTGAACTTCAAGATTGATAGCTGCTAATATACAATATGACTAAGTTTGAGTAGGTGGATTTCAGTTAACATTTGTCTGGTATTTCCAAAATGTTTTTATACCCGTTACTCGTAGAGTAAAAGGGTATACTAGATTCGTTGAAAAGTATGTAACAGATAGAAGGAAGCTTTTGCGACCCTATAAAGTATATATATTCTTGATCAGGATCAATAGCGAAGTCGATTGGGCCATGTCCGTCTGTCCGTCCGTCCGTCCGTCCGTCCGTCCGTCCGTCCGTCCGTATGAACGCTGAGATCTCAGGAACTATAGCAGATACAAAGTTGAGATTAAGCATAAAGATTCCTGAGGTCCCGGGACAGCGCAAGTTTATTACAGCATCCTGCCACGCCCACTCTAACGCCCACAAATCGCAAAAAACTAAATTGCTGAAATCTCAGGAACTATTGCAGTTAGAAAGTTGAAAATCAGAAAGTATAATCCTTAGATGACAGCGCATCTTATAGTAGTACTACTATCCGGCCGCACCCACCCATACGCCCACAAGGCTCAAAAGACGGTTTACGGATTTTCTAGAAAAGCTGATATCTCGGTAACTATAAGTGATAGAAAGTTCGGATTAAGCATGTAGGTTTCATGATGCTCCCAATGCGAATTATTTTTTCCGATCAAGCCACGCCCACTCTAACGCCCACAAAACCCGAAAAACCAAAAATGCAAAACTCCGAAAACTATAAGAGCTAAACAATTTTGCTCAGAAACACATATTTAGGAGATGCCTCTGCAACTTGCCACGAAGATGCATTTGGCCACGCCCACTCTAACGCCCACAAACCGCGGAAAACTGTGGCGTCTATAATATTAGTATGAATGCCTTGTTTGACCTTGTATAACTTATTTCGTCAATATCTATCGATTTACCAAAGATTTTTCAAATCGGAACATTATTTCGCTATTTATGAAGAAATTAAGGTTATAAGGCCTCACATGGGCAGTGACGTCACTATAAGCATACTCAACATACTTCCTCTGACAATAGGTGGCGCCTTGTGAATTACCACTAGGAAAATAATATTTTAAAATTTTGTAAAACAGTAACGGGTATCTTATGGTCGCGGCACTCGACTATAGCTTTTCCTCTTGTTTAACCTTATTTGGTGTGCTCATTGGTGAAGGTTGCCTACTTTCGCAGTCCATACAATGTTTTATTTTTGTTGATAAGTCGTAATTTAATTTATAAAAGTTTTCCCCAAACAACAAAAGCTTTTACTGGTAAAAACCTTTTTAAATTTATTTTTGTACCTATTTCACTAAATGTAGAATGTTTTCTGAAGTAAGTATGGTTAACCATCCATTGACCTTAAATTTGTTTCCACGTTTTAATATTAATTTACAACATTCTAATTATAAAAGCATGAGTTCCAATATAACTTACATACCCTATAAAATTCTACCTCTTTTAATGATTTCTTTATCATTGTGTAAGTTTACAATAGGCCTAAATGGGAGGCTCGTCTATATACAATGTAATGTAGTGCCAATGTCAATGACACTGCCAGCAACAAAAGTCTGGTCGCAAATGTTGCTGGCATTGGGAAAATAGTGAATGTTGCTGGGAAAATGATAGTATAATATATTTTGTTAACTTACCCTCCATCATGTTGCTGCCTTGTTAAGCAGGTTCCAATGATGACGGCACAAATATATTAATCCTTGATGCTCCTTATTTTCTGTTTCGGAATTTAACTGTATCGTAACTGCTTCAAAAAGAGTAATGCTAAAGCGGCGGCGAATGATGTCCCGCTTCTTCCGTAGCAACTTGGAGCGCTTTAGGATCTTAGTGCCCGTGCTAGTACCAGTACCGGTGCCGATCGTCGGGATATTGATATTAATCGTATTGTTGCAGTAAAACTTGTTACAATGCCAGCCGCGCATACGCATACACATAAAATTGTTGAGCATGGGAACCTGCTGCTGCGAATGTTGCACACACATGAAGACGACGACAGGCGAATGTTGCATGACGTTCGTGCTCGACACGTTGTTTGATTTTCCGCTTTTCCTCGCCACTGCTGTTGTTGCTGTTGTTATTCCACCAACCGCAGACAGAGCGAACATAATATTTGGGCAAAAAAGCCTTTTAAATTTAGTATTATTTTGCAGACACAACTGTTGCTATCGAGCTGTACCACTTTGTTAAATCGGGCGTATGCCTAATGTACTTGCCAAGTGTTAATTCACACGCGCTTATCTATATAGTATCTAGATATAACTCTTATCTGAGATACTTAAGTAAAGTATATGGAAATTGTTATTGTTTGTTCTCTTTTTTGGCCAATTTATTGCGTCTTTCGCAAATGTTTTTCTGGCAAACCTCACTTTATCACTTTGAACTTTGTACGTTGGTTTTATCTTGTACGCTTTACACGAAAATAAATTATTGTTCTATGAATAAGAAATCTTTGTAACGATGTTCAGCTGATGATGCCATTAAGATTGGGAGGTTATAAAGCTCGAATCGAAAATTTCACAAAATCCACGTTGATTTGCACACTGAATGCCTTTATCTGCCTTGACTCACTGAAATGTTGTTCTGTTCGCGACGAAGTATTGTTACTAACTGACTCAGCTGTCGAGCACTGGACGCTTGCCGCTGTCCGGGGTTGATATAATATTTGCTGACGTCGTTGTCGTGTCTCCTCCACCGCTCTGTCTATATACCCTTCCCTCCGTCCATCTCATTCAACGCTCTCAGCTGCTGTGTCTATTTCTATGACTATGGCCGTGCCCCCAAAACATTTCCACACGCGAATCTCTTTGGTTTTTATGATGCTCGGGATGGGCCACATGAACTTGTATCATCTTCTTTTGAGGTTAGTTAGGTTTGTCAATCCTTAACTGGTTGAAAGTAGTTCAATGTAGCTTTCAAATGCGTAGAAAGTATAAATCAATTTATTTTGTGACTTTGACATCAACAAATTAGCTAAACAAATTAATTTCTGTTAAAAAAAATAGAAATATATTTGTGCTTTTTAATAACCTTACATAGCGTTTTAAATAAACATAAAATCGGAACTAATATTTTATTAACATTATATTAAAAAAAAAATTTTTTTTAATATTATTCAATTAAATATATTTTATTATTTAAAGGTGTATGCAATATTTTATATAAAAATTGAAAATCGAAGCTAGATTAATCATAAATCTAAATGTGCTTTGGCTCGCGCCAGTCGGTATAAAATTGGCATAGATAGCATTTTGGCCACACTGAGCCTTATCAAAAAAGCACCGCCGAAATGGCAACCATATAGATAAGGGGAGCTAAAATAGATTAAGTTTAGCCCCACGTCCGGATAATTTACAAAAGTCGGCTTTTTATGGTTGTAAATTCTAGCAAAAGTGTTTTTTATCTGAAAGGGTTAATAAACTGGAAAGTTTTTGGTACAAAACGCGTATTGAGGTATTATTATGTCTGATATGAAGCCGGAAAGAGTAAAGTCGCCTATGTCCGTTCCAAAAAGTGTAGGGCAACTGGTTTGGCGACTTGCCATAAAGCAACAACAACTGAAACATTAAAGACTCGCACTCTTTCGCTCCCTGAGAGTGAAACTCTCTCTGTAGTTCAAATTGGCTGATGCAACACTTGCCACACGTTGCAACAGCTGATTGTTGGCTTGTTGCCAGTTTCAGAGGAAATCTCTTGGCAACATGTTGTGGAAAATTCAGAATGTTGCTAAACATTTGAAGTCGAATGTTCTGGCGAATTTTCCTTACCAATGTAGGCCAACAAAAAGGGGTGGCTTGAAAGCGTAGCTACTATCAGGCTAAAATTAGCCGGCAAGTGAATCATTTTGAGGGTTGTCTACTTACATAATGTTCTAACCCAATGCTGACACACTCTTGTAGCTGGAATAAATTGCGATTTGCGCCATTTTGGGATACATAACATTTAGCTACTTATGTATGTACAAATGTACATCCTATACAAACAGATATTTGCATGCGAATATCTAAACATTTTTGTTTACACATATAACATGGCACTTTGGGATTGGTGTAGGAACACTGACGTGGTTCTGCTGGGGACACTAGAGCTTGCTGTTATCTTGTCTGTGGGGCAAGATAAAATCATATGTACATCATCATTATGTACACCATATCCAAAAATACCATATGGATTTTAATAATAGTGATTAGTTCTTTTTTAATTAATATATAAGGAATATAAAATTAAGCTTATTACTAATGTCACTGGACGTGTTTTTATCCTGTCTGTGGAGCAAGATAAAATCAAAAGCCACAACGTGTTGATCAACTAATGGCCAGAAGCATGCAAAAATCTTTACAATGCTTCAAGTAACATATCACACCAAATCAAAATACAATATGGATTTTAATAATAGTGGTTAGTATTTAATATATAAGGAATACAAAATTATTCTTTATCTATTAGAAAAAAATGGCGTAAAAAGCTTTTAAAGCTTTTTATTTAAAATATTTCAAAGGGCGTTTTTGTGAATTAAAAATAGATTTAATAGAAGGGTTTAAACATAAACCATAATTTATAAAGGAAATAATTTCTTAATAGTTAACTCTTCTAAAAATAAATCTTATTTTATTAAATCGCTCTTCTTTTGTTTTAGTTAATTAAATAAATGTTGTCAAGTTTTTAAAATAAATTTCAGTAGTTTACAGGTTTACTAATATTACTTTTTAGATACATTTTTTTAACGTGTCAAAAATAACTAATTATTTTCTTGATTTAGTTTTCTGTATCGTATGGCTACTGTAGTCAAACCGCTGTGAAAGAAAGTCAGGCGAAGTGAACGTATCTAGATGCGCTCCCGCTGAGCTCTTGTTGTGAGCGGAAGATTAAAACTGGAACTGGGCAGTGGAATTGTATGAGACTTAAACTGATACGGAGAAATGAGAGGCTTTGTAGGTACTAACATATATAGTATTGGACTCTCTTGGGCCGGGCTTCAGTACGGTGACGACGTCCAAAGAATTGCCTTGTTCCAGGGGCTCTTCTAATATCTTTTGGGTTTAAAAATACTTAAAATATATGTTATGCAGTTGCTCCGGTGGATAGTTCCACTTTTGGTGATTGGAGGATGTTCCGCTAGTCCGCAGAATGTACTACTACTATTGGCTGATGATGCTGGCTTCGAATCGGGCGCTTATCTTAACAAATTCTGCCAAACCCCTAATCTGGATGCATTGGCCAAACGGGGATTGCTGTTCAACAACGCCTTCACTTCGGTGAGCAGTTGCAGCCCCAGTCGGTCTCAGTTGCTCACTGGGCAGGCTAGTCACTCGAGTGGCATGTACGGACTCCATCAGGGCGTTCATAACTTTAATGTCTTGCCAGAGACCGGCTCACTACCCAATTTAATCCGTGACCAAAGTGGCGGTGGCATCTTGAGCGGCATAATTGGCAAGAAACATGTGGGGGCTGCTTCCAATTTCCGTTTTGATTTCGAGCAGACAGAGGAGCAGCATTCAATTAACCAGATCGGAAGAAACATTACCCGGATGAAGGAGTACGCCAGACAGTTCCTCAAACAAGCTAAGGATGAAAAGAAACCATTCTTCCTGCTGGTCGGCTTCCATGATCCTCATCGTTGTGGCCACATCACCCCGCAGTTTGGAGAATTCTGTGAGCGTTGGGGAAGTGGTGAGGAGGGAATGGGTAGCATTCCAGACTGGAAACCCATCTACTATGATTGGCGCAATTTGGAAGTGCCTGCTTGGTTGCCCGATACGGATGTAGTACGTCAGGAACTGGCTGCTCAGTACATGACCATCTCCAGGTTGGATCAGGGAGTGGGTGTGATGCTTAAGGAGCTAGAGGAGGCGGGTCTGGCAGATCAGACTCTAGTGATCTACACCTCTGATAACGGACCACCATTCCCCGGAGGAAGAACTAATCTCTACGAGCACGGCATTCGCTCTCCTTTGATCGTCAGCTCGCCAAAGAAGGAGGATCGCCACCACGAAACCACCGCAGCCATGGTTAGTCTTCTGGATATATACCCAAGTGTACTGGATGCTCTTCAGATTCCTAAGCCCAATGATACAAAGATCGTTGGGAAATCCATACTCCCTGTACTAAGAGAGGAACCTCCAATTAAGGAGAGCGATGCAGTGTTTGGGAGCCACAGTTATCATGAGGTGACCATGGCCTATCCTATGAGGATGGTGCGGAATAGGCGGTATAAGCTTATCCATAACATCAACTACTGGGCAGACTTTCCTATCGACCAGGACTTCTATACCTCACCCACTTTCCAGCAAATACTGAATGCCACAATTAACAAGCAATCCTTGCCGTGGTACCGATCTTTACTACAATACTACCAGAGACCAGAATGGGAGCTATACGACATTAAGGTTGATCCCTTGGAACGATCTAATTTGGCGGAGAAACCCAAGTACAATGGTACTCTGAAACAGCTTCGCCAGCAGCTCTTCGATTGGCAGGTGGCCACCAAGGATCCCTGGCGATGTGCTCCGCATGCAGTTCTTCAGGAACAGGGCATCTTCAAGGATCAGCCAGCCTGTCTAACTTTGGGTCACGAAGCATTGCAATGGCCCAAGCGAAAGATTCTCAGCCAGTATGAGGAGTATGTGGTTATTTCTTAGGTCTGATTAAGTATTTGTTAGATAGTGTTTGCTGTCTTATCGCACATTCAATAAAAACACCTCAAAGTGCTGATAACATAAAAATTTCACTGTTTTTCACTCCCAAGTGTTTACAATTCCGACCAGCGAAGTAGGAGTACTTTTTACAGTTTGGTTACAATAAAAAAAATTAATTTAATATTTAATATATAAATAGAACATATGTCAAGTTTAAATATTTTAGCTAAGAAAATTACTAAAAGTTATAATTCAAATCCCCAAATTAAACTCAACCTCTTTCGTATCTGATATAATTTAGCTTTTTCAATCCCAATCTATTTAAGTATTTTGAGTTAAACATAAACTTTGAAGCTGTTAATAAACATTTGTTTGCTAATAAAAGATCCGGAATAACAAATATCAAAGCAAGTGTAAACAAATTTCCTTTTTTTTTAACAACAAAAGATTCTTTGGAATTACTTCATAGTTTACTTTAATGTCGTTGTAAAATTAGAACTTTAAAACTTAGCTATTGAGAAAAAAAAAAAAACAATTAAGTGGAGTCTTGTCCTTGATTTTCACTACCCAAATGCTTGCAAACATAGTTCTCAGAAATGGCAAAGAATGGAAACGAATTCCCCCAGGCAGTTTCAATGGTTGCATCAGCCCAGACTGACAAGCACTCGTGTCCTGGCAGCATGACCTCAGCCACATTGGGGTGGATGGATGGGGATCCAAGGGGTGAATGCTACGTCACGTTTCAATGTCATGCCCACTGGGGGTTCAATGATGAAGGGGAGGATTCTGTTGCCTTTGCTTTGGGGGCGGGTGGTTCACGCTTTTCCGCTCATGTGTCTGTGTGGAAAATCGAAAATTTCAATGCTTTCCTGGTTTATTGGTGGCGCCGCCTTCGTATCCCCGACCAACAACCTATCCCATTGCCCAGCAACAAAACAGCATCCGAGTCAGTGTTACACAACAGGCAGCACGTTTTAAGGTCAGCTGGGAAATATCAAAGAGTAAACGTTGGTTGGTTTGGTTTTTTTTTTTCATTTATGACTTTGAACGAAAGACACATTAAAAATTAAATTTTATTAATTTTGGTTTGCATAAATTAGGGTCTTCAGTTTTAGCGTAATTATTATTATATGTATATGGTTTATAATGTATATTATTTAAGTTACCGCCCACACAAATGCATAATTACAATAATTATTGTTTAAATTTCTGCCCTTGTCAAAATGGGACAAATGTGGTGTGTGTGTGTCTGTGCTTGGAAAGAGATAGTCCCAGGCGATACTGAGGGTCCCCAGATGGGAGCCCTCTGGAAATGTTCGCACTGGCGTTCTGTCCGTCCGTCCACGAGGCAAATGTTTCATCTTCGTTCTCAAATATAATTATGTTTTAAATGTTTTTCTTGCTTTTCGGCATTTAACTAATTTATTATCAACACAAGTTGCCTGGATTTCAATTCAATTTCGCTTTATACGTAAATATATCTTGTGTATATCTTGCTTGAACGTATATAGCATTCGCATATCGTTCTGTTATATGCCAACATGAGACTATTTTAATAATTTTATCGGTTTGCTGTTTCGAGATTTATTAATTTGTTTTTGGGTTTCCTCTTTTTAAATATATATAAATATTTGATCTAGAGTTGCGGTTAGTAAACGCGTTAGTAGGTTCGTAAGAGTTGCTATGCTTCGATTGACTTGACTGGATTTTGCTTACGTTTAAAGTTATTATTATCAACATTTGTTTTCTGGAAATCGTTTAACTAGTTTTATGCTGGTTGGTATTGTTTAGGAGGATTCTGTTACATTTACTTTGCCGCTAGTACTGTTTATCTGTTTATCATCGTTTTTAATATTTGTTTATATTGTTTACGTTGCTGCTCAGTATAATTTATAATAAATACATAATAATAAATATACATGTAGATAATACGCTTAATAAATATATTTATACATATATTTGATTTCATTTAATATATATATATATAGTTGTTATGTATATAATTAACAAAAAAACAACACACATAAAAAGGAGCAAAAAGTAGGATACAAATTTCGCTTGTTTCATCCTTTCAATTTGAATTTGAATTTGAAATATTCTTTACATTGAACAACGAACATCAAGAACGGTATTCCGTAATGCATTTTAGAATAGAGTGTGGGGAGTATTGTTTTTGCACAAATATACGTAGGTAGAGTAGGTATAGGTATTTTGGGTATATAATAAATATATATGTGGGCGTATGATGAGGATACGTTGCGTTTAGCCTATAAGGGGATCTTGCATAGAGAGCGCATTGGCATAGGTAGGTTTAAATTACAACGATGAGACCGGATAAAAGTCGTAGGCTTGAGGAAAGAAAAAACTTAGGAAGTAAGACAAAAAAGGCGCGCTTCCATGGGTGTTCGAGAGTACGGGTTAATTTAGTTAATTAGCTAAAGTGTTTTGCTTGCTTTTGCCACCGGCCAACTGTTCTAATACGTGATCTATTGTGTGAAGTTAGCACTAAGAGTTCGCAATTGCAACGAACAACAACGCTGACGTTTGAGAATCAAAAGTGAAAACGCAAGGAAGTCGCATTGGGCGCGTAACATCTTGTAAATTTAGTTAGTTAATACGTACATTAATTTAACTCGTAATTAATTTGTTAATTATTGTGTTGCCAACTGGTATAATTTCGCACATAAAATTTAGTTAGCTTGCTTTATGGCCACCAATGAATTTAGCCTGCTGTGTGCTGCTAGCTAAGCCGTATCGTAATATCCGTAATCGTAGTAACCCGCTCATCTAATTCAACTATATATATATTTGCATGTGCTGCTGCTGCATCTGCATCTACTTCGGCTGCCCAATTTTGCGCCTCTGGGGGCGAAACCAACATTAAGGTTATTGTTCTCCAATCTGCGATCTACGTACGTCTTCAGCCAGTTTGATAGGATGGGATAGATTTATAGGATGGGAGTGCGGGATCAGGATCAATATCAGGAACAGCTTAATTGCCATTGGGCAGGGGCACCTGGACCTGGACGTAGGACTGCGGGAAGTAGCCAGTGCGGCCATTCACCGCGCCCTCAAACCAATTATCGTCCACGCGATTCAACAGGGTAATAATGTCGTTCTCCTTGAAGGCCAGCTCGCCAGGATTCTCCGGTTCGAAGTCATAGAGGGCTTGGCAGCAGGGCTGCTGCTGGCGCTGCGGCGTTATGGCCATCGACTTGGCGGGCGAGCGCATCGGCGAGGGCAACGGCGAGGCGCTCGAACTAATGTGAGACGGCGTGCCATCTTCGTTGAGGCCGCCGCCACCGCCGTCCAAGTTCAGATCGAGCAGCGTCTTGGGCACGAACTCGTTGCGTGGCCGGCTCTCCGCCTCGGAGCGCTTCTCCTGCAGTGTCTCCTGCAGGCCGCGTAGGACATCGGCGCACTGCGAATGAAAATCGTAGAGTGCCTCGGCAAAGGTGACCAGCTGGGAGACGTGCTCCGTATCGTTCTCGAGCAAATTGAACATGCCCACTTGGGCCAGCTGAAGTGATTCACCGAACTTGTCCTCAGCACCACGAATCTCATCGTCCTTGGCCTGCCGGCGACGCTTGCAGTCGAAGTCCAGCCGCCGGCCCTGCAGCTTCTTGCGATGATGCATTACCTCCTTGAGGTCTTTGGTCTGCATATGATGCAGTGGCTCCAAAAAGTTCTGCTTGATGTTGTCGTCCAGCGAATACTTGACGTCGGCCATCTGTTTCAGCGCTTCGCCGAATTCGACGAGCGCCTGCGCGAACACGCTGTTGTCCTCGCCGAGCTTCTTCCCATAAGTCAGCATGCATTCCGCAAGCAGGCCCTCCGGTTGCGGATACGTATTGGACTTGGCCTGTCCGGATAGCTTCGAAATGCCCTTGACCGCTGCCATTTTGGCCCGAGCTGTGGGATTCGGTTGCAGGAACTCCTTAGTCTTTAGCTGTAGCTCCTCGACCAATTCAACCGTAACGTCAGTTTTACGCTCCATCTCCATGAAGTCCATGTCCAGTTTGGTGCCCTCCGCACCGCCCATCTTCTCCGTCATGTACTGGTTGGCCTTGTTGATCTGCTTTTTGAGTCCGGCGAAAGCCATGGCTGATGTCTTCTTGTTTTTCCTCTGGTTAAAATGGAATTGGGGGGGTTCGACGCAGTTGCTGTGAACGGGTTGGTTGGGTTAGTCGAGACTCGATTTCGATTTCAATTTCAATGTCAATATCATCAAATCATCAATGAGCTGGCTGGATAGATGAGCGTTTCTATTTTTAAAACGTTTACGTTTGGAAGACTTACGCGGACTGCACTTGTCTCCTTCTCCGCTGGGGGTGCTACCTTTGGGGGGTTCTTTTTTCTTTTTCTCAATGGAGCCTGCAAATCGGAACCCAAATCGTAGAGAGCTCTATTCCGAGTTCGAGTTCGAGTTCTACTTTTCCTTGTGCTGCTGGCTGGCACTTTCACTCGCTTCGCTTGCTCTGCACGTTCTGCCCTCTTTTGCTCTGCTCGTAATCTTCGATTTTTTCCAGAACCTTGGGCTGCGTAATGTTTGAAGGACCGTGAGTCGTTACTACTACTACTAGTCGCGCGCAGGGGGCGGGGGCTCTGGGGTCGCGTTTTCCTCTCGGCTGCCAAAAATCAATATCTTGGCTGTGTACAACAATTTTCAACGGCGGTTTCCTCGATAGTATCGGTGTTGTTCAAAGAATCATGCAGTGTGACTGTTTCACTATACACTTAAAAATACCATACCAACCATACCAAATAACAGAAATCCAATCCCACCTCTAGGAATATGTTAATTGTTTAATGTATTACTGTTGATATACCTTTTAGCTGTGTTTCATGTATTTTCTTAACGTAAAAAAAATTTATTTAATTACCATCAACAGTGAGGTGATTTAAACATTGAAAATATTTATGTGTTAAATATTTTTTTTTACTAATATTTTGAAATTAAGGCGGTAAATATAACAGACTGTTAACTAGACAGTTTATTATACCAATGCTATCGAATTATGAAATTCTGTTATGACAGGACTGATAACAGCAATCAAACAGTTTGGCGCCAATCTTAACATACCGATATTTAAATATTATATATCTTACAGACTTACCTCGCCTCTTTGTTTTTTGAAAAATGTAATAATTTTATTTGTAGTTTCTTATTCAGTATTGTATTATCGAAACTCAGAACCTACGTTAAACCAGTCTGCTATGACTAACACTAAACATTTTTAGATAACAAGCTAATAACTCAGAATGATTTACAAATTGTTATTCAATTTTGAGAAAAATATGCACAGCAAAACAATCAATTTAATCTTGCCAATGTGAGCTAAACATTTTAAAGCGGAAAGGTCTTGATTATCGTTTTGGCACTGTAAAAACCGGTGACGTCGTCGCATGAAGTAGCAACTTTCCAACATTCCTGCACAAAAGTTTTGCTTTATCTACGTAGATAACCCCCGAAGGGGACTTAACACCGCCTACTGCCTAACAAACAATGAACATGTAAATCAGTTCAATCGCAGTAGCTAGATATAGTTGAGATATAAAAAAGATAAGATCTTCTCGGTGTGTTTTTAATGGCGTATAAAAGCCCAGAACCGCAGTGGTTTTGGCAATTAGTATCAACGAAACCATAACGACTGAGAACCAACCGAACTCAGAGCAAAAAAACAAAATGAAATTCGCAATTTTTCTACTAGTGGCCAGCATTGCTTGCATCAGCGCCCAGGTGAGGAGATATACCCTGCCCCGCATTAAGAGGATTATTGTATAACAGGATTTTCATAATTTTCTCTAAAGGCCCCTGGAGCTCCCGCTGGCAATCCCCTTGCCGGAAATCCCTTTGCTGCTGCCAATCCCTATGCGGCTGCCTTTAATCCCTTCCTGAACGGACTTTTTGGTGGTGCCGGCACAGGACCTGCTGCTGGAGTTGCTGGTCCGGTTGCTCCATCTGTACCCTTTGGAGGCATATCGATTTCTTCCTTCTTTCAGACTATAGTCCTGCAACGTGAGGCCGAGCGTCTGCTGTCCCAACCCAATTTTCCCACTGATCTGTCGGAACGTGTCCTAGAAGTGGTGGCAAATTCCGAGGAGTCGATCAATGGTTGCAGCAATGTCACCCTTCCCTGGCTGCAGATCCGTTGTGCGAAGCCCCTTCTGACCACCGCCAAGAACCAGCTCAAGGTCATTGATGATGAGTGGCAGGCGCGTTTGGCTGCCGCCACCACCGCAAGCCCTGCTGGAGCAGTTTCTGCCTAGGATTCATGTCTTGCCTTCCTGCTGTCTTCCTTAATATCCAATATTCCTTAGCTTAGCAATCGACCAACATAGATGCAATAAAATTTAAATAAGCTTAATGCAGGAATTCCTTTTTGGTTCTTCTTAGAGGCAAAACGGGCAGGGTGGCCAAGAGTCCTGACCTAGGACATGCTTTGATGTGGCCGGTCGAGCTTTGCATTCCGCTGCTTTATTAAATTTCCCATCGGGAATTACAAATTTCGGCGTTGCCTTCTTGACGCTTTTCGGGGCGCAAATACTTGGCTGCTCACGTCACCATCAGGAAAATCCTAGTTCAGCCAGTTCGACCTCGACAAAAAGGATGCTTACGCTTTGGGCAATCAGTGATGACATTACTTAGACCTTAAACATAAGACCTAGAAACAATTTGAACTCGAAATAAATAAAAAATGAGTGAATAAAAGTTATTCAAAAAATAATTAAAGAAATAGATATAAATATTTTAAAATATATGACTTGGAATTTATCCTGGTCCTCTTTTCGCCAGATTTACAAATTATAATAAGATCTAAAATGATATTTCTTTTTTAAAATAAAGTATTTAATCTTAGTTCCATATTTATATACATATACGAGTTTCAAATTGGTTAAATCGACATCACTGCGACGTAGACTTGAGTCGGTCTGGTCCATCGCTGGAACTTGACGCATTTTGGCCAAATATTTGAACTACGTTCCTCTGCTTTAGCTGTTATGCTTTGTTCCCCTGTTCCCTCCGGCTCCTGGCCCTCTTTTTTTGAGGGGTTATGACAGCCCTTTTATGCATTTATCAATTGACGCTGCCAAATTGTTTCCAGTGCATGATTTGGTTCTCAATTGGCCCTTCGCTAAGGGTCGGGAGTTCAGTTCGCTTGAGTTGCGTTCAGTTGCAGCGGCAATGTTGATTTATGTGCCAATGCAGGCCCAATTATCCAATGTCCTCACCCAAATTGCCGGCCGTCCTGCCCTTTTGATTCCATTGGATTCGATCGGATTCGCTTCGATTTGATATGGCATTTGCATTTGAATTCGAATTCCAAGCCCAGGACCTGTGGTTATTAAATGGCTTAGCCTAACGAGCCAAGGACTGGCCACAAATGACCAACTGGCTGGCTGGTCGGATGATGATGGATAAGCCACGAACAAAGCCTGAATGGATGAGTTTGAATTCAAATTCAAATATGTAATTAAATGTAAATTTCAAACATACACAACACCCTCCTACAGGATGGCAGTGGATGGTTGATGGGGGAGTGCAAAGTTTGAGCCACTTAATTGAAATATTTCAAGATTGAAACTTGAGTTGGCCGTTGTCATTACAACAACGAGAGAGCAGCCGCCGACGCCACCGCAGAAACTTTGAAAAGTTTCGTGTAGTGTTAGCCGCGAACTCCTCGACCAACCCTCCAAACTAAACCCCAAACTGAACCACCCTTAAGCTCCTTTTTTGGTAATGCAAAAGTTGTGGCATTTGAAATTCACGCAGCAGCAAAAAATGGTAATTCCATGCACAGAATGAAATCCAGCCGCATTCGGGCTGCCCAACTAAATGTATATATATGACGAAATTGGTTAGAGAAAAAAAAAAACAAAGTGCGACAAACGCTCCCCTTTTCGAAAGTGCATGTATGTAAATTTGTTTTGGGTTTGCGGTTTTTGTTTTGATGCAAAAGTTGTGTGCTCCCAAAGTAGGCAACAAAATTTCTGCGGCTTTGGCCTGTGTCAAAGTTCGTTAGTTCGTTTGTTGGCCACCGATATTGTGGGTCACAAAAATTAGTGAAATGGTAAATCCGTTCTCGAGCAAAGTCTAAATCGAATAATGAATGAATCACTCATTTATTGGATGGTGTTTATTTGCTGTTTGTTTTTAGCACTTGCTACTGTTATTTGATCTCTAAGTGCCACTTCCGCTGGCTGCTGATAAAATTAAGCCATGAAATATAGGGTTATAGACCCAGCATAAAACATAATGGGGTTGAGGTTATCGTGTTGTGTTACACTTAGATAGATAGAGAGATAAACGAGATAAACTCTATCAAAGCGCAAACAGAAGATAAAGCTGGATGTTTTAAGATTCTTACGAACTGGGCCTCAGTTGGTCACTGAAAGCTTCCAGAAAATGTCGAGTTTATCACTGATTGCCTTGTGTGTCTTAGTTGTTTTGGTAACTTAATATAGCAATTGAATATAATAAAAAATGCTATTAAAATTAAATATAATTTCCCTTCAGACCGGAAAATCGATTGGACAAAATGCTGGCATAGAGGATTCATTGGCTTGGACCGATGCACAATTCAAGATTGCTGAATCTGTTGTCATGAAAAAGCTACCAAATACTGCTGATGCTTTGGATGATGCCAGAGATCAACTAGATACCTTAAAAATGGCTCTATCCCATTGTGACAATGAGCTAAGATCTAGTAGAAAGGTCGATGTTCATAGGATTTGTGTGAAAGTCGTGTTTGGTGCCTTTTATGTTTCTTTGGATAGCTTGGCTGACGAGACCTGGGCACACTATGGAGCCACCTCTGGAGCATCGCGTGTTGGCTTGTTTTGACAAATTGGAAATATGCAGTTCTTAATTAAAAAACAAAAGTTGTAAAATCTCATTTCCATTTTTTTCAAGTGTTAACTATTAAGTTATGTTGTATATTTTTGGTTTGGTTTTTTTGTTTCAGAATTTCTCTGAATTGTAAGATTATATTTGTATGTTTTTGAACTTTGAATCAGTTCAAAAACATTTTTTTTCAGCAATTGATTGATTGAAATAAAAGTTAGAAATAGCTATATGGGAAGAAATTTTTCAAAATTGATTTTTAAACATTTAGTGTACAATGAGTTGGCTGTCAACATCTTTTGGATTTATTTTGCTAATATTTTTTCTCACGATATGGGCAGCACCAAGTCCTCAATGGGGAGAAATAACGAAAATAGTTGCTGAGAATATGAACTTTACGGATGTAAATATAATCTACATAGCTTCCGAAGAAGCTGGATCAGTGGATAAGGCGATAAACGATTTCTTTAGAAAAGCTTCGATAAGTAGCTCAAAGGTAACGTCTCGAAGTGTTGTTAAGAATGCATACAAGGAGACAGTGGTTTGCATTCAGGAATTCTTCCGTGAGGAACAGAAGGAGCTATTTATGGATTGCATTCATCATGCAATCGATGTTAGCTTGGCTAGACTGAGAGCCCTGAAAGAAATTCAGGATAGGCAGACTGCTAGCGGAGCAAGTAGACTTAAAATCTGGCACTGATGATAATGGAGCTCTTGCCCGATCTCTGGCAGGCGTCAAGTTTGCTTTCTTTGTGCCGTCTGCCCTCCGTTGTACTTTAATTAGACAGTCAACTCGAGACCCAACAGTGCAGTTTCGCATCTCATTCTGGGTATCCTGTGTTGGTTGAAATTTTGGGGTGTTGGGTGTGCTTGGGGGGAGCTAGGATGCCAGTCTAGTGCTCATTAGGCAAATGTGTGGTGGGAGGATGGCTGCTGTTTCGTAATTATAATCATTAGACGCGAGACAAAACCCTCACAAAGCAAATAGCGACATTAGCTGCGTGGAAATGTGTGTCAATGAAGATGAATCTGCCAGAGTTGGGCCCTGCTGAGTCCCCAGTTCTGGGATCTGCCATTCAGGATTTCGCGACATTTTGGAACCCTCCTTGGCATAGATTCGGGGAAATAATGAGAATGCAAGTAGCAAAATGGATGCAAATTTCCATTCAGATGTTCAATTAGTTCCTTGGATTTAATTGCATTCTTAAAGGCCAAGGATGACAATCAGCATAAAGGGATGGATTTCTTGAACTAGTTGTATAATCTGCCTTGTAATATAGGCAAAATAGAAAATAGAAAACAAAATTTAATCGTTTTTTTGATATACTAACAAACCCAAAAAAAAAACCTTACTTTCCACAAGTTACGATTCATAAATAACTCTTTTTTTTTTGTTATGCTTAAGTTTATTCATTTTTTTTTTACATTTTTGTATCACTTTATGACGTTGCATATCACTTTTTTTTTACATTTTTGTGCCTTTTTTAGGCAATTGCTAGTGTGTCTGTCGGATTAAGCTTTTGAATCCGCCTCCGATGTGGTTTCTGTATCGGAAGCAGGTGCATCTGGTTTTGGCTCATCCGTGTTACCAAACACACACATAGGACACTGCAGGGTAAAATAGAAACAGTTAAAGAATATGAAAAATATCTGAATGGGTTTAATGGTATCACCTTTTCCTTGAGCACCAAGCGGTACTTGGGATGACTTTGGGGGTGATACAAAATTATATGAGACTCACATATTTCAATCCAAAATATATTTAAATATATTTATATAAGTATCTTCACTCACCTTATACCATACACTATTGGATTGTAGACAGCGCTTGTCTTAGCAAAGGCCGCTCCCCAAATGGTTGTCAATGGGGTTAACCCTTCTATTTTAAAAGACCGAAGTAGCAGATGACAAGGTAAGGGGTCCAGGCCATAAACCACAGAGATATAGTGGTTAAAGCCACCTTAGCCAGCTTTCCTTCGGCACTCTTGTCGCAGTCCTCGGAGCTTCGTAGTGATTTGACATTCATCTTCTTGGCCTGTTCACGCATCGCTTTCTCATGGGCTGCAACGGCCGCAATGATAAACCAGTAGGAGTAGCAGATGAGGAACAAAGGAGTGTAGTAAACAAATAGGGAATAGGTAATGAGGTAAGATCTTGGATTCCATAGGCGCGTCATATAGTCGATGCTGCAGGCAGTCAGATTACCCTCCGGCACATAGCTGCTCCACCCAATTAAAGGCATTACGGTCCAGAAAACAGCCATTAGCCATATAAAGAGTATCTTCATTATGGACGTCTTGATGGTCATCGGTGTGCCATTTATCCCCTTTACAATCACATTATACCGATCGAAGGCGATCATGCACATGGACCAGATGGAAACACAACCAAAAAGCGATCCGCACCCCGCATAGATATCGCACCACAGTGGTCCTAGAACCCAAGTCTCGTAGTAGAAGTTGATAATCATCACCGGCGACTGGGAGGCCATCATGCAGAAATCGGAGAAGGCCAGATTGAGAACGAGTAAATTTGCCGGCGTGCGCAGCGACTTCGTTCCACCAAAGATGTAAACCACCACTCCATTGCCACAGCACGAGATGATTAGTATGGCCAGGGTGAACACTCCCAGGATCTTGCTCATCATGGGGTCCATCGGGGCAAAGCGGCTCCAGTAGGGGTTTACCAGGTGCGCCATGTCGGGCAGCACCTATGAGGAGTTCGAGGATTTACCATAAGCAGAAATCAAAGAATATTTAGGTGGATGGTTTTATTTTAATTTCAACGTAAAATATATTATAATTGAGAAAAAATTATTAATATTAGCTTTGCCTCATGAGAGTTTGATGAATATTTTTTCTAGCTTTTTACAAAACTCAAGTCACTCTTCATCAGTAGGACCTCTCCCCCTTTAACTCACATTGTCCAGCACGGAACCATTACCGCTCGACTGGGCCTGAAACGTGGGCCCGGAAAGGGCCAAGGCCAATGGCGTCTCTGGAGAATGAGTGCGCTCCATGCTCAGCTACCCGCAACCCCTTCGACCAAACGAATGCTCATCGAACTAGATCTGAGCCAAGAGGCCGAATTTTCAGACCTTTATAGATGGTTTCTAAGCCAATTAGCCGCTCATCACGAAAAAGGTAGGAAAAGCTAATAGACAGTGGACAGGTGCCAGATAAAAGTCAGTTTAATTTTTGCCACCGACAAACATTTTCATACGCAACATAGTTATTGGGCAAGATTTAAACGTGTTTATGATTTGGTTACAGTTCGGAACCCTCAAGCTTAAAGAGCTGCCAGAAATTTTTGTCCACACTTCTGGCATAATTTTCGTTGTGGGCCCTGCGTGCAGTGGTTCATCGATGCATTCGTGCAGGATGGGTCGGTCGCCGAGGTCAGTCCGCCAGAGGATCTGATATCCATGGGCAGAAGAAACATACCGCTGTGCTTGCTATTTTCCTCTATTGGAGAGTAATCCTTTTCAGCTCCACCCAGCGATTCCTTCTCTTTGTTGGCGTAGTAGAAGTCTTCATCCTCAGTGCTGGGCAATTCATATTTCACAATGTCCACCTTTTGGCTGAGGATGAGGTGCTTGCAGCACTCCTTTATACGGTAATAGGCCGACCGGAAATTCTTAAGCTTCTGAGTCTAAATAAGGGTTAAGAATTGGTTTGAAATTTGTAGGACTATGTTCTGACTTACCGGTGACAGGCTGTCTATATAAGATGGTAGACCATTTTTGCCAAACGAACTCAGAAGTAGAACTTCACAGTCCCCACCACGGTTCTCCCTGTCCCAGAATAAAAGTTCTCTATAGACAGCCTCATCCATGGCAACAATGTAATCAAAGTACCGAAAATCATTCGCAGTGAACTGTGAAAAAATCAATATATTGAGTAAATTGATAAATTACTTAAATATCAGCTGACCTGTCGACAAAAGTGATCGGATCGCAGTCCGTGTTCGCGTAGTATTTGCAGACACCGTTTGTGTGGCCTGCGTCCAATGTTCCATGTCCTCAGCCCGGCACTATCCACCTCCCAATAGAGGCTCGTCTTGACCATTAGATTCTGCATAATCACCTCGGCCATGGGAGAACTGCATGAGTTGCCTGCGGGTCCCATATATTTCCATGGAGGTATTCTAATAACTTAAAAGCAAATTATGAGTTCTTACCCATGCACACGAACAGCAACTTCTTGAACACCATTTTCGCTTTTTATTTAGTTTAGCTTTTCTACTTTCAACAATAATTTAAACAATTTTTTCTAGTTTCTTTTCCAGACTAGGGTTATACTTAACTGAGTCCTAAAATTGCCACAACTACATGTCGGGGTTCCGAAATGACACAGCTTACTTGGTAGTTGACTTGTCATCGTAGATGGCATGCTCCGTTTAACCCAAGGGAACTCAGAATTTAAGGTGCAGTAAATGACCACTTCCTAAGATTATGATCCCTACTAATGCACTTTTTTACAACAACTTGCAGACCTTCCACCAGATTCAAGTCCTTGGCTAGGACAATGGAGCTTTTTGTGCTTGTGTGCCACGCCCACAATGCCATTATTCTGCCAAAAGGGGGCAGTCGGCAAGATAGTGTCACGTGGCTGTCAGGTGTTGGCCACGTAGACTCTTGTCGCGAGCTGCATTCGAAATTAGTCAACAAGTTCAGCGAACTTTCAGGTGTTAAGAGGAATTGGATGAGGACAGAGCCAATCCCACCCACATATGTTAAATGGCTTGTGAACATGAATACAGAAGGGAAATCAACTTTAGGGTTTCTTTTAATAATAGATCTTGGTGCGATTTCAAATTTCTAGAGATTGCATATTAATGTATTACTCCTTTAAATGGTTTTTAGTTACTTAAAATCTATCAAAACCAGCGCTTGATTAAAGATTTAAGAAGATATCTTTAACTCACCTCTAGATTTTAGTCTGAATTGTTTTTTCGGTGTAATAATGATTGGTGCAATCCCTCTTTATGCTGATGTCATGTCATGAAGGCTCTTGCCGCACAATGCAGCTGGAATTCATTTTATTTCAGTCTCAATTAAACGAGTTCTGTCTGAACGGATCAATTTTAAACATTTCAGAGCAGAGGGCATCCGTTTCTCTTTTTTTATTTCGATTTACCTTATCCCTTAACTGAAGGGGCGAGTTGGCTTGTAACTTGGCCATTGGCAATATCCAATTGGAATTGCATTGAACGACTAAATTGAAAATGCAGCTGAAAAAGCATATTTCACTTATCACTTTTCACACAAAACACACAAGCAAAGGCCAAAACAAAGAGCTATGGCCAAAGGGGCTGGGAGTGGTGAGAGGAAGGAGGGTTGGCAGGAAAAGCGGGCCAAATGAAATTGTAAGCGCAAAAGTAAAACACAACAGCAACATGCAGCAGTTGCAGGAGGAACAACAGCAACAAGTCAGTCAGTCACCGGGTGAGTGGGAAATAATATGTGCTCGCATGTAGTGGGTGGTGGCTGTTGGCTGGTGAAAAGCGGGTTAGATGCCGGACGGAAGTGTGGCTCTGGCAGTGCATTGTTGTTTTAATTAAAAACAAACCTCCCGAGCTGCTGGCCCGACAAAAACAGAAGCAGGCAAAAAGTAAAACCAAAGTGAGCAACCTGAGAGGACAAAACGAAGGCGGGCGAGAAAGTGTTGAATATTTAGAGCAAAGCTGGGTAAAAAAACCAAAAAAACAAAAAAACAGATGTGGGAAAATCCTAGAAAAATGTAGCACGAAAATCGCTCACAGAAAGAAAGAAAACCCCAAAGGGAAGGGCAGGCAACCTAACAAACAAACAAACACAAGCGGAAATGTTGCGACTATCTGCTTGCTCATACATATGTAAGTGTTGCCGCTTACGTGTTTTGCTGCATTGGCTAATGGCAACCGTAATGCTGTGGCATTTCCTAAATTAAAGGATGAGACGCCAGAAGCCGCACCTAATGGCAATTTAAATGAAGTAGCCAAGCTGAAAATACAAAAAATTACATTCTAAAGACCTGGTCAACAAAATAAAGCTAAGGCCTGACCTGGCTGGCAAATGCTTTTTGTTGACCACAAATGCAATTTACAGCACAACAATCGGCGGTGAACGCAGCAGCTCCAGAAGAAACTAATAAAACACACAACTTTGTTGCCGGCCAGTGAGTAGGTGCAACAGCAACAGCAGCAACAACAATGCTGCAACAAGAGGTGCAACAACAGCAAAAACACAACACAACATCAACAGCATCCTCATAGTTTTGGCCACAAAAGCACATACAATTAGACATAGAGCCCGTGCCTCGGCAGGTGTGTTAAGTGAGGTTTGGTGGGAGGTTGGGTTTGAAAAAGCTGGGTGGGTCGGAAAAATGCAACTTTACCCCGCTGTGTTTGTGGCCATTTCCCGCTGATTGAGGTTCAGCGTACATATATGTATTTCCGGGTTTGCTTTTTAAAATTAAATTTGCCGTGAGCATATGTATATATGTATACAAGAGAAAGTCCTGTTGCTCCTTGCTGCTATGCGGCGCCAGAGGTCTTTTTGCGTTGCTAAATAAACGCCACTACAACCACTTTATATGGGGTTCTGCTGTGCGTTCAGGTGTGAAAATTAAATTAAAATGCCAGTCGAAAAAGGGGCGTGGCAGTGTGTTAGCTAATTCCATATGTGCATGCGGGCGCAGGATAAATATTTATTGTTGCCGCAACCCAACGAGCTTTCTGGAAATATAACAATTATTATTTCATTAGTCTGGAAATTAATTGCTGAGATTAAACACTATCATTCGTCTTAAGATTGCATGCACTTAGGAAAAAGGTTGCGTTTAATGGAAGTTGTAGAAGATTAATAAAGGATTTCAACTAGGTATCGATGGCTTCTTGAAAGTTTAAAGATGAAACTCAATGATTTATTATAAAATACTAAAGACGTATTTAGCTTTTTATAAGTTTCTTGCATAAATCAAGAATGTTTTAAATAGATTTGAATTCCTGAAATTTATAAATTATTGCCTGCAATTTGCTTGAATTGCATAAATATAAAATGTTATTCGAATAATAAATATTGTCAGGAAAAACACGCAGAACTTAATACATATTTTCGCCTTCACGGAGTATCTTATCTCTTCAACGTTTTTAAACAGATAAATAACAATAATATTGAATTGCCCTCTTTTGGGATGAAAAATGTCTGGGGAAGAACATTAACAAATGATGCAGTCAGGCAACGGAAACTGACCCCAGATAGGCGGCGGATAGGAGAAAACCCAAACAAACCGTGGTCTCATTAAAACAGCCCAGGGCAAATATGGTCGAGCGTCTTGGCAATTTCCTCAACCTTTAAATCGACCTCATCAATAGCAGCAACGGCGGCAGCCAGTTGAAAAGTCGTCTGGCCGAGATTTTTTGTAGCCGATAATGCGGCACGTAGCGGCAATTCAGCAAATGATGCAGGAGATGGCAACTGAAATGGGAATGGGGCACGTTCGTTCCGGGGCCCAAGTCAATCGTCTGGAGCAGCGACGTCTTCATGTTGGGGCCAAGCTCGTAAGTCATTTACCATTTTCGTTTTGAGGTATTTAATGAGCCAAAAACTTTTGGCCGCACACATAAATTAAAAGTTGACTGGCAAAAAACCTGAGCCCTGATGCCTCCCAACGGCATCGGGATCGAGCTGCACGGGGTCAGGGTCAGGTGTCCGTCGTCTGACCAGCAATATGGCTCTATTAGCATGCCCATTAAAATTAGACAAATGGTTGCCATTGCCGTTTGCCGTTTCGCATATCCGCAACTTTTGCCCAGTCCGCAGATTTATGGCTATATGACCGTTGGTCGGCGGTGTTGGATGGATTTTGGCCAGGAATGGCCACGATTTTGGCCTGCCTTTCGCCGCAATCACATACGCCACTTGAGAGAAAAGCGCTCTGCTGCCGTTGGTTATGATAAATGATTTTGTTGCCCATCAACCAAAATGCAAGTGTGTGCCAGCGACTGAGTGTGTGTGTGTGTGAAGGTCGTTCAAAGTCATCTATAGGGTAATTGGAAAGTGTAAGTCACAAAAATATGTACCCCAAACTGTTAAATGATTTTAATATTTAAAACTAAAAATATTACACTTTAAATGTATTTTATTTTGTTTTTTGAGAGGTACTTTAACATAGTTCAGTGGTAAATAGAAATGGAAATATTTACCTTAAAAATATATAAATTAATAAGAAGAAATTTTAGGAAACAATTTGTTATAATAATGTGAAGAAGTCATCTTGTCATTTCTGAACGATTTCTTTCTTTAAAATTTTGACAAACCACTTTAAGAAGCCAACACTTTCTCCATTTGAGCTGGCCGAATGGAATGAGATTTTCCGCCTTGATTCCCTTTGCTAGGGGCAAGGTCTTTGTGTGTTTGTGTGTGTCTAAGCCGCTTCCACTTGGCATTTTCTTCTGTGCCTGGTCGAAAGACCCTGGCAAATTTAACCCTTCACTTCATTAAACGTACTTGCCGATACCCCAAGGGCACACAAATCACTTTGGCCGCAGATACAAAGGCTGGCTAGGATTGGATTGGGTGTGGCTATAGAAATTCGACATATAGCCAAACAAAAGCCTAATCGTGCAGCTGCCACTGCTTTTCCACCGCCCCAATAGCCACACCCACAATGGCTGCAGAAGGAGGAGAACTGGTAAAGCTACCGCCTTTTGGTTGTAATCCATCAACCTGTTTCGGTTTTGATTCGGGCCACTGTCACAACAAATACAGCAAACAACAGAGAATGGAATTGGCATGGAATGAGTAAAAGGGTTTTTCGAAGGAGATGGAGATGGAGGAGAAAGTGGAGATGAAGCTGAAGCTGGAGCTCAGAACTGGGAGCTAAAGATGAAGATGTGGGCCTGCCAAAATGAGCCCAAAAACGTTGCCAGCAAATTGTTTTCCATTCTCTGTTTGCCGGTGCGTGTTGTTCCTGTTTCCGTTCGGTGTTTTAGGTATTTAAGCATTTAGTCAGTCGGCTGAGCCTCTTTCACTCCGGTCCATCGCTCCTTTCAGTTGTCATTTTGTCTACTTTTTCATCTCCATCTCCGGTCAGCCTTTGTGGATGAAATGAATTCAATGCCGGGGTACATATGACAAATTAAGCCTTTAGGTAGCAAGCCATAGTCTGCTTAATATTGTTCTTTCGGATATTGTTTCTATTTCGGTTTTAGGCATACTGGGCAGGTTAACCAATTAAAACGACTTTATATAACATATTTGGTTTTGTAGAATTGCATCTGAATGAAATGGTAAAATTTTACCAATTTTATTTGGAAATCTAATGCAGAACTGAGTTCAAAATCCCACTTAAATATGCTGATTTAGAGCACTTTTTTAAAGTTTTCAATTAACAAACTTTCATTTTGTATAAGAAAATAAAGTTTCTGTGGAAAGTGCATACAATAGAAAAGTCTTCTGGTATTAGTAAGTCCATAAACTGAACATAAACCTAGCTAAATGGACAGCACTGAAAGGCTTTGCCCTTGATCAATCGAAATTGCTCAATTAATGGGCCTTCTATTGCAACTACCACCCAATTTTGCGAATATACTCGACACCCTTATAGGATTTGACCACATTTCTAGTTTCATCCTTGAGTTGTCAATCATTCCAATGATGTGATGCATTGGAGATTGAACCAACTTCCGATTTGGATTGCAGCTGTTTCTCCTTTCCTTTTTGTGTTTTTCGTATTGTTCTTATTGTTGGCGCGTCAATTTCAATGCCGCACGCACATGACTTGGCCACAAACTTTGTTATTTGGCCATGACTGTCGGGAGAGCCGCAAAACCATGGCCAGCGCATCAGAAGCAGTTGGATAAAGTTTCCTGCACTTTTCGGAACTTGCAACTTTTCTCATTTGTGCGTGTGCATTGGTAAGTTGCACACACTCTTTCTCACTGCACAGCTCCCTTTTGAAATAAGGTCCGAACTGTGGTGCCGACCCTCTAGTTCCTCTAATAGGACAAGCACGAAACTAATCCGCAACATGACGACAAGAAAATTGAATTCTCGCAACTGTCAAATTGAATCTGCCTGTCTCTGCCTGACCCTTCCTGCTGGCAATTGTGGAATCAAAACTTGAACATATTTGGCTAGAAGAGAATGAGCCCAACTGCTGTCCTTTGTTTTGGGGAGGATGAACGTGATCTTTTCAAAATTAATTAAATTTCCAAAAAAAAATGTCTCTGTTTTAGCACTCTTGGAAATGAAGTTCCAACTTTTTTAAAAATGTATCTGCATTTCTCATTAATAAGCTTAAGGAGGATGATAACTACGTAATGTTTACTGTAAGGTGAAATCTATAGCTGGGAGATATTAACAATAAAAATATAATCCAAAAAGATATATAGTTATTTTGCTCAAGATTTCAGAGTCCGATCTTTGCTGCTATTAAATTTTAAATTTGCCCATTGAACTAAAAAATCTTCAACATAATTTAATGAAACGAATTTAAAAGGAGAGCCTTTTTCCGAGTGCCTTACATATGAGTGATGTTGCTGTTATTGGCTTCGCTGAATTTTCACCCATTGTGAGAATTTCGTTTATTGACTTGCCTTGACATCAGCGCCTGGCTCGTGATAATGACAGACTTCATCGATTACGCGATTATCGCAGTGTCACTTTAGAATTTTTCGCCAAATTTCCTCATTTTTGGGGCGGAAAAGCTTTTAGCCTTTGCCCTCACAACCCCGCCCACTCCTCAATCTCAATCTCAAAACGTATTCGCAACGCCCACTTTACGTCATTCGGCGGATGAAATTGCTGCGCTTCAAGTGTAATATCACTTAAGCTCTTAAGCAGTCAACACGAAGCAAAAAAAAAAGAAGAAAAAAACATAAAAACAGGCAACAACCCAAACCAGCCGCTTCAATTGCCACACTTTCAGCTATTTGGCCTTGCCCCGCCATCGCCTCCCAGTTCCCATTTGCCCTTTTCTCGAGAAAAAAAAAACGTATTGAAAAGCACAACACTCCCGACTGTCTCATCCAGAACAAAAATAAAATGTCTCTAATGTGTTGAGCTGTTTAGCGCTAAAAGGATTTTGCAGTTTGAAATGCAGTCAGCGACAGTGCAATAATTGAACAAAGACCGGGAAACAACATTCTATTTGCTTTTAAATTTTTCATTGGCCAGGCATAAAATGTGTTCCACTCAGCTTTAGACAGGTGAGAAAAAATATAAAATCTTATTTGCAAGCTAAATGCCAAATAAGCAATCAACAAAAACAGCAGCAAATTAGTCACCTTCGTCATGTCAATGGAAATGCGGAAGTGGAAGCATAAATTTATGCTGCAAATGCAGGCAAACAATAAAATAACGAGTTGTCTGTGCAAGCAAATTGCATCAAAGGAGAGTGAGTTTGCTGCTGCACGTGCCAAAGTCAAGGAGGCAAATGTCTCACGCTTGCCTGGCTCGTCTAACAAACGTGGCAACGACAACACTCAGTCGCAGACAACCGGGCTAACAAGGAGCAAACCAAAGGACAACCTAAGGAGCAGGAGCAGCCGTAGAAGCAGGAGCTACAGAAGCAACTTCATCTAGACAGGCAAAATTTGGCGCTTGTTTGCATATTTGTGCTCCTGTTTGTTACCTTTGTTGGCCAAGGTGCATGGCAACAAAGAAACGGGTTAACAGCCGAGTTCGAGGGCAGGTCACACACTGAGGAAATAGCTTAATGTCTTAGATATATACTTTTTGGAAAAATGTTTGGTATTTATACGAATTTTTTAATGATTTAAAAATTATGTGTTTATGAAATTATTTCATTCTAAGTTTCCTAACGAATGTGAATCTGAGTGTCCTTTTTTAGGATAAGTGTGAATTATCTAAAGTATTTTTAACAGGAATAGGAAACAAACCTTTAAAAATAGTTAGAATAATTTAAAAAATATATAGTAATGGTAGTAAGGAAACATTAAAATATTTAATTTTACATCTTAAAGTTAGCATCATATTTTTTTACTGAGTACTCAGGCACAACGGAGCCACCTCTCACAATGCCAGCCAAGCAAAAAGAATTTTACTTTCCAACGATTGCAGCTACAACCGAATAAATCGCCAAAAAATAACATTACAGCTGATTACATTTCGCGAATCAATTACCGCGCTGTCATCAATTGTCTGCATCTGCAGCATGTTGTACAAAAAATCGCATCCAATTTAATGACCAAATTCGGTATATTGGCAGGAAAATGTTTGGAAACCATTCGAATGTCCAACCATGTTGGCCCTCATTAGGGAAATCTCATTCCTATGCATGTTTAATTTAAAGCTCAAATCGATATGCTGCGTGACTTAATTAAATTGCAATGTTATCGAGGGGGAAGGCCAGAGCGGGCCAACATTATCCTTTCCCCCCTGCCAATGCCACCGGCAATAACAATTTAGATAAACAATGAAAGCAGCATGTGGCGCGTGATATGCAAACGTGTGTAATTAACCTTTTGAAATACATACCCAGGTATGGTCCACTACCCTCCCTTCCCTACTTTAAACACATTTGTAGTTACTACATATCCCCCCGGCTAATCACCAAGTGCAACTGATGAGTCGAGCCTAAATGCTGCACGTTCGAATTGAAAACGCCGCCGCGGCGCTGATGGCGCTAATCTTGATTCCACATAGCCCCTTTTCGGCAATAGACCCTGCTCGTCCCTGAAACTATCTGAACAAATAGCATTAAGCATAATTATCAGTTTAATGCAACTATCGATGCCAGATGGCCACAAGGCTGTTGGATGGTTGGGTTTCTTGGCCAAATGTCTTCATTGTCGTGGCCATCATCAAAGGGACTTGCAAATGGCATTTGCGATGACATTTGATTCCTCATTCCGAACTTTCACCACCACCACAATGTGTAAGCCTGAAGGATAACGCGCTGGGAGTGTGACTAATGTTGACTTGATGATGATTAAGTTGTAGCTCGTCCCCAGACCCCCAGTGTGCGTGTTGATTGAGGGCTGATGTGGGCGTGTCAATCTCTCAGAGGAACTATTTGAAAAAAAGGACAACAGCAATCGTGTCTCAATTTTGGACAAAAGTCCCCTTCAACCCGGCGAACGTGATTCAATTAGAAAAGAAAAATACTGCATCAAATAAAATGAAATATACTTAAACACTTTTTGCCAATAATCAGTCAGTGGACGCGTCGGGGATTGTCACGGCACCTTTTAATTATGTTGATAATTAGTTGGCGACGTGACGGCTTTGAAGCCAAATCAGCGGTGGGAATTGGCCACGGAGAAAGGCCTGTAATTGTTGGCCAGTTTCGTCGGCTCAGAGCATTGATCTTTTTGGCCAGAAAATTATAGAATCACACAGTTAGAAAAATATAAAATATTCATTTCAAAAATAAATATTATTTTTTCTTGCTCAGAACAGATGAGTTTTCTTTTATTATTAAAATATCAATTGAACTTTTTGTAAGCAAAAACATAAAAATGCATTTCAATTAAGAGAATTGTTTTATTCATTTATGGTTTAGTTTAAGATTTAGGTATTTATTAAGTAAAAGGCAATGGTTAAGGTAAATATATAAATAAATAGAAGGTTAGTATAATAGTTTATAATAGCGTTTAGTGATTGGTTAATAAGATTAATAGTTATGAATGAAAAACATCCAAACCATCCATTTGTTACCCTTAATTAATAACCATTATTCATGCTTCATAATTAGTTAACTGAATTAATTAAATTCTGATATGAGAAGAGCTTTTATAGAGAATTTCTCAACTAAATTCCATAACTGACTTTATTAGATTAATTTAACTTTTGCATTTACCAATGTTGAATGTCAGAGAAATAAATTAAATAAAATCATTCTTAATGACTGTAATATATAAATATATTTGATTGCTTTGTTTGTTTTCAATACACTTAACCAGAAATACTAACAATGTAGTGTTTAAGGACGATGTTATTTATTACCTAGGGCCCTGTTGACAATGAGGACCCTGTTAAAGTAAGATGGATAGGGAGGGTCAGGTGTAGACGAGAAAAATTGTCAAGTTACGGAACATGGTTGCATTTCGGACATTCGTTACTGGGCTAAGCCTCCATCTGAACTGCCAATCATGCCTGGGCTCCTGTCTCCCCCTGGATCCTTGCCTGCTGAATCCTGAATCCTGGCCCTCTCGTGCCGACAGCTTCGATAACAAGATGTCCCGCAGCAAACTGAAGGACCAATGCTAGGAGCCAGAGCAGCCGATTCCAGGAGTCCAAAACCGGAATAGAGTGACAAACACAAACTGTGGGATAAATTTTGCCTGGCAACGTTCCTCATTCCTAACTGACAGCAGCAATTCGAGTTTGGCACTGGGATTGAACCTGATGCCCTACCATTCCTTAGATCCGAGTCCTTCAACTGGCAACCTGCAACTCCTGGGCGCCGCATTTCGTCTGTCGCACGTGTCAATGCGTCTTTGAATGCTCAATTAAATTTTCGACTGATTCGGTTGGATCCCGAACCCGAGTGCCCAGATCCCACGAAATCGGATTGTAATTGGGATTTTTGCATTTACCTTTTACCTTCTGACAGCCACCTTTTGGTCGGCACTTAGGCAGGAGGGTTAAGTTTATTGGTAGCACCTCGTGAATTATTCACTTTAAGGTGTGTTACTACACAGGGAATGTAATTTAAAGTGGCTGATTACTGCGTCACTTTAGACCGAATTATCAAAATAACTTATGTGAGTACTTTTCAAAAATAAGTGCTAAAAAGGGTGATTTCAATAACTTAATATGTATAAAATGTATATGAAACAGGTGATATTTTGTAACTAAGACTGTCAGGTTTTTCGCAGTGTGCTTTTCCTATTCCCGATGCTGTTGCAATTTGATTTCCGAATGGGAAACTCTCAGTTTATTGATATGTCGGCATGGGGCAATGCATTTGTGCAAAAATATTGGCAGCCAATTGTATAAGTCATGTTTACAAAACACTTACAGGTCGCAGCCAGACTGGCTGGATGAATGACTGACTGACTGACTGGCTGAGAGACGAATGAAGTTAATGAAAGTTTATTGAGCACACGGCATTGATTGAGCCATCGAGCGAGCTAGTGATGGAGTGGCTGGATGGGCGGCCACTTTGCCGAGCTTAATGAATTTTGCCAGTTGAGCGGAAACGGAAATACAGTGCCTACCATTCGCTATTGGTGTGTGGATGAGGTTGCTGTTGTGGGTGTGAGTTTGGGTTTGGGTGTTCATCTAAACAAAACACTTTTGATTGTGTGCGTGTTTGGCTGGGTGAAGGGTTTCTCCACATAGCATTTGCTAATGAAACTCTTTTCATTTCCACTTTCTCCATTTTCCCGGCTATTAGGACTGCCTTATCCGTATCTTCCTATCCCATCTCCACGAAACACCGCAATTTCTTTGCCAACTTAATCATTTGACTTTTGTCTAAAGTTTTCTTTTGAGCTTTTTTCCTGCTATTTGTATTACATTTGTGATCTTAACAACAAATTTACATGCAAATAACTTTTTCAACTTTGGCACTTTACACAGATATATATATATATATATAGATAGATATAGATATAGAAACAGGGGCACTCCTCCACACGTACGCGTGTCGTCTCAATTGCCACTTATCAGCTCATCGATGAGGTTGGCAAAAGTTTTATACTTTCTTTTTTTTTTTTGGGAGGCGAAACTTGAGCAGTTGTTATTCCATTTCTGTTTGAGTTTTGTTGTATTTTATTGAAATCGTTAAGAGAGGATCCTTTTGGTGAAACAAATCGCACAGGCATGGCATTAATCTGTGATTTTAATGCGCCGCCATTAATTCAGGCTAAGCCGAGTCCTTTAATAGCCGTAAAGTGTTGACGACTCTTCCCGTTCCAAAAGTTTCTGGGCTGTGACAGCTCCCAGCTCCTGGCTCCAATGGGTTGGGAGAACCACTCACCCGCACTCGAGTGGGAATTACGGCGGTGTGGGTTTGAGGTGCCTATAATCATAAATTACGACCGAGACCACATGCGGTCGCCTTTCGCAGGCGTATACGCGATATCCAACTGACAGGACAGGAGAATCCGGAGGGTAGAAAGGGGTTGGGAATGGGAATGTCCTGTCCTGCTCCTTTGATGCACTGCACGGACTTAACGTGAATTATTTGCATTGCGGTCGGCTGACCACAGTGGCGGCCACGTGAATAGCGCTCCACTCCAGGTGTTCAGGTGCGGAGCCAGCCAAGCGTTGACCTCTGGCCCGCAGGCACCTGCAGCTGCAAAGGAGCCGTTTATAATTGAATCGCTCGCTCTCCCACTCTCTGCCATTCAGTCAAACATATAAGCGCGCATCTGGTGCAGGGGTTGGGTAATTAAAATGCATTTTGCTGCAGGATTTAATTGTGGCCTCGATTTCAGAAGTTTAAATGCCTGACGTGCTCTTCAAAAATGTTCGCTAGCCAAAGAAGGCTAAGTTTACAAGCAAATGCAGAGGTTCCCTGTGGCGAAGATGCAGTCATACCCATTCGGGGATTTTCCATTTCCCGTTTTCCATTTTCCACCAGGGGCCTTAGCCCAATCACTTCGAATTTCCGCCCCTTCACGCCACATGGTGCCATGTTTTTTATTTTTCCTCTTGCCACTTTCACATATGCAGACTCCGTTGCCCGCCCTAACCATTTGTATTTGGTAATTTTGATTTGTTTGCTGCATTTTATACTTTTTCGACCGAACGCAAAAAAGGAAAATTGATTTTGCCAAATGAAGCTGGCGTTGCTGATGTTTTTGTTCCGCTGCTGTTTGCCAACCAATTTTGCTCGGCTTCCTTTTTTGGCAAGTAAATATGCGTTTAAGCAAATATTTTAGCTTGTTGAGTATATGGCTTTTTGTACTTTCCCGCGTTTTCGTTTCGCTGTGTTTCGCTGCCTTGTGTTTTTTCGGTGGCAAAATATTTGCTTTTAATTCCGGTTACTTGCAATCCGTCATTATGAGAAGAAAAACAAAACAGGCATATTGAATGTGAAAGCTTGCATACTCTTAGATTGGATAATCCATTTAATACATCTACTAATTACATAAGTTAATTAAAGTTTTATCTGTCAGCAAAGCATTTATTATTTAAAAAGTTAACGGGTTAGCCGAAAGCTTGTTAACTAATGCATATATACCATTGATTAACAAAAGTTAATTGTTGAGCTTTATGAAAAAAATAAATTCGTTCATTGGCGGAAACTGAAGTCGAAACAGTTTGACTTTTAATTTTAAATAATTGAAAAGGTTGTGACCAGAAATCTGCGGATTTTGCTTGGCCGCATTAATTTGCTGTGACATGTTGACAATGGAATTTTCATTTAAATTTTCAATTTGCCTTTACCAATACAATTTTATGCATTAATAGTGAATGAGATAGCATTACAATGGCACTGCTTATGCGCGACATATGTGCCTGTCAGGCGGGTAGCGTGAAAAGCGGAAGTTGCAAACCGGAAATCCCATTGACAGCCACCTCATGAATTAATGCGGCATGTTTTGCTCCGTTTCATCCGTGTTTTGTGTGATACGTTATTATTTAATTTACGTTTTGTTGAGATCTTTCTCCTTTTATCGGCGGCAATATTTTTAAAGCCCCCCTACAGCAACAGCTCATTAATAATTAATATTTAATAAAAAGTCAATCGGCAGCTTAACTTTTGTTTTCCCGATTAAGGAATTGAGTTCGGTTTAAATGTGTTTTAAAATTCAACAGTTAATTAATTTGTGGAAATTGTATCGGTCATAAGGAGGGATTTGGTGGCATACGAGAAGCTTCTTCTTTGGAAAGTTTTGCTGCGCTTTCATGTTTTCCAATTTTTTTCCACATTTCACTGTTGACATTTCTCCGAGTATCTGACTGTGTGTGTGTCTGTTTGTTTCGTGATTTTTCTGTCCTGTCTGCTCCCATTTTTCATTGGTTTTATTTTTGTGTTGCTGAATTTTATTAAAATCTGCTCCCATTTGCCATAATTTGTATTATTTTTTTTCGCCCACATGCCGAATGACAACCTCCTCCCTTCGGGGCCGCAGATGAGTTTGACAAGCAAATAAGATGGCGAGAATGTCGGTCTGGGCGGGGGAGCAGCGAATATAAATGTACACAAAAGAGTCTGCCAGCTATATATACGAGGATGTGGTACATGGAGAGAAGGTCCTACCACCGAATGAAACTCCCTGAAGCACCATTTGTTGCAATCAAATGAAATGCCAGGCAGCCAGAGAATTGACAGACACTAAACCCCCCTTGTCGGCCCCCACAAACTTCCACATATTCCAGTCATATTTATGAAAAAGCATTTTTAATTTCCATCGGCCATTGGCGGCGCTGTTGAGTCTGCTCTATTAAGCGGGTAATCCGTTTAAAGGTAAATGCATTTATTTGCACTTTGGGTGCATTTATTAAGCATCGAGTGTTTTGTTTAACGAATCACGACAAATGCGCAATTCAATCACCACAGTCCTTTATCCAATGTCAATCATACGCAGCGTTGACATTTGATTTCGCCTGCATGATTAATAAGCCCAAAAGGGCTGCAGAAGCCAATCATTCAAGCCAAAGGCAAGCCGAAAGCAATCATTTATTAATGCTAATGCATTTTGCATTAATCTCGAGATATGTCTCGAAAAACCAACTTGATGCATCGCGCTATGGAATGAAAATAAATTGCTCCAAATTAGTTCAAACGCATTTGATGCCTTCTAAGTTTCGCGCTAAGTTTGCTCAACGGGCTACGATACAGTTGTGGTGATTAGTTTAGGAGTTAGCTGTTTATACAAAAGCAAAAGTTTGTTATAAAATATATTAAATTATCTGTTAACTTATGGGGACAAGATTTTAAAAGCTTCAGATTTATATTTTCTGCCTTTTATCTAAAAATATTTTAATCCTTGATTCTTCTCATTTCTATATTAATTTAATAATTTTTAAAGCAGAATATCTTAAGCATAAGGCCATATAAAATTATATAAATAATGAAATGGCGCTTTATTGTGTAATAATATTCTTAATAAAATATACCATAAGAAAACTCTAAAGTTCCCAGACCTATTATTCTGACTCCAACTTTTCCCACACGAGCTTTCGAATGAAAACACAGGGGGGTGAAGGACTGGCAACATTAATAGTTATACAACAGCTGACATATTGATAAATGAGCGCATTTTCAAAGCGCTGGAGCAACAGCAAGAGTAGCAGCAATGGCAGTGGAAACAGAAGCGAAGCAGCAGGAGAGCAGAACTATTCCAGTGGCAAATGGCTCAAGCTAAAGTTCCGACGGGTTTTTCGTGGGGGTTGCAGTGGCGATGGGTTTTTCGGCGAAAAATGGCTTCGGTGGCAAGCGTGAGAAATTCGCAACCTCGCAAATATGTACACACACGCACTTGCTAACGTCAGGGGTGCAAAACAAATGCTTCCAAATATTTCTGCAGCTGTGATTCCTTTTCGCTGACTTTTCCACCGAAGAAACGGGAAAACTAGGAAGACGGGAAAACAAACAAATGCTTTGCAATGAGTCAATTTTTTAACATTTATTTGACAGAAATTTTCATTTATTTTTTCGGCTCTGAGTGAAGTGAAAAAATTTAATTAAATTGAAATTAATTTGACAGGATATTGCAGGCGCCACCAGAACTATTAATAATGTTCCATGTGGGGAATGGGGCATGGGGCATGGGGGCATAGGGCATGTGGCATGGCTATGGCTGAGTGTGGGAGTATGGAACTGTGTGCATGTGAGTGAGTGTCGGCGGAAGACAAATGTGAGCCAAATAAATTCTCATGTTGCGCTTTTGAGTCGCTCGACGCGTCAAAATTGCACAGAGAAAACGAAAGCGTTTCGGGTGGAACTGAAAAGCAAAATAACAGACAAAATAGCGAAACGAATCATTGCCTCAGGCGCCCCAGGGGAAAAGTCTATAAATCATTGCATACATTTTCCAAGACCAGGCCAAACTCTACACACAACATTTTCCAGCCAGCAGCACATAATTAATTAAATTTCACTTTTAAGCGCATAAGAGAGAGAGAGAGAGAGAGAGAGAGAGCGCGCGTATTCAGCCACAACAAATATTACTCATACGCAACGTGGACGGCCTTGCAGGCGCCACAGCCATTTGGCATTGACATACGCACAAATAAATAGACGCTATAAATTCAATTCCCATTCTCGCGGTCGCATTCCCAATCCAGAAACTTGAATCCAAACTCGAATCCGAATCCCAATCCCCTATTTGTTTGCTCATTGAGCAAACGTGCTCGAAATACATTCCTGCCATGCAAAAAACTTTCTTCTAGGTGTGTGCTATAAATCGCGTGTTGTCCTTTCAGTTTTTGGTGCCGCTCGACTGCTGACAGCTTCTACAGCTGTAAGACTTTCAGTTGTGAGCGGTGGGCGTGGCATATCATTTTAAGATCCTTCCTGGCTTTTGGTTAAAAGGGGCAAAGGGCTAGCGAGGCAGGAAAAGAAAATGCCACGCAGGAAAACGTGCTAGAGTCAAATAAATAACAAAACATTGGCGGACAGCAAATGAATTTATGGCCCAAGCCATAGGGTACAAAAAAAAATTGAAAAATTTTCAAGCAATTGGATTAGGAAAAGGCCAGTGGTTGATCGAGTGGCGGCAAAGGTCTTCAATTCGCCGTGGTCCGACATCCGACGTCCCCAACGCCTTTGCCCAGAAATGAGATTAATGATTTTTTAAATGTCTTGCAAGTCGGATCCGCCCGGGAATCCGAATCCGAATCCACTCACCCGGACTCACTGACTGACAACTGGCAGCGACAATGATGGAGAAGCGGCCCGTCGTTTGTCGACTTCGTCGAGGGTCCCGTGTGCACATCATTGGGCATTAGGTATGCATGCCGTTGAGCCTGGCACTGCGAAAGATGTTGAGCAATGCGGCCAGAGACAATGACTACACAAGAAAAAATATCCAGTAGCACGAAAGGTTCTAATATCTCTGCCGATTTCAATAAAATTCTATTAGAACCCGAAAGGCAGCATACAACTTCCACGAATTAATGACATTTTCATAGAATTTTTCTCCGTGTCCAAGAAAGCCAAGAAGAAGGGGGACATGACAGCCGGGTTCGATAATGAAGTTAAAAATTCCATACATACAAATACAAACAGACAGACTGAGAGGGAAGGAGAGAGGGACAGGGAAAAGAAAGAGAAGGGATGAGGCAAGGATGCAGTTGTTGTTGCTGCTGCTTCTGTGGCATTTGCCTTTGGTATTTATGAGTACGTTGTCCTTGATATGCCTGCGGAATTACTAAATGTCCCTGACTTGACACTAACTCACACGCACAGCCAGTCAGGACACACACTCAGGACGCACACAAACACACACACTTGCGCACCATCAGCCATTCACTCATTCATTCACTGCGAGAAGAGCTGTTGCTTAACTCTGTCAGCAATATGTTTGTTGCCACGCCCCAAATCCCTAGCGCCCAGCCCCCCACACGTACACCTTCCTCTCTTTTTTCCGTACTTACTTATACATATATTTTTATCTTCTACGTGCAGCAATGGACCCAAGGCGAAATTTAAATAGAAATAGCATGTTGATGTTATTTGGAGTAGGTTCCTATTTAATTTAATATGCGAGTCTCCTGCCCTCCCTTCGCCATGTCGCCGTGTATAAATATTTTAATTTATTTTTGCGAAAGCAAAGGCGACATCAAAAACTATCAGCATACATGTGTGTACAAAAATAGTAGCAGGTTGATAAAATGGTCGAGTGCAAAGTTAAAAACATTCTCCATTTAACGACGTTATGCTTTATTTTTAACTCTAGTTAAAACTGGTTTACATCTGAATGCTTCCTTAAACTTTATTAAAAAAAAAATAAAATAATGTCATTAAATAGCTTTAGTTGGAAAAAGAGCATTACTTAAGAACATTACTGCTTAGCATATTATTTTTTAAACATCTATAATTTGGTGGTTTTGTTTATGACTAAGTGCTAAAAAAGGACTCTATAAAGTTTAGATTTGAGTAATAAAAACTAATAAGTACTTTTTATAGTTTCTGGAACTTTAAGCATCTTCGCCTTTAATGAACCGTAAAAAATATTTAAAACTCAAACGACTTTGAAGAGTTTTTAAGTAACCATGGAACTTAGAATCAGTTTTAAGCCTTAACATCGCTCTAAAAGTATTATAATTTAGTGTTTGTTTAATTTTGCTATTTACTTTAGGTTAATAAGACCCACCTTCAGAGTGACTAAGCTACAACAAACAATCCCAGTTGAGGGCTGTTTGGATGTGCACTCCTTGCCAGCTTTGCCAGGAACCAAGACAATCCCGCAGGATGCGTTTGGGGGATATCCAGTGTTGCAGCAGGATAATGGTGCAGTTGCGCTAGCTTGTTTGCTCTTGTCACACACTTCGATTGCGTGAGCAAGCATCAGCAACGCGAAATTCCAGCTAAATAAATAAGAGCATGCCTTGGGGCTGGATAAAGTATATATATATATATATAATATATATAAGAATCGTTCTAGATAGGACCACGCCCACACACCGAATAAGAAGCTCAAGTGGCAACAAGTGCAAGTGGGCTGATCGGCCAAAAGCAGATAACAAGTCAAGTGGTCTGTGAGAGCGTGCAGGTGCCAAGACGCTGCTTTAAGTATTTTTAAACCGAAAGAAAAATATATAAAATTATTTATTTCAAAATTAAGAAGGGAAACGAAACGATTAAAATTAATAATAATTTCTATAAACTTTTTCCAATTTGATAATCTGCTTCATTAAGGCAGATGCTAAAATATTAAAAATCATGGCCATTTATTTTATTCAAAAAAAGTCTTTAAAAACTAACTTAGTTTTATAAAATGTTAATATGAACTTTAAATAGTTTTCATCCTTCTTTAGAAGAAGATTAGAAGTATAAAGTACAAAATCGTTTATTTTTTCGACTGTTTGCAAGGGAGTGAGTTCGTCCCGGTATCGGTATGCCACCTGGAGAAACTCGTCTCCAGATTGTGCATGAAATCAAGCAGAATGAGAAACCAATTTGTGTGGAAAACACAAAGGCAACAGCAACCACAGCGGCGAAATTAAATTGGCCAAAGGGTTTAAGTTTTTGCCACAGCTTCCACTACTCGACGGCGCTTTTGCGCGCATTTTGAAGATGAAGTCAGTGGAAAACATTGCTGAAAGCAAACTTTTTATAAGTCGCTAGAAAGTCGATGGCAATAAATTTCATTGGTAACTTTCTTCTTTCCTTTTCATTTCAGTCAACGAGGAATTTTAATTCAATCCCAAAGGGAAAGGGAAAAAGTCCCAAAACATAACTAAGAGTTAACCACAAAGAAGCACCTCAAAATTATTTAAACGGAAAAATAGTTAAAGCCCAACTGCAGAAGTTGAGTTGACCCGGCTAGCATTATGTGATCCGCTATCTCTTTCTGTCTCGCAGGAAAACACACATAAATGAAGCCCCAAAGCCAGTGGGGAAATCCAGTATGGCTGTGTGTGTTTTGGCCATGGCCACTAAACGTGGCCGACTGCGGCTGAGTGTGCGACGCAGTGGAAATGCACTCGAATAAACACAAAATTTATATGAACACATGCAAGACAGATTAGGGAGCCGAAAAGGGAGTGGGTTATGGTTAAAAAATCCATGGGTAACCCATGGGTGGACGTCGCTCTCTCTATCCACAGATTTTTTTGTACTTTTTTGTGGGAGCTAACAAAAGCAAATTTTGCGTTTTATAAATTCCTTTGGTTCATGGCTTTAGCCTGCTTTATGGCATACTTCCATTTATGCAATACGAAAACAGGCAACGAAGCAAATAAACAAACAAACAAACTGGCAGGCAGGAGAGCTCTCTGGCACCAAGAGCAACCATTCTGTTTTCCATCTAAGCAAAACATTTAGAATAGCATACTTTTGCGAGCTTTGACAAAGTTGTTCTCCTGCTGCTACCGCTTTTTTCTCATCATGGCAAAACGAAACTTTTTTGATTGACCAAAAAGTACGGCGTCTGTTTTTGGTTTTATGGAATTGCAACGTTACACTTTGCCCAGGATGACAACAATTGCTGCAAACTGAATCGAAAGCACACCCTGAAATTTCCATCTCATCATCATCATCATCTTCCCAAAGAGGGAAGCTTCTCTGCTTTTCCGATTTCATTTTTTTTTTTCGTTCGCATAAAACTCAATTGAGTCGTTAAATGTAGAAAAATGTGATAAATAATCAAATTACATGCATTTTGATGTCTGTCGAGATTTTGGGCTTTAACATTTTACGACGTTGAATTCTCTCTCATCCATCCGTTGATTTTCATTCATTTTTTCCGGCTCATGCTTCATTTATGGCGAAAATCGCTGATTATTCGGCTCCTAAAGCTAATGCCTAGTGGATTTGCCATTTTTCAATTATAGCGCCAAAGTGGCCTTTGTCTGCTCTGCCGTCTGCGTGCGTAGCTACGTTTTAAATTTCCAATTAGATCGGAGAGCAAACTAATTTCATGCAAATTTGCTGGCGAAAAAAGTGGGTTTTCTTTGCACGTTTGCGAAATTTTCTCATCTGTCGAAATTATGCGTTGAGTAGATCAGTTTTTGGCCGGGCAATAACGTATTTTATGCTTCTCTTTTTTTTTTTTTTTTTGGCAAAAATTGCCGTCATTGAGAGCGAAGTTTTAGCACATGACTAGGTTGAATTTCTTTCGGAATTTCCCATTCTTTTCCTGATTTTTGTTTTTTTTTCGATACCCTGAGTGCTGTCATTTAAACAGATTAATGTGCCGCCATCAGTGGCATGCCATGTTGTGCGTCTCGTCTCGTTTCGTCGATGCTATTATGCATTTGATTGGCATTTGTTTGTGCACAGCAATCAAGCCATTTTCCGAACTCAACTGAACTTCACCCGCCCATTCACCATCCTCCTACTCCTGGCCAACACAAAGGCCTGTCAAAACTGACAGATGCCGACAGTGCAATTAATGCTATTCCAGTTGCCCGGCTTGGGTCAACAGGTAACACAGGTAGAGATGCAAATGTAGATCGTTTTAATTAGCCGTAAGTCGATAGCCGCAAAAAAGGGCCCCGTTACTGACGGCTCTTTGATGTGCAGAACACTAACCATCTGGCCATCTGCTCATCATCTGGTGGCTTCCCACTTTCGCTGACATAGTCCAGCCGCATCAGTAGCCGGAGTACGTCAGCATCAGAGGAGGGATGGGCATTAAAAGCCCGCGGAATGGGTGGCAGTCACAATCTTGGCGACACTGTCGGTGCCATGTCAAGGGGCCATTTGATATGCCACTGACAGTTAGCACATTTGGCGCATTTTTTCTACCCTGGTCTTCTTCTCCTTTTTTTTTTGTTTTTATTTTTGCTTTTTATATAGCCCTGACAGTGAGCAAAGTGCCGATCCACCGGTGACAGCTTACAACATTTGAGTGTCTATTTTTGGGCGGCATTTAGTCAAAATCCGTTTGATCAAAGGTAAGAACACTTAAACACTTGAGATGTTTGCTGGCTGCACTTAGAGATAAAGTGGTTACAAAGTAAAAAGGTCGAAAAAACTGAAAAATTAAGTTAAATTTACTAAATTACAGCTTTTATATATCATCAAACTGCTATTAAATATTAAAAACAGATCTTTGCTGTTTTACTTTTATTTTGATGAGCTATTTATTTATTTCTTAGTAAAAGCAATTATTTTTTAGAATAGTAGTGTAGGCGTTATTAAAAAAGTATAGAATTTAAATGAAGAAATTAATAAATAAATTGAATATTATCTTGCTTGTGTTGAAATAAATATTAACCTTTAAAATTGTGGGAACTAAGAGAGATACATTTTGAACCAAAAAATATGCTTTATTAAATGAAATATTATTTTTGCTAAGTGTGCGATGCGATCTCTATTTGCTCTTAGTCTAAACATACGCGTACAAACTTATCGACTAAGTACGTAGGGATATATCCAGTAATCCTATAATCAATCGCCGCAGCGCGATTCGCAGCTATCCTGTGAGCAGAAACGATTGCGATTGCCATTGCAGCCTTTGTAGTTGAAGGGCTTGCAGTGGCCCTTGTCGAAATACCAACGAGTTACGGCCTTGGTCTTATCCTTGCTGCTGCAAAAGTTTCCCTCATTCCGGCCCACATAGCAGTTGACATTGTCTGAAAACAAAAAAACAAAAAGGCAGATTCATTGGTTAATCGCCACCTGGAAATGCTCCACATCCACGTTTCGGTTGGCCAACTCGACTGGCCTCATTAAGTGCAATTACGTTTGTTTGTTTATACGGGCTTCGAGGCAGACGACAGAATATTTCATAATTCCCTGGCCACGTTGTAGTCATATGCGGAAAAATAGAACAATTTCGCAGACAAAATTGACTTTGCCCGGCCAAAAAGACAAAAAAAAAAAAAAAGAAAAGCGTGTGGACAAAACTTGGCAAGAACCGAAATATATTATTCTTCAGGCAAAGTGCTGTAATTGCTATTTACCTTTGCCATAAATAATAGCTCAATGCACTTTGTAATTTAATTATTATTAAGTGAAAGCTATTGGCTTAAGGAAAGTTAACACCTTAAAGAAAATGATTGGTTTTTATGGAAAGTTGATAAACTGGAATTTAAAATTGATTTTAATGCTGCAGTTAAAATAATAATATCAATATTGAAAGTCATTTTAGTCTACTTTAAGCCTTTTGTAACTTATAATTTGATTTCTTAAGTTAATTAATATTTAAATCACTTCGCAAGTGTAAATAATTACGTGATTTTAAGCTAATTTTTAATCAAGAATTGCCTTTAAATAATAATTTGAGAATTTTTAACAAGTTTTCAAGCTTTTCAAGTTTTCTAACTTTAGTTTCTAACCCCGGGACTTGTAGTTCTTCATGAAAAATGCCACATTTGTCTTTTAAAATTCCGAGAACGAGAAATGTCCTTGGCTTTTCATAAATTCTGTGTCAATCAATCAAATCAATTTTTCTTTTTCTTTTTATCTAAAAAATGTACTGCGGCATTCCTAGACACTTACTCAGCTCTTTGCATGACACCACTGCCCCATTGGCCGAACTGCCGCCTCCAAAGGCCTCGATTTGCGCGGTCTGTGTCAATAGGATGATGGACAGGAGGCCGACGAGTGTCGCACAGAGGAACGTCAGATTGATTTTCAATTTCATGTTTTTCGCGCGGCCAACAAAAGCGGAATGGCTAAATGGGTAATGAAGCACCACCGGCGGCAGCTGTTCAGCAGTTCGTGGTACTCGCACCAGATGCGAACGGAGAATGCCGGATCGGAGAGTCGGAATATCGGAAGAAAAACCGCTGAAAAACTGAAAACTGAGAAATTGCGCTGCTGTTCTAATTTTTCGGTTTTTGGTATTTTTAAGTAATCTGCGCTACTTTCGGTCAGAAAAACGTACCAGCCGACTATAACGAATCCAAACGAAACGAATACGAACTGTGGCGCATTTTCGGTTTCTCAGTTTATATACGAAATGCCGGAAATTGTTGCTATTCCTAACTCGAATGCGAACAATTCGTTCCCCTTTCGAAAATTTTCCGAAAATCTTTCGAGCATTGCCAGCCTGACAATACGCATATCCATTCAACCATTCAACCATCCATCCATCCATCCATTTATCCATTTGTCCGTTCCGTCAATCGTCCAACGGACTGTGTCCATCAATGCTAAGTAGAAGAGAAGATATTTTTGGTCAACAAAATGTTTGACGCTCCCAGCGAACGTTCGAAATTGCACTTAGTTTTATCTTTTGGGGACGTTTACTTTGCGCTCGTTTGCATAATTTCCAACTTATTGAATATTTTCCACATAATTAATTTTAATTATTTGTGTTTCTTTCTGGCATTTGAATTAATTTAGATAAGAGGACCCCGAAGATTGGCGGGCTTCCAAGGGGCAAAAGGGCGAAAAGGGTCGTCCGCTGCAGTCACAAGGGATGGCACTTCCATTGTCTCTAATTACAATGGGCAGCATTTGTTTTGGGCTTTTTTTATGCTCCCCTTTTTTTATTCTTTGGTTTTGTTTCATTTTTGGTTTCTTGGCAAGTGGCTCTGGCATCGGTTCTCGCCTTTTTACCATTTTTTTCGTCTTTTCATTTGCTTTTTATTGCTTCTATTGCTGCGGGTCGAGCGCAAAAATCAATCTTCATTTAAAATTCAATTTAATGCGCTGCGTGCATAAAAGAAGTTCCCCAGCGCCTTGGTCATCAAGCGTATTGGATTCGCCGGGGGAAAATTAGAAAACAATTGTGTATATTTCGGACGGCGCTGACGCATCAAAGAGAATTTCTTTCTGCCAAATGGTGTCGCATGTCTTAAATGTCACACAATGGTATTATTCCCTTGAAAAAAGAAAGTTCGGGATATATGATAATGGCTAAAAAGCTGGAAGTCTAGCCAAGCTGTGGCCAATATTAATCAGCTATAAATTACTAAAAATAATAATAGGAAATTGCTTGATGTCTTTAAAGAATCATATGCTGATACTGATGTGAGTCAGATATTAAAATTCCTAGGTTTCGACTTGGTCTTTTTTGGATATTCTTCAAGATCTCTAACTAATAATTCACTTTAAAACAAAAACAACACCACAAATTTACTTCAGTCTGATCCTTATTTATTCAATTTAATAGAAACCCCTTTGATGGGTGAATCATGAGAATTACAGCGAACGGAAGCCTGAAACTCCAAAGGGGATGTGCTCCAAACACAAATCGGAAGTCTTAACTAAAAACGGTAGCAGGTATACACGGGGTCAGTCGAGTGGAAGAGCGGATGAAGACCCGCAGTCGCAGCGCACTCCAGTTCGGGCATCAGTTCGTATACGTGATGTATCAGCGGGAGTAAATCAATACTCAAATGTGGGTTGCCTTCTAATCAATCGGGATCGGGATGTCAGCCTTTTTGGCTGAAAATAAAAATCAAAACGGGAAAAATTAAAAGAAAAAAACAATGCGAGTCCCATCGAGTTTAACCTCTTGGCCACGTTTCGGTTGTTTCGGCCACAATTTGTGATTTTCCACTTGTTTTGACCAATTTGGCGATTTTGTGATTTGTCGTCTTTAATTTCCACACAATTTTTGGACTCACTCAAGCAAAAGATATTTAATGGCTGCACTTGAACGTGCCGAAGGACAAAACCTACCAAAAAAAAAAAGATAAAAACGGATAGAGTGGGGGAAAAAGTGATTTTCCAGTTGGAAATTGAGTGAAAAGCGCTGACGTTCCTCGTATATTGAGAATATTCTTTGCATAGATTTTACCTTTTGTTGATGCACCTGCCTTCCGCATTTTCCCCATCCTGCTAAATCGTTCAGTTCCATAGTTCCTCGCTTTCCGCTACTTTGGAATTATTTCCTTTTTTTCTCAATCCGCTTTCCTTCTCTTTGCTTCGGCAAAGAAAAAAAGAAAAGATTTTCCCCCTCACTTTGGCCAACCTCAAATTGAGGAAATGAAACATTTCAATGATTTGCTTCCGGCTTTTCCCTTTGCGCCATCCTTCGGGCAACGATTCATAAACAAAAATATATAAAAAAAGAGTTTTGTTTATTACCTTTAAGGCGCTTTGGACAACTTCTTGACCGCTGCGCTAAAAGTTCAACCTTAATAAATTATTCAAATTACAACTGGGATCTGTGCGGGGGATTGCACAGAAAATGCATAAAAGTGCCGGACTAAGAGTTACACTGTGTTCTTGTTTTATAAGTTGCTCATTATTTTTTCGAATAAGAAAATATAAAAAGCAGGGATGGTGAGTGTTTTACTATGGAAGAAACTAAAAAGTTGTATAGAGAGATTCAATAATTTAATTTTTAAAACTTGAAATAATATCGGGGTTTGTTACACAGTGTTATTGATTTCATTGGCATGAGTAGCAATTTCTTGCAGTGACACTGAACATTTTGTGAAGCATTCCCCAAACAATGAGGCAAGGACTATGACTATGTTCATCGTTTTCACTGGCTGCGTTCTGTTTTTTTTAGTTAAAATTTCGCAATTTGCAATAAAAATTCCAGTTTTGCTTTTCGGAATTCAGCTGGAGCGTATGCCCCAGCTAAGCTTCTCCTACAGCTTTTGCCCCAGCTTCTGCGTCGACTACAGCTTGTGGCCTTGCGGCTTTTCCGGCAAAAGGAAAAGCGATGCGAAAGGATACGCATCCTCCCAATGGGCTGAGCTGGCTGAGCTATCAACCGGCAATTATTATGCGTCCTGAACTGCACGTGCCCCATATAATCTGAGACTATCTGTGTGTGTGTGTGTGTGTGTGAGTAGGGTGTTGTTGTTGTGGCTGTTGGGGCGTGCCGACAATAATTTAATATCAAAACATATTTCACTTGCATGCCGAAGAAGCTGAGGAATGCGCTCAAAAGCTTAACGGAGTCGAGCCAGCCGAGCAAGTCGAATGGAGGCGATGAAGCGTTCATCTTGTCCTTTTCTTTACCATTCCCTCTGTCTCACTATGCCCCTCTCTCTTTCTCGGGCATTGTGTGTCGCCTCCTGTGTGTTTCGTAATTATTTTAAAGCCACCAAGGAGCCTTGACATTTCCCGAAAAATAATTCTGCCTCAACCGCAAAAATGCGTCTCCTTATGTGAAGTTATGGCACGACCTGCTGCAGCAGCTGCCCTTGCGTACACTGGGAAAAATAACGGGGTTCGGGAAAATCAAAATTTAATTTTTATATTTAAACTTTAAGGGATTTAGTATGTATCCTTATGGAGTTTCGTGAAAGTTAAAGCATTTTAAATTGGTTTTTGCCTTTTAGTGTCAAGAATTTCTCCAAGTTCAAGAATATAAGAGTAGCCACAAAAGGACGGGCATGAAGATAAGCAACGCCGTTGTTGATTTCGCTCATTTCCTACTCAAATGGATTTTGATTGTCTGTGCCTTGGCCTCGGAGTTGGTCTTGGACTTGGTCTGCCTTTGCCCGTGATGCCTTCTACGTGTCTGCCATTTGTCTGCGCTCATTTTGGGCCAGCTCATCCCAAGCTGTGGAGGCTTCGCACCGAGCGGCAGCCAAATGCCAAATGACTTTCTTTTCTTGGCCATTGCCTCTCGTTTGGCTGTTGCTTCGGGCCCATTTAGTTTTATTGTAATGATTTCTATTACCACACGACCATTCCGTGCCCATAGTTTGCTGCAGCTGCAGTTGCCAACGGCCACCAACTCCCTTACTGCCCAATTCCCAACTGCCAACTCCTGGCCGCCAATTTCTTAGCTCCCAATGGACTGTTGGCCGTTTACGTGGCCATCGCGCTTAATGAGTAGTTATTTCCTCTTGTATTTCTTGATCAAGTCGTGCATGGCGCTGTGGCTTTAGCTTTGGCGGCAGTTAAAGCTAATGCCCGGGACACGTTCGCCATTAATTGCCGCCTATATTCCATATACTAGTATATTGCCCGGGCATCATTTCATTAACCTGCTCAACAGTGCTTCCATAATTGAATTTATGTCATAATTTCTCAGTTAGTCCAGCACAGTTTTGTCAATGAATTTATATGCTATAGTTTTATTTTTTACGGTTGGCGCAAAGCTTTGATATTTATGAATCTCATTTTGCAGCTGTCACAACAATAGATAGTAAAATAACTTAAATAAAAACCGTGGAAAGGACCAACAGAAAAAGTGGTTAGTGTTTGTGCGCGAAGGCAAAAGCGTTTTTCGCGAAATGAATGAAAAAGCATAATTAATTTTAATGCGCTTTTTCCGCTGCTTTGTTTTTACTTGCTTATCATTACCATCCGCGGATGGATTTCATTATGCAGATGATAATGCAGTTTTGGCCAAGGACAGATCTGATTCAACTGCGTTATTGGACTGGATTGACATTTTCGAAACAGCAGTAGCAGAAGTAGAAGCTCTCTTTATTCAACCATTTTAGACCATTGATACACAAGCGAAATTGGTTTTTGAGCAATTCCAATGTGTACTTGCTTCCCATTCCAACCGCTGATGATTATCAATTTGCGAAATTCGTTTTGGTGTGGAAAATTGTTTACCCGTTTGGCAAACGAAATGAGCCAGTCCCCTGGCTTTTCCCCTTCCCTGCATTTTCTTTGTGGCTGGGTAAATTGAAAATGCAAACAAACAAACAAACAAACAAACACACATGGAAATTGAAGTCGTTTGGCTAAGGAATCGCTGGCTTCCTGCCTGTGAGCAACTCGCGTCACGTTTTTGCCTGGCAGCCAGGATTAATGGTGGTGTAATTTATTGAAGTTTGCCAATATAAACCCGGTTGTTGGATGGCAAAATTCAAATTAAACTCGTATTCCCCCATGGCAGTTCTTAATGGTAAGTGCATTTCCCTCAGATTTCCCCTAGATTTCCACAGATTTCCGCAAACATTTGTTGCTTGTCAGCGGTAATAGTAGTAGTAGGGAGCTCCGTTTGCCTTCTATAAAGTTGGCCAACAAACGGCCAAATGCTATAAAAGTTGCTCAAGTTCCTTAAATGCAAAAAAGGCCGAAGCAACAGTGGAAAGTTATGCAAATTTAATGCAACCAAGTTGCGCGCTTGTTTGCCTGCAAGTGATTTATGTGGCCAGAACCATGACCGCGCCCATTCAGTGTGCATAATGCGCCACTTAATGTCGCGCAGCAACAAGCAATGAATGCGGCACAGTTGCAACCGCAAACGGAGGACACATACACAAAACACACACGGCAGCTTACAAAACGACACGTTGCGCATACGCCACGTATGCCGTGGCGATCAGTATTAAATTATAATCGACAAATTGGTGCTCGCCTGATAATGCAAAAGTTTTCTCTTCATTTTCCAGCCAGAGCATCTGGCGTGAAACTTTCAATCGAATTTGGAGCTAAAGTGCCGTAAAAACATTTCCACAAATTCACACTGAAATGTTCAGATAGATCTGAGGCTTCTATGTTTTATAGAAAGGGGAAAGCTGAATAAAGAAGAGTTAAAATAAGTTGGTAAAGTCTGTAGGTATTTCGGTAAATTTGAGTTAGAGTTTGGTAACAAGCTTAGGGCTATAAAATATACTAAGATTTAGTTTGAAATTTGTATTTCTTCCTTTAATTTGCATTATTTTTTTCTAGGTAATAATTTAATAAAAATTCTGTTCCCTCAATTAACATGAAATAGTATGTATTTTATTTTTATCTTTTACATTATTTTTAATTTTTGTTTAATTTAAAGCATCTATTAAAAATTTAAGATAAGATTTCGATAAGTTTAAACTCAATATATTACAAAATGAATTCAAAAGGTGTTCTATTTAAACTGCAAGACCATTAAAAAAATAATATCAAAGTTTATATTTATTTATATTTAAATTGCTTTTTTATATTATAAATTTTAAAACTTTTTGAATTTACAATTTTTAATTTAGTTTCCGTAAAATTATTTAAATTTCATGTAATAAAAATTGTATGCTGTCCTTAAATTCTTTCTTAAGTTACTAAGAACTTTTTGTTAACTTTTTCTCAAATGTATAAATTAAAGAAAGATACTTTTTTGCAGTGTTGACAGGCCGGAAGCAGCTCTCCCTGCTGTTGTTAGATGTGAGATATGCAAATATCCAAAACTTGTTAATATTTGATGGGATAAAAGTTTGCCAAACTGCAATAAAAGCATACACACACACACAACAGCGCCCGAACAACAATACAACAGTTTCCCATCCCCTACTGCTACTTCTCCCTCCCCTGGGTGACCCCTGGAGTGTGAAATATTTGACTAGCTGCTCGAAATTGAGCTGCTTACGCTTGGTCGCTGCCGAAGAGAGAGTTTTCCACATCAATATTTGATGCTGCAAAGCTCCATCGCCTGACCGCAACTTGATTGCCTTGCGGTTGCTCGGAATTAATTAAAACAACTTTAAGATGCGTTGACCAATCGAAGAAGGGATTGTCTTGTGGAATTCACTCAAGCTTCTGCTGCTGTTAATATTGTTTACGCATAATTTGGTTATTAACGCAATGCCAGCTCAACTCTGTAGGTAGAAAATCAATTTCCACCAGCAATCCATGACAGACGCTTGCCATCCATCCATCCATCCATCTGTAGGATACCTTGTGATTTTCAGCAGGACTATGAATGTTGGATGCGGATGCAATTGCTGGATGTCTTTGTTTGAGGATAACAGCAACAACAACAGCATTAACATAACACCTCCGCATTGGTGCTGCATGAAAATGATGTTTTCCTCGCTTAAAAGGGAAAATTCTCATTTTACATGCGCTGCAATTTCTCGCTCACTTCAATTATGCAAATTGTGTGTGTATGTCGATACCAATTCGCAGTGAGAGCAAGTCTCCGGCGAAAGAAAAGCGCATCGGGGTTGTACTCGTACATGCAATTAACATCATGGCGACAGCTCAACCGACAGATATCCTGATGGCTATAGTCGGAATGCGAATGGCAGTGCGATGCCCATCCGAAAACTTGACGCTCCTTCCCCGAGAGAAAGAACTCATTATAATTTTCTTCGTTTCAATTTTCCATTTGCCATTCAATCCAGCGATGATGCGGATGGGCGAGATGTGGAAGAGGATGTGTCCTTCCGCTGCCCCGCTCGCTTGTAATTTAATTTACATGAGCACGCGCTGTGCTGTATGCTGTATGCTACATCAAAATTATCTGAGGCAAAAACTTTTGCCCATCACATCCCCTTACAGCTTTATTAATTACTAATGTGAAAGTTTTCTGTGTCCCCTTTCAACGCTCCATCATAGGGTCGAGGCATTATCCTTAGTCCTTCGTTCCTATCTCTCTTTCCCACATAGAGAAAAAACTTCAGGCAATTATGAGTTTATTTTGCAGGCCCACGATTCCTTGGCCCGAGTCCAAGACCGGAAAATTTCAGCCAAGCCAAGAGTAGAGAAGCCAATTTTGCAACTTGGCCAAGAAGTGTTAACTCAATCAATGTGTGCAAATATTGAACGGCCTGACGAGACGTGGTGCGGCAGCTGTTGGCCAAATTAATTTAAGTTTAATTGGACTCCGGAATCTGGCTTCAAGTCGAGGCTTATTTGTTTAACATTTAACCCCCCGATAGCCCCTTTTCCCTTTACCTAATCAGGCCAAATAGCCAGACAGCCTTTGGTTTAATCAGCTCATTTTTAATTCCACCTCAGCCAACTGGCTTGGACTTGTTTGCAATGAGCCATTTCGCCATGCAGTCCTTCCTCTGTCTTGGCCTGGTCAATTTGGCTGCCACTAAGTGGGTCAGACATGGCAGCCACTCAAGTGCATACAAAGTGCATATAGCCGACAGAAGGAGTAAAGTTTACCAGGGTGGAGCGGGCAGCGGCCATAAAACCTAAACGTGGTCTACATTTTTCAGCTTCAATGGAGCGCACGTAAAACTAAACTCAAATGTTGCATTAAAAAGTTTTCCAGCGAAATAGCAGAAAGCAATTCAATTTAATTAGAGTACATTTGGCTGGCACAAAACAGCCAAAATAAAATGAGAAAAAGAGAAACCTTTTTCCCCATTTTTATGTGCCAATTTTATGGCGTCAGTTTTTACCATCAAAAACAAAAAATAAAAGAAGAAAATCCCTGCCCATCTCATTCGAATAGCAGCATATGCCCCAGTCATGGCATATTTTGAATTCCGGAAAGCGAAAAGGAAATGCGCATCAATGGAAAACTTGCGGCTACGCCAGCTTAACAACAACAACAACAGCAGCTTCTTAAATGGAAATCAGGTTTGGCCAGGCCAAATTTGATGGATCACCGAGGGCAGTCAATAACCTTCTCCATCCACCTGACTTCCTTTATACTTTTGGCATATCCCGTGAAAGGACTTTTAGCCTTGGGGTAATATTTCATATTTCTAAACTGCCAGAGCTAACATTTCCTTTCCATCGATTTGATGATAGACTCGGCATGATTTTTGTTTTGCCAGCTCATTATTTGTATTTCAATTTGGTGCGTTGCCATTTCCATTCAGGCCCGCCTCTCCTTTCACCTGATATGCCTTTTACTTTTCGGATTTTGTGGTTGGGCTGCCACTTTGAATAACAATTCTGGGCGAAAACTTTTCTGGCGGTGGCTTTTATACTCGCATATAGTATGTATGTAGATGAAGACGCAATAAAAAAGTTACTTTATTCTACGTCTACGTGTGCCTGGCATTTTCCTCTGGGTGTGAGCTGTGTATTCGAGCGGGAGTTTGGGTTAAAGTGCGCCCTGTTGCGGCTGAGAAAATGTAGATTTGCTCCTACTTTGGCCACTGCCAATGGCCGTTGGCAGGGCCACGACCTACCGTTGGCTCCCAGATCCCAGTTCTGGGCTTCTAGCTCCTTGCTCCTTGCTCCTTGCTCCTAGCTCCTGTCTCTTTGGTTTGCATGTTGGCTTGACATTGGCAGCCGGTCTCGTAAAAGCCACTCACAGACACATCGGGCGGCGAATGCAAATACTAAGCTCCATAGACACACAATCATTTATCAGCATCGAAAGGCACTTGCAGAAAATAAATGACTTTTAGATGTACTTATATAGCCCTTAACTAGATCAGGGGTTAAATTACAGTCAAAATTAGGGATCAGGAATCAGTCCAATGATTACAGGATGTGATGTTTGGTCTGAAGAGAAAACATTTAATTTTATTTTACAGTTCTTTAAACACTTCCAACTTATGTTATTATGTTCAAACGTAGACGTACTTCTGTTCCAAGACTTTTCTTTTTACATTTTCCAGGCAATTTCTTGAAGTGCAACTGAGCGTTCTCCCAGAGTTCAAGCGCAAGACACTTTTCTGCAAATTGTTGGTTTGCAAAGTGACCAACAAGAGATGCTTAAAGGCTACTCTTTAAGAACCGTACCAAGAAGTGTTTTGCTTCCGGAGCAGGAGGGAAACCCAAACCCAAACAGAAAAAAAAAGAAAAGGAGAGAGAAACTGGTACGCCCAGGTGTAATATTTGCATTTAGCCAACAATTTGCCGTTGTCCTACAACTGGCAGGCTGTCTGCCACAAATTTTGGGCCTGACCAGTAGTAGAAGCTGCCTGGTTAGCATCTTAAATTTTTATTGCAAGGAAAGCGGAATCTTTAGTAATTGCTCTCCAGGCGCTCATAAAAAATGTGTAGCCAGGTAAGCAGAAGAAGTTGTTACGAGTTGAGCACGCAAAATACCCCACCAGAAACTATTACGGGCTTTTCTAATGCCACCGCTCACACACACACACACACAGTTACATGGGCAAATACTTGTGGACCGGGAGTTGTATTTGTTTGCTGGTGGGTGTAGTGGCTGTGGGTGTGAGTATCTCTGGATGTGCGAGTGTGTTTGAAGAGGCCCTCGAGAGTTGGCTGCTCACTTGGCTGTCGGCTGAGTTGGCCAATCTGTGCCTGCCAATCCAAAGACTAGAATACTGCAGGTGTTTACTGTCGGCCAAGTCAGGTCAATGCAAAGAGAAACTTATCGGTTGGAGGCCAAACGTTGCCGTCGCCTAATTGCCAAATGTCTACGGAAAGCGAACCAACATTCAATAGAGTGTGAGAAACGAAAACAACTCCACCGGCGGCGACGGCGGCGGGCAGTTCATAATTCAGGCGCCAACTGCTGGCAACAATTGCAAATTGACAAGCTTATTAATCGCTTAATCGGCCTGCAAAACTTGCTGTAAGTCTTTCGCATTAAAATGCGCTTTGTTTTCATACCCCTAGATTTTTTGGTTACTTTTTCGGGGGTTGGGGTAAGGATTGGGCTTGGGAAAGGCTGAAAAGTTTATTCCTGGCCTGGCTGTGAGGCAAAAACTTTTTGATAATTGCGCTCGAATGGTCTCCGGGTCTGAAAGGGTTTGCTTGCCCTTCTCTTACCCCCTGGCAACTGTGCGTATGATTAATATGTATACAAGAAATGCAGAGGACTCGGCTTTGCTTTGTTGTTTAGCTTTGGGCTTAGCTTTAATGAGCACTGAGCACTGAGCACTCGGCGGCGGAGCTTGGCAAAAAGACGCTTAATGACTCGAACATATCAGGCTGTCTGTCGGTCGGACTGACTGGCTTATCTAGCCCGAGGGCCACGAACCTCGATTCTATCTTGTCCTTGAGCGCGACGATATCCACCGGCTTTGCCATCGCCTTTCCATCCAATGCTCAAATCTCGGGGCATTCGCTTTGCATTTGACAATCACATAAATAGGAATAAGAGCGACGCTAAATGGGACTTGAATTCGGATGCGGTTATGGTTGGCGACAGAACTCCCACTTGGTCACGATGTCTCCGCCATTCCCATTTTCATTCTGGCAGGCCAGCTTGCATTCTGCAGTTAGCAATTCGAACCAAGCAATTTCCGCTTTTCCGCATCTGTCGCATTGTTTTCTGTCCCAAGGACCAAGTTCTGGTTATGTAGGTGTGGTCGGAGTCGTTACTGATTCAGTTTTCGCTTAAACTCCTGCTTCTTATGGCCAACAAAGGCCACTAAACCGATAACAAACTCAAGATGTTTTTTTTTTTTCGTTTCTTTGTGCTTTTTTTTTGGAAGGCATTAGGAATTTATAAGGCATTCGGTTTGGATGGGGGGATTTTTGGTCAGATTATGGCGCTTCAGCTTCGATTCAATTAGAGTACTTAGCGCAGTCAGCTGTGGAGTTTCATTGCCCTGAGTTATGTAAATCCTTTTGGCCGCCCCCTTTTCTAATCAAAAGGCAATCAAAACTTGGTTCGATGGCCATTTCCAATTCCAAGTTTTAAGTCCCTAAGCGAATTTATTAAATTTATTTTGTTGTTTTAAAATTCTCTGTATATCTTCTCTGTATACCTTCCCCCCATTGCAAAACAATCAAATATATGCAAGTTATTCCCTTTGCCGGTAACTTTGAAGTTGCTGCCAGTGTCCGCTGCTCACCTAAAATAATTTCACTACAAACTTTACCCACACAGTTTGTTATGTATTCTACTGTTTTTACATTTTTTTATACTCTTTTTTGTTGTTTCCCAGTCCAGTTTTGCCAGCGGGGGGTACAGGACATCATCTGGCAGAGGATTTAGGTGGTTTCCTGCCCGGGAAGTTGCTGTGGAGAATGTCTAGGTGTCGCTGGGATTTTAATATTGTTGGCACAACAACGTCCGCTTTTAGATATATTTTCCAAGCGTTATTCCTAGTTGTTTTTTTTCTTTTGAATTTGGAAGGATTTCAGGTAGAATCGATAAATATTTGCTGGACAACTAAAAAAGTGTCATTGAATTTATTATTAGATGAAAAATCATCAATGGTTTGAATTTTTAAGATAACAAACTGAATAAGCTAACTTGAAGTTAAGCTTGATGTACTATAGTAAAACGAAAAGTAAGCATCCGCACTTAGCGTTTATTTAATATTACCGACATTTGTGAAACGTTTCTCTTTATAGAAGTATTTGAATACAAAGCCCTGACCAATGTGCATTACCATTTCGCACCCTTAGCCAGTTAGAGAAACAATTTAAATAAACTCGCTGCCAGAACATTTGCGCTAATCAACTCGTTAAAGGGGTCCGAATGTTTTGCGTTTTCGATTAGGGAAAACTCGTGCGTGAATAAGCCATAATATGCTAATGGAGCAGCAGAGGTGTTCTAAACACATTTGGCCACCCACATTAAAATACACACACACACACACATGGATACTAATCCACACATTCAAAACCGGATGTGTGAACAAATATTTTCCGGTCCGCAAAATTATTGTGCAAATATGAAGGCTATGAAAGGAAGCAGAGATGTAGCCATACAGTGTTTCTGATAATCCAAACTGACCGATGAGTAAGCGGTTCCATTTATTACTTTTATAGCTGAAAAGTTTGATTGCTAAAAACTTTATAAATCTGAGTTATACCCCATTATATAAGCACCTTTATGACAGTTAGTATTTGTGTATAATGTGTGGGAAATATTGTATTTTTATAAAAAACATAGCCTTAGTTTCGATTAAATTCATTTTAAAATACGATTACTTGGACATTTTTTTAGGGAAATCAGGATAAGTAGAGATTAATATGATTTGGATACTGTATTATTTTAGTAACTCCCCACATTTAAAAACATGTCATGGGTTATAACCAATTTATTTGGACAACCACAACCGCAATCCTAGGCACAATCTCTAACTTAGTAGGATGCCTCATTAGGCCAGGGTAGGTGGCTTAAGTGTGATTAATGTTAACCATGCTGTAAAGATTGATACCTGGCACGCCCACAGGAAAACTGATTTCCCATTTAGTTTGCATCTCTGGGGGCAACAGGGGAGCCCTTAATAGTTTTGTAAACCGACCCAGACCGAAGCAATCAAAAGCCTCAAGACCTATTTTGGGCCCGAAAAAGGGTTTCAATTTGATTTAATGACGCTGCCGGGACAAATTCAACGCCACGCATTCGCGACTTTCCCGTTCTTGGACACAAAAGTCAATTCCATCAAGTTCCGGATGCTGCATTGAATATCAACTAGTTTGGCCCAGCCTCAGTACACTCAGAAAAGTTTTTTAACTTGTTTTTAGCTAATTTTTGAGATAAGATTTAAAAAGAGTGTTAAGTTAGGTTATTAAGTTCCTTTGTGATCTTTGCTCTATGAAATGATTATATTTTAAAATACAATCTTTAAAAATTTCAATACTTTTGGATCACAAAACCTTAAAGTTTATGATAAGAAAAGTAATCAAACTTTTCGGAATAACTTCTCCTTCATTTTTCTCCAAAGTCCATTAAGTTTTTCGAGTGCACTAGGACCAGATACTAGATCAGAACCCGAATCAAAGGCTGCCACAGCCCACTTAAACTTGTGAGGTGAACGACTGGCGATGACGACAACGACGGATGTTGCTTTACAGTGGAGCGCCGGTGGCGAGGTTTTCATGTCAGCGCAAATTTCCGTTTCACTGGCAGGTACCTACCTATATAAGGTGTATATGGTGTATAGGGTGTGTGTATATATGTGGAAGGGTGTATCTGTGCATCGAAAGCTTTGTCCTGCAGGTGCTAGACAGTCGTCCCTGGCTTCATGCATAATAATGAGCCTCTCGGCCTGCTCAATACCCACTCAACCCGAGCCCAGACTTTTACCCGGAGAACTTGGGGATCCGGCCAGAAACGTCCGTCGTATTCCAACCAACCAACCAACGAAACATAAACTAAAACCGACTGTTGCTCGCCGATGGCGATGTTTCGATGGGATGGGAGATGGAGAGGAGAAATGTTTGATTTTTGCCCGACAAAGACCCATTGAATGGCTCTTGGTGTGTATTTTAGTTTTGGATTTATTGTGCGATATTGCTTGTTGAACATACGCAGAGACAAGAAGCCCCTCAAATATTGGCCAGGCAATTTGTGGGCGTCGTTCGTGTTTGCGGCTCCACTTTTTGACATTTCCTTGAGTATTTTGCTTGCGTTGCATTATTTTGTTAGTGCTTGGACAGTTGAAAATTTCACAATTCTACATTTATTTGCTGCCGTTTCAGTTTCAGGCTTGTCACAAACACAATTTATCAACATAAATGTCACAAAATTCATTTTGCTGCTATCAATTTCAATTACAAGGCTTTCTCTATGCTTCCATTTTCTAGGCAATCAGAAACATACAAATCGAATTGCATAATGCATTGGCAATTTTTGAGGCACCGGGTCTATATATCCTCTCTGCCTTAAGGTTATGAAATAATAATCGAGTTTTGGTCGAATTGAAGATGGTCAATCGAATGCCATAACCTTTGGCTCTGAATGCGTAATTAGAAACTCAATAAATGCCTCGGAATACTTGACTTTCGATTGGTATCCTTACACGGTTAGTCTTCAACTTTGGCCAAGGCAAATTGCCCGACAATTGGAATTAATGAGCACTTTAATCAAATTTTCCACGCAAAAGCACGTTCATTAATTTTGTACGCAATTATTACTTGGAAACGCCTTGGTCTTGAACCGCCCACCCCTCTTGATTTTGGTCTGAATTAAGTCCACAAACAAAATACGCACAATCAAGCGAATATAGCGCAAATTACTTTTCATTACAAGTGTACAAGAGCCGACTGACCGGCATGCCAAGTGCCAGTTCGGTCGTCCAGCCCCCAAATCCCTGGTCCACAACAAGTCCCACTCTCAAGTTCCAAGTACCAAATGCCACCGCATCATCCGGATCTGGCTGAGTTGGCCGGGGCATTTAAGGACAACTTCATCATCATTAGCACTACAATGGCAGAGCGAAAAAGAGAGAGAATAACATGACGGGCATATAATGCTGATTATGGCATATAAATACGGACATGCACACAGCGATGCACAGAGAGAAACAGGACATGTATCTTGGAATCTAAAAAATCTAAGAATCTATATTTAATTTATTATATTGTTAATGATTTATTTTCATATTTGTAGGTCTCAAATTGATGCGCGTTAAAGTATGCTACAGTTTATCGTATAAATGGGACTCCCACTATGAGTGTCTTCCTGCATAATTTTATCATTATTATTTCCTCTCAGTGTACATATACAATATGCTGGCATTAGCGACGCTTGCTGGCTTCTTCCTGCTGTGCGGTAAAATCATATTGAGTGTAGATTAAATGGCGGCACGTCGACCTCTCCACCAAGCGGAGGCATAAAAATCCATTAGAAGCGGAAATCTGCAGTGCGAGCGAATGGGAATTGGGTCGAAGGAGAAGCCACAGTGGCACTACAACTGCCACTGGCACCACTCTATTTCACTACTCTTGGTGGGTCGACGTGGTTTAGTAATTATCACAGTTGCAAATGCTTCGATAGCACCGAACTATGTCATGAATGGTGGCGGGAGGAGTCTGTAGGATGAAGGGCGGAGGTGTATGTACATGTGTGTGTGTGTGTTTATCTGAGAGCACTTAACAAAACGTTCACGTTTAATTTAGCCTTGACTCCAATACGCCTCCTGCAAACACCATCGGCACTACCACGACCACCACCCCCCGCGATGTTAACGCCCTTGTATGTATTTAACCCAATTTTTGTTAATTTCCCCAGTAACACAGTGTGAAGATTGTGGGCGAAACGTTATCGTCTAAGGATTCCCCTGGCTCTGAGTTCTCTAATTAGAATCAGAAGGGCTTTGATATTTGCCATTGCTTGGCTTACAGAAGGAAATCTGTGTAGGAGAAGAGAAACCTAGAAAAGTGAATTTGGTTTATTCATTTGCCTTAAAAATTATTTGATATTTTGGTATGTAAAGTCCATTTCAGTCATAAAAATATATCAATATTATATTTTTAATGTTTTCTATTCATACGTTATATGAAAGGATGAATAATTAACCTACAATTCTGACCCTTTTAGGTGTCTTCAACCCACTTTTCTGATAGTCTTTAATTAAAATGGAATTTCCCGTTGCCTAGCAGATGCAAATATGTAACTTCAAGTGCTGGAAACGAATCCTTAAACTTTTTTGTGCCCTTTACATTCTATTCTATTCAGCAGAAGTGTGTGTCTGCGACTGACATTTATTTCTTGGGCAAACAGACAGGAAGGAAGGCAACTTCAGCTATCAAAAGCATAAGCCTCTGAATGCGGCTCGAGAGATAAAACGCACATGTGCATCATCTCCGAAGTCTGAAGCCCTGACGCAGAGGCGAAACTTTTGCCCAAGAACTATGACTTGGCCTCGAAGACGTCCCGATGTCGATGGGTGAGGTGGCGGTGGAAAGTTTTTCCCAAGTCGAGCCCAGCCAAGTCAAGCCGAGATGGGGTGGCAAAAATTTCGCGCTAGCGACAAATAACTTTGCAAATTTTTATGAGCTTGCAATGGGGCTTGTCAATTATGTTCCCTGCGCTGTCCCAGATGTCACAGATTCCCGAAAGAGAAATGCAGAAAATGTCAGTCGTTTCTTATTTTTCATGACTTGGCACACACACAAAACTTTTCCCCAAAATCAAGAGTCACCTTTGCAGAATGCCTGAATGCCAGCTGCAAAAAAAAATAAGTATGGCCTTCTTGTTGAATATTTAACTGCTTGGCGAATTAATGACAAGTACGTGGAGGCGTGGCATTCCACCCACTGACACGCCCTAATGGCAACGGAGAGGGGCTGAGGACTGCATTGACCTGAATGCTAATGGATATAGCTGCCTCCTGAGTGGGATTTGTCCTGCGAGTGGGATTACGCTAATGGAGCGCAGGGCTCCTCGGCCCACAAATGATATGTTGCGCATACGCCGCGTGCGCCGTCAAGGCAATAACTCAAAATCTTAGACTCGTAAGCCAATTTTCGTTGATTTAGTTTATCTGCAGTGCTTCGGCAGCATCATCATCAATACAAATGCCTCTGCGCCACTGATTCCCATTTGACTACTCGCCCAACTTTGATTTCATTTGTTGTCGACTTGGTTTGGCTTCCACTCCCCTCCAATCCCCCAATCCCCCAATCCCTTCTAGCTAAAATCGTCTCAAGCTCCGATCGAGTTTATTTGCCCCGTCTTTGGGGGGCTGGCGGACAATTTGATTTATTGGCACAAATTGCGTTACATTACGTTATCGCTTTGAGAGCGACTGTGCGTGTGCTTGTTTTTTGTGTACAAGGGTTCGGGGGTTTTTCAAAGCAAAAGCTTCTTAAGCCGATAGCGCCATACCTTAAGGCCACCGATTCACTTTCACTTTGACAGTGCACTTTTCAATTACTTGATGCCCGGATATATTCCAGCACGTTCTTTTCCGGCTGCAATGCGAGCCATTTGACAAATCTAAATGCCCCTTTTACGCAATGGAATTTAATGGATTTGCCCAATTCCATTTGCTTTGGCTGGGAAAGGAAACATACACTGAGAAAATATGTTCAACATATAAATTAAAGTTTTTCGGTCAGTTGAAAAATGGGAAAAATTGTATAAAAAAAGTTAAACTCAGTTAAATAAGACTAATAATCATAATTTAAAGTTGTATATACTTATTAGTATGTGGTAGTTGCTGCTTTTTACAAAATTATACGGCTTATAAAGATTATTGTTAAAAAAACCCAAATTATTCCCAGTGTACTGCGACCTTTGACTCGATTTAAAAACAAGTATTTATAAATGGCAATAAATAAAGGTGAAAAGATTGAAATAATTGTTGGGATATGTAAAACAGATTCTGGTATCGTTCATAATGGGCGACCATTCCACCAAGAGATGTTATCCTCACTGGCTGGATTTAGCCCCCAAATGGACCCATCTCGTCCCCTGGCCTTTGGACAATCTGATATCTGAAATTGCGACAGGTGTCAGATTGTGCAGATGCGCTTGAGTTGGGTTGCCTCCGCTCTCATTTTTTTTATTCACAGGCAATCGTGCGAATTTCACTGAGATTTAATTGAAATTCAAACTCGCATTCCGAATTCGAATCTGAATCAGATTCCCAATTCGAGTGTCGCTAATTAAGTTGTCTATGCAATAATTCGCATGTTTTCAATGCAACCAAATAGAATTTAATTAAATATGCAATTTAAATCAAATACGAGCAGATTTCTTCTGGCTGGTGCAGACTGGAAATTTTTGCCTCTGGCGCAGCAGGTGCAACAATGCCAGCTACTAAATGGGGCACGAATACTTTGCCGCCTTTTGGTATAAAGTGAATTTGTAAGCAATTTGGTGCACTTAAAATCCTCAGAGAGAAGGCAAAAGCTGGCACTCTGCGGTGCTGTTTCCACTTGGAATAAAATTTGCTTCATCAACATTTATATATATTTTCTATAATTTAAAATCCCCTTTTAGCAAGCGAGCTCAGCTTTCAGTAACAGAAAACTATAAAATCTAATAAAAAGTTTAGAATTTATAAAATTTTAATTTAAGAATAAAGCTAAATTTTTTTTATGTGGACAATTTTGCATTCTTAGACCAGCAAATGGCCAAAGTTTTGCCTGCGGCACACACTTTTACATAATGGCCTGTTCCCTGGGCTGTGGTTGGCAGTTATTTTGGTAGAGTTCCATTGAGCTGGAAAGTCCCCTTGCCACCATTAATTAAATGCGGCTTGCCGCCTGCAGTTGCAGCTTTTGTGGCTTTCAGCGTTGCCATAATGAAAGCCAATAAACAGCAAATTCTGTTGCTTCCCTCAGCTCATAAAAGTCCATTTGAAGAGTCGCCCACCTGGATGCGTCACTCCTCGACCTTCTCTCACCCTCTCTCTGACTCTCTAATAAAAAAGAAGCAAAATAACCGTGTGCCCCAATTAAGTTTCATCACGTTTCGCATGTATGCGAAAAGAAAAAGTTTTTCCTTTTTCGGCCAAAGAGCCAAACGAAGCGAAAGTCAAACTGAAGCGGCGGTGGCCAAATCAAATGTTATGCTGGCTCCCAGCTGAATGACCCTCGGGGTCATCGGCGGAGGTTAGTGGCAAAGGAAAAGGTTAATCGACGACAGGAAGTTCATTAGATCAAGCTACTTCTTGCTGCTCCTGCTTCTGTGGCGATTACGATGTGTCCGATTCGTTATGGGATATGGCCACAAATCGCTTTGATCTCCACGAGAAAATCCAAATGGGCGATGCGTTCAGATTGATTGCAATATAAATGCATAGTTTGGCCGACTAAATGCAATTCATTTCGAACTTTGATTGCATTTTTGTTTGATTTGCCAACTGGTTGGGATCAAATCTCGATTGTAGCTCGTCAAACATTGCAGTTATTTAGAAAATTCAATTTGCGTAGCGTTTATTCCACAGCACCACACAAAGGGGCAACCGATTTGGCAACATCCTTCTACTCCTCGCCAGTTCACCCACAAATCCAACAAATAATTTCCAATGTTCGTAATGTGGCCAAACATTTGTACGATTGCAGGAGCCATTGCCAATTGAAATTTGCCATGGCTTTCCGCAACTGCAACTTTAGCCCAAGGGAGGTGATCCTAACTCGAAGGATGGCTGCCTGGCAGCTAAAAGCTGAAAGCTTTTGCAGCTGATTAAAGTGACCTGGGCCAAATGAGGCTTGAGTGCTGGCCAAGGGCGGCAGTCAACCATCAAGGCAATACCAGTCACCATTCTAGACCAGCCCAGGTTTTCTATACAACGCTCCTCGTGGTATCAAGGTCACCGCTGATTGAAAATCAATTGCCGGCAATGACGATGCAACCCACTAATCTCTGGCCTGGTTTATGACCGTGTCTAATGGTCATAGCGATGGCTCTTTACACTGGTCTTACCGACCCCAGCCCCGCCCATTTTCCAGCCTCCCCCGAACAAAAAGCGGCGACAGCTGAACATGTTGCATTTAATGTTGCCGCTTGTAATTCCACATGTTTTACAATGCACTCACACAAGCCATGCCATTTCCCATTTCCCATGCAATAGTTTTGCCCCGATTGTTATGCAAGAGTTACTACACAAAAAAATGAAAATAGAATGCAAATATTTGACAGTGCAGGGCGTTGGCCTTGAAAAATGCTCCCGGCCAACGGCTGGCCATGCAAAACTCTCACAGATGTCAGTTTATGTAAATGGATTCGAAATTAGTTTCAGTTTGACTGTGCTGCCCCAACAAAAACTTAAAAAAAGAAGAGCAAAGACAGCACTTTTGACCAGTTGGGCAGCATATGTCGACACAGAATTGATTACTAACTTTTGGCAGCAAATAGGAAATATTTGTGGTCTACAACAAGTAGCACAAGCCTTCCTTAAAAGTAAAGCATAGTATTTCTCTGATCAGAACTTTTAAAAAACATTAAAGTAAGGGCGTATGCTAATTATTAAGAAATAAACTTAAAATAAAAAGAATAGTTTAACTACTTTTAAGTCAACTACCCTAGTAAAAAAATCATATATATATAATAATCGAATCAACATTCTTACAACAAAAGGTAATTACACTAATCAGGCAACATTTTTGGCGAACTTTCTGCGTCCACGGGAAGCCAGAGTAAGAGGACTCTCAGCCCGGATACAAATGCATTTCATGTGTCGGCGCAACGTCAAAGGGCTTTGGAGGGCATTCTGAACATTGAAGGATTGTGGGTTTGAAGGCAACCGGAGGCAAACTGCGCCTAACCGTGTCAGCAACATTAGTAGCTACACAAAATTCTAATTAAGTCATGGGGTTTTGTATTTCCTTCGGCGCCACAGGCACTTTGTGTAGCAAATTTTTGTGCAAGCTTCCAAAAATTTCACATAAAACAAGCGCGCAAAATGCGAAACTGGTAAACAGAGTGAGAGTGAATGAGGAAGAACTATGCAAAGGCCAAAACGGGAAGCGCAATTTACACTTAGAGGAATATTTTAACAGAAATTGTAAAAATATATTAAAAATACGTATAAATGCTACCACTGTAAGATGTATATTGAGTATGAGTAAGGTATCATTTCGTCATATCACATATCGCTCTTAAAAAAGATTTCTAAAGAGTTTTCAATATTTGCAAGCTGAGACGAAGTTCTACAAGAAAAAGCTTTGAGTATTAACATGGCTTTAATACAAATTCAAATATATTTTATAATTTTCTGGGTATATTTATGATGCACTTAAATTTTTTGACTGCATTTAAGAAGCGAGGCCTGCCAACGGATTCTCCAAAGAGTCCGTCTTCTCTGCGTCTCGTTTCGCTTTCCGTGTTGGCGCTGCTTTTATTTGCAAGTCCAAGCTTTTTCATGGCTCGCGGTGCGTTCCGCTAAACAAAAGGCACCAACCATCGCCCACTGAAGAACACCCACTTGCCGCAACCCACCGAAAAGAAGCCACCTCCTCCAGCAGTTACTGCCTGTTTTCCTCAACTCAGGCCCAGCATTTGTGAGCTGAGCCGCTTTTGTTTGCAACTTTTCGTTTTGTTGTCGGCGCAGCTAATTAAAAGAATGTTGAAAAAGTGTAATATGTAAGCAAATTTGCTGCCGAGCCACATAAATAATCCCGATTATTCTACCTGGCCCACCGCAGTACCTGCAGTATTTTATTTTGGATCCTTTAGCGTTTTGTTTATTTCGTCCCGGTTCGCATAAAATTTAGACGAACATTCATGGGCATTAAAGTCACGAGGTGCTCTTTGTAAATACTAAGTTGACCAGGGACACTGGGTCACTGGCCATGGAAATATGAATACCAGTCGGTGGTGGAAACCTGGGAGGGAGTAAAATTGAGACAAACAAGAGAGAGAGAGAGAAAGAGAGGGGGAAGGCAAACGACCCTGACTGGAGGCTAGACCTATGAAAATGGCGCAATTAGCTGCACAACTTGGCCAAAAACGAAAGATTAATGACAGCCCAACGGTGTTTTTTTTTTTTCTTTACTTTGCCAAGTCTTTTCAGTTGTCGCTGCCTTATTGACTTAGACCCGGAGCCAATCGGCCCGTCGTGTCAATAAAACGTTCGCTGTGTACATAAAAATAATAAATGACGTCGCCGATGGGTCCATCAACTTGGCTCCTAAGTTGGCCAGCTGAAAAAGTGCAAGTAATTAGACGCATAAATTTTATGACAACTTAGCCCTGAAACTTTGGCTTTATACTAACAAGCTGAAGAGAGAGAGAGAGAATGAGAGATTTAGTGCTACTGCCAAGCGATTTGCCTGCCAACTATGCACTTCCTGTAGGCTTATGGCCATGTAGGCTACGAATTTCCTGAATGTTAGACCAATTGGGGCGAACATAACACACCGTGCTATGTGTGTGGGATCGGGCGTTCTGTTGAGTTTCGGGCATTGCCGGCACATGTTGCCCAAGTCATGCTGCTATGCTGGTTAATTACCAGGCTAATGCCGCTCAGAAATCCTTTTGGGCCATTCGTTTAAATGCGTCAAGAGATTAAAACTTTAAATGGTTCGACAATAAACAGGAGTGGTGGAGGAGTGGCGAAGCCAAAAGGTTGGCAATTAATTTAATTTTGTTGCGCATTTAACGCCAAGCGATTGCCATTTCATTTAACGCCAAAATGCGGATTGATCCGACGCACTTATTTCCGCACAAAGCCATGATAATATTTCTATAATATTTCTTCGCGATTTCGTGAGATGCGAGAGAGCTGGATATAAATAATTGGCGCTGACAGCTTGATAAATGGCTTTTCAGCCGAGTTAATGAAACTAAAACACGGCAAACGAGCAGCCATGGCAGCCAGCTCTGTAGCGAGTTTTTAAATTAAGATAATGCAACAGACGGGGCCTCGGTGCGTATGAGTAGCGCAATTTCCTGCTCGGCTGCCGTTTACCATTTGTTTTTTCCCTCCTTATTATTTTCTGGCTCCCATAGCATGTGCATGTGAAAATCTCTTAGCTACAATTTTGCCAGCTAATGCGAATGATAAGCGAGCATAATATATTTGCTGCCATTAGTGTGCTGCATTTGAGCATTCCTCAAAATGTGGCATTAGCCGCCCTGCCACATTTTTCGGGGACCTTTCTCCGCAAAGCACACAGCATTCTCTGTGAATTTTGGACCGTGACAAAGCGCAGCGTGCTACTGAGTGCTCAATTTATGGCCCGCACCCTCCTCTTCGCTGTTTGCCACATTTTCCCACGGCCCACAAATCCGATTTCATTATGGAAAACGTGCGGCGAATTAAAAGTAGATTTAGCGCAGTTACAACAAAGGACTAGAGGCGAGTGCCAGGACAAATCTCAATGCAGTTCCATTCAGTTGTAGCCCAGGATTCTAGTCGCCTTCCATTAAGGAACACTGCAATCGGCAGAGTCTGTGATGCATGAAGAGCCGGGATGCGAAATTGCAGCGACAGCAACTGCAGTTCCAGTTCTGATATATGTGCATATAATTTAAGGTATGCGCATTTGGAGTTTGTGTCTCATCCATGGCGAAGATGAACTAAAAATGTAGAACGAACTGCAAGTCTCTGAGTTGTAATGTAGAGAATATCAAATAACAAAACGAGATTAAATATTCAATATGGTACTGTTTTCAAAAAGTTGTTAGAACGGTGTCTCAACGGTGGAGTAGAATATTAAACACTCATTTATGACAAGCCACAGTAAAACACAGATCAAGTTGTTATAGAAAATATCAAAAATCATAGAATAAAAAAATCAATTATATTATTCTATATTAATTAATCATAATATTTCTAACATGATCAACAGATCCCTAACTATAGGACTATTTAAACGATGGTTCCCAACCTTTACCTCCATTTCTTGCATAACTACGTGGATATCAGGACTCTGCCCATCGCTGGCAATCCTAGACCGGCACCTTCGTAGGCAGTTAACATAATCAGAGCTTGACAAGCAATCTTCTGCCATGCATTGAAGATGAGTGCCCGATGTCGAGTTGTTGCTGCTGTCGCTTGTTGTTTCCGGAATTTGTCACTCTACAAGGTGCGTGGGTGCATGGACGGATGTACGAACATTCTCGTATGTTTGTAAGTTTGTAGATGGATGTGCCTTGGCTTGTTTGTCAGGCAACGGCCTTTTCGGATTTATTATGTTGATGCCAAGGCGCTGAGATGCTGATGTGTGCTGCGTGTAATTTGAAATTATGCGCGGCAGCGCCAAGACGTATGCTTAACATAATCAAATAACTCATACGCAACGTGTACGCTTGATGAACAAGTCGATGGGTTTGCTTTATAAAGCAAAGCTACCAAGGCGAACAACTTCCAGCATCTCTCTCGACTTTTTCATTATCATAATTTCTAGCTGATTTCATTGAGCAGCCAGGATGAGCAGCTAAAGCAGGAGCAACAGAAGCAGTAACAACCTGTTTGCCCGATTGATACGCTCAAGTTCGCTTTTCAATTATGTGCCCAGCAGACGTGACTATCGCGCATAATGTGTCTGATATGTGTGTTGGCTGTTGGCTGTTGACTGCTGTTGTTGTGCCTCCTTTTGCCTTTCTTTAATGCCCGCACACCTTTTGCAGGTGGATGGCTTCATTACGCTTTTATTGGCCCCCATACCTTTTCCTTTTGCTCTGAGAAGTGTTTAAAGGCGGACCCAACGGCCAACATTTGCCAAGAAAATACAGGGGCCCGTATGTGGGTTAAAACGAAAATGTAAACAAAAGGCAGGTTCGCGCAAACCTGTCCAGCGAATCTGGCCAGCAGCAACCCTTCGCAACATATGCACGAAACAAGGGGCTCTTAGAAGGGAGCAAAAGGGATTTACTCTTCTACCCCCTACACACTCTCTGCCCAAACAATGGCAAAACGTGAAAAGTGCTGCCACAGAAATAAGTTTCGGTTTTTGGTTTAGGCCACTGGGACAAAGGCAAACAAAGCACAACAGAGCGCAACACATTGGGGAATGTTTTGGGAAAGTGGAACAACGAATATGACCGGAGAGAATTTCCTTTTAAAAGATTTGGAGAGCGGGAAAGCATTGAATTTTCCCACTGAACATGCACTTGTGGAACGTAGTGTGTGCAAGTGGCAACAAGCGGTGGCTAAACAAGTGGACTACGATATCGCAATTGAATTGTTTAATTTAGATAATTAAGTTATCGTTTAGATCAAGATCAACTTGAGTATTGTTCATGTTTTACCTATAACATTACCTAAAATTAAAATAAAAAATAAAAAATGTTCAAAATCAATGACAAGTATTAAAGTTTTCTTTTTCTTATGGAAAAGAACTGTTTAATATTTATCAATATAAAAATAAAGGTTTTATTATTAGATTTTTCTTAGTTTTCCGATTTTTAAGCATAATAAGTAATGTTATAATATCTTAAACCATTTGCTTCTAGTTCTTTCTGCTGCATAGTGTCTTTCTTAACAAAGAATGATATAATGATATTGACCACCATAAAAAAAGTACAAGATAAATATTCACATTTTATAATTGCTGTTTTTTTCATATTTGCCTGCTTTGTTATTTATTCGAGGACAATTTTGTTTTGCCATTTGTTTACATAGCCAGAAATTTAATCTGTTGACACCGCAACACTTGCCAATGGAATAGGTAAACAAAGGCGACCACTGCAAATGCGGGACACTCAAGATGAGCATTTCAAATGAGCCGCACGCCACATGGAACACACGGCACCCACAACTTGGATACTTTTGAATCTGAAAGAGCATCGGAAAATCAGAGAGTGTGAGAGACAGAGAGAGAAATCAGAGAGAATTTCCCTTGGTGGAAAACCGACAACAAACGAACGAACATTGCCGCACACGAACGAAGCACTGACAATTGTGGACGGCAAATTTGGTAGCAAGCTGGGGCAAGCCGTGATGAAAATGCTAGCGGATGGCGTTCAGTTAGGATGTGCAGTTCCAGCGGTGCGAACGTGTTCCGGGCGCGCCAATTGGCCAAGTAGCCGTCTTAAAGCCAATAGAGCTAACCCAAAATTTATAGCCAGAACGGCAACAGTTTCTCACTACAACAATAGCGCCAAAATATGCCAACGCCTGATTGAAGGCGCCGAAATCGCGGGTCGCGCGTTTTTGTGTAAATAAACAGAAATCCGAATAGATCTCAGAAGTCAAGAAACCAAAACGAAATTCAAGCAGAACCAAAGAAAAAAAAAGAAGAATTCATCTATCAGAGATCTACACATTTTATTTTTCGGTTTCAGTGGCTAGAGCACAAGTTATTCAATTAATAAACATAAATGCCAGCGTGCGGAATGTCTGACTGATGAGTTGGCTAGAAGCGGACCCGTAACGCATACGCCATGTGAGCCGGATCGATGGGATCGTGTTCCGGCCAAGCCACAATGCCATCCTCCTGTAAATAGCCAGCAGCCTTTTCTACTCGCGTCTCTGTCATATGTGTCCGTGAATATCCGCCACTGTACATACTCTAGACACTAATTGATTAAACCACAAACCTAAAAAAAACCAAACAAACAAAGCAAAAAACATAAAATAAATAAATAGAGGAAAAAGCGCGCGTTTTCGCATAAAGAACGCGCCGCACACACAAGTTTCGGTGCAAAACGGGTATAAATAAACGAAATAATAATATTCGAATACTCTATGCTATAGAGATTAGTTAAATTATTAGTATTAAATCGGTTTTGGAATTTCGCGCGCAATAAGATTTAATTATAAACAGGGGCAGCATGGGACCAATCAGACTCTAGAGCTAGCCACGCATCCACAGAGTTAGTTTAGACGAATCAGCAGATCACAATGGATTATAGCCGGCTGAATGCTAACATCAATACGGGCAACATCAGCACCGATGACTTTCTGGCCGTATTCACGACGGCCAAACCGGATAATGCCACTCTCAATCCGCCCCTGCTCAGTGTCGACGGGCAGTTGACCCTGCCACCGGGATCGGGTTATATCAACCTTAACGATACGATATTCTTTCTGAATGGCAGCTTTTATAATAGCAGCCTTCAGCTGGCGGCGGGTTATTATAATCAAAGTAATTCCTCGGCAGCATCATCCGGCAATTTGACCAATCCAAATCAAACAGAAGTCCACTGGGATGGCCGATATCCCAGTGGTTATACGCTCACACACATCGTGATCGCCTCCATAATAGTGACCATCTTAATGATTATCATTGTGGTGGGCAATATGCTGGTGATCATAGCCATAGCCACGGAAAAGTCACTGAAGAATATACAGAATTGGTTCATTGCCTCGCTGGCGGTGGCCGATTTCTTTCTGGGCCTCATCATTATGCCTTTTTCACTGGCCAACGAGCTAATGGGCTATTGGATCTTTGGCAGCTGGTGGTGTGACATCCATTCGGCGATGGACGTCCTTCTATGCACCGCCTCTATCATGAACCTGTGCCTCATCTCACTGGATCGGTATTGGAGCATAACGAAGGCCGTTGACTATCTAAAGTCAAGGACGCCGGCGAGAGCCGCTGTTATGATCACGGCGGTCTGGATAATGTCCGCCCTCATCTGCATACCGCCGCTTCTCGGTTGGAAGGTGAAAATGCCTGAGGGACCGCTGCCCAAGTGCGAGGTAAGTGCTCCTAAGTGCCGCAATAATCCACATCCCAAGCGAAATTGACGCCAATTGACGGCAATTGACGTTGCCACGCCGACAATCGAACAATGGAAATACACGCGAGTTGCGGGATTGAAAAGCATCATGTGTGCTGCTAGATTGGCTATTTTCAGGTTGATTTGTATAGAATAGTGGGATTTTTTTAAAATTTATTTCTATCAGGACTACGATTTTTAGGAAGTATTTCTAACTTTTATGAAACGCTTATGTGAAAAAGTGTATACAAACTTGTTGTTAAACTATTTTTGGTTTTACAAAACGTGAATATAAACGAATTTCGAAAGCAAGTAAATTCAGATTTATATAAACGAATAAAACAATTAACAGTTCTATTATTATTGTTTACAGCTCACTTGTTAATAATTCTGGTAATTTTTCAAGCCATAAAACTATCAACATTTCAGGAATAGAAACATAGAATTTGCTGTGTCATGTTAGCTTACAATTTTATTTTCTAAGAAAAACCATTGAGTAAAATCAATATCATATATGATTTTATGAAGTAGATCAACAGCAAATAGACAAAAATATCCAAATAATTAGTCGATCATTGCAATTCCTCTATACGTATATATTCACAAATTGGCAAAAAGTTTTTATATCGTAATATCTTAGTAATTCACGGACGCTATTTTTAGCAATCGTTCCATGCCTAATTTAGCCACTTTTTGCACGTCAATAGATGCCATCGCTGCTGAGTATTCATATTTGCAAACAATAAAGCGTTGAATGGCTAAAATGCTGGCAAATGCTCAAATAGCAACATGCAAAGCGCAAAATTGCGGCCTCTTTCTATGCAAATTTGCGAGTTGCCAGCACAATTGTCAGATGATTTGGCGGTTCCTTGGTGGGTATTCCCGCAACCCAAAAGCCCACCCAACTTATCCCATCCCTCGATTCTTGGGTCACGCAGAGAATAAACGCAGAAATATTTATGCATATGAGTGGTGGCTATATTCTGAGTGTGTCTAATTCCACCAGCTAGGAAACTCCCCGACTGTCTAATACAGTCGGAGAAAGCTCCAAGCAAGCCCCAAAAAGTAGGCTATAAGCCATAGAAATATGCGCATTATCATGCGGGTCTGCCAGTTGCTGAATTTGAATTTCTGTGGGGCACAAGCCCCCAAAAGTAAAGAGGGTGTGTGTGTGTGTGTTAGGGGGAAAAGCGTAACAAACTAGCTGGAAAATTCACAAGAGAAATTCTTGGGCCAAGGCAAGACAACACATCAGTAGCTGCCACAAACTGCTGCTGTTGCCCTGTTTTTCGGGAAAATTCTTTAAATTTTGCCACAAATTGAAAACGTCCTTCAAAAGGGAATCGATGCAGTCACTCACCGAGTGAAACATTCAATCACAGTGACGGACTGACTGGCTGACTGACCCCTTCCGATAGCTATTGGCACACAGTTCGCCTTCTGGCTCCCCAGAGGAATTCCAGCTTTAAATGGCCATTTTGCGCAACTCAACTCAATGCCAACAGTTGGAAACAATTTAAATCGTTTAAAAACTTAACACAGTCTCTGATCAAAACCAAAAACGAAAAATATGCAGTGGATAAAATGGTCAACGGTGGGTTAAACCACAATATTATTTATTGCAATCATGATAAATGCGGACCGAAATGGAAAAATGCAAATATCCCAGGCCATTCCCCTCCACAATATCGTTTCTATCTGTATCTCGTCTGTCTCCAGAATTTTTGATTAATTTTTTTTTTCGTATTTTTTTCCCTCCACCACTAACACACACTCATTGTGGACAGTAAATAAAACAGAACGAAGAAAAAAACAGTAGCAGAATATAATAATAGAGTGGAAAGCGAAAGCAGAATGAAATAAAGTATCCTAATATAGAAGAATGCTTACGTAAAGTTTGCCATTCAAATTAACCTTGAGACAATAAAGGCAGAATTGAGGACCAGAGGAGGGAGCACATTTTTATTTACGATGGCCAGCGTCCAGTTTTGCCGGCAAATGCTGGCACATTAATCAAGCCTAAGTGGCCCGGATAAAGTTTCCAGCTCTGGCCAATGAGCAAACATGTTTTTAGCGAATTTTAAGCAGTCTTAACAACACAGAATGACAATTTATAATGGCAAAAGTTTTCTACTTAAGGACATGAGTTTGTGTGTCTGACACACGCTCAAAGGCATCGATTACTCGCTTTTGCCTCCTCAATCATTATCTCGGGACACTCAAATCAGCTTGGTGGCATTTTAGCCAACAAATGTCACAGCAACCGGGAGAAGCCGCTAAACGAATCAGCCAACTACAAACTACAAGGTGCACGGAGAAAAATACTAAACTAAAATCCTATTTCTTACTTAGTCATTTTCTATAGAGACCACATTTAATAATACAATTTTTCAATAAAAATATAATATTTCTATTAAGTAAAAAAAAAACATGGTAACTTCCACTTTTACCCGTGGATAACCAGTTAAAATCTATTTTTTGCTGTGTAATGCCAGTAACGAGACATAGGTTCAGCTCTGCCCAATCATTAAACATGTCTCCCGGCGAATTTTTTGGAAAGGAAATGCCTGTCGGCATTGGCCTTGTCCCTGGGTTGGCATGTAAAACCTCCAATTTGCTGGCCCAACAGGCGGATGAGGAGGAGCAGCAGAGAAGCAGGCGGCGGCCCGACGAGGAGCGGAGTGTTGTGGCATGGCCTGGTGAACATTTTAATTATGACACCATGTTGACATGTACAAAATTGTTGTTCGCCGCCGTCGTCATCGTCGCACATTGAACCGCAATACAAGCCGCAGGGAGAGGGAGGTGGCGTAAAAAGGGGGTTTTGTTTGTTGGTGGAGGCGCTGATTTGACACTTGCCTGCTCGATTTAATTAATAAAATGACATTTTAGAGAGCGCGATGACGCTGATTTCGAGCCACTCGAGATTGTCTCGACATTGAACTATTTTTGGGTTTTTGTTTTCACTCTCTGAGGGGGAAATATTTTGACGGGCGCATTTAATTGACATCATCTGGCGGAGGCGGAGACGGTGAAAGTGTGTGTGTTCCCTGATTAATGCTGAGCCTAATGAGGTATATCCTAATATGCGTGGGCTTGTTATTTTTGGACGGATAATATAGAGCCCCATGGTGAGGGCCAAAATCAGCTGGCATTGTTCGTCTTTCACGTAATGGCTGCAATTTCGCCCAGCAAGTGCCTTCAATCTCTGGGGGAGCGGATTGGGTGGCCAACAAATCTACAAATAAACATACAAAAGGCCGCTTATTGAATGGAGTGGTTGCTATCCAGAGAAGAAATTCTAATTCCATGGAACTACATTATTCACTGCCCTCTTCCTCCATCCAACTGGCTTGGCAAACTCAAGCAGCCCGGCCATTGTGTCCTTTGTGTGCGTCGGGTGCAGTGCCAAAGGGTCGCACAATGGACCTTATTATAATCCGTAAAGGGGCAAACACTTTATTGAAATATTAATCGAATATTATATACCATTTTACGGAACATCCACAAAAGCCAGCCGTCACACAATGGCGCAACAAATGGCCAGGATCAAAAGTTAGGCTCAATCGGCTTTTGGCCCTTGAGGAAATATATCCCACCTTCCATCTAAGCAATCTCAGTGAAAGTTTTGAGTAGTTAAGACAAAAACCTAGAACTTGGGTTGGAAGGGTTGTTAAGTAGACTCAAATTACGGGCCAACAGTGCGTGTGTGTAATGTAATGTGTAATGCGATGATATGCGGCAGCGCAATAACGACTTAAGTCATTGCCTAAGTAGCTCATTAGCGTCAGTTTTATGTTTTTTTTCCCAGTTGCTTTTTTGTGCCAGCACTTTAAAGGAAATTAAGAGAAGATGGTTGGCAGGGTATGGAAAACCCTCGACCAGAATAATGGCTTTCTTCAACCTCAATGTCGTGGCCAGCGGCAGTCAGGCTGCAAGGGCTTTAAGTTGACATTGAGCCTGGGTCCCGAGATGGCCAAGTCCAAGTCCAAGTCCAAGTCGAAAGTCTGTGTGCGTGAGCCTGGGCACTTTTGATATTTTCTCATTATTCCGTACATGTGCATGTTGAGGCTGTAATTCTCGTTAGGTCTTTGTTACATTTCATACACTTGACTTGCTTGCTCGGCTCGAAGACTGTTTGTTGTTTCTGTACTTACATTTTGCCATCCTAGATGCGCATGTGTGCGAGTGTAGCCCTTTATGTTGGCTAAAGTATTTTACATTTTTTTTTCGTTTCATTTTTTTTCTACACTTTGGCAGCATTTTCATGCAAAAGCTGGCAAAGAAATGCCAGGGCTCGCCGTACAACAAAAAAAAAAAGGTTCAACAGCAGTGAGCTAATGGGCTTAGTCCTTGAGATACTTTCTACTGCCTAGGGTTTTGGGCATGCTTGTGTATCTGGCCCTGCACTTGGGGAAAAAACGAAAGTATTTGCTAGTTAGTAAAGTTTTTATTTAACAGTTTTATAGGATTGTGTACTTTTAAACTGGCTTAAATTTTACTCCCTTTCAGCTCCAATCAGAGAGTTCTGTTTGACTGCTGAATAATGTATCTATATGTATTGCCAAAGGCTTTAAATTTATTACAAGTTGCAGAAAAAATCATATTTTATGTTGAACTTGTTAATTATTCATGATTTGTAATCGAATTGCAATTCCAGTTTTATTTCTTTTTTATTCAGTAGATAAATAAAATGGGTAAACAAAACATATACTAATACTGATTACAACTCTTTTGATTCTTATTTTAATCGATTTCAAAGGTCATAGATTTTCTCCCACTGCATTGTGTAGGTTAGTGTGTTTACTATGTGCCCCAGACCACGTTTCCACATCGTTGGAAAAGTTCACTTTTCTCGGCCATTACGGTTTGAAACGGCTTTTAAGATCATAATCAGTGGCATTTATTTTGCGAACAGCAGCCAGGAGCTTTCATTTTTTGGTAGCGGAGACAGCAACATTTACGCATTGAACTGCGTTATTACATCCTTGATTTGTTTATAACAGGAAATTATTAAAGAAAATATATATGTGCTTCAAGCAGGCAGATGGGGAAAAATCAGAACAAAATCAAATAACAAGCATACGCCCCGTTTACATTGGTTCTTTCGGCTTTCCACTTTCCTTTTTTTTATATATTTTTGTATTTCTTTATTTTTTTGGCTGCCTCGAATCGTTTGCTAATTTCCGCTCGCCGCGCACTCATCGCCGCTGACATTAGAGGATAGAATGTTATTGGCGAGCGTCAAACAACTGGCGGCAATGCGAAAAAATGAAATGAAACACTGAGAGGACATCGTGCCTTTGAATGCCCACCACAAGGCATATGCCTTGGCATTTTATGCGTGGCATAGGCAAATATTGACATTTTAGCTTATGGCTCACGCACCACTAACTGGCGCCTGCCACTTTCTCCAACTCCAAACTCTCATCGTTGGTTAAATTAAATTACTGAGCAATTCTTTCCGGCTGCTTTTGGTTCCCTCTGTAGATCTGTATGTGTGTGTGTGTGTGTGTGCCTCGTTATTGTGAGTGCTGCACGTATACCATTTGTGGTCTTCCCATACATGGGAAAAAATTCAATTATCCTTTAGCACATATTTACCAATAAAATTACGAATTTATTAATATTTATGAAACAATTATTTGTAAAGATTATGATTAAAATGTTAAATTATTTCCCTTAAATATAAAATATTTACTAATAATATAAAATATTTTACTCCCAGAATAAAAGGTTTTTTATTCTACATTTCGAATCAGCTTAAATTCTTGTTAATAGATAAGTTTAAATATTTTATAAAATTTCCCTCTGTGTAAAATGTACACTGCTCAACCCGGCTTTTCATCCCCGTCTCAAAAACTGCCATATGCAGTGCAGCCGCTCATTGGCATTTGTCATGCTCGGGCAGAAAACTTAAAGTCGGCACAAGTTGAACTTCATTTGGACCCGGATATATGCCACATCCGCAGCCTCCCTTAGTCTCCCCTCAGGGGCTTATACCTCCGTTATCCTGGCTGTCGCGTATTTCGCCAATGGCTTCCTTTTGGAACTCCTCCACCTCCATTTGGTGCTGTAAGGGAGCGCGTGTGTCTGGCAGCTTGGGAAACTTTTCGTGCTGCTCGCTCCGTCGGTTTGATTAAAATAAAGCCGAGTTTCTAAGCCCGGATTAGTGTCCGAATTATTATTATTTTTTCATTCTTTTCTCTGTTATTCCTTTTTTTCGGCATTCTCAGTCAATTGTTTGGCTTCGTGGCTTAGTCAGCTGGCGGGTTTATTTATTTATTTTGGTTTCGGTTCATAGAGACGCTCCTTAAAGTCGCTCGTTTTTGTTCTTTACACAATTTGCATTGCATACTTTGGGAGGCTGTCTGAAAAGTTTTTTATTGCATTCCATAAAATGCAGAGGCGGACAACAAAAACTCCATTTCTCCTGAAGGAAAAGCCAGGGAGACACACACACATTTGTTCGTGTGTCCTCTTATCGCATCAAGTGCTTTGCCCCAAAAAGTTTCCCAGAGATACACGATATATGTATGTACTATATGCATGCAACACTGTGTGTGAGCTGATGTCATCTCGAATGAAATATAATTCCTTTGGCAAAAGTTTAATATCATTATTTTTTGTTTCGGCTGGGCTGGGGTCGTGCGAAAAGCGTCTGAGAAATTCGCACGCGTATTAACTTTCACTTGCCAAGCAACATAAATAAGCTTAAAGCAATGGCCACCATGCCAACTGAAGCAGATTTGGTATTTATGAGCCAAACCCACAAGAATCTGGCCCCTATCCCACTGCCAAAGTAAATTATACTCGCCAAAATAAATTGAGGAAAACAGGCCGCAAAAGCTGGCAAATCGAAGATGGGGCGAAAAACAGACGGAGATGAAAGCAAAACTCTTTTACAATTGACTTGCGTTCCGCTGATGCTAATTGAATTAAAATCCATTGGAAAGTTCGTGTCTGCCCCGCTTTTTGGCCTAAAGGGAATAAACGGAAAACTCAATTGGATGATGACAGGCAATGCACAGGGAAAAAAAAGGTTTGGAATTAAAGTTCCAAGAAGAAAAAGTTGTATTTGTAATAAGTAAGATGGTAGTTTTATATGCCTTAGTAATAAGCATACAAAATAAATAGTAAACGTATATATCTGATGCATATCTGCTGCTATATAACTTATATATATTATATAACATATTAATATCTAATATTTCCTGTGTACCATTGGCCAGTTGAAGTGACTGAAAGGGTCAAAGTTAATTTATTGCCGAATGAATTGCGAACATTCTGTCAGAGTTATTTGTCCTCATGGACTTTTTCGGGGGCACTGTTTTGCAATCGTAAAGTCAAATGGCGCCTAATTGGCAAAACAAGCGGAAAATCGCAAATTAAAACAGAATCTCACCAAGTCCGAGTCAAAGTTGGAAATGAATTTGTCTTCGAAGGGTCCGGGGTCTGTGCAACACAAATAAAACGAATTGCGCATACGCCCCGCAGCCGTTTTAGTTCTGCCCTGTGATTTCCACTGCCTAGCTGGGCTTTATTAAAGAAAACCAAATAAAAAGAAACGAAATGAAATGAAATATTTTGCCGGACTCAATTCAAAAGGCCTGGCGCCTGACGATGTTTTCCTTTGGCCAAATGCCAAGGCATGTTAGCCATAATTAAAGAGTAAGCCGGCTGCACTTAATTTTACACGCATGACCCACCACCAATCTCCGTTCGAAACGATCATATAATTCTTTGGCGAAACAAGAGCAAGTCTTAAATGGAAAAAAAAAAGACAAAATCGCTTGACATTTATGACAACATTTGCACACATGAACACCATAAATTAACTTCACGCAAAAACTTTCCGCCATCCGCTGTCATAACAATGTCAAAACTTAAATATTGACAATGCCATTGACATCGACATCGCCATAGCCATCGACATTGCCGTGCAGCGCTCTGTTTAGCCGCGCTCAGCTTTTATGGCCACGCATAATTTTTCCATATTTCCTCAGTTGGGCCAAAAAATTCAGAGGATAACCCTTTCACACGCCACGTCGAGCCGACTTTGATTTTCCGTTTCAGGCTTTGGGTTTTGGCTTTGACTTTCTGGCTTTTATGTGCAAATTGCGCGCAGTAAATAAAAATAAATGAGTATGAAAATTTTTTACTCCTATCAGCAGTATTTTTTTATTTGTTCGCCGAAGAGAGAAAGAGAGAGAGAGAGAGAGAGCGAGAGGAGAGTGAGAGTTCAAGACCATGTGTGTACGGTGATACACCCAACACTCGGGGTCGACCTACCTCCTCCGTAATAATCGTAATGAATGGCTTATCACGCCAGCTGGCGTTGTCACCATCGTCATCGGCATAGCCATCGTCTGGCGCCTTTGTTGGTTCGATATAACCCCCATATCCTACATATATACGTATGTATATATATATATATGGAGGTTCTGGAATCGCGGGAAATGGTTAATAAACGAAAGAGTTATGCAGTTGGCAGGCGGCGAAGTTGAATTTGAAGAAGCAGGAATCCCGGCGAAAGCTCATCGCACGATCGCACAATAAAATGAAATTTAGCAATTCGATTTAATGTGTTATTTGTCGTAAATTTATACCGTGCTGGGCATATTGATTTACTTTCACTTAAGTGAAAGAAACTGGAAAGCCAAATGGGCGGGCGAGATAATTGCCAGTTGAGTCAGCACACATGGGACCGCCATGGTCATATGAAGATTTATGGCTCCACCGAAATCAAACACCAATTTCGCCATTCATTAAACTCAAGTTTTGAGTGCTACTTTAAGATTTTGGTTTTGTCCCGCCGACTGGAGCCAGCATTATCAGCATTGGCCAGGAGCGGGAACGCAATCCTTGGTACTAGGTCCTTGGTCCTTGGCACTTTGTCGCATAAACATAAACACTTACAAATTCAGCGGCTAAAAAACGAATGGGAGGCAACACCATCAGCCAAAATAAAAACAAAGCCGGCAACCACACCAACCAACCAACAACAATTTGGGCAAAATGGTGCAGAATTATTTTTTGTGTGCTGTTTTCTTTTCACTCACAGGCGGCATAATCCATTTTGAATAAAATTCCGAATGAACAGACACGGCAAAGGAGCCGAACGGGCTTCGAGGATAAAGTACACACTGAGAGAAATAGTGAAAAGCAAGAAATATTTAAATACAAATGAAAGCGCCTCTCCCAATGCTTATAGTTCTTTTTTCAATGAATAGTAAACATAAATCATAAAGAAATACCTTACATTACAGATATCCCCAATCTATATTACTACTATAATTTCCTAAAGTGTAAGAAAAAGAGGCGTTGAAAAGGTCGAAAAGGACTGGGATTGCTTTGCCCGTAAGGCGCCAAACACAAAACATAGCACAAAAATTTACGTAAACGTCTTAAAGTTTGCGCCCCATTGTCTGCGCAAAGAAAAGGGCCCCATTTCTGTGGGCCATTTTGTGCTATTAAATACGGTGAAGTGGGGCAAACCAAAAAAAAGTCTAGCGACAAGCGGCAGAGAAAGGCCCAAAAGAAATTATAGAAATTGCATTTATTCGGGAAAAGCATGAATAAGTTTTTAATTTGCATTGCGCTCTTAATTCAGTGTACCATAATCTGGCACTAAATGCGAACATAATTACCCCAAGCGGCGAGATAAACTTTCGTTTGTGCGAATTGAATTAAATTTGCCAACTGAAATTGCATTGGGTAAATGAATTTGTAGTTTAATTTGCTGCCTTTGCGCCGTGGTAACTTTGAAATCAACTTTTTCACTCGCCGCACATGTCGTTTGGGGAGCAGTTCGGCCACTAGAGAAATCAAAAAAGTTCAAAATTAAATGAGACAGAAGAGCCATAGAAGAATGAGGCCAGAGGCACAAGGCCACAGGACCGCACACAGGACCTTGTTGCCACACTTCACCCTTACCCTCTCCTGCTGCAACTTTGGCCCCGAGTATCATTGACTCAATGGGGGCCAGATTCAATTTAGCATATATGAGTTTAATTTCGACATTCATAAATCCAAACCAAAGCCCCCGGATGATTCATGTAGTCTCCTGTTCGACCGCCTCTACTGCCCCGCCTAATTATGCAAAAGTTTGCCCGTACTTTTTTATTGCCAGAGCTTTTCTACTCCCATGGGTCAATTTTAAATTACGCTCATTTGGAGCCTTTTAATGTAAATGAAAAACAAAATGAAAAAGAAAGAGAAGCGTAAGGAAAATACGAAGCAAAACAAAGGCAAAGGGAAAACGAATGGAATTGACGAACATTTTTAAATTAAAAACAACAAGCCGTAAAGCAGGGCGTGTAAAATTTGACAGCGACAACGAAGTGAAAATTGCCTGAGCATAATTGAGAGAAAACCCCCATCAAGCCGAAGTCACACTTCTTTCATTTCGCTCGACTTTTGTGCATAATTAAAAATATGCACATTGACATTTGAGGAGCAGGACCAGGACCAGGACCACGACCACGACCAGGCCATGTCATAAATATTAATTTCCTGCCTTTTTTCGGTTCTTTACAAATTCCGTTGGCGTGTTTTGCATGCTGGTTAAGCCTTTGACTTTTGCTTACCTCATTCGAATTATTCGGTGTTCCGCCACCGACTGCCTTGCATACTTTCTGTTTTTCCTCGAAAATGCCAAAAGCCGGGAGCTCTCAGAAATCCATCTAATTTTGCATGCCAAAAGGGAAAATTCCCTTTAGTCTGTCCCATCCCATATACATATACTCATCCTACTGATTTTGGTCTTGTTTTCCTGCTCTCTCTACCCTTAGTAATATAATCGTCAATCATCATAATTCCGGGAACTTTGCCGCACACGTTGCGCATACGCCCCCTATGTCGATGGCTCATTTTTACAAATGAAGCGCATTTTACAGTTCACTCTAATGTTGGCCATAAAAGCAAGATCCATTGTCATTCCTTTGTCTTTCATTAACACGCCGGCACGATGAAGACGGATGACAGTATAAAGAGTGGTATTTCTAGGGGGGGGAAAAGAAGGAAGGAAGAAAAGAACTTTCAGACTCCAGACATGAAAAGAAGCTGGCTTTAGCCAACCCCATCGCCTTGCATTCATTTGCGCTTTGTCTGCGGCGCCAGGGTTTTATTGAGTTATTGTTGTCATTGTTGGCACTAAGCCCAACCTCAGTTTTCTCACTATCGTCATCATCATCTACAGCCGGAAATGGCGCACTCTTTACGAGGCTTTGATCATTTCCCCCATGACCAGTCAAGCTTAAAACTGCATGTGGAAAGTGCCTGGTTTTTGGTGACAAAAGTCCCCAAAAACACCCAAGAGATGCTCTCCTGTTTTTGACCACACATTGAGGCGACCGCGATAAATTCCAATCCCATATACAGACATGCTTTCTCAACTGGCACAGCCCCTTTTCTCTACTGTTCTATTCTACTTTGCTCGGTTCCATGCTGCTGGCATTTTTATTTCATTTGGCTTTATGAAATTAGTAAATGCCAGGCCGTTGTTGTTGCTCCAAGGAATTTCATGCCATCAAGGAGGCAACAAACAAAAAAAAAAAAAAAAATAGAAGGAAAAATAGAATGGGGAAAATATTCGAGGATGGAGAAAAGACAAAGCTGCCGTTGCTCATGTTGTTGTGGGAATAAACGTTAAAATATGATTTGATATTATGGCCAGGACAGCAGCCATGTAGCTTTGCCATTTGTTATCCTTGTTATGAATTCGAGAGTGCCATGATATGGAGTGCTTCGCATCAATGGCATTTTGATTGCAAATATTAAGTCATTCGACAGGCGATGTTAGGTTAATGCTTTGACCCGAGGCAACAAGTTGTGGTATCTTTGGTTAACAGGGTTACTTTAATATTATAAAAGGGATAATAAATGGGGAACCTCAATTTTTACAATCTATGGATTAGACCTCTATCCGCATATCATTCTTAAGTTAACAAAACTTTTCCCAAAACTCTGTTGAGTTGATATTTCCGCGTTCTTAAAGCTACATATACAAGAAAATAATTCCCGGATGGAAATAAAGTGTGTCATCCACACAGCATGAGGAAATCTCTTGATTTCCACCTCCTCCGGAGTGCTGACTGTGATTCTGACCGCATTGCCGACGTATGTTCTGAGTCAGTCGCAGTTGCTGATCATAAACTTGCCACACACTCGCACACCAAACGTATAGGCAAATAAATAAGACGGAGACGGAGAAGCCAAGTCAACCGTTGGTGGACTCAGACCCAGACCCAGACCCAAACCCAATCCCATTTGCAGCACCTTCAACCTATGCTTTGCACTTGTTTCTTCGTTGTGGCACAAGGAACAACTCACAGCACACGAGCACACTCACACACATATCATTTGTCTGTCTGACTGCCTCCGCTCGTGTATGTCCTTGTGTGTTTTTTTTTTGTTTGTATCTCATTGTAGCTGTAGTCGTAGTTGTATTTGTTGATTGTAGTTTGTTGCCGCCTTCGTTGTCGTGTTTGTGGTTACACTTTGCGAGCTGTGTGTGTTCGCGTATGTGTGTATGTGTGTGTGCACTTTGCCCTTACCTCCGCTAACCCGCTTTTCCTCACTAACCAGTAACCAGAAACCCAACCGGCGTATACGCTTTTTCCTTTTTTTCCACCCTTTTGCATGCGGTCGACCCCTGCCGTGTGTATGTGCGAATGTAGGTGTGAGAGTGCGGATAACTGCGCATATGTGTGCGTTGGCCTATTGTGCTAATAGGCAACACTATCGTATTTTAACAGCTTTTATTTACATGTACGCGCACTCACACAAGCACACACAAAGAAAAATAACTTTTACTTGTTCTTGTGGTGGGAGATGTACTTGAATAAAATCCCCAAGATTTAAGTCTTAAATTGCCTCACAGATTTTATTTAAATGTTATATCAAATTAATTGATAAATTCAAAGAATATTTCAAACAAAAAGTGAATTTGTTTAAAAAGAAATATTTAATAATATTTTACAGGAGTTCAATTTAAAGCGCTAGCAGTTCACTTTATGAATTAAAAGGGACCCGTCTGTCAGTCAGTCAGTACTTCAATCAGTGAGTCAGTCAGTCATTCAATCGCCCACTTATCCACATGTCATCCATGAAGAGGCGGGACTTCCACTTGCTGCTCCGTCCACCGGTGTTCCGTCCTCCCGTCCTCCCGTCATTTGGGTACCCAGTTCCTATATGATTGGCATTTTCAAGCGTCAGCTCAGACCGTCGGTCTGCCGCCCGCCTGCCATCATTCCCGTGTCTGGGTGTATGGTCCTTTGTTAACACATTTCCCTCATTCTTGGATGCTCGTGTTTTATTTTTTACTTTTATTTTATTTTTTGCACACTGATAAAAATGGTGAAATGACAGGTTTTATAATTGGCGATAAAATGCCATTAACAAGGGACATTGTAGGTCCTGTCCAGCCTGTCCGGAATGGCATGCCCAATGGTCACGTGTTTGCCTGGGCCACCTGCTCAGCTCAGTTTTGAGTGGCATCCCACACGCACACTTTATAGTTCGAGAGTCCAAGGGAGGGTATAATGGCATCCACATCAGCTGCAGCTGGTGCCAGGCCTTCTTAAAGCCTTTCTTTAAACTTTACACTTCGAGAACGGTTGGGTGAGTGTGTGGAGCGGGCAAATAAAGTGATGAGTAATAAATTGCCTTTTTGGGCTGTTAAGCATGTGAAGTCAATAAAATTTTTAATGGCTCCATAGCACTCGACTTGCCTTTAATAACTGAAAAGCAGGAACGGGCAGAGAGGAGTTGGCCAACCGAAATGAAAGTTATGCTCACAGTTGAGCGGGTAATTCAGCTAGGAGGCAGCGCCCCGGTTTCCGGTTGATACTTTCACATCCATCGGACAGGGAGCTCGGCGGAAGTAGCAAGTAACAGTTACTTCCTGCGTTGGGCGCCAGTAAACTGTAATAAACACTAAAACGTAAAATGCTGTTGCACAGACTCAACTTGCTTGTCCCTAACCCCCAGACTCCCCTGTTGCCAGTGCCATTTGACTGACAAATGTGGCCAAGGAAATGGCAAGGAAATTAAAACAAATATAAAATGCTAGCAGCTAGGCAGACGCAGAAACACCCACAGAATAACAAAAACAACTGAGGCCAACACTGGGGGAAAAACTTAGAAGTTACAGGACATTTCACTTTATAAGTATTCTGATTTCTAATAATTTTGATTATTTCATTTTATGTACACGAGTTTTAAAATACTTTTAAAATTACACCAAAGAAGCTTTAAGGAATCATAATATCTGGCAATTTGGATGAAAGAATTGTTAAACATATTAAAGTTGATCACCATCTGTCTGGCATTTTCTGAAGTAACATATTCCTTGCCAAATTGACCATTCAAATAAATACTTTCTTATCAATTTGGCAAACTTTTAGTGTGTCTAATTACAAAGAGATTTATTCTCAGTGCTCTTAGGACTGTGGACAAACTTGCTGGGCAAAATGAAAATAAATATGGGGCTAACTTTTTTGCTGGGGGTTGGAGGCGGCAAGGACAGGCGGTACCGACGGTTCTTTCTCTGTTGCGCTAGTCATTTGACATAAAAGTCAACAACTTTCCCTGGCGCAACGCTGATAAAGGCCAGCCCATGACAGCCGGCTTCCTCACGGCCCCGCCCATTCATTTCGATTGAATTACGCGTAATCGTTGCGAGTGCTTAAAAATTAAATTAAAATTTTATTTACTCCAGCGCTGCGTTGGGGAAATGGGATTGGAAATGGGCGTGTTGGGTTGTGTCCCACCTTAACCTTATCTCTGGCACACGCACACGATGCCAATGGAGGCGGGGCCATAATGTACCGCTGGGGTGATAAGGAATCGATTTGTCACCGGGACGTGAGACTCAATTGGCGCTTAAACAGAAGCCAAAACCGCGAGGGCATAAATCAGCCATTCGCACACATGCACACAACCTGAATGTCTCTTCGCATTGTGGGCGCCTAAGTTTATTACAGTTATATGCCTGCGAGTTGTTTTGAATCAAATCCCCAAACAAAATACTCACAGCTTTTGTGGCAAATGTGGGCAGCTCAGATTTGCTACGAAAGACAGCTGGAAATTCAGAAAAGGAATTATATGGATTCGAAGAACTATGAGATACCCCGTACTTTGTTTTTTATTGGAAAATATGAAAGCAAAGAAAAAATGGAATATTATTTTAAACAGTCACAGACATTACAAGCACTCAGAAATAACTTATAATGATGGCAAAATAAAAAAGTGATAGAACAGCAACTCAGCTGGTGCTGAGCAGCATTGATAATTATTATTATTCTCACACTTACTTACAAGTTTATGAAACCAATATACCCTTTACTTACTGTAGTACCTAGTACAAAAAAGAATTGAAACAAATTTCCAAGCAAAAGCATTGTCAAGCCTAACTATGAGCCCCCTGGCTCTAATGATTATTAAGTTGCAGGTGTGCGCTGTCTGTGTTTAGCGCTGAGTTATCCCCGATTTACAAGTAAATCCTCCAGTGAAATATAATTTCCATGTGTTTGTTTTAGCAAAAAGAATAAACTGAATCGATTGAGCGATGACAACGGCAGGCGGCAGCTGCAATTTCTGGCCGAGGGGGAAATTCAAGTAAATGCCTCCGCTTTGCTTGATGCTTCCCGGTTTATATATTTCGCGAGTAAATCCCCTTTTGCCAGACAGCCAAAAGCAAGAAAAAGCGCCAGGATGAATGCTCTGTGTTGCCGCTTCTGGATTTCCTCTAGCTTTCTCTGCCCGTCTTTCTTTTATGGCGCAGCGCTTTCCCGCTTGTCCTTCGCTTCAGTCTCTACGGTAATGTTTTCGCCCGAGTTGCACGTCGAATATTTTCAGCGATTGCCTCAGAAGCCGCAGAGTAAACAAGCGCGCTCACATTAACTTTCACTTACTTTGGGCGGAAGTGTGTGTGCCTTTCTTTTTGCTCCTCTCACTCACACACACACACATACACTCTCACTCACAATTTAAACGCTTCATTTCACTTTATTTCGACTGCGATTTCAATTTAAATTCCATGGTTTTTCATTTCCCTTTTAGCCTGATGCTTAAACATCTTTTACTTTGGCTTTCACTTGGCTGTGGGTTTAACAGATTTCCAACTTTCAACCACCGCTCATGAAAACGACTGGATTTTGGGTGATTTTAATTTTTAATTTGGCATCAAACCAGCAATCCATTGATTAGCACTAAGTTCGCCTCACTGGCTTTTGACTTTAATCAAAATGAAAAATCAATAAAGAAGGTTCGCTAAAACCACCAATTAAGTATCTTCCCAGATGACTTTAAGATGTATGGATGGATGAGATTTCCATTTCGTCGAGTGTACTCGTGGTTGCCGGAATGTTTTAATTAACTTTTGTTTGCCTAAAAGTTTCCATCGAAATATTTTGGAGGGTAGAACTTCCGCCTTTCTTGGCCTTAAACATGAATCAGTTCCGCATGCAGTGGAAGATTGCCGCCGAATCTGTGAACCCAGAAAGATGCAGGCCACCGAAAATTTCAGCTGCGGTTGACAAGGGAAGGCCACGACTGCATCGCTTGCCAAGCTCTACGCATTAAAATAGATTGCTGTTTACTTTCAATTTAGTTGCCAGCCATCTCAATCTCAATCCTTTGCTGCTGTGCGGCTGCGTCCCTTGGCAAATATTTGCCTTTTATTACAATTTTCCATGGCACTTCGCGGGTGGTTTTCTCGTTGGCATTGGCCTGCTGATACGATTGCATATATACCTGTCACCTCCCATCGCGGGCCAGTTGACAATATTAACTGACATATTTCATACCGGCATACCCGTCAAATAACTAAAGCTGTCACTGACGCCCTGGGCTCTATGAAATTCCCAAATTCCCAGGAACTGCAGCGGAAAAAACTGCTCAAAAAAGTAGTAAATGAAACTAGCCGGGGAAAACGCATTGTTTCGCTTGCAGCTTGAAAATGTCAGGCGGCGACAATGACTCCACTTTATACTCTACTGCCCAACTATGCAGCGGAAACTTTGACATTTTTTTAAGTTGGAATTTTTTATTTGGAATTTATTTCATTAGCTTAATGCCCGAAATGGAATTTCTGAGCTTTGGGCAAAGTGCTGTCATAGTTAATGAGCAGCAGGGAGTCAGTCCATGTCGGTCCATGCCTCTTCGATGTTGTAATCATTATCATCATAATTATCATTGCTTTCTGGCAACTTTCACGGAGCGGATGAGTGTCAAGCTTTTCGGGCTTGACCAGGTGAAAAGTTCACTTCGCTGGCCTTGCCTGACGCACTAACATTTCACTCTGCTGCAGGGCCCTGATGCGACCTCTACCCTCAACATAGTCGAGCAATCAAATTCATTAGGCTGCGGAAATACGCAAAGTTGGCAGAGTGTCAGGATGAAGTTTAAGCCACTGAGCTAGGCTTTTACACTGGCAGTAAAATGTTAACTTATTTGAACTGAAAATAAAAATGTATTGAAAAACAAACCCAATAAAATAGAAAATTTAATCTATAATTCAGAATAAAAAGGCAGACTTCCGCAATCAACCAATATTGATACAAGTTAAACTACACCAATATAAGTCTTATGATCTTTTATTGATTTATTTAATAATTTGAAATTAGAAATTTAAAAAAACGAAAAATGTAATGATACATTACTTATTCAGAATTTATCGAACTGCGCTGCGAAATTTAGCTTTTTTTTGTGAACTTTGCTGCCACTCATTTCTTCGAGGACATTAAAGAAATATTTGTTTTTAATTTGGCAATATTTTCGATAGTGTAGTTGTTGCTGTTGTCTTTGAGAGGCTATTATCACAGCGAGGCGACAGGGCGACACTGCCGTAAAGAGATGCGGCCAGCATGCGACCATAAATGGCTTTCTGGTCTGGTCGGAGAGTGGGGCTTCGTTAGCAAACAAACTGACAGGGACAAGCTGCTCCAGCTCGACTTTTGCTCCTGCTTCTGCTTCCCCTGCTACTCCAACTCCTGCTACTCGTGTGCTCCTCGAGTAGTGGCAACAGCAGCCGCAACATAGATAAACATGCTTCTGTTGCTGTTGCCGTTGCTGTGTCATAACCGCATATATCGCTCATAAACGCCGTCATAAAAGTGACACAGACAAACAGCCAAAACAAATATGTGATAAAGACGGCCGACGCGATACAAAATAAACAACTATAACATCGGTTGTCCTTTGTTTTGTGACTAAGTAAAAACTTTGGTTACTCGCAGGGGATAAAATTGGTATCAACTCTCCCCTAATTTAGTGTGTTGTTAGTCATGTTGTTTTATAGGTTTTTTTTTAACGTCGAACATGCTTATTTTCAAACTCTATATCTCCATTTGTCTTTTATTGTAAGCTCAGTGGCTTGTGTCAGACACGAAACTTACTCGTTGCCTCGGGTCGTATGCGCAATCTGAATGCCAGGGCCTGGCCTAATTCTCAACGCTTCCGCTAATTAAACGCTGCAACTGTCGAGCAGAAAGCAAGGGAAACTGAGCAGATTATTGCATTTGTCCTTCTCCCAGTTAGTTTGTTTGTCTCTCACTCACTCTGTGTGTGTGTGTTTATAAACGTTTAGCGTCATTAAAAAGGCAACAACAAGGACAACAGCAGAAGGACCCAAACAGGATCCGCATCAATGTTGGCCAACTGCCTGGGCCAAAATGGAGAGATGGATGCAGAAAGAGATGCCGGCAGCAGTTCTCGGCCCTTTTACTTGGCCAGCACCTCCACCATCGCCATCGCCATCACATCACCCAAAGATTTGCCCGCTTTTGCAACCCTGCGACGGATGAAAAGAGTCCTGCTTAGCCGGGAGCAACTTTAGCAGCTGCAAGTTGCCAGTTACCATTCTCTCAGCTCTCACCCAGATACGCAGGATGCACGCTTTTTGTCCTTGTTGCCGGCCATTGTTATCACTGCCTCACTGTTGAAGAGCCAACAACAGAAAAAAGAAACTAGGCTACGTCGTCGTCAGGTCCTGTTCAAATTAAACTGAAAATCTTGTCCGCCTGCCAGACAACGCCGCCTTGTCTGGATGTCCCTGCCACTTCCACTGTTGCCGCTGCCACGCCCATCCACTCGCCCACTTGCCATTCCCTCACTTGTCAAACATTGTTATGAGCCAAAGTGGCAGCACTTTTTCTAGCACAATTCCCAGACCAGCAAAAACCATCTAAAACCTCTTCACTCCCTTCACTCGAAATAATAATTGTCAAGAAGTTTTCTAAAGAAATCCGGCTTTAATATCAAGAAAATTGTACTTTCGTGGTAAATAAGGTTGGTAAAAAGTTGAGGCGAAATAAAACGTTTGAATTAATTTCCAATTAAATGTGAAAAAAAAATTAAAACCCTTGATTTCAGTTAATAAAAGATTTTTTATAATATTTATGTAGTAATATCTTTTATATACATATTTTGCGAATTATTGTACTAAGTTCAGTTTCGCTTTGAAGTGTTTCTTAGTATGAACCCTCAGTCAAAGATTCCCAGAATTTATTATATAATTTTCCTGAGTGTTTTTATGGCAACTCTAACCAACTTCACTGAATCTGCGAATGTTGTAATTAAACTTAAAGAATTGAGCTGTGGGCCAAGTTGAGAAGTTGTCTCCCACAGCGAAGGGAGATAACCCGAAAAGGAAGGGCGCATGTACGAAAAAATACTCTTAAACAAAAGCCTGAAACAAAATACAACAAAAAATAAAAGGGGGAGATAGATAGGATGATTCTCCAGGGCAAATCGATAGCTCTTTAACTTTTATCCACGACTTTGGCACTGATGGGTTAAGCTTGCGCCTAATGGCCGCCTAAGTTGACACAGCCAGCTCTGAATAATGGAATCAGGAAAAAATCAACCCCAGCAGAAGCAGCAGCAGCAGGAAAAATCAGCCCGTCCAAAGGCAGCAAAACTTTTGTGTTGATTTATTAAATTAATTGCTACCTCATGGCTCGGCGATGGAAGAGCGGCCCTAGTGGGAGCATGTGAGTTAACTTTTATTTGTCTTTAATTTAATTTATACGAAATACAGCGAAACTTTTTTCCGGACAGACTTCTCTTCTTCATGCATAGGGGCTGGCTGAAATCTGACTGAATTCAAGACAAAAAAAAAGAAGAGAAAAGAACTACATATAAAAAAGTTGTTCTTCTACATAAACGATTTTTGGTTTATTTGGTGTGATATACGGGGAAATGAAGATTGCGGAGATGATTTATTCACAGAATGCACGCCATGGCATGGATAGGTGGAAGGGCTGGGCGGAATGAAACCCGAAATGAATTGGGGCCCTACGTGTTGCTGTTCCACGCAATTTCCGGACAAATATCCCAACGCCTCCCTGCTCCATCTTCTTATTTTCCGCTTTCCCTGACAGCTCACACTTTATCACTCAGCCGAGGCTGAGAACATTGGCTCGCATCGCATCACATTTCGAAGACATTTTGCACTTGATTTAATGTCACCCCCTGGAGAAAGCCTTGGAAAAGTAGGACTTCCTTTTGGCCCCCATCGTCAGCTTCCTTTGAACCAGCTTCGATTTGTTGCGTTTGCCAATTTTCCAACAGCTAATGGCGTTACAATTTGCCATTGTTATTCTAGGTGTTTCTGATGGCCTACACTTAGAATCAGAAAGAAATGTTTAAGTCGGTGGATTAATCTTAAAATAATCTTGATAAAACCTTTAACGTTTTAAAGCCTTTTAAAAAGTTTGCCAAAATTTATTAAACTTTGTTTTATTAGTAAAAAAATTCTTAAAGGATAAAGTTCTTATTTTAAGAGCAAACTTTTATATATTTTTTCCATATATTTATAATTGTAGAGGATTTTTGTACAGGTATCTTAAGAAATGATTTTTTGTATTGTACTAATTGAGTAAATTTAAAACCATATTTTGTATAGTGTATTTTTTGACTCCCCTCTTCAAGAAGGGGACGAGAAAAATGACGCCGCAAAACCCCACGGTGCGAAATGCTCATTTATTTCGAAAAGGGGGAAGCCCGGCCGAACCTCTTAAGGGGAAGTTAACTGCTGCTGCTCCTGATGCTGCTGATGTTGATGTTGCTTCTGGTGTTGCTATAGCCGTAGCCTTTGGAATATGTTGCACGTTAAGCGTTCGCTTCACAATTTATTACTGGGCGTCTGTGCGGTTGACTGTCAACCCATAAAAACTTCGACTCTCAACTTGGCAGGGTAAAAAGGAGGCGATTCCTTTCGGTCTTTGCTGGGTGGAGTTCCGGGGTCTGCTGGGTGTGGTCGTTTATTGCATTTACAGTTACTTAATTCTTTTGCATGAACTTGCCACACAAACAACAATTATTGCTCACCTCAGAAAAACACCCCTATTGCTCTTTTTCTTTATTGTGGCTGCCGTGACACTTGGCTAAAGAGGCTGACTGGTTGGCTGGCTGGCTGGCAGGTGGTAAAAACATTTTGATCGTTCAAAACTTTTGCAACTGCTTTAAATGGTGCTCGCAAATTACAGCTCAGCAATTTTGTGATTTTTTTTTTTCATTTTGGGGAAAGGGGCTGGCTGTTGTTGTTGCCTTTATTGCTGCTGTTACGCGCATTGATTGTATTTTGAGTGACGGGTACCGCAAAAAAGCTTTTAAGTCATTAATTTCATTTTGAGAGCCAGCCAGCCATCCTCAAAGGATTTTAAAGTGAACATTTTGCGCTGATGATGCCTGCAGCATATACGCTTGTGGGTTGAGTTTTTGGGGGCTTCTGGCCCTCCAAACAGCTAGATCTGAATTTTTTCCCGTATAAATGCCCAACATTACAGCTGTGGAATGAAGTGGCTTTTGGGTGCGTTCAAAAATGCCTGGCGAATATAAATTCACTAATAACAGAGATTTATGCACACACACACACACACACACACTTTTGGCAGACAGAAAACATGCGAACTTCAAAACGGAAAGCAAAACAACGAAAACATTTAAAACTGGCAAATGCTTTTGGCCCAGAGATAAGACCGACTATAAATATGTGAGAGCGTGCTTTGGTATGTATGTTATCGGGAAACACAATCTGCATCCAAATGAATCAAATAAATTAGTTTTGGCCATTTTTGAGGCCAAAATCAAATGTTGGCAACGGAGCGTATGAGCAATATTTCTAAGCTAGTGAGGAAACTGTTGCTTTTTAGTTTCCCTTTGGGGAGGTAAGAGATATACATATAAGCTTAACCTAGCTAAAACTTTTCGGCCTACCGTTATTTGATTAAAATAATTTCCACTTAACCTCTTACTTTGCCCATCGCTGACTAGACATCTCCGCTTGCCTTTATCTGTAAGCATCTGAGCCGGAGGACACAAAAAGGCAATGTAATTAAGAGCAAGCTACACAGGAGCACGCACACACGCAAAACTATCCAGCAAATTAGTATGGTAGAACTTAATACATACGCCAGAAGCCAAAGTGGAAGTCGAAGTCAAAGCCAAGGAAATAAAAGGTATCTAAGCACACAAAACGATGCCCAACATCACTGACTTTTGGCATAAACTGCTGGCATTGATTGTCCCTGCTTATGTGTGCGTGAGTAAAAGTGTGTGTGGGTTTGGTGCGATGCCTAAGTGTGCGCGTGAAAAATATGCCAAAGAGCTCCTTTGGCCACTCTCGAGTGTGTGTTAGTAAGCAGTGCTCATCCTTTTACAGCTATCCACTGAAAAAAAAAAACCTTTTAAATGGCTTTTATGGGAAATTAAGTATTTAACGTTTCTTGCAAGCTTATGTGGTGGTGGACTTATAAAGGAGCCTGGAAGTATGCTACAAAATCCTTACAGAAAGAAATACTGAATATCTTTTTAGAACTATTCAAAGTTGAGATTTAACTATGGTAAAAACCATCCTTTCGCTAATTTTCATCCAGTGTATGGATACACTTGAAATGAAGTGGCCCAGTGTCTGTATGTTCTGACAGTAAGATTTACAATGTGGCCACCCAGGCACGCATGTGTGCGACAGAGAGAATCCGTTTCAGGATGAAAGAGACGAGATCGCAGGGAAAAAGTCGGGTTATAAATGTCTAGGTGGCGCCATTTGGCTGTGAGCTAAGCTAACTCGGAATGGGTTTGGGGTAGTTGCCAAATGGAAGCGCTGGAATGGTATGGAAACCCTCATGCCTTTTCTTTTTGGGGTGTGGTAAGGGGAAATGGATATGGAACAAGGGTTCGCAAATTGTATTGTTTTTGTGTAAATTAGTTCACTTTGTGCGTGTCTGTGTGTGCTTCAGCTTCAGCTGCAACTAGAACAAACAGCTCGCAGGACGACGACGTGTTTGGACCTTTTAATTTGCATGTTTTATGTTCACTTCATGAGATTTGAGTTGGGGCTGAGTCGGTCTTGTGGTTTGGGTGTTAGCATAAAATATTCAGCTAGCCACGGCCACATGTGTGTTTGTTTGTTAGTGAGTGTACTCTTATGTATGGGCCATGGCATAAAGTTTAGCTGTGATCATAATTTATAGCTGGCCCATGTTTGTGCCGGCCGCACCACACCAAAACCAAACCATACCATATATGCCAGGCATATATGTATATAACAAGCCGAGTTTCAATTTGACTTTCGTCTAAGCAAAATCCCAACCACAACCTCAATTCTCTTAATATTTCTGCTCCCTTTGTTATTTATTTACGTGGCTCGGTGAAACCACTTTAATCAGACCAGGCCGCTCATCTGGCCTGGAAATTAAGTTCTCTGCACCTTAGCGCCTAGTCCAGGCCCCAGATCCGGTCCATTTACTCGTAAGCCGTTTAGTTATAAGCTGGCAACACGCACCAGCTTAATGGCGAGCGTCAGTCAGCCAGTTGGCCAGTCTGTCAGTCAGTCCAGTCGATTTTATTTATGGACACATTTTATGACACTTTTAGCGCGGCCAATGGGGCCTAACGATGCAGAAGCATGCAAAGGATTTAAACAAAGCAACTACGTGTTTAGTTACATGGTTTTATAGTTTAACTATTAGGTACACTGACTTGTTTTGCTTTAATTATAGCAAAAACAATCATTTGACAAAATCTACAACAAATAGATATATCAACTATTTCATAGGATAAAATGTAGAGTGAGCTATCATTTGATATACCTTTAAAAACTTAAAATATAACAATATAGTAAAATATTAAACTACCTCAAATAATCGTAATCTCTTGATTTATTTTATTAAAGATAAAAAATACATTTTAAACTAAACAGACTGTAATCAGACTCTCTAAAGTATCATTTGGACAATTTCCAGGATTTTTAAGTCGTTTTCATGTCAACTTCCAAATTCATCCTCCAAGTTTATATAGACCAACTGGGATTATACCTTATCATCATTCTCTAAATTAGCAAAAAACAGATTACGAAAGCAGCGTGACTGGATCAAAAACCAACTCCCAAAATAAGTGCGAAAAGCAATTACAAAATCGCTCATAAAAACTTGACTTTGCAGCACAGTCAGACATGTCAATAATTTCGGCCGGAGGACAGAAAAGCAAAAAGCAGTGTACGGCATGGTGGCAGAAAGGAAGGATGGCAGGATGGAGATATAAATTCCATTTGTAGTTATATATTATAACCGGATTGTGTACGTGCTGCCGCAAAGGAAGAAATATGCGTTTTGGGTTGTGGCAGGACACGAGCAGCCAAGCACATGTTAAACTCTTTACACGGACATAAACAGCGAGCGGGAATACGTGCGTGGAATCCATGCTCGCTACGAGTAATTGAAGCCACAAATACGGACAAAGACTGTGGACCCGAAATTGATGAAAGGACAAAGAAGGATTTGTCGATGGGGTATTGGCATTGCATCATCTCGCGGCACAGCAGAGGCAGATGATGAAACATTTTTTGGGGGGTTTTTAATTATGTATCTTTTATACTTGGAAATATAAACTATATTATTGGGTTGTTTTCTAAATGATTTACTTGGCATTTAATAACAAAGCTATATATAAGTTATAATCTCTTCAGTTAATCAAATCGATTCCTTATTATCTGTATTTAGGTTAGTGGTAAATAGATAAGGAATACAAAATCAAAATACAGTAAATTTCGGATTAATCCCCCATAAATCGAGTCCTTATTGGTTGATTTTAAGCTCCCTAAAACCCCCTTCGAACCCACAACACTGCAGCACATACCGCAGACGAGCATATTACATTGTATGTGGCCTTTGCTTTCGACCGTGTTTGCCATTTGTTTGTCAGAGGGAAACACAGGGCGAGAAAAGGGGGAATTGCGGCGAGCAATCAAATGGAAAATGCAGCAACAATCCGCAATCTGTTGACATGTTGCGCGAGTGCAGCTGAAGTGTTGTCAAGCTGAAGCTAGGGTTCAAGCTGAAACTGAATCCTGAACCCCTAAGAAGGAGATATCGTGCAAAAGTATGCTAAAAAACTGTAAAGATATATATATGTATATAGAAGAGTGAGGGAACGGAATACGAAGAGCAGAAGAAATGACACCAGCTCTTGGCTTCAACGGAAATTGCTGTGACTGTGCATCGGGCAGCCAAGGAGTCACTTCACTTCTGCACAAAAAATAAAACATTTCTTTCAATAATCTAAAAAAAACTCCATCTCGTCTAAGACTACTCAGAGATTTATTTTAAGCTAGATAAGCAGAGAACGAAATGGAATCATTGATAAATTCCATCTATCATTTGCAAGTTCATTTGGCTGATTGGTTTGTAAATTTTTTTCTATTTAGTAAATGGTTGCAAGTCTTTCAAGTTTTAATTTTCAATATAGGGTAGAAATAGAAACTTCAGGGATACAAGAAGCTCTGGTAAATTTTTCTCAGTGCACGTTTGAGGTCGAATGGAATGGCTGAATGGGCACTTGCGATTCCCACCATAAATCTGGAAATGAAATAAGTGTGTGCCGTTGTATATTTGACATTTGGTCACTCACCAGCGCAATGACAGTGAACGAGTGTCTGTCTCTGCTTTTTCGTTGGCAGTTTGTTTTTGTTTGTTTTGCTTGTTTGCCTGCGTGGTCAGCAGAAGGACCCACGTACGCACTTGTATACAGAAGGATATATATCCCAACCACCTAGCCACATAGCCACCTTGCTTGCTCCAGTCGGAGCCAGCAGAACCGCCACCCATCTATCTTGATCCGAATTTGTGCAAAGGGAGGGCAGACGACGCAGACGACGAATGTGTGTAAGAAGACATGACCAGAAATGGGAATAAATGAGATATTACCAATTTGTATTGAATGCCTCAAATGACATAATGGAGTGGCTTACATGGGACCATCTCCTGCTCGTTTGTGGAGCATTAGGCAAACACAATTAGGAACCCAGCCAAGCAAATACTCGCCAGTCATTTACCGAGGCAAAAGGCGTTGCCAAATGCCAAAGCAATTATCAAGCATACGCTGTGTGGGACTGAATGCCAGCAGCGGTAGCTAAGCACAGCGAAATATAAAAAAATCCATATATACATAGGGAAAAAAATAGAAGCAACACCCAGCGGATCAAGGGACACATAAACGAGAAAAATATGTCAAAACAACGTTTCCCATTTCCCCCAAAAATGGACAAAGCATGTGCACCCTGCCAGCCAGCGAGGTCCTTGATGGCATGAATTAAATGGACTACAAAACAACAAAAGCAAAAAAACAAATGGTTTTGGTGGCAAAAAAAAAACAGAAGGCATTGCGGAAAATCGTAAACCAACGGGCGGCAAGGAAAGTGGCACACAAGCACACACAAATTCGTACACAAATTGTAAAGAAATAAAATTTTAGTATGCGCATATTGATTTTATGATCAGACATAACTACGCATAGGACTAGGATACATGGCATTTTTGTGAAAACTGCAAAGCAATCACGAATGTCGACCAACAAAATAAAAGCGAGCAATCGCCGCCTGTCGATGCCGAAATACACCGCCAGCCCCACTTCCCACTCTCAAACAAAAATATCCGTAAAGTATCTGCTGGTTTGACAGTTCCAATAAATTTCTGTGTTAGCAACGCATTTCTGTCTCATGGTTTTCTCTTTTTTTTTTTTTTTTGGCGGCCTTTGTATTTGTGAAATTATGCCGAAACATTTGCCATGATTTTGTGTCTGTAAATATGGTTTTTTGCTTTTATATTTTTCTGCCTAATGCAAAATTGATTGGACCCGAAGAAATGTGTACCATAAATATTTATACTCACGCTTGATTGCATCGCTGAAGTGGCAAGTCCAAGGCCTTGGACTTCCTTAGATCTGGCAGTTAATAAAGGGGCGAAGAGGCTGTCAGGAGGAACTTTTAATCTCGTTTGCTCATTTCTCGCATTATACGCTTCATGAAAAATTCTTAAATCCGCTAAACCTTCTGCTCAGCCTGCCGGGCAAAGTTCGGTGGAAAAAAGCCAAATAAACGAGCAACAATGTAACGAATACTTCAGCCCAGACAGACAGACACAGGGCAGCCCAATAAAAAGAGCACCAAATAGCTGGCCCCAACAAAAAAAGTAGGCTACGTCTCTGTAACCGAAACCGAAATCGAGACGAGGATGAGGCCAACGACGGGGCCAAAAAGAAAGAAGATCCCAGCCAATATATATATAAGGCAGCGGCTGTCCCAAATGTATGCCACAAAATATTGTTTACAAATCTCTTCAGCAACGCCCACAAATTTGTATGCGGGGCATTGTTGTTATCCCTGTTGTTCGTCTGTCATGCGGGTCAGAGGTTGTAGATTTCAATATTTACTCAACCCCCTCCCCTCTGAGATGAGCCATCTTGGGCAGCAAAACTTTTGTGCCGAGCAACCCACAAGGCAAAGATGGCTTAAAGTTTCTTCATCTCTTGATTAAATTACATGGATGCGACAGGCAGCCTGAGGGCGGCGCTCTTTCATACTTATTCTGCTGACATGCGAGCACAATTAATGAAAACTTTCCTGCTGACCAACCCTCCGGCACAAACATAAATCGCCAGCCGAGTGGGGACAAGTCAGAGGCACACGACTGCCATAAAGTAGAGTAGAGCAGTGTACTCTAAAAAATATTACATACACTGTAAGAAAATTAAGTAGATATATATCTATTCTGACACATTAATTGCTTCCTTTTTCCTTTAATTCAACTGAAGGATTGGTATTTAATATTACCCCAAATATCAAGTATACGCCTATACGACTTTATATGCAAAACTATGGAGTGAAAGATTTTATGCTCGCAATTGAAGTTACAGAAAATAGATAGTAGATATAGAAAATAAATTATTTTTTTGAGTGCATCAACAGCCGCAGAAAATGATGCCTGAGCTCATCTTCCCGGCACTTGTCCTGCTCTTAGGGGACGCCTTCATCCTCAAGGAGTCTCGTGCTCCGGTTTCGCTTGGCGCACGAGTGTGTGTTAACAGAGCAATAATTATGTCACATTCTGACTAAATCGATACGCAGGGTATTCGCAGCTGACGCACATTTTCACAGCAACTTGAACTTTAACTTGACTTTAAATGTGGCGCCAAGCGGCGCGAGAAAAAAAATTAAGGAGCAGAAGAACTTTTCGCTCGACTGGGGCGAACGGCAACAACGACCGCCATTATTGTCCTTTAAATGACATTTGCCATGACTGCAGCGGAAGTCGACAGATGCCGAAGGTCCTAGTCCTAGTCCCCTTTTTCCCAAACGCTTCCTTCGTCTCCCTCCCACCCGGAACCCGGAACAAAAAAATGGGAAATGGCAAAATAAAACGGAGCAAAAGCTCTGCGGAAAAGTGTCAAATAAGAAACTAAATCGCATGTCGTCTGTTGTCTGCTGTCTGTTGCTGGACCCTTTTGTGCGCTGTCGGTCAAAGCGCTTCGAAATTTAAAGCTTTTCCCCCGGTAATCCTGACCAGCTAAAACGAGGCCACGGAGAGTAGAGGGAGCAGCTGGTGGGCAAATCGGTGTCGGTGTCAGTGTCGTCTGACGATTCCATCGGGGTCCTGGGAGCAGAAGCCGCGGCACAATGGAGCAGCTTTGTGCCCCAGGGCAGCATTTAATTACGCTCGTGTTGCTTGTAATGAGGCAAATTGCTTTTTGCTGTCAATTAAAGTAAAGTTTTCGCATTTGGTAGCCGCCTCCGCCGCCGCAGCTCGTCCTCATTTAGGGCCAATCAAATTCGTTCCGATTCTAACATACTTACGTACATATAAACCCAATCTCGCCATGGCTTTTTGCGGTAATGTCGGTTGTAAAATTGTATTCTGTACCGCCTCTAATTTCACGCAGACCCATTCTCTCTCACGGCCCAGCGTTCTCTTTCTCTGTCGGCATACTTCCGCTTCCGCCCCGGAGCAGTTGCTCCTTCCGCAGCAGCAGCAGCAGGAGCAGCGTTCTAGTTTCGCCAGTGCAGGAACTGACAGCGAGTGCGTGTCAGGACACTAGGAAAATTAAAGGATTTTTAAATAAGACAAATTGAGCATTAAATCAGACATCATTTGCAGTTAAATTCTAAGAAAAATAATTTTGTTTATTCATCTGAAATAACCAGCTTATGCAGAAGCTGAATAAGAAGATTAAATGAGAGTTTAATTATACAAATTGATATCAGTTATAATTTGTATTTTTTTTTAAATAATACGAGGTGTGTTCAAAAAGTAAGGTGACTCTTCAAATTTCGCGAATTTCAAATTTTTCGATTATCGATTTTTTTGTTTTGTTATATTGGTACACTCTTCCCTAACATCTGTACCAAGTTTCAATGGAACATCCTCTTTTGTTTGGTTGTGAGAGGCGTAAAGTTACAAGTTGTTTTGCGAGCTCGGCGATTTTTTGCTATCGAAAAATATGGATCAAAGGGATTTGGATTTTTTGGCCAAAAAACAACACCACAATAATGCCTCAGCCACCATATTCACCGGATTTGGCCCCATGTGACTTTTCTTGTTCCCAAAACTGAAGATAATCGAAAAATTTGAAAAATTTGAAATTTGAAAAGTCACCTTACTTTTGAACACACCCTCGTATAACTTCTAAAAGGTTTCGATAATCGAAAAATTTGAAATTCGCGAAATTTGAAGAGTCACCTTACTTTTTGAACACACCTCGTACATAGATTTAGAGATAGGTAAGGGATTACTTCAGATCAATAAATACAAACACAAATTGAATTAACAATATAATTAAAATGTAATACGGTTGTAAGTTATTGTTTTGAAAATATACAGCTATCAGGAATCATACTTATATATTTTTTTTTGCAATGTAAATTTAATGAAAATGTAGACCATTTTTTCCCAGTGTATAAATAGCCGTGTGAGCGTGGGGGTGTTGTGTGCATCGTCTCAGAACACGTTTGTAAACATCTTAAATGTGCTTTTTAATGGGCAGCTTCCCAGGCGTAGAGGCAAATGGCAAAGGCAGTCAGACAGGCAGCCGTGCAGCAGCTGCCACACGTTACACACGTTCTTGTCCTTGCCCCGCGGCCTTATTTTCATCCCCAGTCACCTCATCCCACCAATCTCTTCTTCTACCCTTTCTGCCGCCACCGTCTTTGCCATTACTTTACCGCCCATTGCCGTATTTTAATAACGCTAATTAGTGTTCTAATTAGTTGAAGCTTTAGTTCGTCTTTAGCGGGTGTGCGGGTGGGTGTACTTGTATGCTCATGTTTAACGATTTTAAAACACGCAGAGAGAGCGCGAGGTGAGAGCCTTCTGCAATCGCTTAATATTAAGTGCACTGAATATGCAATTGCCCACAAGCAGCTCTCGTGCCAAGGAGCGGCGCTTAAAAATTAATAAAAAATTTAAATTAAATTATTGCCGGAATTTTGCATAACAAAACGTATGTTTGTATGCCCTTCCTGTCCTCTGACTTCCTTCCACGTTCCTTTCAATTTCATTCGATGGCTGTTGCATGCATCTAGCACATTCTGCGTTCCACTGGATATATATATAGTATATATACAAAATGGTTGGCTGCCATTGTGGACAGACCGCGAAATAAAGTTGCAATTAATTAGCCATTAATGAAATTGCACTCACGCACACACACACACACGCACACACACACACATATACCCGTGTACAAGCACACGAACTCCGCAGGACGTTGGACGGGATAATGAAAACGAATGCTGCCAATACTGATGCCGTTAGTGGCCGTAAATGTCTGACCGACGAAAACAATCATTATCATTGAGCTCTGGTCGAGGAGGATTTAAATTTCGAAATCCTTGCACTTAATCAAATTGATATTCCGCAAAGTGCTAGTGAAACGGAAACTTTTTAATTCCACTTGATTGGCTTGAGTATGCTAACTGAATCAATATCAATATTGTCTAAGTTGCCGTAAGGCTTTATTTCAATTTTAATTTTCAGGTGTATATTGCTCATACGCCACGTTAGTTGTTCTTTGAATTTTGTGAACAGCAGCGGTCATCGTAATTGCGCTCTGCAGTATTAATTCATAATAAGGTATATTTACGACATATCTATAATAGTATGATCAAAAGGCTTTAGATAACAAAAGGATTTATTTATTTGTAATAAATTCAACACCTTAACTTGAGCTATTTAGAATTTAAGTAGGTATTTCTGAACCCACTTGTTCTATTATTTTAACCTAAACTGTACATTAAAATGCAATAATGCCGGAGATACGCAAACACATGCGTTTGTAAGTATTTAAAACCATAAATAACAGCCGTAGGCAGAGAGAAACAACAACAAACAAGCGTAGCAATGGAAATTGCGTGATATGTGGAAAACTGTTTTGCTTGTTGAGTGCCAGGTCGTTCTTGTAGTTGTAGGTTGTCGTGTTGTTATCGTTGCTGTCCTGGACTATTGGACTGCGGTCGAATCCCTCTGGTTTGGCCCCGCACATCTCCCCCAGCTAACAAACCATCTAGCCACCCACAAAACACCCCTTTTAACCCCTTCGAGCTGCCGCTTCGCTCCTCATGCGTTTTGACCGCATGGCCAAAGCCCCAATGGCAACTTGTCCATGGCTGCAGCAGCGGTTGTTCATTTGTCCGGCTTTTGCCGACGAATGTCATGCTGTTTGCCCCACTCACCACCTACTCACTCCACCACCTACCTCACTCACCTACACATACTCTATGCAACATACTACTCCTACCTCCTTCAGTTGCCTGTTTCCCCTGTTGGTTTGTTTGTGTGTCAATAACCATTAAGCGTTAAAATTTGTGAAACATTGTTGTTGCTGGTGCTGTTGTTGCTGCTACTGCTGCATGTTGCCTGGAAAACCAACAAGATTTGTCCGACCGGCTCACAACACAGTAATTATTTTTGGCCTTGCCTAACTGCCGGCCAGTAGGAAAGTTTTGGGCCAACAATTCGGCATAAACACGTTTTAGCCAGATTTTGAATTTAGCTACATTACGAGTTTAGACCACTGGCAAGCGGCTTCCGCACGAATATATATCATTTAAAATTTCCAATTGGCTTGGCAGGCAGCCACTCAGAAAAACAAACATTTGGGACAGTCTATATTTTACTTTAAAAAATGTACAAAAATAAAAACTGTTTAAAATCTTTGATATATCTTTGGAAAAAGAATATTAAGTTTACTTTCTTTATGTTACAATAGATACTATCTTTCAAACACAAAAATGTTTCTGTTTTAGAATCCTGGTAACTTGAATAAAGAGATATTTTTTTCAGTGTTCATGACTCTGGTTGGTTAACGTCCAGCCTGGGCCTGAAACACGGCTCAGTGGCAGCTTCCCAGGACCAATGCGAAAAGGCTCTTATTTAATTTACTGTTAAAATTAACGATGCCAATGCCCGTTTTCGGTCGCACTTGTGTACAAGTTTGCGGAGCACCAAAACAACCATTTGGCAACAATTTGTTACAACTGGCAACTGCAGATGATTAACAATGCATGCGACATTGTGGTTAAAGGCATAATATTAGCATACATTTAGGCCACACACACACACACACACGCACAAATACCGTCACACATACGGATTTCAATACAAGGGACACCCCGAAAGCCATATGAAAATTAATTTTCTGCTATTTTGCGTAATGTCCCCTGCTGGCTCGCCCCGAAAACATTGGCTTATTGTGCTATTTATGTGCCTGCCATTATGGCAAGACAAAAGCCCGTATTAATTACACAACTCATTTGTTTTTCGTGAGCACCGAAACACCAATGACACAAAATCAATAGGCAGTCCGGAACAGTTCGCTTATCGCCAAACTAACCTCCCATTCAATTGGGAATAAAGTCATCAAAGGGGCGGGCCCATCAGGCCACACAATGAGCCCGCAACCGGTAATCAAATAAAACGCAAGTCAAATCGTGTTGCATAATTATAGTCATCTAGCGCCAAACATCAATCACAATTTGCTTTGGCCAAAAACAAAAAGGCAAACACGTCAAAACAAGCTGAAAGTAAATTGGTTTATGAACACGCTTGGAAAATATTTTAGAAAATTTTAGAAGTATTTTTGACAATCTAGAATTTTAATATTTTTAAAAGTTTTTCTGGTAAAATTTACCAGGTAAGATAAACTTTCTTGGAACTTTTTAAAATGGAGAAATGAAAACAAATAGCTTACCAAGTAATATGATAAAAAATATATTTAAAAAAGTTGTCTCAGGCTATACCAAATAGCAGATACTCCTTTTCGAAAGTGTACAAATTGTGGAAAACGACTTAAAAATGACCAAGGCGGCAAAGTGAGAAAACAAATTGCCGTGGACTAGGTCAGACATCGGCATGAAAAACGCCAACCTACCCCAATTTTCCGCCCACACTCTGCGTGTCAACAAGCAATTTCCGCAGCCGACGACGATTCATAAAAGCAACAAAAACAACAGTCATGTTGCAACTACAACAACCATTGAGCAACAGTTGTTGAGCTGTTTTGTTGCTATTTTATTTTTACGATAATATTAAGCTGGCGGCTGGAAAACGGATAGGCCAGGCTGGCAATCAGCATAAAGTGGTTGCCATTAAAAATATCAGGCCGCATAATAAAAGCGCCGCTCCACAACGGATACACAGAACATAACCAACCAGGAAGGAAAAATCCTATCCAGAACGAAATCAAATAATAAAACCATAAAACTGGCCACAACAATTAAAAATCCTGCAGTATAATTCTGGCAAAATGTTTTCCCCAACTTCCCCTACCATTTCAGCTTGTAACCATTCTTTTTTTTTATGTTGTTGTTGTTAGTGGAAGCAAACCCAAATGCATTTGCATGGCTTAGCGGATGATGACTGGCGATTCTGGAAAAAATTGCAATTTAATGAAGCATGCCGTCAGCCGCAATTAAGCGGCAATAACAAATCGGCACGATCCGTGGCTTAAAAAACGCCCTCGAGGCGAAGAGTTTTTCCTGTGGAATTAATTTGTTAAAACGGAAATGAAAATCAGATTGCCAAGGCCTCGACCAAAGGGTGTGAAAAGATATACTTAATTAAAAAAATAGTTTAAAGAAAATTCAATACAAGACTTTTTACTTTTGGTCTTTCTTATATCTTATTTAATCAAAGGATCTAAGAAGGAGTCCAATTTTGTTTAGTTTAGAAAGTTTAAAAGACTTTTTCTACGAGTGTAAGATGTCTTCTGGTACTTCCTTCATCTTCCTCCATCATCTGCAGCTTTTTAATTGTTAAAAAATTAGTGGCTCGTGCTGGACATTGTCGTCGTGCTAAATGGCGCAAGGAGATGGATCTTTGGAATTAGCCCTCGTTTTGAGTGGCACTCCAGCTAGTGACCAAAGAAGCCACTTGATTTACGTTTATGGGATGTGCGGGCAAGCGTTAAGTTGTGAAATGGGGAAAAGGCAGAGGCAAATAAAGTCAGCTGGCTGTATGACGACCGCCTGAGAAAGCGAAGTGAATACTCTAATAGAAAATAAGGAATGGCAACGGGCAAATGCCAATGCGAAATGCAGTCAATTGAAATGCAAGGCTCCACGATGATGAGGATGTGGAGGTTGCAGGCTAGGAGTTCAAGTCAAAGCAAAATTCGTAGAGCAAAAGAAAAATGAACTAGAGTCAGGCAAATTGGCTATGCAAACTGGGCAAAATGGCTGCTTCAGCGAGCAACGACAAACAAAATGGACAAAATTGAGCTGGAGGGGAAAGTTTAGCGGGTCCTATTGGCACGAAAAGAACCCCCCCTCTTGCACTTCCCTCAAGTATTGACAACATTGTCAAAGGGGCGGAAACAAGGGCCAAACAGCGAACATTTCTTTTGGTCGAATTGAAAAACTGTAGACGCCGCCTGGAGTTGCACTTTAGATTTATTGATTGTCTCAGTGCGTTGCTGTCCTTGGCAAGTCCGAATGTGTCCTGCAGTCCTTCGCAGTCCTGGCTTATTGCTGTTGAAAAACTTGCACAAGCACCCCGACAACAATGCTGATGATGACAGCAGCAGCAGCAGTAGCAGCAGCCACTACCAACTCTTTCCACATTTTCTTTTTTATCCCCACTCGCCCTACACGTCCTCGAATGGAACGCACTTTTTATACATGCTCACAGCAAATATATATTTTAATTCACATTAAAATCATTTTTTGTGCAATCTTTAAATGCGGAATTGTGGAAAATTTCGTAGAAATATTTTTTGTTTTTCGTTATCATAAGTTGTGGTGAATTTTTATTTGGAAAAATGTTATAAATTTATGAGTATATTTTCCGTTGTTTATTACACTTCATTTTACCTTAAAAAAGGTAATTAATTGATAATTTTTCAAACTAAAATTTACTAAAAATATTTTTTTTAATTATTTCTAAATTTTATGTTACATTTTTAAGAAACTTTCTTTTTTAAATTATTTTAAGCTAAAATATATGTTAAAAATTAAATTTAAAAAACTTGAACTTTATCTGAACTTCCCTCTATTTTCTTTAAGTGTTGTACTTACACACACATTTTGTTTTTTTGTACATTTGTGAGCTCGACTCAACTTTTTGTTCTGCTTGGTTTTTTTTCTCCCAGCTCGGGCGCAAACTTTCTGCAGTGCAATGCGGATTGAAATTCTTTTGTGTTTACAGCGGAATTTCTTCTTTATTTTCTTTCATTACATATTATTTGCGATTGCTGGCAGCTATTGGTGGCCATAAACCGCCGTTGCAAGTGGATTTACCTTTAAAGCATCGCTCATACGCCGTGTGCCACGAGCGGAATTTAATATTTTTAATTACGCTCATTTCAGCCTGTTTTTCCATGTTTACATTTCAATAAATTTCCACTCAGTCTGCCGTCAGGTCTTTCATCATTTTTCCATCCTTTTTTTGGTTTTGTTTTTAAGCTGGTTCTGCCGCCGCCTATTTTCATCCTCCTTTTTGGCCTATTTTCATCCTCCTTTGGCACTTGTCATCATCAACACTTTTAGCTGTTGCTTTTCGCTGCTGCTGCTGCTTCTCTTGCTGCTGCTGCTCGACTAACGAATTTGGTGGCGCATAATGAGTTTTTGTTTCCGTCAGCTTAAGTTCCCTCAATGCAAAAAGGAAGAAAAACCAGAAGCTGGAGCAGCAGCGGCAACAACAATTGCCATTGCTATTGCCATTTAATTAAAAATTGCAGAATAATTATTTTTCTTTTTCGTCTCGCTCCTTGTTTTTCCTTGACGCTCCTCTCTGCTTTTCCACGTTCCCGTTCTTCGGCCAGCGCGTGGAGAAACTTTTAAATAAACAAAGGCGCCCTCTGCAATTTGAAAATCAGCAAATTAGCACAAATGCAGCTTGCGGATGGATTAAGGGGGAATGGAGATTGAAGGCTTGATGGAAGGGAGGAAGCTTGATGAAGGTGCATGGAAATGGGATAAAGGGGTGAAACGGAAAATGGAAAACTGAAAATGGAAAATGGGCCAAAGGAAAAAAAGCGTTGCAGGGACAAAGTGAAGTTTTCAATTACATTAAATCCGCTGCGTAAAGTTATAGTCACGCACAGTTGACATAGTTTCCTGCCTGGCCAACACGTTCTTGGCCCGAACAAATGTCAGTTTAAGAGCTTTGTTTAAATGCGTTAATAAAATATTGTTCCCCTCCGCTCGGCTCAACATCATTATCACGCAGTGTGAAAAACTTTTAGCCAGGCCTGCTGTTGCTACAGGTGTTTCCTGAGCATTTGCACACGTCCCGTATGGGCAACTTTTCGGCCTACCAAGAAAAGTTTTTCTTTTTTGGCCAACTTTGGCTTAAATGCCAGCCAAAACTCGTTTGGCTCTGAGCGAAAAACTCATCGGAGAGATTCGCAGAGGCGGCACGATTACAGTTCAGTTTCAGTTCCGCGTGAAATGCTGACAAATGCTGTCAATATATCAACTGTAAACCGTAAATGATGAGACCATTTATTACGCTGCTGCAAGAGCAGCTACAACACAGTTACAGTGCTACAAATGCAGTTTATACACTTATAAAAAATTTATATATTATGCATTTTTTATTAATTTATAGTCAAGGTTTATTGTTGTTACTCATTATTGGTATTGGTATTGCTTCATCAGAAATTGATTAGTGAGCTTGGAGATTGATAGCCAATCAGCTATTATTGCTCAAACTAACAAAATCGGAATATAACACAAAACACAAAAAACTTAATTTAAGATTTTATAGTTAAGGAGAAGTATTTATTCAAGTGCAGCTTGCTTGCTGCCTCTGCGGCAGGCAATAAGTTGAAAACCGAGACAACCAGACAGACAAGAGCAGCAGCGTCAGCATTCAAGAATCCAGCTTAAGTAGCTGTTGGTGGCTCTACTCATCTCCATGGATCCTCTGCTGCTCTAGTGTTCTGGTGTTGTTCTGCTGCTAGTCGTCTCAACCTGCCACTTGATGTATATTTCGGCAACATTATACCCAGCGCTTAATACTTTATGCTTATTTTGTTGCCACAAACCCGAAAACGGGAAGGATGTGGAGGGTAATAGTGGCAGTGGTTTGGGGTAGAGAGCCAAGCAAATTTATATTCTGCTTTGGCAGCACAGGATAAAGTTGTCTAGCTCAGCCTGTCTCTGGTGCAACTTCGCCTGCGGCTTATGATAAACTGGGCTGCACTTAAGCTGCCTCTGCATACGAGTCCAGCTATATGTGCTCGTATTTACAGTAGCCTACCCTACCCTTCCATCCTCGCTCTTCCTGGCAATTCAATTTTACCAGCAGTGTATGTGAGTGTAAGGAGCTTAAAACTTAAATAAATTTCGTTTGTGCCCGAGCTACTTGCCCAGATATATATTCGCATACAAAGAACGTTAAAATTTTTTTACAAATTGCCAGTCGATTTCTTAACCGGCTATTGCAATTCAAAAAAAAAAGAAAGAGAGCTTAAGTTGACCAGCTGATGTCGGGCACAGATTTCCGAAAATATTCCTTCGCAAAAGGGTGAATTCGCTGTGAGTAAAGGGAAAAAGGCAACCAAATATCACATTTTAATCGAATAGGTCATAAGTATAAGTTATTAAAAGTTTGTCTGTCAGAGTTGGCCAGAGACCAAATCAAAGCTTACTTTATCGCATCACATTCTCCTCACGAAAAAGATTACTTAAATAGGTTGAAATATTCCGATAATTGAGGAACTTTTCGCAGAGTGTCGGTGAAGTCATGCATTTCCCAGTTGGCCAAGAGTCCCCTGAATAAGATTGAGGTGAGCTATAGCTATAAGCATTGGCATTAACAACGGGACAAAAGCTTTTCATTATGCACGCCACTCGCCGGCGAACAACGCGCACGGCAACTCAAAAGGGCAAATCCCTTTCCAACAACAGTAACCTCCACCTCCTTCTCATTCTCCTGTCAAGTGCACTTTTTCGAATGCCTTTCATCAAAACACTTAATTTGCATAATTTTTGTAAAGGGGGAGAGAGTTGGCTGGTCCGAACAGCCTCAAGAGCTCTGAAAGTATGAGACGATTTAATTCCGCCAGCTTTAAAAAAGAAAAATGCAATTGCAAGTACCAGAAAATGTGCCGCACACTTCAGCCACGAAAAACTTTTCGCTGCTAGATTCCGGGTTGAAAGAAGATACCTTTTGTGCGGTGCGGTAATCTAATACTTTTACTTCATTTACCTTTATGAAATTTCCTGCACTTTACATATTTCACATAAATGTGCTCTAGAAATAGCAGCCCAGCAGCATCAGGCAAAAATATTTTTGGCCGGGCAGAAAAGGCCAAAATGTAAAATGCATTTTTCAGTAAATCAGCCTAATGCACTCAATGATTCCACCATCAAGTCTGAAAATATGGCCAAAAAGCAACAAGCCCGGCTAAAAGGATAAAGAATGAAAAAGAAAGGGAGGAATGCCAAGGAAAGGGAGATTTTAAGCGGATGTTACGTCGTAAATTTAATCTGGCAAGCGATAGTTGAGGTAACTTGATAAACTTAATGCTCCATAAGCTCCAAAAGCAAAGGCTAGGAGTCAAGTTCAAAGGATTCAGTGAATGGGAAAATTAAACTTGCTAAAGGTGATGATAGAGATAGTGCCAAATTCAATTAAGACCTTAGAAAGCGAAAGCAATCAATATTTTACTATCAGTTGTCGATAGAAAATCGTTGGAATAATTTTCTTAACCAAAACATGTTGGGTAATTTTGAATTACTCATTGACTTGGACTGTCATTTAGGCTAATACATTTAGGCCTTGCAAATAATAACCAAAATTTGTCTTCTTTTTCTTTCTATTTGCAGCTGAGCGAGGACATTGGCTATGTGCTGTACTCGGCACTGGGCTCCTTCTACATACCCAGCTGCATAATGGTCTTTGTGTACATACGAATTTACTTTGCCGCCAAGGCGCGAGCGAGGAGAGGCATTAAAAAGCATCCCCGCAAAACAAACAACGAACAGGTGAGTGAGCATTTTTGACCCATCAACATTTATACACTAAAGATGGATGTGTGCCTAATGAACTCTGACAAAAAAAACGCCCAACCAATTGCACATCAGGAGGTCGCATTCTCACACTTTCGAACCATTAATGCGGTTGGCCGCAAAATGTGTCAGCCATGGAAATGGGATTTTTTACGATTCAATAGACAAATGTAATTCTTCTAACCGATTGAGGCATATGCGTCGTAATATTTGCACACCTTTTCGAGGTTTTTTTTTTTGGAGAGAGTGAAAAGTAATTGTGCATTACCACCAGGAAGCTGCAAATTGAGCACAAATGCTTTGCTTCAATTTCCCATCAGCAACTTGTGGACTAGGATTTAACCCCATTTCCTCCGCCCCATTCAGGGATTGCAGGTTGCCAACGTTGCAATTTTGGCCGCTGCAGCAGTTGGCCACGTTAAGGCAAACGTCCATTATGCAGGGCCATTCAATCCAATGGCATTTGCTGACTCCACCACACCCCGCTCTTAACGGCCTTTGTTGGAAAATTATCGCTGAAAATTTAATCGAAACTCCAGGCCAACCAAAATCCACTGATTGAGTGAAAAGTCTCTAATGATCGTCAATTACCTGCCGCAACGAGTGCCAATGCAACGCAATTTGCATTTTCAATTAACTGTATGCGCAATGCACACACAGACAACAACAAAAAGAACACACACAACACTAAAAAAAAAAAAGAAGGAAAACTGGGAGTGAGGTGGAAAACATTGCCCGTCTGGACAGTGCTGGCAATATCAGCGACACTTCTCGACCATTTTGTGCAAACAAATTCAAGAGCAGCGGCCCAAACGAGCGATTAACAAACAGGGGAATGAAAAATTTCGGAGGGGCAATGGCAGTGGAAAAACAAGCAGAGGAAAAACGGAAATCAGGGGGAAAGCAGAAGGGAGATTCTCACACATATGCTGACAAAGCGATTTGCTTCAAGCATTGTTTTTATACCCATTAAAGGGGTATGTTCATTTTCTTATTTTTAGGAATATGAACTTTTTATACTTCTTACTTGCCTATAAGAAAATATTTTAGATAGCTTAAAAATCGATTACAAAGTAGAGTTTACTCCAAGTTCTTAATTTTCAATCGTTTTCTAGTTTTAGAAAAAATCTTTTCAAACGTTTTAAAACTAAAGGGTTCTTCTACCCTCGAGCCACGACGCTCTCTTATTTTATTTTCATTTTCGTTGCGACGCTCTGTGTCTCTGTTAATTGCCCGGGGTAATTGTTGCTGCTTTTCGAGCATTGAATATGCACTTCTCCTCCACCGCCTCACCCATTCCCCATTGGCCATCCAAATGCAACAGCCCTCGCTCCATGTTTGTGTAATCCGCGCGCTCGGACGCGTTTCTGCCGCCTGTTGGCTTAAACGGGATTTTCGAAATGGAAAACTGTTGTAGCAAGTGTTGGGCCATCTGTCCCTGTTCTCGCCAGCAGTTGCACTTGTGCGGATCTGCAACCTAATTTGCAATGCCCGAGCATGTGAGGCTGTTAATCACACAGAGTCACTTTGAGAAGTGTAAACCATGCCAAAAAATACCAAAGTATCATCTTTATAAATCATTGAGAAAATCTTTAAAGCGCCAATTAATTTATTAGCTAAGATTCATATTTCTATTAGGTTTAGCTCATTCTTAAACTTGCATTTTTATGCATTAATAATGGTCTATTCCTTGACCATTATCGCTTCAGGTAACGAGCTTCACCACCGCCAAGAAAGGAACAATACCGATGCCCTCCTCCAGCGGCGTTTCCGCTTTGCAGCTGCACCAACAGCGCCAAATAGCCACCATCGAGACACCACCGAACAGCGCCAGTTTGCCGATGCAGATACCCACGGTGACCATGGACCTGGCGTCCGACATTTCCACCTCAGAGGCGGGGGAACTGGAGGCGGTGGCCGCGCAAACAGTGCTGGCATATGCCAATCCCAATGGGGCGGGCACAAATTCGGTGACCGTTGTGAGCAGTGGGAATGGTGGAGCTACTGGTGCCACGGGTCCACCAAGCTCCCCCAAGGAAACGCTTCAGGTGAGCACAATAGCCACTGGTCGGGTGGGACTCAATGTGCCCGTTCCGCCGTCCATGGGCAGCAACAACTCCATCAATGCGCTGAACAACAATAATGGCAGCGTGGCCATGGATGGAGTAGCACCACCCAGTAGTGCTGGAGGAAATGGAAGTACAGTGGCGACGACGGGTGGACTCCAGCAAACGCCCGGAAACGAGCTGCGCGTTTCTCCGATCGCCGGACGGTGTCGAGCTTTATCCGTGGGCGTGGATACGGACATGGTGAGTGAATTCGATCCATCCAGCAGCGATTCAGGTGTGGTCAGTCGCTGTGCCGTGGTCAAGCCGCTCAAGTTTCGCCTTTGCCAGCCGATCTTCGGGCGCAAGTCCAATAATCAGCAGCGTCGCAACGAGGCCAAAACGGCGGCCAAAAATCAACAGCCCAGTGCGATGGCCAGCAAAAATCAACAGCAACAACAGCAGCAGCAGGTGGTCAAGGCGGAACTGGAGCCGGCCATACCGAAGACACCCAAACCCCGGGATCCGGAGAAGGAGAAGCGAAGGATTGCGAGGAAAAAAGAGAAGCGTGCCACGCTGATCCTGGGCCTAATCATGGGCAGCTTCATCGCCTGCTGGCTGCCATTCTTCTTCCTGTACATCCTGGTGCCGGCCTGTAGCAGCCATTGCAATATACCAGAGTCGGCTTTCGCCGTCGCCTTCTGGCTGGGCTATATGAACTCGGCCCTCAATCCGGCCATCTATACCATCTTCAACAAGGACTTCCGACGCGCCTTCCGGCGCATCCTGTTCAAGTGATGTTTGGCCTATGTGTGCTGTTACAGGTGCGTTTACGCCAGCATCGAGAAGGCAACCGAACGTGCCATGGGCAGCACACCCATGGGCTATGGTCATGGCATGTATCAGCACTACAGGCGTTAGATTTGCTTCGTTTTGGTAATGCTATAAGTCCCCAAGTCCACCTTAAACCCAATCCTGTTTACTGGGCTGCAAAACTATTGATTGTTCTTTCGATTTATATATCATTTTTATAGTTTTCCATCTTTTAATTATCAACCTTAGTGGAAAAGAAGTTGTCAGCAAACGATAAAGCATTATAGACTCGGTTTATTCTACTACAACTTTTGCTGAATTTCCTATCGATAGATTTATTACAAACAATGGATTGTTTTATAAATTTGTGAATTCTTTGTATTCGGAAATACAACTTACTGATACTTATAGTTATCAAAAATATTAACTGAACTAGCAATCAATAGTTAAGCAGCTCAGTCCACTCCCAATAGCTAACTGCCTCCCATATTTTTTTTAATCTTTTTTGTTTTGTTGAATAAAAAAAGTAACGAACATTGTAGCTCATTTCAAAAGCAATGAACGGCTGTGAATTTGATGGAATCTCTCAATTTCAATTTACGCATTTTGGTTTCGTTTCGTTTGGTTTCTCGAGCATCCTTGAACCCAAAGACCCCAGAAGCCCTTAGAACCTCCACAGCCCACACACTTTTCACACTCGACGAGCTCATAGAAATGCATGAGCTGTGCAAACAAGAATTTGAGCTGGGCAAACATCTATTATGCTCCCTGAATGGATGTGTCCGCCAGCGACGTCTATGGCCATTCAACTTGAAATAATTTCGCAAATTTCCATTTGGGGCTGCATTGGCATTGCCAATGCCAAATATCAGTGCAGTCTGCAAATGTGTCAAGAGTCAGGTAGCCGCCCCAGAACCCCAAAGGCTTACCAGACCATCACCATTGTTGTTGTTCGATTGGTAATCAAGCAATCGAGGTCAACAAGTGTGCGTTGCCGTCGAACGTTGGTTGGTAGCAAATTAATTTAATTTCTTTTTAATATTTTGGCAACTGCTTATCCACTACTTCGACGAAAATCTCAGAGTCAGGACGCCTGCCATTGCAAGGTTGCATTTGGCTTTGGGCCAAATCAATAATTTCATATGCACACACGCACACAGATGCAACTATAATCCAGCACAACAGCCGCACAATTTGATGTAACAAAGTGAACACACATAGCCATGGAAACTGAAAACTGAGAACTGAAACAGAAACAGCGACAGATTCCACAAGGCAGTCGCAGTTTTATTCATTCACTCAAAGATATTTCACTCAGCGACACAGAAAGTGGGAGCACAAAAAGAAAAATAAACCAAATGTATGGGAACCAATGCCTAATGGGCACTGGCAGATGCAAATGCAAATGGTTGGCTTCTACACTAAGAAAAATAATTAATTAAAATAATAAATATTCTATTTTTAATTCAATATCAGTTTTTTTAATACTTTCGATTAATTTAAAGAGACAAGCTTAATAGATTATTTTTTCATCATTACACATAGATCTGTATTGCAAATCTGAGGAATACATTTTTCTCTGTGTGCAACCCATCCCCATACACCATTTTCTCCACCATTTCCCACTTTAGTTTTTGGCTATGCATCAGCAAATGTATGCACCCGGCCGAGTGGAATAGACAGCCCGTCACCCAGTCAGTCAGTCATTCCGTCAGTCAGTCAGTCATTCAACCATTCAGTCGGTCGAACGGGCAGACAGTCGTCACTGGAACGCTACAATGACACCGAGTTAGACGAAGATGGAGACAGAGGAGCCAGACCAGGGACAGGGACGTTCAGACCGACTCTGTTTTTGGCATGTGGCCCAGAATGGCTCTCCATTTCGTTTGGCTGGTTGGGCTTGTTTTGCTAGCCAAAAACCAAAAAAAAAAAAAAGAAAAAATGGCAAGGAAAAAATATATTGTATGGCCCAGAACACACACAAAAACACAAAGGCTGACAGTCTATGCATAAATTTTACGTACAATTTATTTTACTTCCTGTCTGACGGCTGTGTCCCTAATAATTTTTTCGGTTACTTTGTGGCAAGGTGCAGCAACTTAATCTGCGTGCCACTTGTAACCACTATAGTCACTCCCTCCCTGGGTAAATTGTAATCTTCGCAGAGCAATCTTCAATCTCCAATAGAGCATCTATAATCACCTTGTTCTCTGAGGCACACAAAATTTATGACAGCTCTTAGCATCGCTCGACCTTTCAACACATGTTGGCATAGTCGAAGATTGATCAGATTTATAGCTATGGCTATAGGCTAAGTGCTTGCGGTTCCCGAAGACCTCTTAAAATTGTTTAAGAACGCATAAATAATGTGACCGAGATCGGCCATGAATGGGATATGGGATGTATATATGTATGTATTTCATTTGAATAAAATGGAAATGGAAATCGACGAAAGAACTTTGATGGTGTTGAAAGACAAACACTGAAGGCTTTCGGTGGCTGGTGCATTTTTTATGGATCACACAGCATCCTGCCGAACGTTTTGGCATTGTCAGCAATGTGTGTACAACAACTGCACTCAAATGACAATTTGAACAACGACAGAAAGTCCAACAATAACAGCTACAACAACAAGCTAAATGGCAGGACCAAAAAAAAGGACCGTCGTGCACAAAGCGAAATCGAAAACAATTGAAATCGACAGCAAGGGAAAACCCAAGTGGTGCAGGTGGTGCAGCAGGCACATTAAAATGCGCGATTTACACGTTAAATTTAAAAAAATCTTTTCATTTTTCATGAAATGCAATAAAACTCAGATTAAAAATGTTCTTCAAAGTAGTTTTAAAACCTCTTTATTTGGGATATTTTCTTTTATTAGACAATATATCCCTAAATTTCCTTAGTTCATTCAGAAGTACTTACAATTATGCAGTAATACCTCCTTTTTAGTTTAACAGTTTCTGAAAAATATTGATAAATACTTTAATTTTTTAGATATTTGAGAATAAAAACCCACATTAATGAGTAAAACTAACTTCTAAATTTGTTTCTTCTAACCATAAATATATTTTTTTAATTAATTCTAAGATTTCAGTGTAGCTGCTTAGCTTTAAGTTATATAACATTTCCATAAATATACCTTTTAGTTTAAATTTTCTTCAGTGTAAATACAAACACATCCCCTACACAGCACTTAACTGCACTTAGGTGCGACAGCCAGATGAGTGTCGAACGACATTCCACGAATGGCATTGTTTTGCCTGGCACACTGAAAGTCATTTTCACTTAAAGCGTAAAAAGCTGTCAGGCATTTTAGACCACCCTGCGTATACGCAACGCCATCCTTTGTGTCCTCTTTTTTTTGGTGAGGATCTGCCTTTGCTGGCTACTTTACTAAGGCCCATTAATAAAATTGCAATTAACGTCACAATTAGCAATCACCATAAATTAAATGCTCGACAACAATTTAAAATTTATCATAGCCAAAGAAAAAAACAAACAAAAAAGCGCGACAAAAAACCATTTTGTATAATTCAAAGCTATTTAAATTAATTCCCATAATTGAATTATAAGATTTGGAATGCAAATTTTTTCGCTTTGTTTGTCCTAATTGTTTCGAGTCAACAAGGGAGTTGTCCGAAATCGAGTAAATATCAAAATTAAGCGTAAAACATTTACAATAATTACATAAAAACATTTTAGATTACTGTAGTCTTATTGTCTCTAATTTCGTTTTTTTTTTTTTTTTTTTTTTTTCGTACATTTTAATTCCGAACACCAGAGGCAACGAATTTGCTGGTGAAATTTAATTATTTATAGCGCAAAATGCGTAAATTAGAATTTGCATTTCTGTCAACAACTATTTCGGCACCATGCTTTATATGCCATAAGCCAATTTAATGCCTGATTAACTCGGCAAATTGCAAGGGGTATTTATAGAGAATCGGATGGACAGGGAAAGGTACTTTAAATGCATTTTTGTTTGTGGTTGCGCAATTTTCAGAGAATTTTTGTGCAACTCTTGGTAAATATTTGTCTAAAATTACTATCGCCCATGCAGACAAATGTTTATTTATGCGTAACTATTGCCCAGACGGGCGCATTCATAATAATTACAAGTTCTTTTCAAAATAGCAAATAAATTACACTTAATACAAATGCATTCGGATAAAAGCATCAAAAGCCATCAATAAAACGGCATTCACTTATGTTTACGACCCACCCACATGATAAACACGTGAAAAGTGCAAACATCGAAAATGCATTGTTGCCGAAATTGCATGAATGCTTCCGTGGCGCCGAAATTTTTTGAATTTCTGCGAGAATCTACTCTGTGATAGATATATATATATATAAATATGTATATATATGTAATTTTTGGAAAGCTCTTGGAGCAATTATCGTGACCATTAGGCAAAAGTCGCATGAATCATGGAAATGCTGCTAGCTGGCCTGCATATTAATTAATAAAGTATAAAAGCCATAAATGTAAAACTCATAACGACAAATGTTGGACCATAAATATGCACTTAGGTATTTATGCGCATTGACAGCATGAATATTTATGAGCCAATGACGGCAGCGACAGCGGCCATTAAAATGCGCCCCCCGTTGATTAATTGGAAAAGTTGCTGTGAGTTGGTTGTGCTGGTTCAACGGGTCGTATGCTTTCCCCCCTCTTTCCTTTTTAGCAGGTCTGAGAAAATGCCGCCCAAAACCAAGCAAATCCAATGCCTGTCTTCAGGTTTAGAAACAAAAATAATAATAATAATAAAAAATACAAATGAATTTATTTGTTTGCCATTAGATAAGCCATGCGACCATCTAAGTTCAAGTTTTGAGGCTCGACTTTCAAAACAAAAACAAAACACAAAAATCACAATGACTGAAATGTTTAATGGAATTATTTCATTAAAAAAAAAACAAAAAACAAAAACAAATTGCAAGTAACTTAAACGTATTTCAATATTTAAACTTAAACTTTTTGCTAATTGTAAACTAGAAAAAAATATTTATATATATATAAATACTAATGATAAACAGATAACAGATAAATATATATATTAAAGTTGAATTTTGAAATTAGATAAACGAAATCGGCGGGTATTCGGATAGTTCAGATATATTTAGCATAATTTATAGTTGCCGATAAATATCTATAGAGAAGTTTACTCATTTGACTTGTATCGTACGACATATGCATAGCAAAAATTTTAAATCATATTCTCATACGTGTCTGTTCCACCTAGTTGTGTGTAGATCAAATATGAGCAAAATAATAATAAAATAATGAACAATACCACCAGATTATGAGCAAACCATAAAGATACTTCATGGAACCGAGGAAACATGTGTATATGCAAATGTATATCAAATCGAGCGAAATTTAAATCAAATTTCGGTAAATGACGGAATAAATGAAAATAAATTTAATGCAGAAAAAGAACAAAAAAAAAAGAAACATCAAACAAAACAAAAACTACCTACATTTTAAGCGGAAGTCTTCCACTACAATTACGCTCTCTCCACTGGCATTGTATTTGTTCCCTCGTTTTACCGACTTCAACTTCTGTTCCCAGGCAGACTATATGTAACTAAATGTGTGTATATTAAATAAGTACGAGTATTTCGAAAGGTTTCTTCCCAAAAACAAAAAACTAAACAAAAACAGAAACAGAAAACTAGCAAAAACCAAAATGAAATGTAAACCGAATGGAAAGCATAAGCCATAAATTTACATTACTTAGAAAAATGCTGCACAAATTTGCATGTTAGTTTCCCTAGCCATGTAAGTTACGATTAATAAACTGTAGTTAACAAAGGGTAAAATACACACACAGAAACTAAGAAAATATTCTATGAATAAGTTACAAACTATGTTTAGTACTAGACATTTGTTTTTGTTTATCATCTGTTGAATATAAAAGGAGCGAGTTCTCATTTTACGTTATTTGTTTGTAGTGTCCACATAGCTAACAACGAAGTAACATGGTGCTATGAGTTACATTTCTCCTTCTCTCAGTTAGTTCGGTGGTCAAAACGTTAAAATCTGAGCCCCTTTTAACGTCTTGGTTGCATGTAGAGCACCACCAAAAACTAAAACTGTCTCCTCATCACCCTCCCCCGAAGAAAGAGAACTCAAATCAAAATTGAAAGTTAGTTAAGCGTATTAAGAGCATTTCAAACTTACTTAGCCACTAAGTCTTGTAAATACCTATAACTTATGCCACGTTATAGTTTATAGTTCATCTCAACTATATATATATATATAAATAATACGATTACGATAATGAAATGTAAATTGAGCAACACAAAATTGCAAATTGAAGCCACCAAAGAATTGAATTTTCGCATGTAAGTCGAACAAGTAAACTAAAAAGTATTTAATTATACCAAAGCTAAGACTAAGTGTAGGCAGAGCAAAAAGCAAAAAGCAACCCTTTCTTACCCCAAAGAAAACAGCAACAATAGTCGAAAACTTTTAGCATTTAGGCAATCATATATCATAGTTCAACTAAACTAAACAACAAAAGGAAATTCCTCCAAAACTAAATGTACATTTCTGAGTATAGCGAAACAACAACAACAACAAAACACCAAGAACTAAAAAAGCGCATTTAAAACTTTAAGTTTCGTTGTTTTCCCCCTCCCCGAAAATCCCACACCAGTTGAGTTTGAGCAAAACGTATGTAACATTTACCCATTGTATGGGATGAGTTGTTTTCCTAAGATCTTGTAGTCTGTAAGTGAAACTTATAATATAGAATATACGAGTACGATATATGAAAACTACGAGAACTAAATTAAAACTATTAGCTAAGTGAATACATATGTCCAGTAGAAAGGACAATAAAGATTTAATTGAAAATTATACAGTACGATTACAATTACCACTAAAGAGCCGACGAAAAATACTACCATAAGAGGCTTCAAAACTCGAACTCATCAATATAAAGAAAAAGCTAAAGCTACCAAACAAAATACTACAAAAAGAAAACCTTTTAAAACTTACTCTCGTTAAGCGAATCAGAAAAACAAGTGCGGAAAAGCCGAAATCATAACTGAATAATAAAAGAAACCGAAAGTATTCTTAAATTCTTTAAATGCGTTTGTGAAATTATTCCGTGACACACCTTGTCTTTATCGGCAAGGCGACAAATACTTGGAAATTCAATGGATAGCGAAAGTGAAAGGGATTGAAATGCCTGGGAAAAACACCCAATAAATTTTGCAAAGGGGGGTGTAAAAATGCGGCGTTTTTAATGGCGTTTTAATTTCCTGTATGCGCAGACTCCGCTCCCCAAAAAAAAGGACCGGCATTTCGGCTCCTCAGCATATTGATTTTCCCAGCAGCAGCAGCAGCAGCCTTGACATTGCCGAGCTGTCAAAGTCGGTCATTAAAAATGCAGTCTAACAAAAGGTGAGATAGCTACTAAATATAGCCCACTTCTGGGAGAAGATTTTAAAGGTAAGTACATGCAAAATGCACAGCATACTTTTGGGAGAAAATGCAACTTAAAGCAGGTATCTTACAGGTAGAAAACAATTAACAAGTAAAGTAAAAAATATAATATATTCGTATAAATGTTCAACAAACAGATAACAAATCTTTATCTAAATATTAAATCTTAAAAGTATTGATAAGTCTTAACTTAACTTCTCTATGAGTGGCATCACTTAAATTTTGTATACCTTAACCTTTAAAAATTGAATTTCCTTATAAATTTACTTTGTCTTTCCCATTAATCACACACCTTACTGCTGGCTAATGCACTTCCAGAAAGAAAATAAAAAATGATATGTCTAAAGTTTAGCCAGCTAAATAGAAACCCCAAACCGGACACAATTATCACACTTTGTTGACTCAATCCCTGGGCGATTCATTAGCCAAGTGTACTTTATACTCTTTAAAAAAAGAGAGAGAAAAAGTAAAACAAGTTGCTGTGCGATCAATTGTTTTGCGAGCGCAATTAAATAATTAGCGCCAAATACGCGCTTTTGGCGCCCCCGGTGCCGCCACAGTCTCATTAATCAAAGCGCGCCAGCAGCATGCAAAGTTTGTCAAGCCAGTTTGTTTGCCCGTCTGCGAGTCTGGCAGTCTGCGAGTTGGCCAGGTGCTAATTACACACGTGACGACGGTCCGCGATGTGCAAAAACTGGGCTAAAACCTACAACTTTACTGCAAAACTCAACCAACAGACCAACACACACATTTGGTGTAAAGGAGCTGAGAAACTGCGGGCTAAATCCAAATGGCAGACACAGTACTAATTGTTTCAGTTGTTGCTCCCAAAAAAGAAAACTTTTGCAGCGTTTATCAACCAGGTCAGAAGTCGCAGCCAACATCATTTTCCAGCGGCATTAGGAAAAATTAAAAGCACCCGCGAATAATTGTCACGAAACAAAAAGCTACACAAACCGAGCTCGTTTCTATGGCATTATAAAAAAAATAGAAAAAAAACATACACACAGAGAGATGACTACATGAGTTGTGCAAGTTTTAATTAGTTAATTTAAAGCCTGGCACCAACAGGAGTCCCGTTGCACGCTGCGTATGAGTAATGAGCGAGCTGGCTCAGCCGAGCAACTACACGTATGCGTGATACGGAAAGTCGTCTAAATACGTACACTGAAGAATAAAACAAAAACAAAAATATTAAACAATAAGTTTCTTTTAAGTTCAAAGAGTTATTTGCTTTAAATTTAAATCTTAAATTGTTTAACTTTCCCTTTTTGAAATGTAACTAAAATGTTCCACCTCACTTTTCACAATGATTCACTTTTAATATAGGCTTTAAATGTCTATCAAAATCAATTTGTAGAGCAATTTATTCTAATTTATTCAATATACATTAACGAGCACATCTGTTTTACAATGAGAATCACATTAATACGATAATCATTATTAATTGATCAATTAATCAAACTAAGAAGAATGAGTAGAATATCTTATATACGTATATAAATCAACAAGAAAGACTTGATTTATCTTTAACTTGAGAGTAAAGTATCTAGTATTCAGATATGTAAATGAAATTGTAAACTAATAACAATTAATAATGAAGAGTAAAGATTAAAGATGCCCAACTAACAGAAAGACAAAACTTTCGATTGCAAGTAATATGAAAACTATCCTTCTGTTACATCATCTAATCCTTTTTCTCCACGTGCACGATATGTAAGTCAGCTTCCCTTAATGTGTATTTCTTGAAGCTGTCAACATTTTGCCAACGCTTGAACTTTTGCACCAAACCAGGCAAAACGGTTGCTGGTAAGGGAATGACAGATAGGAAGTTGTGGAGCGGGATAGAGGGTAAGGGGACTTTTGCGGTTGGCTGTGCTAAGTAATTTCCCCTTGCGGATGCAACTAATTACTAAACATTTCGCATAAAATTCTCAACTTGACAGCCTCTAACTGCATGGCTAAGGACACGCGCCCACACCCACACAGGACAACAACTTGTACATGTCTATGTGGTGGGTGGTTGAATGCCTGAATGGTATATGAGTGGGTGGCCCAAGGATGTGAGGTGGTGGTGGCATATTATCAACGAATCTAACATGCGGTTTGTGCTAATTCACTGGCACAACCCAGCCAACCGCCAAACAGTCGACCACCGCCCTGCTTAGCGGTCATAAAGTAAACGCTATGCCCAGCAGATAGAAAGGATGAGGAAGTGGAAGGAGTGGGAGGCAACACTTCCGCTGGAGATGATTAGCCCAGCTACCCACACAGGAGCAGACTGCCCCGACAGGACTAGAAATTCAGGCCCACGCCGAGAAAAATGATCGTAAAATAGCTGAAATTATTTAACACTGTTTTTCGTATTTAATGCAAAAACTTTTCTTTGGTTGCGTGGAAATTGTTGCCGGAAGTTGCCCACAAAGTTGCAAAGTCTGCAACATGCAACACGCCGCAAATACCAACAACTTGAGCGACAAACGAAACGGTTAAAAGGAAGTACACTGGAAATAAAGTAAGAGATGTCATAAAGGCTGTAAAAATGCAGGGAAACTTGTGTATTAATACCAAAATATCATTAGAAGTAATACAAATCTAAAATATTTATATATCTTAATTCACTTTCTTTAAATAATAATTAATGAGAAAGTATTTCTTAGCAGGTTATAGTTTATTTTAGAAATTAGATTCCAACTAGCTTTTTAATAACTCTTTATGGTAGATATAAAACCCAAGTTCAGACAAGAAGTTAACCTTACCCTTATGAATGTTCAAAATTTTGCTCACAGTGTATTTATTGCAGTGCTCCAACCGCCCACCAATAAAGCATTTTCTTGCTTCGTGGTAAAAACATGAGTTAGAGGACATTAAACGCGTTGTTAGACGTATAATTAACGACGCGACTTTGAGATATGAGTCACTTTAACTTTGGGGCTAATAGAAAAGGAAATTCCCAACCATCTCAAGGGCCAGAAAATTTGTTTATTTTTGCCCTGCACTTGACTCCGCCCCTTTGCCAACTAACCAATCAACCAACCAACCAACAATCCAATATAATTGGGCAAAGGGCAGTGTCGAGAATTGCTGTTTGTTTATCGACATTTGTCAGTGTCGTCGTAAGCGTTGCATGTGTTAATTATATCGCGTTACGTTGGTGCCATGTTTGCACTGGGCATTTCGAATATTTTCATTTCGCACCTGAACACGGCAGGCAGACAGGCAAATGCACTCTGTCTACAACGCGGGGAGCAGAATATCCATATCCATGTCCATATCCATATCCAAATCCATTGCTTATGGCCACTGGTCAGTGGATCGATTGGAACGGGCTGGTGGGCCCCGAAAAATATGGTTAAAACCGGCTCCATGCCACTGCAGCCAGTGCGTAAACAAATCCACAATATTTGTCTGTGCGGCTAAGAGATGTTCGTTCATTTAGGTTGTATTGATACCCAGTAATCGTAGAATTTACAGGTATATAGTATGTAATTAGTATGTAAAATAAACCTTTAAACCTAACGGAAAAATATGTAAAAACACAGTTTTTACTAATTGCTTAGACATAAAATAATTTATGATGGCATGGGGTATGTTTTGCTTAAATAAGCAACAATTATTATGTAGTTAAAGTAATGATTATATTGCCAATTTAAGTGCATGCCATTAAAGCAATCATTTTGTTGGTAAAATGTTCTTACCAACCTGTGTTTTTGATAATTTACTATATATCATTATTTCCTTTTATTTTTTACATTTGCATAGAAGCAATATAAAATACATAAACATATCTATATATCACTCAAAAAATTTTAAAAGTGTAATTAAATTATGGAAACTTTAAGTTCGGATATTTGTATTACATAACCTAAGCTCATAAATCTCTATCTTTACAGCCCGATATTATTATCCCAGATAAGGTCACTCCTCGAATTCAAAAACTCTTCAAATGGCGAACCTTTGTAAAGATTTCCAGGTATCCCAAAGTCGTTTCACTCTCGGCCAACCGTTCTTTCTTTACTTTTTTGTGTTGTTGTGTGGAATCAATGCGATTGGGACTTTGCGTGTGAGATGCTGACGCTGGCGGTACGCCCAGCAGAGCAGCTAGCTGACGGTGCTGCCAACGTCGACGGCAGCGTCTGGCGACGAACCTTCCGCGACGAACAAGATCGAGCCAGCGGAGAAATAAATGCCGCCCAAGAGGCAACCGCGCAGCTGGCGATGAAAACAAACCCGTCGTGGCGCTCGCAGACACAAGACGCAGTTCACAATCGATCCGTGCAGCAAATCAAAAACCATTTCAAAAACGTAAAAATACCCGAGAAATTAACACGAATCGAAATAAGAAAACGGAAGCAAACTACGAAAACGTAAATGAAATTATTATTATTTTTATTTGTTTCGCATCTTAGCGTGCCACAAACCGAAAGTAACGAAAACAGAATTTATTCACCAACAAAAGCAATGCAATATAAATAGAAAAAAAAAGTGTAGGCGATAAACGGAAAATTGATTGAACAAGTTCGGCTTTATCAGGGGCTTCGCAATCACGCGATCTGGCTGACCGAAAGTTCAATCGAAATTGAGGCATTTACATAACCCTTTGAGGGCCCTTGGGTCACTCGTGCGGACGTGACGGAAATTTTTAATAACGAAGGTCGACCCACCAGCACCACCACCCCCGCCCATCTTAAGATTTTTGGGAAATTTTATGTGTTTATGGTTTCGAAAAATTGCGCGTTTAAACTGACAAATCTAAGCGGAAAATTTCAACAAATAAACCAAGAAATATATATTTACATTCGAGTATAATAATGGGAAAGATAAAAAGTCCCCCCAAATATCCGAAGAAATTGAATTCCAATCAAACGGCCAATTTAGTGTTTTTTTTATGACCCGTAGTTTTCGGATTTTGATAAATTAATTTGAAATGCTAAATATATTTACGAACTTTTCACATGGCCAGGCCATTAATTCTGGCCTGGACCCCTCCTGGCTCATTAGCAATGCAAACGAGCTACCACAAAATATAAAGCTAAACGGTTTTTAGTCAAACTTTTCAAATATGCCATATAAAACAGCGCTAAATAGTCAGCTGGCAACGGAACAGGTTCCCTGACTTGTACTAATTGAAAACAGATTTGACTACAAATATTTACATTATATATATATATATATATATATATAGATAAATATCTATTTGATTATGTAAATCCCTATAAAATCACCAAAAAAGATCTGTTCAACTTATTCCGGTCCATTCACTGGTGGCAAACAAATTAGTGTTCGTGCCTAAACAACTCTACCTCACCTGTGACTATATAGAACTATAAACTATAGACTATAGACTAAATATGTGAATATGGAAAATTAATAACAAATGACAATAGGAGTCGGGAAGAGAGTGCGGGGCCTTGAGCTTGAGCCCTACATATAGCCGGTTGCAATTACCTGGCGGCCCCCACCAGTGTGCTGTGTCACAATTTCCGCAAATTATATTAGTCGCTCGTAGTCGGTCGACCAGCTTATCCCCAATCACAATCGCATCAACATCGTTTTCATTTCCATTTTCAATTTTCCCAAACCCAAACCCCACCCACCCGGCAGAAACCAAAAACAACAAAAAAAAAAAGAGTGAAAATTAATTAGTGCCGTTATAAATAAAGCATAACCATTGGGCGGCCAAATCATTTGACATTCAGTCCCCCAACAGACGTGCCACAGACAAGTGCCCGCGAAAGAGTGACGAATGCTGGCCGAAAACCGACAAAAACGATAAAAACGACAAAAAGCACACACAACAATAAATAAAAGCAAAACTGAAAGCAGAAAACAGAAAACAGAAAGCGTAAACCGGAATCAAAACAAAAAGTAAAAGATTTAAAATCCACAAAAAAACGAATCGTTTGGCGCCGGCTAAATCAAAATCATTCGCTAGTCACGTGATTACGAATCGCCGCATTTTTGAGTTGGGCATTAACATTACGCTATAGCACTATAAATATCTCTAGGTCCGCACAAAACAGATCTCAAAATCGAAATTTGGGATTTTTAGTTCACAAATAGTAATGTGAAAAATAAAAAAAATTTTACATTTTTAGTCCTATAAGTTCAAATTGGGAAATTAAAGGTGTTTAATTCGAAAAGTTTTTTGTAATATTTCATAAAATATTTACCTAAAAATACGTGCTTAAAAAGTATCTATAAAAATCCATTTACATTTGGAAAGATAACATAAAGTTTTCCTTTTAATCTTTTTCGTGTTTTTAAATACATACAACTTTAGGCATTATTGCTAAAAAAAAAACTTTTTAATTTGTTTGCAAGACCAACCAATTCTTTCCTCTAAAATTTAAAGACTTTAAGAGACCAACTTTCTATATTTTAAAGCTTTTCTTCTTGAGCATCCCCTCTCGTTCACCTTGATATACATTTTCCTATGTCACTGTCATGTCTTTTAGCGTTTTTCAGTCATTGTTCCTTGTTCTCGGCCTGTGCTTTGTTAATCGCTCAATGCACTTGGAATGATACAAAGATATAGGGTATATAGCAAATCGGAGGGGGAACGATATGGCCGAGTGTGTCGCGTGTGGCGGCCGTTGCCACAAGATTTCAATTCTATTAAAGAGAAACTGGGCAGATAGCCAGGAAAGAGTGGCAAAACAAAAAGATAAATGAATATATAAAATAATCAGCATATCGTATACGAACGGATTTTAATGTAGAAATTATTGCGGATATAAAACATTTTGTCGTAGCGGTGAAATCTCCTCGATTTATGCGTATTTTTGGATTGGACAAATAAAAGCTAAAAATATTTTAATCTCGTGCTAATTAACAAATCAAACTTCTTCTCTTTTTCGCCGAACTTATTGAAGATTCAACAAGACGTAACGGATTTCGCGCTAATTAACCATTGGTGACACTTTTTTTTGGCAACTTTGACTAAAGGTAAGTGTGAATTGATTTGCTTGGTAGGGATCTTTAAATAAAACCATGTGAATCAGGTAAAAGTGATTCACTATCTGGGGCATCTGTGCGGCAGTCTCCCATTGTGGATCCAACTATTTATCGGGATTGAAGAGTGGGGGTTTTTAGGGGTGCTAAACATGCAAACCCCCTTTGGCAACACTTTTTGCCGACGCGCGTTTGTCATGCAATTTTAATCGCAATTGCATTTTTAATTTTCCTCTTCCACCTGACGGCGAGGCAGAAGAGTTCCTCCCCTGATCCCCTCTAACTCTTCTCCATCCCTACTAGCTGGAAAAGAAAAATGTGCTCGGCAGCGGGTAAAAAGGGAAAATAAAAGCAAATAAATATTAAATGCAATACACTCAATACCCAGACAGGCGGACAGGACAGACACTACAGACAGACAGACAACCGGCAGCTAGCTGGCAAGCAAACTGAGCTGACAGTGGGAAAAAATAGTAGTGGAGGAGCAGTTGGAGGAACTGGATGAGGAACGAAGGACCAAGGAACGCCTGGCGGGCTACTAACACATTGGCATACAGGGAATGCGAGATGGGACAGGATGCGAGCGAGCTATGCGTTCCATTTGCATAAATCTACATTTTAACTATTTTTTTCCTTTTTTTTTTGCTTATCCCCTCCTCAATCCTTGTCCATTTTCCCCCCAACTTGCAGCAAAAGACGCTGCCTTTTCCCCTTTTTTTTTGTTTTTGTTTGTTAAAGAATAAAAAGGAGCAAAGCCTGTGTGGAGGACTTGCGGACGACTAGGGTAACTTGATAAATATTCGCGCAATGCTGGGCGTGAAATATGCAACGATATTTCTTCTTCTGCAACTAGCAATGCCACCAAAGGCCAGGCTGGAAACAAGAACAGAAACAACAACTGTCTACGGAGTAGCCAATTGAAATTGGATTCGAAATTGGTTTTATTTTTAGAGCTACCCGCTGGTGGGCAAACTGACGGTTTTAAATGAGTTGCATCGATTGAAAAGCTCATATGTCAGAATTTGTGACAAACATGACTAATTAAACATGAGCCCGCATCGGACAGATTGTCAAACTGGTATTAACATTTTATCTCCGATAATAAGGGCACGCATAATATCGTACACAAGGGGGAATTTTAGTTAGAAAAGTTTTAGAGTCAAAGAAAAACGGATCAAGTATGCACCTTTTAAATGTGAAATATATATCTCTTAATTATTTACAAATATTAATATAAATCCATTCCATAAATTCTTTAAGTTTATTCTTTCTTCTACAAAAGATTTTATAAAGAAAGTGACTTATTCAGAACAGATAATATTCCTTAGAAATTTGAAAGTTTGAATCGAAAATTAAGCTTGTACAATATTAAAGCTGATCCCATTTCTTTAAGTGTATTACCACGGCGGCTTAATGTAACCGCATCGACCACAACCTGCGACCGCACAGCAAGCCGAATAATGAAGTCAAATCCTCACAGCACATACACTCGTAGAGCATATTTCATGAATATTTTATCGAGACGACAACATTGTTGATGGCACTTTAATGCCGATACTCGAATTTTTTGTTGCTGTTGTTAATTTTTTATATATTTCCGTTGACATCTGAAAAGTCATGAATGAAAGTCAGTTTTTTCCTCTCTTTTTTACGCGCTTTAATATTTTTACGGAACTTTTCATGCGATCGTCTCTTACGTCGGATTACAATAATTTTACAAAGTAGTCAATTAGCATAACAACAACAGCCCCACATTGCGTGTCAAGTGCAAAAGGCGCGAGCAGCACATTGTTTATCCAGTCAACTTGGAGAAAACCACTCATTTGGCACATATTTTCATGACATGCAACGTGAGTCAAGAATGCAATTTTAAAGGTGTAAGGCAATTTTGTAGATTTAAGCGAAAATTAAGAGAACGGGAATTAAAAAGGAAAGAAAATGTTAATTATTTTTAAATAGAAATATTTACATACCCATAACTGCTTATGAAAGAACGAATTTGCGAAGAAATCACATCAAAGTTCTAATTAATTACACTTTCACTTAATCAGTTAATTCAAGTTCTTAGGTTTTTCTCTAAAAAAAAAAACCCGTTTAGGGAAAACGGCAAACCCCACACATATAAGCCTGCTATCTAAGCAGCATACAATTCTCCTTAGCAATCAGGCAGTGGAAAAACAGCACATGACCACTATATCAACTACTCGGAAAACAAACCAAACCCGATTGCCAAACCACGTGACTGAACCGATACCGGTTGCTCCAAGACTCCACGCAAATAATCAGCAAAGTGTTTTACAGTCTGAAAATAGCTTTTCCAATAGCGCGACAAAAATAAAATTTTCCAGCGGTATTTGATGTCAATAGCAGCATTTTATAATTATTTTAAATGCAACATTACGTGCTGCAATAAGTCAAAAATAAAGAAAACACCCGTTGATTGACTTTAGGCCTTTAATACTTGACATTGACACCTCGTAAATGGCCTGGTTAAACGAACTGTTGTTTGTTTTTCTTAATTATTTGGCCATTGCAGGCGGTAAACAGTGTTAAGCACACTTGAGCCAAAAGGTTGTGAGTCATATGGAATACTGCAAGATCTATATATATATATATAGTATTTACACTGACAAATGGATTTATTTAATAATTGCAAACTGCAGTAGGCCTGTCTGCGAAAAAGCCGTCGCAACTTCTAGTGCTTTCGGCTGATTAATTGGCATCACATGACTTGGCTTGGCTATTTTTAAATTGATTTCGGCTACAGCCCGTATCAGAGGTGTCATAAAAAATGTAAAAACGAGTTCCAATAGAGCGAAACTCTCGCCAGATGCCCGGATACCACCCAGTTTTTAGTTTTTTTTTTTTTTTTTTTGACTAATCAATACAGATCGATGGCAGAGAATTCGCAGACATTTCACAAAAGTTGAATGACTCTTAACTTAGAGTTCGGTCACCTTTTGGGCCACTGATTGCAAATGACCCAAATTGGATTTAAGTCGATTAAAAAGAAACTAAAAAAAAGGAGAGGGCCCAAGTAACAGCATACTTATGTCCCGGCATCGGCATGCAATCAGAAATCGAATTGCCATCGAACAAACAAACAGCCGAAAGGAGCAACATTGAGAGCCCATGCATGTTGCAAGCAACATTTATCAATGAAATTCAATAAAAATACATTTTGCATGCCAGTTCATTGAACCGTCGCACACAAAGGACGTCCTCGGGCCAAAAGCAGAGCTTACCTGTTCTCTTTTCTGTTCCATTTCATTTGTCTGGCTAAAGAAATTGGCAAGAAATCCGCAGCGGTAAAGACTTTAAAAAATCTCCACTTGCCCGTAACTTGACCTGCAGCAAGTTCTGCAGGAACACTGCTGCACCCCGCAATCAGACAGCCGTGATAAATGTGACAACAACAGGCCAATAGGCGGCATCCAGCTGGGCATCATATCCCATTCGCATTTCGCATCACAAACCATCCCGATTTGCTTCATTCCAGTTGTGTGAGTGTACACTGCAAACAATTATGTTCCTAGTATCAGGAAACACCTTTTATGAAACATTCTTGATTTTAAAAAGAATAAAATTAGTAGGGCACAGAATTAAAAATTTTAGTAGAATGAAAATTAAGAACCTAATTAAATTAATATTTGATAACCTCAAACTTCATTTTTTTGGTCAGTGCCTCAGTTAACTGCCCAACCCATGGCCGCTCCCTTCCCCTCCCTCACTTGTCATTTCAATTCCATTTGGCCAAAGTTGAGATCCAGTCGCTGTGCTTAAGTCCAAGCCCAATTCCAGACGCAACACCGGACCAGCGGACCATCTTCAACACTATTAACAACCTGGTCCCCTGGTCGTCGCTGCTCGTATTTCAACTTCTGCCTAATTGTTGTTGGCATGGCGAATGGTGAATGCGACGCAACGCCGCCTGAATATTATTGCCGGCTAATGCGCTCCGGCTATTTGAAGTTGAATCGACGGGCTACGTGCATAAAATTGCGCCGATCTTTCTCTCTAATCATAAGCTCAGGCATGGCTCGCATTTTAATTGCAAATCGATTGGGCAAAATGTCACTGCATAGCGAGTTAAATTTAAAAATTTGTTTCGGTAATTGAATTCTATCGTGAATTTAAGACCACATATCCTTAACAAACTCCAAAATTGGTGAAGCCAAACTGGCTTAACCCCACAAAGAGAGAGAGAGAGAGTTGTGTACATTGAATATGAAATAACACAAACTTTTGGCACCCTTTCGTTAACTCTGATTGCCACAATCAAAAGGGGAGCGATCTGTAGTTGCACTGCTTGTGTTGCAAATCAGTCCAAGAACCAACCAAACACACATATACAGTAGTCCGCCAAGGGAAGAGAAATGGAGAAAAAAATCCATAACAAAGTAATCAATGAAAGTTGTATGGGAATAGGGTACAGTGAGTGTAACCCAGAAGCTCCAGACGGAAGCCGAACCCAGTTTCTTGTGGCTTCCAGTTCTATTTGGCCAACACGCTAAGCAGACAGCGAACCAACCCAATAGACCCGGCCAAGTCGAGCGAAATCAAATCCAAAGTCCCTCTGTTACACTCGGAAAAAGTTTGTCTAAATATTTCTTGTAATTCGAAAACGTTAACTAAGTTTGTTATGAAATTTTACAACTATCTAAAGTTCTTATTAAAGTTCAATACAATCTTAATTAAATTATTTTTTCGAGTGCATTCCAATCCTGTCCGACATTTGGGTTTCCTTTTCAGCAGCTTCTTCGTTGCCGGCACTTCAACAACAAAAACAACGACTGCAGCAATGAAGTGGTAGTGTTGCTGATAGTTTTGTGGCAAAGTTTGCTCCGATGAAAGCCCTCCGCCAGTTATCAGACTCACATTTACTTTGCTCTATTTGGCAGGGGCCAAAAATGATTGCAACTTGCCGCTGGCAACTGATCGAATTGCTTGCCACATGCAACACAGGCCAGACCAAAAACCAAACCAAACCAAAACGGTGGCAAAGCAGAGCCTCCCGAATGCTGTTTTCAATTTTCTGCTCTTTCGAGGGAGGCCGCGACGTCATTATGCGGCATAATTTTTATTGTTCGCTGGGTTTTCCAGTCGGGCTCATGGGGCGTATGTGGAATGTGTCCTAGAACATGCCTCTTCTGTACAACCTCTCACTCTCTCCCTCTGTTCCCCATGATAAAGCAATTGAAATTTCTGTTTGCCAGTGTCGGCATTAAATAACAAAAAATATACAAAACTGAATGCAAAACTTGCAGTCGAGTCGATTTGCTGCTGACGTCATCACGACATTAAAATGGGAAGAGCATAGCAACAAAGGCTCCAAGGGAAACGCCTCGGAGTATGCTGCACGGACTGCCCTACAGTTGCACGCAACATGCTCATAAAAATTAGAGCCTCGAGTGCTGAAGCTGAAGCTGAAGCTAAGGGAAAAGCCAGAAACAAAATAAGAACCATAAGAACTGAACTCGGGGTGCTCTTCACGTTGCATGCAACATCGCTATTTATGAACTCAACAAGCAGGACGTCCTGAGGACCGCCCTTTCTTTCTTCGTTCCCATCTGCGAATATCCGAATGTTCGAATGTTAATGTGTGTGTGAGTTTTCTCGACATGGGCCCAAAACATGCTCCATAAATCGCCACAGATAAATTTGTGTTCTGTTCTTTTGATTTCGTTTTGCTCTTCATGGGTTGTCGTGTCCTGTACTTACAAAAATATCATTATTGCACTCTGTAAGGAGAGGTAGTGCAACTTACTTAAAAGGCTTAAAACTATTAAATATTTTATTTCAAAGACTCAAACAGATAAGTTTATAAAGCTTTTTTTTAATAGCATTGACTAACAATCATTGGTTGATTTTTTTTTTCTCCTTTAAAACATTTTTATCTATTTTTAGAGGTATGTCAATTAGAGGTATTTCTCATGAAAAAAGTAAGAAAATAATGACAACAATGACATTTATACTAAACTTTACACGTAAACTACTATTAACTTAACCTGTCCATAAATACAGAAATAGAGAAAGTTTCCCAAATATTTGATTATTTCTATTTACATGCATTAAAGTGTTAAGATAAATAGTAAGCAGTAAACGAACTTCTATTTAGTTTTTCTCTTAGCACTTGCTTGCAGTTTTTGTAACTGAATTTCCAAGCCCAGAAGCTATTTAAGTGTATCGAACTTTCCATCTTTCGCTAGCCTTCACATTTGTCTCCTTTTGTAAATGCAGCCGGCAGGCAGGCAAGCAGGCTGAACAAGGAGTACAGGCCGAAATTGTTTTCATGCTCCTTGGCCAGGCAGCCAAACGAAACAGCCGGCTAACCAACCAACAAGCCAACAACCACTGACCAGACCCCTTTTATTTATGTCAATCTCTGTCGGCTCTGTCCAAATGCTCCTTGGCCCAAGAATTCCGCCCTTTGCCCGGAGATCATAAATCTTGGCAGCCGGGTAGCAGGCAGTAGGCGCTGAAAGTGCATATACAATATAAATAATGAGAGGTTGGGCGCAAAGGGACACGCCCTGCAATGCCTTCACAGGCATTGTTTCGTATATGCATTTAATTATTTATAAAATGTATATTATGCATTCTTTTTTTTTTTACTCAATATTTATATTTATACCAATGCCTTTGTCCTTTGAACTACTGGATTTATTTTATGCGGTTATTGGTGTGGCTTACATTACTGTAGCCTTTCATTGATACAAGCTCAAATTAATTACATTCTTAATATGACCATAATCCCTGGGCATATGCTAAATGATTTTGTGCCAAGTATAATCCGCGTTCAATGCCCAACCCATGAAATGTGGTCCATGGTCTGTGAACCCCGTTGAACAGGCTGGATTTTAGTAGCTATCCGCGATCACGTGCTTAACGCTTGGCAGCCGAATAAATATTTAATGATCCCGAGTTAAAATAAATAACAAGACAGCTGTTTGTGCCGCTGAGTCAGTGGTTGGGGAAGCACCAAAAAAATGCAAAATAATCACATGACAAGTTGTTAAAATAAAAATTAACCAACTTTTTTTAGTGAACCGTGAGTGCCAGACTTTATTGGCTAAAAAAAATATGAGTGAAAAACCCGAATTAAACAAACACATTATGGTGTAATATTTGAGTAAACAAATAAACAAATTTTCAATTTTAATGTTTGCTCAATTCAGAGAGGAAAAATAGCGATAAAGAACGCAGACATATTTAAATTGAATCGTTTTTTAGCAACTCTTTTTTTCTTTTATTATTCGCTATCATTCTGGGAGCCATTAAAAATAATGAATAATGAATGGAAAAACACAGTTTTATAGACTGGAGTGGAAAATTGAAACTGTCAGTGTGTGTGGCAAGAGTGCGTAAACACACACACCCACTCTACTTGGCCACTCGGCCACTCGGCTGCTGCTTGAGCCTCAATTAAAGTCTGCCAGTGTTTTATCAATTTTTTCTCGGCCACATTTGCAACGCATTTTAATTGCTTGTCAGAGAGCTGGCTGGGATGGGCTGGATGACCAGCTGGATGGCCCCTGGAGCTACATCTCTCATTGCTGTTATTGTGGATGAAGCATTTAATTTGCTGCACAGCGTGCGCGTGTCACAATAAAAAATCACTCAAGTGCAATTCTCCACTCGACTTCGTCCATCCAACCAACAAAAATGCACCACTAAAGTCGGCCAAACGCACTTCGTTAGCCTCGACAATCCTCTGGTTTGGTTTTCAGAGTATTCACTGTGCTCACTGTTTCCAGTGTTTTCCCGTGTTTTCAGGGGGTTTTCTGGGTTTTCAACTGTGGGATCTCGTGGTCAGAAGAGCGGCGAACCCAGAGATGCCGAGAGCTGTGTGGCAATGCCAGTGACAATGGCCACTGTGTCTGTGAGTGCTCCAAGTGGTTTGCTTGTTTGCCTGTCGGTCAGAAGTGCAAGTATCTCACAGCCGAACACGAGAACTCAATTTGTTAATAAAAAATAAATAAACGACTATAATATAGAGATGAGAGAAACTTTTAGCACGGAGAAGATCAGCCATAAAATCTCTAGTATCTTTTAGGACTTCAACTAGATAAGACAAGACTTTATCACAGGTTGTGTAACGTAACTTCTCGAAAACGTGCAAGATAATTCATGGGAAACGATGATATTTGCCTAAATAATTATTACAAAAAAACTAAGTTGAAGTATGTAGACTAACAGATAAATTAGCCATTCATTCTAAAAACTAAAAACTGTAGGTTTGCAGGCAACCAAGCGAGTTATAATTTTTGATTACCATTATTAATATGAATTATTTATTGCCTTGATGACTTTTTAATCATATATTTCAGCCATGTACCTTGGCATAAAAAACAAGGGTTAAGCAGTAAATATTATTAGATAAATATTTTTCTAAACAATTATTTTGTTCCACCTACGTTCGTCCATCTGCAGAGTAAACATAAACTCTGTTAAGTAAATATTTGACTAGCTGTCGTTAAAAACTTTCTTTATTCATCTGTTTTAGTGTTTACTTAGTCAAACGACTATCAAAACAAAACTTTGACTATGTGGTCACGAGATTTCTTAATGGAACAGTTGTCTACTTATAATACTAAGTAAATTAATTTGTAACATTTATTTACCACTCAAACTCAGATACTCTGAACTCAGATAATTATGTTGATAACTGAAGTTTTTTGGGGAAAAACACTTGATGACTAAGTAAGCTGAAAAACAAATATGTCTTAACTGATTTTAATTTACGTATCTAGCAAAAATTGAGGATTAATATTCTATGACTAATCATTAAAATCACGTGATTATTAAAGTCAAGAGTACTCTATGTATAAATAGTAGCTACTTAAGTTCTCGATTTTACGATTATCTCAAGCACTTAAAGGTGATAAAGTAACCACAAAATGTGCTAACTGTTTTTAATTTGCTTATCTAGTGAGCATGGGGGAACATAATTTTTATGACTAATCATAAAAGGCAGTCGATAGGATCACGTGAATTTGAAATCTAGTAAGCAACTCTTTGCATTAATACTTAAGTTCTTGATTTTATGATTATGATACATTTTTAAGATTTTAGCTTAGACAAAAATGCTAAACTGATTGTGGGATCACATAAATATATCAAATTAAATACACTCGTATCAACCGCAAGAGGATCATTTAGCTGGTTTTTAATTAAGGCAATGTCGGGTTTATTATTCTTCGAAGTATTCTTATATTAGTCACAAAAAATGTGACGTGATAGGAAATCTTTCGGGGGAAGAACAAATTTGTTTACCAGGGTAATTTGCCAGCGAAGTTTTTGGAGTTTTTTTGGGGGAAAAAACCAATTTGCTATCAAAATGATAATTACAGGTAATTGCACCAGGAAGCAGACTAATGGGCATAGGTTAACTGATTTTAATTTGAAAATCACATAATTAAATCGAAACTGAAGCACCTAATGGCCGACACTGAAGTGCACACAAAAAAATAACATTGGTATCAATTTTTGTTATTTTCGGCATTGTTTCGAATGTTTGGTTTTGTATTATCAATTAGTTTCGGCACGCGGAATATTTACAATAGTCGATATATACACATATATGTGGCACTTTAAACGCGAAAACACGCAAACGAATGCTGATGGTTGATGGCTGATAACTGTTAGTTCGTAGAGATAGCCGCCACTCAAAGCATCCAGTTGATTGCTTATTGTTATCGGCATTGGGAGTCTGTCTACTGATGACTAACTCCATTATTTCGCCCCCAACACCAATTTTTGTTTTTCAGTTATTTGTTTCAACTAATTGAAACGATGATGATGATGATGAAGTGTCTGTTGGACAAATATATTTAATTTGGCAGACATTTTTGATTACTTTAATTTACTTGCCAGAGCTGAAAGCTAAAGCTGAAGCTGCTAGCTGCGGCTAGCGGCGTTGTCCATTCGTATAACTTGAAATCCAATTTAGATCTGAGAACAAAGAGCAATCAAAATGTGCAGTCAAATGAACTAGTAAAGTATCTTAGATTTGTGCTTTTTTTTTTGCTTTTGTCCATGTTGTCTATCCGCCCCCAAGGCGACCAACAATGCTAAATTGCAAAAGTGATCAATATTTGCTCACTTTAGGCGAACAACAAACCAATGCGCTTTGGCAAATATAAACTCTGAACAATATTCATTCAATGCTGTGCTGTTTTCTGCACAGCTAATCGATGGTTATATTACCAACAATTAGGTGGCAAACAACAAAATGCTCCACAATAGCCACCTCACAGAGGGGCGACTACACTAACTAATCATCTAGAGAAGAAGGTGGAGGATTCATTCCATCCTCTGGAATTTAATTAACTTGGCAACGCGGCGCAAAATTAGCATAAATCATTTAATTAAAGGTAAGTGCTGACGAGTGGCAGGCGAGGCAGAGCTTTTTCCAGCCGAGATTCCATCCTCCAGTTGAGGGTGTTAAAAACGTTGTTGCCGCCTTCTAGCGAAGTCATGTGTTAATTTTTTAATGGCATTTGATAAAAATTTCAAGCTGCCTAGTTGGAAGCGTCGTATTAAATTAATCCCAAAAGCGAAAGTCAGTTAAATTAACAGCTTTGTCATAATTGAATTGCCTAAATGCTGCATTTAAATTGCCATAAAACAATTATGAAATATTTTTTTAAGAAATATTCTGCTCAAAAATTCTGTTTTCCATCAATTAGCCTAGAATGAACTAACAAATGCATAAAGCAGATACAACGATTGCCGATTTCAATGCTGGTTGAGCGCCATTCAAGCAAAAAAATAAACGAAACAGCTGCAAAAATTTAACTAAAAACGCAACAATGTGTTTGAGGGAAATGGTTGTTGTTGCTGTTGCCGGCATCGTTATTGTGGTAAATAAATAAAAACCGCATCAAAACTATTGTAATAAAAACATTTCCATTCGCATTTTCCACAATGAGCGCAATTGCAAATTGATTTGTGTGGTTCGGCAAAAATTTCAGCTCTTTTCGCCTCTCTTTCAACTATTGTTGGCCAGTCCAGCGAAAAAATGCACAAAAATAATAACAAATAATATTGCAAAAAAATAACAATTGAAAACAAAGACAAGTTTCATGAAAACAGCGACATCAAAAAATATTCTGCAATGAATTCGATATTTTCCCAAAGCTTATAAATTTTTGATAACGTTTTCCCTGTTGAATATTTAAACATTAAGCAAACAGAGATTTCATCACTGGGACCATATAAAGCTGATATTGTTTAAATTAACTTATATATTTAATCCGAAACATGCGCGAATTACTGTGTGCAATCAAATGACTTAATATTTGGCCCTGGGTATAGTTTGAGTAAATATTTACAAAGCGGCTTTACAAAAATAAGCTAAGGATCTTAGCGTTTAATACTTTAATTTGCCATAATTTGGTAATTTTCTTTTACACCATTTTTTTGTGAGCAAACTAAATCATATTTGTTATGCATTTTGTTATAAAAAACATTTTGAAAGACACACAAATTTAGTATGCAAGTTAATTTTATTGACACTCAACTTTTATTAAAAATCATTTCCTTCTTTTACACCCTTTTTTGTTACTTATTTTTTGATCGTTAATGAATTTGCAAAGTCAATACAAGTTTTAGGATTTGAGCTCTCAAAGGTTCATATATACATAAATTTTGAAATATAAAAACCGTTTGGCTCAGCGTAAATTTCAATTAGTTAGTCCAAGTAAAGAGAACAAACTTTTTCGCCGTTTTTTTGTGTGTTTGGCTAAACCGAGGAACCTGCAACAGCATCCGCATAAATTTTGCATATTTATAGGCACATAAAAACCCACTCGAAGCCACCCACTCTCAGGAACACCATATATACATACATATACAGGTGGTATATGTATGGACATGGACTTGTTGAAAGGGCGTCGGGAGCACCTTTGGCGATTGCCAGGCAACCTGCCCTTGGTCCTGGTCTTGGTGTGAAAAATGAAACATAAATTAAATCTGCTACACCAAATTCAACCCACAATGCCGAGCTTAGGATACTTAAGCGCGGCCGCCGCTCCTCTCTCTTTTTTTTTCACTTTATGATTTCAGCCAAATGAAAATTTATGAAGCAGATGGCACAACCTGATGCTAAAGCCAAAGTCAAAGCCGAAAAGAAAGCCAGTGCTGCGTTGAGGAGAAAAATATGAACTTGAAATTTTGTGGTCTTGAAGTTCGTTGCTGTTTTCTTGTGGCAAATGAAAATGATGCCTCATTAAATAATCAAGTGGTAGCCATAAATTATACTTTACAACGCTGTAAGCAATACTGAACAGGCCAGCCGTTGATCTGACATACAAGTCATAAATATATATATATTTGGTTTTTAAAAAAAAAACAGTTAACCGCGACTGCAGCTCTCCTTGCCGTGTGCCGCATTAATTCCACTTAAAACTAGTAATTAGTTAGCTAGAACGACGTAGTCACTAGATCTTTCAAACACAAGTGAGTTATGAGCTCGAATTCCTTGCCTAAACACCTCATTTAGATAAGATTCTGCGTATGTCTGGAGCAAAATACTTCCGATTAAGTGCTCTAGGTCGAGGCAACTTCCCACCCACCGAGTAAGGCCATCCCAGCTATCATCACTACTGACGTTAGCTCATTATATGATTTTATTGTCTGGCAAACATTTGTGTCTAGCCCGGTTCCGTTTAACTCGATATATGCATATACATCAGTATACTACCACATCTAGGCACGTTCTGCGGAAAAAAACACCTGGCAAAGTATTTGCTTTGGCATTTACCGATTAAATTGAGATATCTCTCGGTCTTATAAATAAGGGCACAAGGCTAGAGGCTAGATGCATTCCTTGAACGATCATAGGCAAGGACGGTCTTCAGTTTTTTGTTTAATTCAGTGGTCAAGTTGAAACAAGTTTGTTTCCTTCTCTCAACAGTTTTATTTTTTCCTATTTTCACGTGAGTAAAAATTATTTGTATAAAAAAAATATTCACATCGTGTCGTTTAAACAGCTGTCAGTGGTTTTGTGGTTGACCCATTAAAGGTTTCAAGTCTTTTGTTTGCTCAGAGAGCAAAATTTCTAGAAATTTTAATTTTAAAAATTTATTTTTGGCTGACTAGTATGCCTAGGCAATTATTAAGCTCAGTTGCCTTCAAGCTGTGTTCGGAGTATTATATATTAATGTTTAGTGCCATGGAATATGATTACCCTTCAATATTACCATTTGCTGAGTAAGCCAACATATGTGTTAAGCCTTGAAAGTGTTTCTTCATTTTGCGGAAGCTTCAGTGAAATCTGTGCCGTTGGCCTTGCCAGCACTTCAAAGTTTCCAGACAATGTTCCTAATGAGTTCTCAACAACTAGACTAGCAGTGGCAAAAGCATAAACTCTATGCAAATTGATTCACTTTCAAGCAACTTCATTTGAGTTCGTTACGTATGCGGCCAGTTGCCGTCTTAAGGGCCCTGCAGAGATGTAAGCAGGCTAAGTAAGCTGCCTTAGTTATGACAAAGGACAGCATTTCGAGAGCCCCATACAAACACACACACACAGAGATAGAAGATGTTCCACGCACCCACGCCGAATGGCAACACGGGTTGCCTAATAAATGATGTGGAGGCCCCAGGAGCCGTCTTAAGGGAGACCTCTTAGGATCACAGCCAGTGTGAGAAAATATTTTCAAAAAAATATTTCAAAAAATAATTTATAATTTTTCCGCTTTAGGAGTTGGTTTCTCTAGTAATTAACTTCTCAACAAAATAACTTAAATTCCTGCTTATTAATCAACATTTTTCTCAGTGTATCTCACTCAAAGTTAAGATGACAAAATGTTGTAGTTGCTGTAGTTGTTTTAGCTGTTGCTGTCAATCAAGACAAGTAAAATTTTTGCGACATTGTTGCTGGACAAGCTGCTGCCGTGGGAGTATACTTTGTCTTTTTCGTCATTGTTCCGCCTTGGACTCCCCTACTTTGTCCTCCAGTTGGTCATGTAATTGCTGTTACACTTTGGACCAAGTTATTAAGTGATTGTTATTGTTGCTGCTGTCGCTTGTCCCAGCGTTGATGCAACAGCATAATCTAACGATTATGCGGGGAGCTCCCTCTGGCCAAATGTAAATTAACTCGTGTCCAAAAGATCCCGTCGCTGGTGGCTAACATTTTGTGTAGTCTGCTTTTTTGGCCAGGCGATGTGGCAAATTAATTTCGATTTTTGTGAAGAGTTCAGCCATGGAATTGTCCAAAACAATTTGCCCAAATTGCCAATTGCAACATGTGGTATGTGAGTGATACAAACTGTTGCAACTAGGGCCAACTAATTGCCTTTAATTATGAATGGAGGAGAATGAACCTACAAACAGACAAACAAACACCATACATAAAGATAATCGTTGTCCGCTTGTCAGACATGGCGTATGAGTAATGGCTGTCTAGGTAATAATGCATTATCGATTTAAAGTGTCACCCGATAGGAAAAGTGGCATTTGCATTGAAGTGCAGACAATAACTAATTACACCCCATATCTCCCTGCCGTCCAGCTGGAATATTTTCCTGTCAATTAAGCTCGTAAAATGTGGACAGGAATACCGGGCAGAGCAGAGTCCGTCCGATGAGCCGTATTTATCTGCAAATATCGTTTACATGACGTTAATTGCATATTGATAGTGTTTGCTCAATTGTTTGCCCTTGTACATTTTATTTGTTTTGTTTGGTTCGTTCAACGTTGATGCAACCTGGTCTGGTCGGAGTTCCCAGTTAGCCAGCCATCAATCAATCAATCAATCATCCAATACATAGATCAATCAATGCGCAACTGACAAGTTTTGGCTGGCTGTCCACCTAATTCTGCCACTCCAAAGTCCTTTTAAAACTGTTCTGCCCTCCCCCTCAGGAGTTAGCTGCAATTTGGCACTCATGAATATTTATGCGCGATATAATTAAATATGCTAATTACAACTGATTGTACGCACAATCATTTGAAATTATAATTCTCAGCGCAGCGAAGAGAGTTTACTTCTTTGGCCAACAAAAACAGTCAACAGCCAACAGCCAATCCGCCAGGATAACACGCACTGTGAAACTGACAATTTAGCATAAATTCAAATGAAATCAACACAAAAAGGGGGTGTGACTTGGCAACTGTTGCCAGTTGAAATTGCTTTGCAGCGTGCAGAATAAAAAAACAACAAAATTAAGAGCACTGGGGACGATGAAAATTAAATAAATTACATTGTTGCCCAGCATAAAGTTGACGCTGCCAGCTAAACAATTTCTGCAGCTATCTCAGGGCCACCCCAACAAACCCTCCGGCAACATTGTTCTTTAGGATGAGGTCCCTGCAATATCCTCTAACCACCCAATGCACCACCTTAACCCAACTGCAACTGCCATGGCCAGCCGGATGAGCTTTTTTTCTTTGCTCCAACTAAGTGAATTTAAGTTTTAATAACTGACATTGGCCATCAAAGATCGAGCTGCTACAAGCCAGGTTTATCCGAGTTAATTGAAAATCCAAAAAGGCAAACAGCAGGCAAAGGCCATAGCATATTTTAGTTTTCCCCCCTTAATTGCACAAACATAATATTCAGGCTTGTTTTAAGCTTGCTTTTATTTTCCCAAGAAATGGCGCATAAATTTTGGAAAGAAATTAGTTTTCATGTTCTGAATTGGAGAAGAATTTTGGGCATTAAATTAGGTAGCTAATAAAATGCAATTGAAGATAAAGTGCTAATAAATAAGGATATTTAGCAAATTAAACCTTTCCAAGAAGTGAAATATGAATAGTTTCTTCTACACTCTTTTTACATTTTAAACTCAAAGTGTGAACATTTGAAGAATCCCCACTTATCTCCAAAGAAAACGCAAATGGTATTTGTCAAAGGTCATTTGCCTAAACTAAATTCCTGAATTATGCAATGCAATTCCCAAAGTCAACACACACAATCAGTCGGCGATTGAAGGACATATTAAAGCTTGTTCTTACAACATCAATAAATAATTAAAATATGTTTTGCCATATGCACACTCATTACATAAATACTTAATTAACCAGACTGAAGAAGAGCATTATGTCCCCGGCCGGACATAAAGAGCCTCCCCAATGATGGCCGGTCACTTGAACAAATCACCAGCACGTGGCCTATAAAGGAAGGGGTGGCACTTCGCCCTGCTTCCTTTCCTTCCTCTACCTGGCAGAAATAGTTTCCCAGATGGAGATAGCCAAAATGGAGGCGTGGTAGCCATAAATATCCATTTGTGGCATTTCCATGGTGACAAAAATGTAGCCAGTCTAATTTATTATCAACAGCCTTTGTGCAAACAATGAGACCCAAACAAGCTTTTTAATTTCCACAATCTCACAATGGACGAGTTGGTTGGGAGATATGAGCCAGGAGTCACCAGGACACTGGACAGGGCAAGAGCATTTCATTAGTTCAATTAGCTGGACAGGTGCTGGCTGGATGTCAAGTGGCAGCTTTTTAAACGATGATTAGTGGCTTTTCGTTTTCGTTTTGGTTTCAGGACGAAATACAAGACAAATTGTTGTTTGTTTAGCTCCTGTCAGGAGCCACTTGAATGCAAATTTATGTGCCCAAAAGGATTCCCATCTGCTGGTCATTAACATTGGCAGGTCTCAGCTCAGGGATACCTTAACATGTTCCTAGTTTACTTTCTGAACGATGATGGCCTTAGGGGAAATTAAAATTTGTTGCCACATATTCATAGAAAATAAAAAACATTTTCATAAACGGTCAAACGAGAAAACTAATTAAAACTAATGAACTTTACATTATAAAATGTGTTTGCTATATAAAAGAGATAATAAAATCAATTTGTATTCAGAAAGGAAATTAATTACAAAAAATAAATAGTCAATAAATGGTAAAAAAATATTTATCTTGCATATAGAATAATGGACAATTTCAATTTATGTGTTGCTGATATTTATCTTGACGGAATTTGATTTTCATTTTTTATAATTAACATTTTGATTTATACCTAATAGTAAAAAACGCTTGTTTTTAAAGTAGTCTTATAGACAACATCTATCGATGATTTACCACTTTTGTCATTGCATTACATTGTTATGGAAAAGCTCTTTCTGTAAGATACTTTTCATAGCCACAGGTGGTCAGTGGCCACCACAATGAGCTAATGGCCAGGAGTCGGAGGTGTTGGAGAGTTCAACAGAAAAAAGGGCTAACAGACATTGCACCCGGGGACTAACTAACCCAATTATTTGTAAAATGCGAGCACAGAAAAAATAACTGAGAAACCAAAATGAAAAGAAACCGCAAAGCCCATTGTTTTCCCCCACACAGCAGGTGAAACTAGAGACACACAGAGAAGTTTTCCATGGTGGCAAAAGGGATAGGAGCGATGGCACCGGGAAAACTTCGCACAGCACGCGTAATGAAAACTTTGTTAGGGCGTACCGAGAGAGAGAAAGCAGTGAAAAAAAAGAGCAAAAAATATAAAAGGGGGGAAAACAGCTTTTCCTGGCAGTGGCACTCGATGGGTGTCGAGTACTCTGGCTGCTGGACATGAAAGTGGCGACAACGGGAAATTAGTTGTGCACGCTTGCTGCAACTTGCAACGCAAAACCCGAGCATTAGCCGGCTGTCCTAGATGCCCTGCCGCTGGGGGTTGACCACTAAATTGCCGGGATGAAGTCGCCACTACGGCCCCAGTTCCCAGCTCCCGGCTGATGTTGATCAAATTAACAGCATGTGGCGACTGGCAAGTGGCTGATGACCGCCCGACTACCGCTTTAATGCGCTCCCCTTTCCTTCTCCTTGCGCTTTTTGTAGCATACTTTTTAGAGACCAGCAAATTGCTTTAGCTGCGGCCAAGGCTCCAAAAGGAGATGCACAAAGAAAAAATTAGCCATTTGCTTGTAAAGTTTTAATGTGAGTCAGTTTCATTATATTGAAACTATAAATCCAATCTGTTAAATTGCTGACGAACATTAATAAATCTTATGGTAGCTAATAAATATTTTCAGACATTAAAATGAAGAGGCAATAAGTATGAGTTGTGGTCTTGCAAGTTCATTTTAATGTAGTCCACTCTGCTTAAGCAAATTAAAGACTGATTTATGAATCATTCATTATTTAAAACCATTTTAATAGTTAGGTATTGGGTTTGGTTTATTTTAAGTTTACCTATTTCTTTGCTAAAGTTTTGAGTTAAGAAATTAAAAAGTTAGGTCACGATTTATGCTTATTTTTCCCTCTGTGTACGTGAAAAGAAGCCTGCCTAATTGTTTGACAGGACAACTTGTAACGCGGAAAGTTTTGCTTTACTTCACGTCTGAAATGCGACAGGGCCACAATGACAGGCAACAACAAGTTGCAATTGTCACTTTTGTTGAAACTTTCGCGAAATTTACAAAGTGCGAGGAACTTTCATTTATTTTTTCACTTGATTCTTTTCTCATTTTGCTGCTTTTTTTTTTGTAAAGTCTACATTTTGCCAAAGTCATGCTGAGAAAATAAATTATAAAAATGTCCGCGGAAAATTATGTTTTCCGAGCGGGGGGGAGACGGCGAGCGAAATGAAAGGAGCATTTTGATTCCTTCGCCGGCCAAGCACCACTCGTTATAAATGATCGCAATTGAAAGTTTAACCCCATCCAAGGGGTAGTTGAAAAATTGACATTATTTTCTGTTGGCAACAAACAGTCAGCGAACGATAAATAAGAGGCAACTTAAGTCGAGTATTTATTTTTCGGGCATCTTTTGATAAATGACTTTGACCTGGCCAAATGTGCAACGGAAAAGAAAGGGAAAGGGAAAGAGCACACACAACCGCACATGGGTGTGGTCCATGTGCCACGCCCCTCAATGACTTTTCTCATTAAGCCTGGCCAAGGCGAACGTGGTCGAAAAGAAATCAAACTAAACTTTTGCACAAAATTCTTGGGTCGCCTGCCCAGAGGGACGAGAACATGTGTAAAGCGTCGAGCGGTTAAAGCTAAACAAACAATTGCCAAATGCAATCGAGTTGGGTTTTTTGTTCCCCTGAGGGGGTGGTTGGTTGGTCGAATGGGCGGCTAGATGGTTAGATGGCTTTGTCCTAGATGCCTGGACGGAAAAACAGTCGGGAACAGTTGCATGTTGGCCAAATGGCAGGAAGAAGTTTCCCAACCGCATGCTTCAACTTCAATTTGCTGGAAGGATTGTTAAGGGGGAAACTGGGATCGCTGCTTACAGCTTGACTCGTATTTCATTACTCGAACTGGTATTAAGTGGCAAACTTTTGTATTTAACAACTTTTAGCAGCCGAGCAGCAAAAATGAAGAAGATGAACCGGCCAAAGTTTGCCAGCGCAAAACCAACGCAAAACGAAAAAATTGAAACGTAGAACGAAGAACGAAGAACAAAAAGCAAGTTGCAGTCACTTGACTTAACTGCAGTTCTCTCAAAATGCACTTGCCAAAATATAATTGAAAAGTGGAAATTGGCATAAGCAATCTAGCTTATTGTTTAAACACCATTTAAGTCAAATAAGCTTAACAAATACGTATCTTATTTATAGATAATTATTAAAAAGAAAAATATATCAGTTTGTGAGCTCAAACATAAAAATCTTGGTTATGGATTTACATTTTTTCTCTAAGTGTAAGAAAAAAAAATAAGGCAATGTAAACGAATAAAGACAGTTAACCATTTTGAATAGTAAGAGCCAATTGGCTAGAACGCATGGCCGAGGAGGAAGTACCCAAACTATAAAGATTCCCGAAAATGAGACAACATTTTGCACTTTGCAATCCTGCGAAAGTTGCGTTACGAGCCGGAAAAATCTGTCAAATAAAAGTTTGATTGGCATACCCCTTTTCAGAAGTTGGAGAGAATCTGACTTTGCCAGTGCATTAATTAGCAAATGCAGCGAACTGAAGAAACTTTCGAGGATTGCCATGAAATGCATGCAACTTTGTGGCGCCCCACGCATAAACTCATCTGAAGTGGCGCATAAATTGAGTGTGCATAGTGCACACGTATATGCAACAATGTAGTATAATTTCCACGGCATTACCATAATTATCCTTGCTGCCAACTGCTACAGAGGCCCATCAACACGATGATCGGGCTTCGTGAGAGGCCACTCCTTAAATGCCAGGTAGCAGAAAACGAAAGTTTTTCATACGTTCTGCGTCAGCAAAATGGGCGGAAAACTGTGGGAAACTGGAAAAACATACCCACTCCCTTGGCCGTCATCATTCTGTTGGCCATTGGCCAATGTCGGCGGTGCACTTTGGCTAAATTACATTTTCAATTTGTCAGCTGGGAGGGCAGGACTGCAGGCCATTAAATGGCAAATTAAGTTCAGCTTGGGCTTTTTATTTTATTTGCCATTCTGGCGCTTGCAATTTTTTGCATTCATTCCATTCCATCCAACGAGCAAATGTGTTTTTGATATGCGTTTCATTGTCTGACGATCTTGGCGCATTATCGTGGCAGATTTTCGGCTCTGGCCATCAGGACACAACGTATATGCTGAATATTTCATGAGTGTCATAAATTTCTCCTTTTGCGGGAAGGATGGTGGATGGAGGAAGGAGGAAGGAGAAAGTCAAGCGCCTCAGTTTTGCCGCCTTTTTATTTTTAATAACTTTCCATTGTGGCTGTCAGTGGCAGGCAACACCGACACACGTGCTTCTCCTTTCTGCCAGGATCCAGGACATGTCAGCGGTTCGTTGTTGCTTTTGTCGCTCCTTCAAGCTGCTTTATAATTTATGATGCTTGGCATCGAAGACTCCTTTAAGCATACACACACACACACACGAACTTCCCGCCCCGCCCACACACATGTCGCCAACTTTTGTATAATTTTTCAAAAAACTGCATGAATATTAACTGCAAGTGGCAGAATATGGCGGCGGCGGCGGCAAGGGCACCGGCAGCATCCTGCCACCAAAATCCTGGCCCATCTTGGCTGGCACTTTTATTGTGTAAGCCGGGCGAAAGTTTCAAGTGCCAGCTTGATCCGGAAGGGGCGGTGGCCACGCCCTACTAACTTATGCATACGTGTAGCTTAGTCTCCCTTCCCCTTCTACTCGCCCAAGTCGAATATTACCTTCTTTGGACCTCTTTTTGGGGAAAGGATTTTACATACATATTTGATGCAAATGTTCGCAAATTGTCGTCCCTGTCTATTGGACATTTTGTGGCCACATTCGTTTTTCTCGTCCATCAAACCAAAAAGCAGTTACACTTGAAAGAAAATAAAAAATAGATTTAATATAGCCAAAAATTTAAAATTTTTAAAACAAATCATACTTAAATGAGTAAAATACATCGGGGAAACTTAAAAATATATTTGTATATAACAAGTTAAGTGTCCTTTATCTTCTAAAAACCAAACATTAAACTGCTCAAATAAAATTGAATGTTCAAAAAATATTTCATATGCACTTGATGATAAACTCATATTTTTAAAATATTGTCAAATCATATTGGATACAAATTTCTACAAATCAAGCAAATACGAACATAATTCAGAGTCTAGACAATTTTCTTAGCTCTGGAAGCTGAAAGATTTTTTCATGCACTTGTGAACGTTCAAGTGGAGTGCAGGTGGCACTTTCATATGGATTACGTATAATTTGCTTAAACTCAGCAAGCAGAAAATAACATTTTGCACACAAGCTAGCACGCACAATGCCAGGCAGAGCCTGGCAGAGACCCTTGGAACTGTCCGCTTTGACTGCTGACTGGTGACTCCTGACTCCTGGACTCCATGTCTTTTGTCCCCCGGCTTATCACTCGGCCAAAAAAGCGAAAGGACAAAGATGAGAAAGCTGGCCAGGATCCTGCTGCTGCGGCTGTCAGTCGAGTGACACGGCAGCTGTGCTTTAAACAAAGCTAAGCTCGAGTAAAAACAACATGACTAATAGTTTTGACAGAGCCAGGCAAAACAAAAGCCAGACAGAATGTCAGATAAAAGCCAAAGTGATGGCAAATGACGGCAGGTTGGCTCGCAGGGAAGGCGAAACTGCATTCTAAATGTTGTCAATTAGGTGGTCAAAAAACGAATGACTGGGCAAACTTCACTGGCAATCATTTGACGACCCTTTCTCGCTTTGGCAATGTAGAACTGCCAGGGGGCAATAGTAATCTTTGTAGAAATGATCAATTATTTTTAATCATGTGTGGGAAGTTCTGTGGGTGTAAACGTATCTATGAGTTGCAAAAAAGCGGCTTTAAGCTCAGATAATGGCAGCTTTTCTAGAGAAATGTAAATACATTTAACATACAAAAGTCAATACTATCAATCGGATTGTCAATTAATTTCAATCAAATGTTATGTACAATCGAAATTTCTTGGAAACGAAGAACACTTTTTATGACTTGCTGATTTCTGACAAAACTTTCTATTTCAAGAAAACAAGACAATGAAGACAGATATATTTTAGAAATTTGAATTTATAAGAGTTTAGGCAACTTCCTATAAAATATAAATATGCATGTACAAAAGCTAGCAGTTACATAAAGAACGACAAACTTGAACATAAAAACTAATGAAACATTAGTTCCAATTATTCTTCCCCTTTCGCAACTTTCTCCTTGTTTTTTGTCACCCCCTTTGGAATGGCAGATTGTGGAACAAGCACATAAAGCAAGAAGTATTCTTTACGACAGCTTCAGGTGAAGAAGAAAATCCTAAGCTGGGCTATGCCATTTCTTTTCGGTAGCCTGTAGCCCGACCCAGAATCACAGGGCAGCTCAACAGCTTGGCTCAGCTATAAAAACACAAAGTCGCCGCCAAAGTCACACTTAAGCTTCTCTCTCCCCCTCCAGCTGATTTTACCCACTCATGGCTCACAGAAACTGAAGTACAGTGGAATGTCCTTATAGCGGGACGTGCATACAGATGTCAGCAAGTGGGGCGAAGTTCATAAATTCAAACAACGAGCCACATTTTCCATGGGTGCACTGGAAAAAAATAAAATAGGGCATTATTTATCGAAGAAAGATATATTTTTATAATATTAAGATTTTAAAAATGGGTTTCTCTTTCCTTTTTTTTGTTTAGAAACCTCATATAGTAAACTATACTTCACAATTTTAAATCATTTTTATAATTAAACGTAGAGTTGCCAGTTTATTGTCTCTCTGTGGGGCCTTTTTGCCCCCTGTAAGTTTTGTGTAGTTCCCGCTTTTTGCCGCTCATTTGGCCTGGCCCTATCTAGAGAGGTTGAGTTTTGTGGATGGAGGTTAGGGTAGTTGAGAATGCAAGTGTTATGATGGGTGCAAGCAACCACAATACCCAACTACCTTACCACCCACTCCACTCGCCTGCGGATATGCAACAATGTTGTCAAGTTTCCTGCTCGACAACGGGGACGCCGAGCCACGGAGCTCTCAGTTGGCATTATGTCCACCGGGCGTGACTAACATGCACATGCTCAACTGTGCTGGAAAACGTTTTATCCAGCTCACATCTCACCTAAAAGCCTTCCCCTCCCCCTCTTAAAAGTTGAAAAGATTGTGTTTGTTTTTTTGCCGGTGACCAAGTTGAATTTTGATTTTCATTTCTTGCCTTTTTTCATTCATTTCCAGCAGAAGCAGCAACAACAGCAACAGCAAAAACATGGCCAAGGACTTGAGCACTCTGGGCTGGGATTATCTGATGTTTGTACTGTTTATAGCCCTCACCGTTTTGGGCCCGTTGTGGAAACGCATTTTTGGCAAAAAGAAGGAGCGCAGCAAGGCCGATTATGTTTTTGCCACTGGCGGAGTTTCGATCGTAGCCGTGATGATTTCTATAGCCCGAGGAACTTTGGGAGTGAGATCTGTGCTGGGTGAGTTTTTGGGTTCTTAAAGGGCTAAAACTCTTATTCTGCTAATATCAATACTCCATAATTTAAAAAGTAAATCGAAAAATATGTATAGTCGCCCTAATAGAATAACGCCTTTTAATCATGATTTAATTATTATTTTAAAGCTGGTAGTTCCTTATTTAAACTCTTTATAATGTTTTCTAGGATATCCCAGTGAATTGTACTATCGCGGTTCAGCCATGTGGGAGATAATCTATGGCATGATGAGCGCCTACCCCATCGTCTGCTTCATGTTTGTGCCCGTCTACTTTAATCTGGGCATCACATCCGTCTATCAGTACATCGATCTGAGGTAAGTCCAAAGTCAAAAGTCACTCCCCAAAGTGTCACATCGTTTAATTAGAACGAAAGCGAAGCGATGCAAAGAACCGGGCAACAGGAAAATTGTTATTTAAACATTCATTTTAATTTCGCTAAATGCGACACAGCGACTGTGCTGTCCATGGGTTTTGTGTCGACCTCTCCCTCTCTCTGTTATCGCCGAAGCGCACACAATTTTATTCTTCATTAAGAAGGCCAAATGAAACTAAACAGAGGAGCGCCAAGGGCTCAGTTGAGACCAGGTTCTACTTTGGCTCCTGGCGCACAACTTTGCTGCGTTGCTAAATAAATTTGAATTACATTTTACACAACAACAGCAAGAAAAAGAGAAACGAACAAACAGAGGCAACAACAATGAGCCGCTAACAAATGGCCAAACAAAAGCCAAGCCGGCAGAGCAAATAATCTATAGATTTGTCCTTGCCCCGCCGAGGATAGCAACTTGGTCTTAGTCTTGGTCTCGGACTTGGTCTTGGTCTTTTCTCTCTCGGATGCTATCGTCCAGTTGTCGTCAGCATGTCTGTGTGCCCACCTCCAACTCCTGCTGCTCCTTTTCCTTCTTCACCATTTCCATCTGTCGCAAGTTGTCGCCTCGTGGGCCTAATTGTTTTTTAAGTTCGAAATTAGTTAACAAATTTGTTATCAAATGTTTTGCAGTTTCGACAACAGAATTCAATTAATTGCAAAAACTGACAAGGCAAACAGCGACTGAGGGGGTGTGGCCATGCTGGGCATAGCATAATTTGATTGAAATTTAATTGGCATGTGCCGCACATTTTCGAGGGTGTTTTTCCAGAGGGGGGGAGGTAGGAGGAACTCTACTGGACGTTGCCAAAAACTAAGTAAAGTGAAGGCTGTGCAGAATTGACAAATTATTTAAATGTTTGCACATAGAACTGGAGGTAATTTGTAAATTAGCATAAACAAACTGAACTACAAGGCAAACTCATTGGGTGTCTTAAGAGAAATTAATGACAAAATCAATGGATGACTAATGTACATAGTTTGTTTTTATTACCCTGATTAATTTCACTAAGCCAAAGGATTTGGCAATATTTAAATTGTATTGAGTGGATTTAAAATATATTTATAGCATCTTTTAAAGCTTTAAATAAATATTAATGGTTTTAAAAACTTGTTAAATTTCCAAATATTGATCCCTAAGCACTCTTAAAAAATTGAAATAAATTAATGACTTGTAAAATCATTTATGCAATTCAATAAATGGCTTTATGCCTTTTAAAACACAGTTAAATTAATGACCACATCAATGACTGATAAAGTTAGTTTTCCCAAAAAAAAAATCCCATTTTATAAATGTTCACTTTACTCGGCTTGGACGCAACACTCCAACTAATTGAAGAGCCAACGAGGCAAGCTACTTCATCAATCTTAGTCAATTGGCTTTGCTCCCAAAGAAGGCAGCCAAGAGGAAAAACAAGAAAGAGCACCTAAAAAAAAGGGTTGTGGAGGCGCAGCAACATGGCCAAATGTTGCCCCAAAAAGTTGGGCGCACAACATTTGGATGCCTCATTGTCGCTTGTCATCGCAACTGGCGCCCCGCGACATGTTTATGCATACAACTTCATCAAAATAGGCTGAGCCTTTCTCTGGACGGGCAAGGGAAAATGCTAATGGAAATGGAAATGGGGTCTGGGGCACAAACACACAGAGGCCGATAAGTGAATATGCTACAAATTGGCAAAAGCCACTTGGCCAAACACATCCAACCAGGCCAAATAAAGCAAGTTTCAGGCCAGAAAAAAATATATATGAGGAAAGACAAAAGCCTTGACGTTGGCAACACGAGGACAATGCCAAACATGAAAGATTCTATAGTTGAGTGGCTAGACTGAATAATACCCATTCGTGCTTGGAGATTATGGTAAAAGCCAGAGATTCTAGTCGTCTTTACCTATTGATTTTAATGGTCATTTAAATCACAGAAGAAGTATATAATATAGTTACTTCTTACTGTATTATACAACAAGACAATACACCCTTGAACCTCAAAATTACCGGGTATCAAACCCCAAAAAAAAGCAAGTGAAAGGCAAAAGAGAAAAAGGAGACTACAACAAAGAAGCCACTCGGTCTGAGGCTGTTGACAAATTGTATGACAATTCGTTTGTGCCATAATGTTTATAAATAGCGCGTGTTGTTGCCTGTCACTGGCATCAGGCATCAAGCATCAAGCACCAAGCCCCAGGATTTCATCTCCACACCCCAAAAAACTTGCGAAACAAAAAACCAAGACATCCCAAGCACACACACACACTCAAACTCACACGAACATATAGCCAAAAGTCGTGGATTCTCTCACTTGTCAGTCGCCTGTCGCAAGTGATGTCTGCCACTCAAATCTGTGGAGAAGTGGGATGAACTTGGTTGGATTGGTAAGGGGCATGACCCTTGACTCGATGCCAACTCAAGTGTTAGCCAGCTCACACAGAGATTTGCTATCTGGCCAGCCATTGAGTTCAATGGTCAAGTAAAGTTCGGCATTGTTCCTTGTTCGTCCCTCCGTATAATTCATATAGCCGGTGATTTTGGGGTGGCAATTACATGTAAATAAATTGATATCAAGCTTTGGGTTGCCAGAAAAGCTGGAGAGATCAATGCGAACAGTTGTTGGCACTTAGCAAATGGAAAAAATGCATTCCGACTTCCTCCATGGTTTATTTACGAGTACAACGGGGCCCAAAGTGCTCCTCCTGAGTGAATGACAACCAAATGGAAAAAAACTAGGTGTGAGAGGTATGAAGGAGTACTGCTGGGGGTGTTTTAGGAGGACATGCATACGCATAAATAAAGACGTTTTCGGCGCTACAAAGTGAGGCCGTGATTTGCAATTCAAAGGCAACAAAGTTGTTTGGCAGTAACACACATGCCCTTTACGGGAAAAAAGAAACAAATTGGGGATATTGGGACCAAGATAGGTTGGTATCAACTTTTTTACTTTTCTGGCAGGAAAAAAAACAGTTAATAAACCATTTAATCCACTCTGACATTACTGATTGAAATCCAGTAAGGGCACAATCCATGTTAATCTGACAAATGAACATTATTTTCATGGTGCAATTAAAATGATTCAGTTAATTTAGCAAAGTATTTTATAGACATGAAAAATAATAAAAAAAGACCAATTAAAATGATAAAATTATTGCTGCAACATCCAACTTCAAAAAGCAATAAATAAACTTTAAAATAACATATCAATTTATTAAATTCCAAGAATATCAATATCTCAAAAAGGAAATTGATAGCACTTTGTCTTGAAAAAACCATTCAGGATTCGCCTTAAAAATAACTTAATCTCTTTGTAAAAATCAAATGTATTCCCTTTTGGGTACCCAGAAGTCGATTAAATCAACCGAAACCTTTCACCTTTGATTCCACATTTTTTCCCACCTTTCTTTGTGGGCGGCTTTTAACGCAGTGAAGGCACTCAGGACACCGACTTCATATGGGTGATTATGTTTATTTATGCATGACATTTAATGCAATCAAATGTGTCACCCTTGTTGCCTGTTTCACCTTTGCTTAGATTGCCTTTGATTGTAAAATTAACTCGACCCTCTCAAGGGACCCATTCTAACCAAGGAGGATTGGGTTGGGATTGGCTGGCTGAACGGCGATTATGTGGCCATTGTACAAAACCACTCGTCATATTAAATTTGCCATTAATTTATGCCTTTGTCGCCTGGCCAAAAACTGGCTTAGCGGCTTGCCATGATAAATGATGGGTCCGAGTTGCAGACTAAACTCAATTTCAAAGAGGGTGTTTGGTGGAAAGTGAATCCCCGGTAGGGCCAGGGTTCAATTAATGGATGGGCCACTGGGCCAATGGGCCAATGCCCACGCCTGCTGACCTGCTCATTCGCTGGTAACAACCCATTTTCACACCACCCACCTTACTCCACAGATGATGGTGGTCATTGACGTTGTCCTGCCTGATGGCTGAGTGGGTTACCGGAGGGTGTGGCAGTGGGTGATTGTGTGTGTGCAGATGGTTGCCGGGAGCTGCAAGTGTCCTTGCTGGTAATTGCTTGCCCGCTGGCATGGCTGCAGCAATTATTGCATACTTTGCGGCACTTACATTTCATTTAAAGTTATTAAGCGACAATCGCATCGCAGGGCGTCTTTAATCAACTCAACCAAGTAAATTATGCCGGCTAAAAGGAAGGCGAGAGGGAAATGGAAGCGATGAAGATTCGCTGGCTGGTTAAATCAATTAAACTAAAACAAAAGCCAGGACCCAGCACAACGTTCAATCAACTGGACGGCGGTGACAGCCTCAGGTCATTACTCACACACACAGCCGAATACAAACAGCCAAAGTGTGATGGAGATGAAATGACAGTGAGACAGTCAGACAGCCGGGCAAATCGTAAGCCAGGACAACTGGCCGAGCACTTATTGTGATGAACACAATGTTAACAGGCTAAATGAGAAACAAATGCCACAATCAGACAACGTAGAAAAACACTCGCCGAGCAAGCGACCGACCGACCGAAGTAGAAGACGAAATGAAAGGCAACCGAAAACAATAAATCCCATAAATCATATTAAATTGACATATCAGGCTAAAATTGACCGCAAGCAACAATATGTATATATGTTTGTGTCTGTGTGTGTGTGCTGTGGGATATTGTATCCTACAATAATATTTCTTTATCAATTTCCACAACAAGCTCAGTCCTTGGGAAAAACAAGAAAAACCAAAGAACACGAAATAGATGAGACGCAAAGAGGTCATCGCATGCCTGCCTAAATAAATGTTTGACCAACCAAGCAAACCGAAACGTACCGAAATCCCACCCAGCGCCACGCCCATTCAATCAACACATATGAGAGAGCAACTGTCATATCCGAGTATGTATATACATACGTATATGTCCTTGGCCAAATTGGCTAGGCCTTTATGGCTGGCCTGGAGTTTTCCTCTTGCGGGATTTTCCGATTGTTTTCCCCCAGCCCACAGACACAGCTGTGTCGCAATTAAAATGTGTATCAAGCATACGACGCGTTGTCATGTAAACCGCTTAAACCCCAGCCCAACAATGTAAAGTCGATCGGGTAAATATGTTAAGCCCGCTTAAAGCAAAGCTAGCCTAGGGGCATGGCCCATTCCTTCATATGTCAATTGATGTTTACCTATGGGTGGAAAAGTGCAACATCATTAATTAATACACAGTAAAGGGGTTTCGTTTGCAGAAGCCTGCGGCTTGGTTTTATAATAACCAGAACATTAAGGCGATTAAAGATGAAATCCACTGCATCTCTTTCCTTCATCTAAATATGCATTTAATCCTCTTGCCGCACACCTGCGTCTCTCCAATCGCTCATGTCCCATGCTCCACATGCCTCATTCCCCATGTACCATACCCAACGGCCTCAGCCAAGACAAGGCCCGTTGACAGGCCCAACTCGTCTCAGATCAATATTGGCCAAGGGCAATTAATCATTTAGTGGGCCATCTCACACACGTAGACCAATGCAGAGACACCGAATGACAAGCAAAGATGGGCAGACGGAGAATTTGAGGGAAATGGAGCGGAGTTGGGGTTGGGAAAAGTGGATTATGCAGTCAGCCCAGATGTTCAACAAGAAATTACTTGTGATTACAACACACAATCCAGGGCAAAGATCTAAGGGTTAGTAGTCGATAAATTGAAGCTTCAATTGGAATTGCAAAACTTCAACTTTAAGTAGAAGACTTACAACGTCCCAGAACTAACTGCCTATTAAAAAAACAAAACTAAAGTTCATATGCCATTTTAATAGAATTCAGACTAAATCTTAAATAATAGAGCAAAATGCAGAAATCTAAATTCCAAATTCAAATGAACTTTCGTTTGGAGATACTAGTGAAAATAAAAGAAAGAAAGAGATGAAATGGGTTATAAATTTACCGTATTGGCTTTATACTATTTTGTGTTATGGCATTTTTATGCTTTAAGCTTCCTTAAGGTTTTCCAGTCTTTATAACAATTTAATAGTTCCGAAAAGGACTGTTAACTTCATGACTTCAAAATAGTGGCTTAAAGAACAGGATGGCAATCAAAGGATTACGGACGTAAAGCAGTTTATTTATTAAAGACCACACCCGGTCGATGCGTGTGCGAAGGCACTTGAGACATTCGCCCATGGCCACATAACGCATACTAAACGATCATTAGGTGGACCCCAATAGGCAGTGGACCCCCACATCTTGTCGCACATTTCGCATCAAATTAACACACAAATTTTTACAACCGAGCCCATAAAAAGCGAGCCCGGCTCAACTATAAAAACAATCAAAACGAGTTACAGACCCGCCAATTTTCTTAGGTTTTTCTCGTCCATGTCGTAAATTTAACCCGCCCTCGCACCCGATTCTACATAACTTCTTTACAGCGGTAGTAAATCATAAAAGGGGGTAGAAAATAAAAAAAAAGCAAGGAACGCCATCCGAGAAGCGGGGACAAACATTAAAAGTTTAATAAAAATAAATAAACGAATAGAGTGCAAGTGGCACCTGGAGGAGCTGCTTAATTAAAGACTGCAGTACTTACCTGCTTTTGCCCTGGTTTTCATCCTTTTCCTTTATCCCTTTCATTTTCCAGGTTTAAGAGTCGCACGGTGAGATGCCTGGCATCGGCAACGTACATTGTTCGACAGATCTGCAACCTGGGCATCACCGTTTACACACCCAGCGTGGCCCTCTCGACGGTTATTGGCATACCCTACTGGGCCTCCATTGTGGGCATGGCCATCATTTGCATATTCTTCACCATTATGGTAAGTTGGGGTCGAGAATGCCAACGATTTAATGATGGAAATATTTAAATTCTTTGTTACTCATCCTTGTTCCAACTCATTAGGGCGGCCTAAAGGCAGCTATCAATGCGGACGTCATCCAAACATTGACCATCCTGGTTGTCACTGTGGCCGTTTGCATCCAGGGAACTATCTCTACAGGCGGCGTAAAGAAGGTCTACGAACTAAATCGGGACAATGGTAAGCCATCAGTTGGTGTGGGATTTGTTTCGATTGATCATGGCAGCTTATTAGCCAGCTGCCAGGATGTGCATGTGTGTGGTTGTGTATAGTGCTGACGAATGATGACTATTAAAATGGCATCCATTGTGGGTTGGCGTTGCTTCGCTTCTGTTTCTTCGCCGGCTCATTATGCACATAAATGATGATGATAAAAGTGGCATAAAACAGCGGCATCCGAATCCGAGAGGAGGGAGGAAATGGCAGCCTCGCATGACGACAGTAATAAATGTACGTCGGCGGAGCGTTTGTCACTCGAGTTTGAGTTGTTGGCTGTCATTGTGCGGCAATCGTGGGGCTCCTGGGAATGCCTCCACATGCTGCTGCTGCTTCTCCTCTTCTACCGGCGGCTCAATCTTTTCCATGCCATGCACTTGCACTAAAGACACACTAAAGACATCCTTTCTATTCCCAGGACGCCTCAAGTTCTGGAACTTCACGGGCGATATGACTGTCAGAGTGGATACCACCTCGGCTTGGCTGGGGCAACTGTTCATGTCCCTCTCACAGATTGGCTGTCAACAGAACTTTATGCAGCGCTATGTTAGTCTTAAGTCGCTGAAACAGGTCCGACGGTTAGTAGCTATAATCTGAAATTCAATTAACGAAAATCTATTAATATTAAAATAATACTTAACCTGCAGAGTCATGCTGACCAACGTGCCCTTGGTGTTCTTCTTTTTTTCGCTCTCCTGGATCTCCGGAATGGTCATTTACTCCACGTACATCAACTGTGATCCTTATGCCGAAGGATACATCAAGAAACCCGATGAAATTCTTCCCTTCTTTGTGGAAGATCAGCTTGGCTTCCTGCCCGGCTTTGTGGGAATTTTCATGGCCACTCTTTTCAATGGAGCTCTTTGGTAAATACAACTTTTTGTAGATAGTTATTCTAATCTAATCCAATTTAACTTTCCAGCATTATGGTTTCTAATCTAAACTCTTTGGCAACTGTTATTTGGGAGGACTTCGTATCACAGTTACCTAAATTCAAAGGACTTTCTGATAAACAACAGTTGGGAATCCTGAAGACGATCACTGTTGTCTGCGGATTGATTATTATGTGCGTTGCATTTGGAGTTGGTTTGCTGGCGGGTGTCATTGAATCCTCGCTGCTGGTGTTCTCGGCTACCTCCGGCCCTCTGTTGGGCTGCTTTATCTTGGCCATGATGGTTCCGATTGCCAATTGGAAAGGCACTTCTGCCGGCATGGTCACCGCATGCGCCTTTGTACTATGGATTATCGGCGGTGGAATGACTATTACCAAGCACAATCCCATGTTACCCACCAGCACAGATGTAAGCTAAACAGTTGATTGAAGATAAGCTATCTCTAATGTTTGTTTTCCTATTTTCTGTAGGGCATGCTCTAATGATACCTTCTCGCAATCCATTGGCAAGCCCATTATTGAACCAGGTCAAATGCCATGGCTATTGACGCACACTCCTGTTGATGGTTACAATCAGAGCTTTGTTCCTACGCCACCCACCATTGCACCTGAAAGGTGAGAAAATAAGAATTAAAACTTTTAAAAACGAAATAAATAACTCGAATACATGTAATCCCAATATAGATCCGGACTGGAGAGCTTTTACTCGATCAGCTTCATGTACTACAGTTTGATTGGAACCGCTTTGACCGTGATCATCGGCACAGTGATCAGTTTGTTGACCCAGCATCCCGATGACGCTTACGACGGCAAGCTGCTGCATCCTTTAATCTTCCGACTGTGTGAGCGTTTCTCTGGCCGGAAACCGTACTACGTTAAACACGAAGAGGAGTCCGGTTTGAATGGACGTAGTAGTAGCGATTCCTCTGCCACGACAACGACGTGCAAGGAGGAGAAGGTCAATCATGGGTACGAGTCCTCGCCGGAGGAGAAAGAGAAGAGTAGTCCAATAGCCGTGGTGTTCACCACATCGGAGGGAAAGGGATCCGCGGATCAGCAGTCTATATGCGACAGCAGTAGGATCCAATTGGACATTGTTCCAGGCGAAGGCGAGACGGGCGTGTATCGTCAACTTGCTGGCCGATCTGCGCTCTGAGGGTTAACTATTAGGTAGACACATAGTTAACCCCACCACTTAGTCTGTAGTCAGTAAGCTAAGGCTTAGAATAGACCAATTAGTTAGCCAAGTGTTTCACGTCTATAAAGATGCTGTGATTTCTGTGCGCGACTTTTGTTGAGCAATTGCTCGCGCATTTGTAGCAACTCGATTTTCATTCGCATGTACTTACCGCATGAGTGTGTGCGTGGCAGCGTGCAATAAATAAAGACAAATAAACGTATTTTTATAAAAAAAAACTACATAAAAATGGAATTTTACTTTATGATTTGCACTTTTCGCGGGTTCAACTTGGCTAGTGATGCCCATCAGTCCGTATATCGATAACAAACTTTCAGGCAGGGCTACAGGTGTGTCGCGTGAGTCACGATTCGTAGCTATCGAATATATCTTATGAATCAAATCTGAAATAAATACACGTTCATTCCATTCAAAAATTATTCATTAAATAAGGAAGAAAGTTGCATTTATTTTTCCAATGGCAATAAAATATAGTAATAATTTAATAAATAGCTAGTGGTCGTGACTACTCTCAGCTGTTTCTTTGTTTCTCCCATCGCTATTATATTTATGGGGACTTTTGTTTGGCGGTGTTGCGAACCCCAAAGAACCCATAAATAAAACGCAAAAAGCTAGGGGCCTTAAGAAAACAAAAGTGAATCATGGCCACGCTAGTGAAGCCCAAGAAGGAGGTGAGTTTGAGATATAAACGAAATGACCATTTGAAACCCAATAAAGAATTTGCAGAAGAGCAAAAGAACTCGAAACACAGGGCAGACCCGAAAAGAGGAAGAGGAACATGCTGAGTTATCAACAAGTGAAGAACAAAGACGTACGGAAAATGTTTCGCTGTTGGAGGAGTTTGAACGCGTTGCGGCCTTGGCCAGCAATTCGAGTGGGGAGGCAATCGTTAGCCATGCATGCAGCATATCCAGTGATGTTCACGAATCGCCGGTGGAGTCAGTTATCGAGGAAACCACAGAAACGGAAGCCCAACCCAGTGCCCCAAGTGCACCACACTCAACGACCGTTCCCCACATCGTTCAGTATCCCAATTTGCAGCCCATGCAACTGTCTAACGCACAAGTAGAGGAGTCCTCCGCAAAGATTGTGTACCGTCAGGTAGAGTCCCCCACCGGTTTTGCCCTGGCCAGAAGTCACATTAAACCACTGAGCACACAACAACTTCGGCAAATTTACGATTGCCCCGATCTAGAGCTGGCCAAGCAATTTGAGCTGGAGTTTCTCATGAACTCTCTGCTCGAGTCAAGCGAATCCGATCCTCTATATGCTGCTCTAATGGAATATTACGAACTACAGGGAAAAATTACTTCCAATTTGCACGATGTGGAGAACTTTCGGAAAGGGTGCACGGAGTCACAGAAGCAAATCTGGGTACGGCAGCCTGTGACACGAACTTTTAGTGCAACCTGTGGAGATGGAAATGTCGTACAGGAAAGCGTAACCTACGAGTTAGTATTCCTGCAGTTTTTTTAACAGAATGCCCAATACATTATACTCCTTCTTTAGTATAATCAAGGTGGATCCAATTAAACTAGAAGTGGCCCAAACAGCCTTGACGGGCCTATATGACCTAGTCTGTCACACTTACACCAACAACCTAATTACAGCGAAAATTACCAAAGTTAAGGTGGACCAAATCATAAACGAGATGCTTTCATATCCGAATGCAGATAGTCAATCGGTGATCTCATTGAACTACTCACATTCTGGGCAGGCTTTGGAATGCGTTTCTCAACTAAGGCGCGCCATCTCCATACTTTTCAGCTTCATTCGCAGGCCAAGTCCAAATGCGGTAATAAAATAAAATTTTAAGAAATGCAGCCATTTAAATCCTTTATTTACTTATTAACTATTATTCTTCCAGAATTTCGACAAGGACCTTAAAGAATGGCTGCGCAAACTAATTGCTCTGCAGCTTTTGTTGGCCACCAGAGAGGATCATTGGTTCCTGCTGTTTAACATCTTGCGCTGCCCCAATGGTGTCGGTTCCTGGGCCGCACAATTTATACAGTTGCCTGGAACAGTAACAATGGGTAGCGGTTTCCCAGCAAAACGATCTTCCACTGGACCTAAACTCTCCCCAACTTAACCACTGTATGGCTGTTCTTCAGATTCTTCTGATGCCCGTCAATAAGCGAAATGAGTATCTCAAGAGTCAGGCGCAATCGCATCAAGAACTTTCAGGTGCTGCGCCAGCGACAGATCGCTGGATAGTAGTGGATTCCGATGGCGAGGACTCGCATACACCAGCCGGCGAATGCATTGGTTTGAAGGAAAGCGATCTAATCGCACTACTTAACCAATTGCCCTTTGAGAAGATCTTTAGGTAAGTTAAAGAATGTAATCAGTATAATTATATTGTAAATACTGTTACTTTCAGCTCTGCCATGCGCATTGAAAAATTTCTGGACGACTATATTCTCGAGCCAGATATGATCACTGCCCAGCAAATGCTCGCCGTAGTTGTGTTCTTTTCCCAATTAGTTAAAACAATGGGCGAGGGATTGTTAACCTACAACAACGAGCGATATAAGCAGCTGGCAAAACGTCTTGGTCGTTTGGTGCGACACACCCTGCAATACGTCTTTGATTACAACGAATTATTCATGTAAGTATAATATCAATAAAAATAAGTCATATCTATTATAAAAACCCATTTTCCAGAAAAAACAACCTTTCCAAATCACCGGAAATGTATGAGCGCATCCAAGTAGAACTACACGCTTTACTCTTACGCGCTTGTGGGTACATCTACCGCACTCGAAACCTTGGCACCTGGCAATACTTTTCCACTTTGCCATTTGGCACCTTGGATGCAGAGGTAATCTGGCACTTGTTTTACTACTTGAATGTCGGTTTCCCCACGGATTTGACCAACGATCTAGTGACCAATGCCGAGGCTGCATTTCAAGCGGAAGATTTCTGGAGGAAATTTGATCTGGCGAATGCCGATGTAGCGCCGGAGGACATGTACTATTTGTTGCAGACCTTTTTTGAAATGGCTAACGATCGGAATCGATCTAAGGATGGAGCCCTTGTCAAGGCCATTTGCCTGCACATCTTTTACATTGGATACATACACCAGTCCACTCGGGAAATTTGCTATAAAACAGCACGAGATATGCTGGCAAACTTGATGGATGAGGATCTGTTTGGTTGCCTACTGGTACAACTAAAGATGCGATACGGAGAAGTTGATCAAGCGGCGTATCTTTTCAAGGCTCTACCATTGGAAAACTGGCATCCTAGCATGGATAGCTTTGAGGTGCTGTCAAATTGGCTTCTTCATTTTGATTACCAATCTTCGGAGAATCATTTAGCGCGCTTAATCATCGGTCACTTGAACTGGGGTTTGGACTGCGAAGGACGTCTTTTCTTGCCCCACAACATACATGTTAGAATGGCTCACCTGGTGAATGAGGCCCTTAACAAGTACGCCCCTGAGGTTATCGGAGCCTCGGGTATTTCTGAAAGCGTACGTCAGGTTTCTTCGTTAATAGATTCTACACAATCGAGTCGAGAAAAGTTCACTAACTGGTGCTGGCGGATGGTCTCTGTGCTGCGCCTACATTTAATGGATCAAGGCGTGGAGTCTGTGAAACGAACGCTTCAACATCCTACGGAACCGCTTCTCTTTATTCCCGAACTCGAGCGAATGGAGATAATCTATCAGGGCGTAAACGAGAATCGCCCGTTGGCTCTTTATGTTGGCATGCTTGTCAGCCTGCATGGCCACTCCATTCCAGTGATTTGCCAGCACGGATTTAACCTTCTTCAGCAACTACTCCTGGATCACCGACATGCAGCCACAATTCGCTGCCTGGAGCTGATTGTTCCATTGTTTTTGGAAACTCCGGAAACTCTGGCCAATTGTGAAAGGTAAAATATTGATTTTAAATATTTTGGAACATAATATAACTTATTTCATTTATAGTTTTCAGAGACTTTTGATCACTCTTTTGAATGCCGATAGAACTTATTTAAAGCTGGCTAAGGACATGGTATATGCCAATTCTATTGGACCTATCTTAGAACTATTCGACAACATGTTGCATCATCAGATTGTCTCGTATACAAAGTAAACTTTAATTATATTTACCAGATACTTTATTTACTAACGTTTCTTGGTTTGTATGATAGTTATGGTCTTTGTTCACCGCTTAACCTTCTCAACATCTGGCTGAATTGCTTCACCACACTGCCAGGTTGGTCCCAGAACTCGAATCTTCTTTATCTGCTCGACAGAATGCTGCGAATTTCCTACCAGTTTCCGGACTGTCGCGCCCAGGCTGTTGAATTCTTCTACAATTATTATAAGGTAAGTATGCAATTCAAGAATGCATATCCTATTTAGAATAGTCCCTTATTATGATTTTGATTGTTATTTAAACTCCACAGGACTGTACAGATTGGAAAGGAGCGCCCAAGGGATCTGCTTTGAAGGCCTTTTTCGGCGGACAATCTCCTTCTCGAATCCCTTTGATTTCGCCCCAAAACTGCTGGCTGAATTTGGTTATACTTGAGATTGAGTTTCGTATGGTGGACACACGCATCTTTCCAGAGCTCTTGCGACAAATTTCCGCTCAGCCCGTGGAGACAGCTCTAAAAAAAACCATCTCCTTAAGCAAAGCTAACGCCTTTCCCGCCAGCCAATTGGTAATATTTAAATATGCCCAACTGCTGGCCAGCATGGACAGCAATCACGCTTTGTTTCCAATCGTCTGTCAGAAGTTTTTCGAACTATATCTCTGGCGAGTACCAACAGAAAACGAATCGCTTAATTTCAGTCACAACTTTGGGGTTTCTGACAAGTTTTACGAATACAATGTGCCTTTAATGAAGAGTATTAAATCCCAATTGAAATCTGCCGAGTCATACTACTCCGCTTTGGCAACCAAGTGCGCAAATGACGATGCCATGGCCCACTTCTATCGCAGCTGCCGCAAGCTGATGCAAAACTGTGCTCTTTGGCTGGAGGATACTCAAATTAATCGCTTCACCAGCGACGCCGAGCATCTACCGGCCCAGTATAATTCGGAGAAGCTGCGTGAGCTGTTGAGTGGTCATGTCAACCACTGGACGGAATTCCTGTGCCTGGCGTCGCTGCGCAAGGAGCAACGACATCAAGCTGATCAATGGGCAAGAAAAGTGATGAGACTTCCTAACCAAAAAGCTCCTAGAACTCCGGTACAACCAAAGCCGCGACAGCAACCTGCTCAACATATTAAGAGTTTACTAAATAGCTATGAGAAGATTGTTAAAAATCCGATTCATGTTCGTGTGGAACCCATTGAAACGCCGCCAATAGATGAAAATATTATGACGCAGCTTAAAAAGAAATTGAACACATTCAACTCAACGGCAAAGTACGTTTTATAGTTTTTTTTATACTAATGTTGTACATTGATATCAGATTTACTTTTTAGCAACTACCATTATAAGACATCGGAATTGAATTCACTAAATCTAAACTATTTGGAAAGTGTGCCAGCTCTGTATCAAATGATTCCCTACGAAGAGACCAGGCGAAAGGAGTGCACATCCTTGCTCTTCAAGCGGAGCTGTACGGCCCCTGCGAGTATCAAACTGACGCCGGAGCATATACGAATCAACGAGGTTATATCCCGCAAGCAAACGCAGAATCGTGAGCGCCATGATAAAATTGTTGAGGATATATTGTTGGCCATGAATGTGGATGGTTTTGCTGAAGCCATCGAAGAGTTTGGCGTCTGTATTGGTGCCCTTCTTGTTGCCCCTATGGAATCCAGAGTCACACAGATTGGAGTGAAAGTGTTTTACCACCTGGTAGAGAACCTCAACGAGGTGACAATGAAATTCCAGCCAACACATGACCTGTACTTCCAGGTGCTAGAGAAGCTTGGGGTGAATACAAACCATAGTAATATAAAAATTATAACTTCTACATTTCATGATATTTCTTTCTTAGGTGTTCCTCCAAGCGGATCAGGCTGCCCAAGGATTGGATGTGCTTCGTCTGGCCCTCAAGCGTCCTGATCTTTTGGAGCTGTTAGCTGCAGTCTTTGTGCCCAGCCGCACTGATGTGGAGCACTTCATACCCATGTACGAGTTCCTTATTGACTCTCATCTCAAACGCTGCGACACACAGACTTTGTTCGTGCTTTTTTCAAAATTCGACCTATTGGGGTGGATGGAGACCTATCAACCAAAGTTGAGCGAGATCAACCGTCTACTGATCTTGGTTTTGCAGGGTCTAGAAGCGTGGTCTCAGCCCGATAGCAGCCTTCTTCAAGATCAGTTCCGTAGGCATCTAGTGCACATTTTCGGATACGATTTCCCGCAGCACTACGGCGAGGTTATGCAGCTCGTTCTGGACCGCACGTCGGACCAAAAGCTGATGCCAGTGGTTCTTCTAGACCTGCTGAACGCTTTGTTAGTTCGATCCAACTGTGCAGAGTTGTCTTCGGAGCAATCCGAAGTACGGGTCCATGAAATCGCCTTGGACTTTGCCCGATGTCAGAAGTTATTCACCCTTAAAGCAGCAACAGACACTCTTTTGCTCTTGTCCCGTCATTTCCAGAAGGAGAGACTCCATCATGGACTTCATGGATTGTATCCCAAACACAAGGATTATTGTCAGCCGCTGGTCCTATGGTTCACCTGTTTCGGTCATACACTTCTAGCCTCGGCCATTTGCAGCTACCAGGAGCTATTAGGTGATCAGAGTAAGTCCTCTGATTGATTTATATACTTAAATTAAATTTTAATTTAAATATATCTTCTTTTTTTTAGTCAGCGACATTGTGTTCGGATCCATTGTAGAGACCTACGGGCCCTGGCTGATACCCTATACCGAAGAGACAGTCAATGGCGTGGCCCACTGGATTCGCCAGCTGACTCCCGGACAGAGCAAAGTGCTCTTGCCATGGAGCGAGCAGCATGTTAGCAGTAGCAAACAGATGATTCGTTCATTCGTAGCTACAATACTGCAAGTGCTGCAATATCTGCCGTCGTCGAACAAGATCCTAGAGCACGTATTCGCCTGGTATGTTCACCACTTTGCCCAGCCTAACATGGCGGGCCACGTCTTGGCGCCTATTCACGAGGGATTGGCTCAATTGCCGTGGGAACGTTTTCTGCCGCCGGCACAACATGTGGAACTTCTTTACGATAGTCTGCAAAAATTCCTGCCGGAATCACACGCAATGTTGGGTCACATATTCATTCGGATTGATTGGAACCTTTGGTTCGCCCAAATGCCACATCCGGTTCCCATTCTGTCTCGACTTTTTGGGATCTTCGTCAAGATAGCCTTTGAACCAAATATTCACATTCATCCCAATACAAGTAAAATTCTAGAAGATGCCATTCAGTACCCATGGCACCTAGTGGAATATAGCGAGCTGGAACAGATCCTCAAGTGGTTCGTGGCCAGCGTGGAGCCAGCCATTGCCCTAAAGCTTCCAACTGAGACGAACTACGCGGATCGCGCTGTTTTTGAGTAAGTAAAAGTGATTGATACATAAATTTAATTTATATTTCCTTTTTTTTTTCTTACTGACAGTCTTCTTCGCTTGGCCTGTGCCATGTTGCCGGATCGGTCTGCTCACGATGCCATCGTCTTGGGTACCGCCAAGAGAATGCTTTACACTCGATCTATGGTCCGCATGCAGCGCGCTTGTGGAGCCAAACACAAGAAGCTTCTAGCCACTAAGGAGGGAGAGCGTGCCTTTAGTGACGCCTTTTTAGAGCTATTGAATAGCATCGATCGGGCCATAAGCAGCTGCAGTGAGCATCGTACTCCCGAGGAACAGCGAAGGGAAGCGCTCAACCTAATGCTAGAGCTAGTTGCACCCACTCAGACTCAGAGCCAGGAAGTGTCTAAGTAAATATGATTTTTATTTTAATTTTATAAAAAGCACTAACCAATAATTTTTTTCAGCATACACATCAAAGCTCTCGTTTGGTGGCAACAGCGGTGTGCGCCGGGCAACTTGGTCATGTGCTCCACACTGGCGGCTATCGGCCACCTAAACACATACATCACCAGCATTTATGCACTATTGGAGGCCAGCATAGAGAACTACTTCCGCATCTCGTCGGAAGGTGCTCCCTGTCATGCTCCCAGTTGGCAAGGATTAATGGAAGCCCTGAGTATGTCGCTGCCAAAACTGGATTTGATGCCGATCATGCAGGGTAGCTACTTCTTCTCACTGCACGTTTTCGTGGTCTACAAGATGGAGGAGATTGTAAAGGATGGCGACAAGGTTACCTTTTTGCAGGACCTCAGTCAGCTGCTGGAAAATTTGAAAACCAGCCCACTGACTGAACCACAAATAGCCCTAGTCTGGGGCGTAGTAATTGCGCGTGGGTGCAAGATTGCGCAGACCAACCATCAGGTGAAAAAGCCACTTCACATGCTGGCCAGGCACTTACAGATTGCATCAACAAAAGCCGAGGGTTGGAGCGATGGTCTGTTAGGCGTGATTGGTCTAAAATCGGAGGTTATTACCAACAGGTAACTAATAATTGTAATGTATATTTTATTTATATATATATATATGTATTTAATCTTCAGGAGGAAAGTGTTGACACGTTGTTTGGCCTGCGTTATCTTCTCGCTTTTCCCCGCTAGTCTAGACCTACGTTTGCCATCAGAGGAATACGAGAGCGCGCTGCGCGAACTCTCTATGCTGCTAGCAAACAAGAAGTTCACCGACATCAAGGCCCTGATCGTTCGAGCAGTCAACTTGCTCAAGGAACATACAATTCCCGATATCCGGGCCGTTCCTCATATGGTCTGCCGATTGATAAGCATCTTCTATGACCAGAGCTACCTGACAACCATTCCAGAGGTCTGGGACTTTGACTTTAAGTTGATGGCCACGTAGCTTACCGATCAAGCGACCAATTCTAAACAGCCTAACAGCCAGTTGTGTTATTTTCCAGGTGTTATATATCATCTAACTAGGTTAAGGGTAAATAAAGTGATAAAATTGTTGCAATTTTCGAAAGTGCAAAGAAATATATTTAGATTTTTCATCTTTTAGACTATAACTTTATTGGATATACATATATCGAAGGTGCATACTTGAAGCTATTCGTTTAAGCGTAGTTACAATAACAAACATGAAATCAGTACATTTATATAAATTTTAAGCTGAACAGGATCATCGAGAATCTTGACAGCAACAATCGAATGAATGTACAAGAAATTTAATATTACAATCGAATAAACTTTTAACTAAATATAAATACGTAGGGCTAGACGAACGATAACAAGAGAACATTAAAGGTCTACTCTTAGGTATTGCTATGTGAAAATATAAATAACGATAGGACAGTGCTCGTTATGATCGAGCTGAAACGGAGGCAGCCGGGCTCCGCTTGGGCTCTCAGTCTTCTACGGCAAAATTCGACAGCTGCAAGTGTTGAAGATTGTTGCGCGCATCGAAATAGCCCGTGTCTGTGGGATTATCGGGTGTCGGCACAAACGGCGGCTCTGTATTGCCTATATTCTCCCAGTCAATGCATGCGAAATGACGCATCTGCTGCACCTCCTTGGCAGCCGGGCGCTCATTTGGGTCCATAGTCAGAAGCAGTTCCACAGCCTCCATGGAATCGACGGATAGTGCCTCATCGCCCTCTGGCCATTCAATATCTGAAAGAAATTGATCAGAAACGAATTAGCATAATCCGTAAACGAAAAATTAAATTAAAAAACTTACTTTTATTCAGAATGTTGTCAAATACTTTTTGAGGCGTCTCGTCGTTGAAGGGAGGAATACCGGTCATGAACTCATAGAAGCATACTCCCAATGCCCACCAGTCAACGGCCGGACCGTGACCTTGCTTCAGCAGTAGCTCCGGAGCCAGGTAATCGGGCGTGCCCAAAATGCGTTCGTTGGATACGCGTGCCCCCCGCCGCACTGACTTTGGCGTGCGAAATGGAGTATTAATGTTTACATTTTTCGGTGTTTTTGGCAAGTTGCCCGCTCCATGGTTAATAGGAGACATAGTAGGATCATCGGAAAGCTTTAAATGGTACTGGATCCCCGACATCTTATCGGCGGCAGCATGCTCACGCTTCTTATTTTCAATGGACAATGGCAGGGCAAACCGAGTTGCCTTTAGCTTTCCCAGCAGACCTCCATCTCGACGGGGCAACTTCTGCGAGGAAACGGGTGTGGAAAACACCACATTGGCCATATTTGCTTCCGGTCCAAGCAGATGGTTCATGGGTAACTCGTCGTCAGATAAAGAGCGCACCTTGAGCACACCACGGATAGGAGATGACCGGGCCTTGCGTTTTTTGGGCGTGCTACTGCCAATGTTGAGTATCTCGATTTCCTGGGTTAGTCCGGTGTTAGCACTGCCGTTACCCGAACTGGAGCCATCGGCCTCCATACTGGACATGTTGTCGGAACGGTTGACCAGGTTGATCTTCCGCTTCATGCCGCGCAGAAAGTCGGGACGCTTGAAGTGCTTGGACAAATTGCGAAACGGCGAGTTCATGTGAATTCCGCTCATCTCGTTGCCGTTGGTCATGTTGTAGCTGCGCGAGTAGTCTGAGCAGCTAAAATCCTCCTTAGATTGGCTCAGATTTTCACCATTCTTCTCAATCGACGAGGCCGTGCTTTCACTGTTTAGATTCAGATTGCAGCTGGAGTAATCGTCACCTTTGCGACTCGACACGCCCGAGTCTTCCTGTCCCTTCGAGATGCGATTACGCTAAGAAAATGAAATCAGACAAATTATTGATATATTTACTAACATAGGAAAAAAACACTTAATCTTCGTTATTTGTAAGATTAATGCTAAAATGCAAGATTAACAAAAATGTAGCAATTAAATACAGAAAAAAAACAAGACAATAGACAGTCACACAGTATGCATATGCCAACGCACCTCGTCGACCGATCGCCTACGCACCATGGAAAACTCAAACGAAGCCTCGCTTGCGTTGTCCATCTTGGGCAGATGTTTGCCCCCATTGGTGGCCACGTTTTCGATATCCTGCTCGGCCAGCTTGCAGCCCTTTCAGAGAGTCATAGATTATAGAATTTACTGGCATTAGGTCCAGCTTTAGCCACTTACCTGGCAAGGGGCCACATCTAGGGCGAATTCAACTCGTCGCTTGCTGGGGATAGCCCCCGCTCCAGAATCTCCAGTAGGCTCAATTGGAGGCGAGCACTTGCTTAGGTCTGCCGAGTTGCAAGTATGGAACGAGCAAGAAGAGCTACTGTCCTGGGGCTGAAAAAATAGAGCACGATTAGTTTAAAACTGCAGGGCAACTTAACCCTTACGATGTAATCGGTTAATATTTAGATGGCATACGATCTTGGAACAAAGTGTAATTCAACCTACTATGACGGCTATTATTTTTTGTCTACCCACATTTATGTTGGCGGTGCAAGTATGGGTGATAGATTCATTTCCCTCCTCGGCCGAGAAGAAGGGAGATACTCCGGAGATCTTGCTGTCGCTCGTCTTCTCCGCATCATTCAATGAAGTGTCGCCCTCGCTGTCCGATAGCTCCATAATCAGACTATGCTTGTTGATGGCCTGCAGCAGGTGGGATGTACCCGTGGCCACAGATCCCATTCCATTGGCTTGTCCATTTGTGATGGAACCGAAGTCCTGAAGCTTCTTCTCGGAGCCAAAGGACAAGTGCGAGGTGAGCGACAAAAGTTGACCCGGTGTGCGGGCGTTCAAATTCGGAGAGCAGTTAATAAGGTCCGATATCTCCAGATCTCTTCGCATGTCGATTTTGCTTAGCCCAAAGTCAGTAAGCTTAACATGGCCACTGGCCGATAGGAGCATGTTGTCCGGTTTGATATCCCTGTGAACGATTCCGTGCTGATGCAGATACTGTAATGCCATCACCATCTCGGCAACATAAAAGCGTGAAGTGGGCTCGTCAAAATACCCAAACATAGCCAACAGTGACTTGAGATCTCCGCCCACCATGTACTCCATCACCAGGTATACGTAGGAAAGTGATTGCAACGAGTAGAAAAGACTAACGCAGAATTGCGACCGGGATAAAGCTAGAGCATTTCGCTCCGTGATCACCTGGGACACCATGTTCTTGTTGATCATCTCTGACTTGCGCATCACCTTAATGGCGAACAACTTCTTCGAGTCGTTGTTTTTGTAGCCCAGAAACACCTTTCCGAAGGCTCCGCGACTAATAGGCTTGATGATAACGAAATCCTTGATCGTGGGAAGCTGAAGAGAGTAAGGCGATATGAGAAACAATTAAAGCCACTATAGAATAAATGTACATATATATAAAATCCCATAATTAAAAAAATTACAAGGACAGAAAAATCAGTATGAATATATAACTGTAACTCACTTGGAATTTTTTAATAATATGTTAATCTAGTGTCTGAATATAATTTTAAAAAATATTTAATATTGCATTTTTACTGTGAAAATACCAAGCAAATGAAAATGTAGCGAAGGAAAGAATCGTGAAAAACAGATTATAAAGAACTGTAAAATTATTTTTATTTCGGTATTTAAATTTCCATTTCAAGTAATTATTATTGCCTTTTTTTTTTTTTTTCACTAAAAATTTATATTTTACGCTATTTATATTATCCTTAAACTGAAAACTAACTTAATTTTTTTTGCAACATTTGAAATTTCCATCAGCAGAAACTGTGGCTAACTGTAAACCGTCCACGTGTGGTACCCGTAAGTCCTGTAATATCTCAGCTTACCTTAGCATTTTGAGAGTGATTCTCTGGTTTGGTGGTAAGGATGTTGATCTTGTCCAGCAACTGCTCACTGTCGATCAGCGAGTGGGTCTTCTTGGGGGTTTTATAATCAATATGGGCATCCGATAGCGAAGTCGCATCGGTGTTATCCATATCTCCTAGATTTCCGTGGGTCAGAGCGCGTTTTCTACGCGGTTGCCAAAATTTATACAATTATGGTGCAAGGAAAGACCCTTTTATACTCGATTTAGTGCTATTATATTGTTTATTGCACAATTACAATTTCAAAAATACATTTAAAACAGCGCGTCTATTTTTCTATGTGAACTAGAGATGAAACTAAAATTCATGTAAAATCGATATTTTTACAATCGGTGTTTCTGGAAATTTTGCAAATATCCATATTTTACAGGCAATTATTGCACATACATTATTTAATTTAGTTAAAGCTTTTTATTGTCTTATTTGTTTATTGTTACACAAATTTATTAATGCAATTTATTTTAAAACCGCATAAATAAATACCAAAATGCCATAATTTCGAATGCTTATTTTTTTCGATATATTAATCGAAACCAAGCACTCTTTGCAACACTAAGATTCCACCTGGAATATATTTACGTGCTGAAATTTAGGGTTCTATAGTGATAACGCCGCTACCAATGAATGAAAGTCAGTTCCGTATATCGCCGAATCTACATTAAGCAATGTGCCAGATGCTGATATCACCAAACCGCCGCTGACAGTGAGGAGCCACTTGCCAAGCCGCCGTGTATTCCCTGCCATCATGATGCTCTACCTCCGTCGCTTTTTCACCCAGGAGTTATCTCCAGCCGCCCAAGGCGACTTTATCGGCTGCCTGCAGCAGGCTCCCAGCCTCTTTGCCAGTGGATTCCCTGGAGCTCCTGTCCTGGAGAGCCTTAGCTGGTTACACAACCTGGCGCCGTGCTTCCCGCTGCGAGGCGACCAAATCCAGGTCATCCACGAGCCACAACATTTCTACGAGACACTAGTGCAGCGCATCGGAACAGCCAAGCGTCGGATAGTCCTTGCAAGCTTATACCTGGGCACAGGGCAGCTGGAGAACGCCGTTGTTCAGAAGTTGCGTCACAGCCTGGAACAGCAGTCTGCCCTGCGGCTTAATGTGCTTCTGGACTTTACGCGCGGAACCCGAGGAGCCTTAAATTCCAAAATCATGTTGCTTCCCTTGGTTCGTGACTTTGCCAGCCAGGTGCAGCTATCCCTTTATCATACTCCTGATCTACGCGGAATGACCAAGCGACTAGCTCCGCCGCGATGGAACGAGCTTCTCGGTCTGCAGCACATGAAGGTCTACCTCTTTGACGATGCTGTCATCATATCGGGCGCCAATTTGTCCAACGACTACTTCACCAACCGACAAGATCGCTACATCCTTATCGAGGACAAGCCTCTGGCCGACTTTTATGCCCAGTTCATTGAACGGGTGCAAGAGTTCAGTTTAGCAGTGTCGCCGGATGCCAGCGAAGGACTGCATCGTAACTGGCGCATTCTGCCTTACGAAGGCACCAAGGAGCAGTTCATCCTACAAGCCCGTAAACGCATCGCGGATTTCCTGCAGGAAACGTTTCAAAGGCAGTCGCTAACACGTGATCAGAACCCACAGGCTGATACTTGGGTTTTCCCGCTGCTGGAGATGGGTCAGATTGGCATTCATCATGACAGCGTGGTGACCAAGCGGCTGCTATCTAATTGCGTGACAGGATCGCGTCTGAAACTGGCAACTGGGTACTTTAACCTCACACAAGAGTACATGGACACACTAACACACAAGTGCTTGGCACAATGCAGCATCCTAATGGCACATCCCAATGTGAGTTTGTGTTATCTAAAGAGTAGATATGCAGACCTTAACATTAACATTTTTTTAATTTAAGGCGAACGGCTTTCAGGGCGCCAAAGGTCCGGCGGGAGGCATTCCGGCCGCTTACACATTAATAGCCAAGAGTTTCTACGAGAGCCTGGTGCGCCGGAAGCAGAATCACCGGGTCAACTTCTTCGAGTATGAGAAACCGGGTTGGACATACCATGCTAAGGGACTGTGGTATTACCTGCCCGAGGCTCGACTGCCAAACCTCACGCTCATCGGGTCCTCGAACTTTGGGGAGCGATCGGTGAATCGCGACCTAGAGACGCAGGTGTGCCTGGTGACTGCGAATAAGGATCTAAGTCAACGGCTGCAGGCGGAAGCAGACCGGCTATACGATCTGTCTCAGACGGCGGAGCGGGAGATAGTTCAACGACCTGTACCGCGATGGGTCCAGGCGGTCGTCCGCATATTTAGGAACTTCTTCTAAGCTCTTCGACATCATAGTTAAATTTTTATTTTTCGTTCTTGTTAAGGCCCATATCCCAAATAGTTACTGTAGTTCTTAATTCGTGTTAAATCATTGCCATGGGCAAGTGAGTGTTTCTATTACTGGTAATCGTTGCTTTTGTACGCAGGTTAAAGTTTGTTAAATAATAAAGAGAATTTTAAACGGAATTGAGGGTAAAAAAAAAGGAAAAGTATCATAATGCGTTCTTATCGTTAATGGGGATTAAAAGTTTAAACTTATGTGTTTGGGTTATAAATAAATATAAATTTTTAACTATAGTAAATATTCAGCAACATTTGACATAACTTATAACAAAACATAACAAATCGCCAATTTAAAAGTGTAACATCCCGCCAAAGTGTTACCAGTGATGCAAATCCTAAACGATAGAAAGACGTTTTGCATAATCAAATGACCTTTGGAATGTAATCAGTATCAACTTAACTTTTGTTAATTTTTTTAATATAATATAATACGTTAATATAAAGTCTTGAGCCTCAAGTTTTTTAAGTATCGATTAAGAATCGATTATATTGATGCTACAACTATCGGCTTATAAGCACCTCTAAAGCTCGCTCTCCACTCTCTTAAAAAAGAAAAGACGCCGGCGGTCTAAGTCGCTCGAAGTTTAGTCAGCTGTTTTTTTTGGCCAGGTAAGACGCCCTGCTTTACCTGCGTGCCAAGTTCGCGAGTTTGGGAGCGCGTAAGACGTTATGTGTTTGCTCGCCGTGAAAGTTAAATTAAAATAAATCTGATTATCGCCAAGCAAAACGACTACAACAACAAAATACGCGGCGCGTGCTCACTAAAGTGTTAAATTGTATTGGTGCCTAGATTTGCGATAGTATTGGGGCACTGCTGGCAGAGCATGTGTGTGTGCGTGTGGTTGTGTGCGCAGCAAATTCCAAGAATATAACAAAAGCAACAACAACAAAAAAAACACAGTTTTGCAAAAATGTCAAACAGGCGAAGAGTTCGCACAATTGATTACCTGGCGCTGCAGCAGAGTTTGCATTTGCAAAAGACACCGGCAACAACGAATTCTGTGGATCAACGAGATGGGGTCGGAGAGGAAGAGAATGGCAATGGAAATAACAGTGCTGCTCCGCCCGAAACTCCGACCGCCATTCCACCTATTCCGCCCATAAGATTACGGCGCGAGCAGAGCATCGACGAGGATGTTGCAAGGTGAGTCGAGCACACCGGTAATGTTGGAATTTTTGGGCTTTTCCCAACACAAACAAAAGCAAGAAAGTCTGCATTGGCACGTAACTTGGTTTCTCTCTTACTCGTGCTCTCTACCTTGTTTGGCTCTCAAAGCCCTGTTTGTGGTTTTTCCCCTCTGATTACCTCCTTCTCTGTTCCTCTCTTTTGCATTTCACCAGTTTTAATTGTTTAAACGTAAACAGCGTGTTTTTTTTTGGCCACGTTAGCTTTGTTATTGCCTTTGCTGGCTCAACGAACTCGAGAATTTAGCAAACTGCAAGACAGACATATAAAATAACAGCTACAAATTGCGAATTCTGCCTGAAATTGAACACTTTGTGTGCAGCGCAATTAAATTTATGCACAGCAGCACTGAGAAAAACAAGCATTAAAATATTTGATTGTAGGTTTTAAATTTTATATTATGATAAATTATAAAAACAATCTTGTTTTAGGTATTTCTATTCGATTAAATCAGTTATATTAAAAAAGGTCCTGTTTTAAATAATAATAAATGCTTTTAAGTCAGTTAAAATATATAATATTACCTTATTTTGTTAATTCGGTTTCTCTTATTTTCAATGAAAAATCCCCAATCCAAGTTGATAAAATGTTTTTAGCTTGTAAAAATTAGAATGTTTTTATATTTCATCTGCGGGTTCTTGATTTTCGGTGTATTTCGGCATTTATCATAGCCATATTTGTGTTCGTCCGCCTCGAGTCTTCCAAGATATTTGCTGATAACGCTGACGGTGGCCTGATAACACATACACACCTATACTCACCTTGAGGGAATTACGGTTACCTTTTCCGCTGTTTTTTTTTATTGTTTTTTCGCGGGGCCTTATTCATAATATGTTTAAATTTGGTTTGATTTCCATGGGATGGATGAGTGTTTATTGGGATTTCGTTTCGCAGGAAAATATAGTCGTATTTTAGCAGAAAATTTGCTGCAAATATAATTTTTCTTTTGGCACCTGTTCCTACTGAAACTAATAGAAATTAGGTGAGATTTATGTCTCTGCTATGCGCTCTCTCTTCTTTTATTTTTTGTTAGCTTCAAAACCTGTTAATTGAAAAGGAAAAGGGTATATTATATTTAATTATTTTTCTATGTTGGTTTATGTTTTTTATCTGGGGAATGGCACTGGGCATGCTACCTATAAAGGATTTTATCAGGTACATCTATCAAAATGTCAATTATTTACACAATTAACTTTAAAAAGTTTATTGGTTGGCTTTTATAAAGGTCACTTCATTTTTTTGTAGGGTATTTCATAGTTGAAACATATATAAATATTGCACTTTTTGACTTTATCTCTCGTTTGATGCCGCCAATCTTGTTCTTCTTTAACTCGTATACCTGTTTTAAAGGTAAAGAAGAAGAGAGAAGGGGGGAGAGGAGGGGAGACTATTGGAAGTTAAAACGCGTTTAATACGTGCGTTTGCCCACTCTGCTTTGTAACCTCTTTCGTTATTCTGTTTTCAAATCGAATTCGCTTTCTTCTCGAATTTCCATCTATAGTTTTGTGGTTGTCACCTAGCTAAATGAATGGAATTCCAATGATTGAAGGTCTCTGCCCTAACGGTTTTTTTGTCGATAGAAAGAGATAGCTAGTTAGTAAGAGAGAGAGTGCATGATCGCGCTCTTGCAACATTTTTTTGTACTTGAACTTGCAAGTTCTCTCTCTATCTCCCCCTCCATTCTAGCCCTCTCACTTTAAATATTCCAGCTCATTCACTCTCTCTTTGGGCGGTCTGGCATGCGTACAATCAGTTGGTTATAATTTCGGGGTTTCGTGTGTTTGATAAGCATAATTATGGCGAGTACAATGTACACACATATCAGAAAAACATTTCCGCATAGCGCCCATACACCCACACAGTTACCTAAGGCATTCAAAGTAATTTTAGACTTTTCAAATGTGTTTTTTAATGCCGTGTTTACTCTAGGAAATATCACAAGCATTAATCTTATTTGAAATTGACTTTAATTTGTTGGGATTATTTTGAATTCAATCAAAACAGTTTTAAAATCTGAAAGCCATGTCTAAATTTATACTTTACAATATTATTTAATTTTAAAAAATTAAATTAATATATATTATTTAATACCAATAAAATACATATTTAATTTGAAACATCATAAATTAAAACAAGTTTGGAATATAATAAAAAAAAAAACACTAAACAATGCTCGCTTGAAAAATTGAGGCCATAAAAGAAGAGATACGGTTCTGTTTCTAGACTTTATTTTTAGGAATTTGTGTTGATAGGAGTCTTGGATTGCAAAATCCATCTTTCCAGCTCACTTTGGTTACCACGAACTCGTGCTATCAGTCAATGGGGGAAAATGATTAGTCACGACAAATCCGATTGAGGCATTGATTTATCAATGCAACATGAATGGGTAACACGGTGCGTATGTGTAGTTTGTCTATATATGTATGTGTTTGAAGTTATGTATACGCACTGCTGATCACGTGATAGTGCGGAACAAGCCTAAAAAAGAGTGTATAATAGCACAGTCCTTCACCTACAGTCAAGCAAGTTGATTGACTAAATCAAAAGTGAGTTCTTCGATTTCCTGGTGAATCCTATTTGTTTAGAGCAAAAACATATTGCGCCCCGCACTCAATTCTTTGCTTAAGTAAACACACTGCTAATTAGCTAACGAGCGCGTACATAATAAAATCCCATAAATTAATAATAAATATAAGCGCGGTTGAACCAATCACGAACCACAAACAAACGCGTTTGCGGTCCACAAACGATCAGATTGCCACTTGCGTTCCACAACAAATCTCTGTCTCTCATGCTGGTCGTGCTTCTACCTCTTTTTTGTGCTCTTAAACTCCATATCTCTTTCGCTTTATTTTTTATATATCTTTTTCTCTTTCTGGGCTGCCGCTAAAAGTGGCTTAATCAAGATACATATTTATAAAATATGTACTTAAAAGTTATATAAAATAAGTGATGGTTGGATTTATATGTCAGTTATAAATAAGTTTTATTTGTTAAGCTACATAATTTTTGACAAGATAATTTACAAAATTAAAAAAAGCTTCTAAATAGCTAAATCGTAATCACTGATTTGTACTAGCCACCCACTAGTTGCTCTCCGCTGAAGGCGGTAAACAATCGGATGCGTCGGGCGGTTGCTCACTGCTCACCACTTTTCAGTTCGCCGCTGTTGGCAGAGAATAGCAGTCGTTTTGGGGGCGACACCGCTTCGTCGGCCGCGGCACACATTCGCATATATTACATACAGATCCGTATACTATACGCATTGGCAAATAGATGGGAAATATTCTTGTTAAAAGTGCTAATAAATTGACTGGCTGCCGCGGCAAGTGTTCCGCGTTATGAAATTCGGAAGGGTTCCATGCGAGGCGTGCGAACTGCGGCCGCCTGTTTGCCATTTGTGATAAACCACCTAGAAAACTACTACGCTGGTAGATAGTGCATAACATTCTCCTCCATCCCCCATTAAGATTCCACCGATCGAAAAAGGGAGTCGGGTGCCGGGGATCGGCCATCATCCAGACCAGTCATCGTTCGCTGGCTCGCGTCTAAAGTTCTCTCCACCAGTTTATAATTGTGAGCTGTCGCTTTTTATTTACTCTCGGCTCGTTCCGCTGTTGTTTTTTGTCCCCGGAGTGTGTTGTGCCGTGCAATTAGATGTACATAAATTGGTGGGGGCACTCCGATCTCGCTCTGGCACCCACCGGAGAGACTGAAAATAATAATAACAGCCCTCGATCACGGCGATAAAACACAGCTTAAAACCATCGGGCGGCACTATATTAACCAGTGGAGAGGCAAAAGGAGAATTGCACTCTAAAGTTCTCTCGTTCCATTGCGACTCGCTGATTTCTGCCGGTTTTGGAGTTATTGGATCCCCCAAACTGTGATTCTTTAGGCTTTGCAGGAAAAATGCGTCGAAAGAAGTGAGTGAATTTTGCAAATGGGCTGATGAAAAATGTGGCGCGATTGGCTCAACAATCACACCAGTTATTGCCAGTCAATGTCGGCATTTTTTTTAGGATCGAATAAATCAAACCTCTACTCAAATTAGAGCATAATCGCAGGCGTGACAAGCGGTTGTCTGCAACACCAGCAGCAGTTTGATAAGATAAGGATGTCCTACCAAAACCTTGCCCCTTGTCACTCCCTACAATATACCCACAAAATGACTTGTGATGCACACGAAGAAAGATATAAAAATTGAACGTAATATAAATAACTTATTGCTCAAAAGGGTCACATTTTTAACGCATTTTACTTAGAGAGGACGAATTAAAAAAGTTAATTTTGATAAGTGAGTAATTAAATAGCTTAGAAGCAAACAGCATTTGCGCAGTTACACAGTTTAAAAACAATAAAGTTAAACGTTCTCTTGAACTGCGAGGGAAGCTTATCAACATTATTAGTCGTTTAAAAAATTTCATACTAAAATATTTTAAAATATACAAGTATTTAAATTGAAAAGTGTGACATATTTTGATTTTTTTTCTGAGTGCAGTAGTTTAATTTATCTAAGCTATCGGCGATTATGCGGCACTTGTCCGCCGATGCAATTAGTGAAACAATTAGGGCAAGCCCTGGGCTATAGATTAGTGCAAATATACTATCAAGCATTTCATGCAATCTCTTGCTCATCCGTATTCGTATCTTTTAGAGTGGAGTACCGTAATAAGCAGACGCCTTCGCGGCCATTGCCAATGGTTGGAGGTCGGATCGGAGCTCTTGAGGAGGACATGCCACCAGAGGATGAATTGGCGTCCCATTATGAGGCGTTTGGTACCACTCCTCCCCGCACAAGGCTCAAAATCAAAAGCCGTGACTGGGAACGCAAACAGAAGGTGGTCAATGTGACGGCGTGAGTATCTACATTCAATACGGGGTGCTCCATATGGCTTTCTGAGATATATAGAGTTGATGTGATAAGGTTGTGATTGGTTTGCGTCCGTGCTAGAGATGTGATCGGCACTAGTGACGAACGCAGTCGTACTAAACAGCCATATGCCATATGCCACCATATGCTGCACCTGATAGTGCCATCTCTATTGCTGATGTCATCTCTGTAACCACAGTAGTACTTCGAAGTATTGGAATGTTACAATGTAAAATATTTTTGCAGCTAAAAACTGAATTTCTTGAACTAAAAATTTAACAATTTTTTTTTTTTTTGGTTTTCTAAATAATACATTTTAAAAAACATTATGAAGTCTATTCATATAGGTTTCTTCCTCAGTTAAAATTTAAGTAAAAAAGTAAGGTGTCTTGCAAATATGAAGTTGAAAATCTAGCAAGTTATTATTGGGAATCGTGGGAAATATTATTTGTAATGTTTATAATTCCACACTTCCTAAAGATTTTTTTTTTCAGTTCCACAGACTTACCCGCCAGTGTGGGAGGCACCCCCAAAAAGGGCATGACCCGAATGGCCAGATCCCGCGTCCTGCGGCGCAACACCATGGACTGCGCTCTACTCAACGAGATGTTTGTCAACGAGGAGAACAAGAGGACAGACAAGCGGTTGCAATCACTTCTTCGTGATTCGGAGCGCGAGATGAAGAACTCGCTGGCCACGACAGCGGTAGCGCCACCAAGGGGCAACAGCTTCCATGAGACTGCCCATCCGTTGGAGTCTCTGGACCAGATTATGCCTCTTAACTCGGAAGCGATGGCACCACTTCCTCTGCGAATTGCCTCCAAGGTGGTTGAGAGCTGCAATCGCTACCGTTGCGTTTCCTCACGCCCAATAGGATATCGTTCCTCGGCGCCTCCGTTGGCCTTTGCGGCACAACTTCCTGTTGGGATGTTGAGAACCGATGGTAGAGCCACAGCTGGATTGGGAAAACGCAAGGACTTCCACGAGACGTTTGCCAATCTTATTAAGCTAGGCAGCGTGGATCGACAAGATGCCAAGTTGTCGCAGGAAGAGCACACCTGGCAGACGGAGCTAAAGGATCTCATTTGGCTTGAGCTGCAGGCGTGGCAAGCCGATAGAACAGTGGAGCAGCAGGACAAGTACCTTTTCGAAGCGCGACAAGGAGTTTCCGAACTTCTTACCCACATTCTCAACTACAAGTTCCAACCGCGTTACCGCCGGGAACCGAGTCTGATTAGCCTGGACAGCGGTATTCATTCCGATAGCAACTCAAATGCCAGCTGTGAGTCGGATAATTTGATTTTCATATAAAAAACTTTTAACTTATTTAAAATCTTTTCCAGCTCCGTTGCCCAGCAAGATGTGCCAAGGCTGCATGTCGCTGTACTGTAAGGATTGCATGGATCATCAGGAGTTGGCTCTGCGAGAAGTAGAGGGCATGCTGACGCGTTTGGAAGCTGCCGAAGCACTGTATCCTTCCTCACAAGCCATGGGTGCCCTACATCCAATTTACAAATCACAGAGCTTTGTGGGCCGCATCAAGTCCATGTGCTTGTGGTATAACATTACCAAGCAAAACAAATTGAAGCTCAGTATTTTGGGAAAGATTTTGGCGAGGCTGCAAGATGAGAAGTTCTCGTGGCCTGTCTGCACTTCATCGTACATCGCATCGGATAGCGGCAGTTCATCTGCATCGGGTGTGGAGAACGATGACTCTGCTGTAAACTCAATGGATTCATCCAAACCGCCCAGCGTGGCGGGATCAGCTTCGCGTAAGAGTTGTCGTAACGGGAGTGTCACACCATGCCACAAGGTTCAATTCATGCTAAACGATGCAACTCATGTGCCAGGAGAAACATCGAGTAGCAATGAGTAAGTAAATAACTTCAGAAATTTAGAAAATAAATAAAACTTCTTTAATCCTTAAGGTCCACCTCCACGGAGATCAGCCAGTTGTCCAGTGAGTGCTCGCACAGCCATATGCGCAAAGGATCCATGCACGACATTAACATCTTTAGCGTGGAACCACTGGGTACTTGTAGCAACAATGGCACCGGGGAGCAGTCTACGGGACTTTATCGCAAGTTCATCGAAAACGTGCTCAAAAGTCGTGGGTTGGCCAAGTCACTGGCTTTTCTTCACAAACTACACAACGTAGCCCTGTACAAGGCTCACATTGCTTTAGAGAAACCCGGAGTTGATGACTTGGATTTCGAAGCAGACGCGGAGGCCATTGAGGAAGATGTACCGAGGCTTGATCCACAAATAAGCCGCGAACAGGTTGTGGAGCTACGCACCTATGGCTACTGGAGTGAGGAAGCGCAATCAATTAATTTGCCCTCGTACATTCCTACCTTCGTATTCCTGAGCGGCATTCCGTTACAATTCATGCATGAGTTCCTGCGCATGCGTCTCGAAACGCGACCCGTGCGACCCAATCCCCTTAGCCTAGAGCAGTTGATGAAAGAGCTTAGGGAGGGATTGACGCTGGCATTGACCCATCGGGAACGTTACCAGCGGCACATAACCACGGCTCTGGTGGAAAACGAAGCCGAACTGGGGAGCTATATTAGCATTCTGAACCACTATGATGCTACTGTTCGAAAGACTTTTGAGCTGTACCTGGAGTACATCGATCAACTGGTGCTGGTTGCCGTGCCGGAAGGCAACCAGAAGTCCGTTCTGGAGAAGGAGTGGATGTTTACCAAGCTTATAAGCCCCATGATCAAGGGCATGCACACGCTGGCCTCACAGAAGTTCTGCGGCATCATCAGCAAGCTGTTGCGCAGCATTTCAGAGCGCCTGGTTAAGCGCACAGTGGAACTGGATCAACAGATTGAGGGAACTGCCGAGAGTGATGACAATGAAGAGGTTAAGTGGCAGCTGCTGACCATCTGCCGTGAGACTCAGTCGCTTCTCACCGTCGAGCGAGAACGTTCTATTAAGGTGCTATTCTTCGCAAAGACTTTCTGTCGAGACGTGGAGACGACGGATTTCCATCGCGAGCACTATGAGCACGATGTGGCTAACCAGCAGCATGATTTTATATGCTCCGATGTGAAGGCTGCATTTAAGTTGCTGCAGCAAGATGTTTTGCAGGTGCGCAACAAGTTGACGGCGATCATTGAAGGCGTGCAGAAACGATGCTGTTTGAGCAACATGAGGGATTTGGATGAGCAGGACAAACAGGCTGTTCTATCTCGGACCCGCGAGATTCTCCACCAGGGTTACAAGTTTGGGTTCGAGTACCACAAGGACGTGATCCGGTTGTTTGAGCAGAGGATTATGGATCAAAAGGATAGCGGTGCCCATACCGTAGATCTGGCTCTAGGCATCATCGCTTACGCCAAGATGTGGATGCATTTCGTAATGGAGCGGTGCGAAAGGGGTAGAGGAATGCGCCCTCGCTGGGCCTCCCAGGGTCTGGAGTTTTTGATTCTTGCCTGTGATCCCCAAATTACACAGCACTTGGATGATGACGAGTTCGAGGCACTAAAGCAACAAATGGATCGCTGTATCTCGCACGTAGTTGGCATCACTTCGGAGCCCGAAAAGGTGGCCAAGAAGAAGGCATCGCCACGTACGCGCAAGACTTCCTCGCCAGCTACTTCGCGCTCTAGGACACCCACTCGGACACCAATGTCCGCTGGAATGGTTCCTAATCCAAATACGCCGCCACTGCAGTCGCCCCCATATAACAAGCTATTGCATCCTCAGTTCAGTTTAAAGGAGGATCTTTTGCAGCAGTCTGGAAACACGTATAGTTCCATAGACAGTGCAGACTACGTGGACACTCCGTGCCAAAGGAGTTCTAATGGCGAGCTGCGCCTGTTAGTTCCTCAAACGCCTCCCACGCCCGCTTCTTCTGGAAAGGCCAGCATAGAGAGTACGCCGCTGGCATTGCGGCAGGAACGAGTAAGAGATGCGGTGAACCGTTTGGATATGGATCTAGAGGATGGGCTGCGCGAACGTAGATTAATTGGCCAAGTTAAGTCTCTTAATTCCAGCGACAAAGTCCACATTAGAGCACGTAGCGTCCACTTTCGCTGGCATCGTGGCATTAAGATTGGCCAGGGCCGTTTTGGCAAGGTGTACACAGCTGTTAATAATAACACTGGAGAGCTGATGGCCATGAAAGAGATTGCTATCCAGCCAGGTGAGACACGCGCGCTCAAGAACGTGGCTGAAGAGCTGAAGATCCTGGAGGGAATCAAGCACAAAAACCTGGTGCGGTACTATGGAATTGAGGTTCACCGCGAAGAGCTGCTTATCTTCATGGAGCTGTGTTCTGAGGGTACCCTGGAGTCACTGGTGGAGCTGACTGGTAATCTGCCGGAGGCTCTGGCCCGCCGTTTCACAGCCCAGCTATTGGCGGGCGTGTCTGAGCTTCACAAGCACGGCATTGTTCACCGTGACATTAAGACTGCAAATATCTTTCTTGTGGACGGCAGCAACAGCCTAAAACTTGGCGATTTTGGGTCAGCGGTCAAGATCCAGGCGCACACCACCGTCCCTGGTGAACTGCAAGGTTACGTGGGCACACAAGCTTACATGGCACCAGAGGTGTTTACAAAGACCAACAGTGATGGCCATGGCAGGGCCGCCGATATCTGGTCGGTGGGTTGCGTGGTTGTCGAGATGGCCTCGGGCAAGGTAAGTGCTTCACACTATAGATAAGCAGTACGCATTTCACAATGTTGGATTATTTTCACCCAATTTCGTTCATTTGTTCGACTTACAAATACTTCTTTTTTCTTTTATAATATTTTTTCAAGTCACTTTGAATCACTTTGAAATACTTTGAAATATTTTGAATTTTTTAAAAGTATTTACTGCTATCCATTGAAGTTTTAAATTTCTTTTGAATGTATGCATGCATGTGTGTATGAAAATTAAGTTTTGGAGATTATTTAGCAGCCCGCATAAATATTTTGTTTATTGATATATATATTTTTAAATATTTTACAGCGACCTTGGGCCCAGTTTGATTCCAACTTCCAGATCATGTTCAAAGTGGGAATGGGTGAGAAGCCACAGGCACCTGAGAGCCTCTCCCAGGAGGGACACGATTTCATAGATCATTGTCTGCAACACGATCCCAAGGAGCGTTTAACGGCAGTAGAACTGTTAGAGCACAATTTCTGCAAGGTTAGTTGACCTAATAGTATACCGTTGAAAAATGTATATCATTGATTGGTTTGTTTTCGTAGTATGGTCGAGACGAGTGCAGCAGTGAACAGCTGCAGATGCAGGTGCGAGGCTCTTTCCGGCGGAACGTGGCAACCAGCAGCTAATTGCAGCCTACTGCTTACTTACCTAAACCTCAGTTTGTTTGGCTCACCTTTACTTATGACGCATATGTGAATGGTGTGCGTTTTGTTTAGTGTCTAATTTATGTGTATGTCGATTATTTTAATGGCCACGCCTAGTTTTATGTTGGACAATATATTACCCCTATAAAGTTATCAAAAAACCAATCGTACCGTTTCCCAAATTATTTTATGCAAGAGAATACTAGACATATTTAAATATAATTGCAGTTGAATTTTTAATTCATTAATTTTCTATGATTTTATCCGTAAATTGAAAACGCAGTACTGACTTCTGGCGTGGGATTTGTGGTAGCAGCCGTTGGCGGTCCGGGGAAACCCGTAGATGAGCCGGTGGCGGCAGTACCAGTTGGTGGGGTTGGATCCGGGGTGGCAAGGCTGGAGAAGGCCGCGGCCCATGAGGAGCACAGCATGAAAACCAGGCAGATGCTGAGCAGTAGGTTGAAGTCTGTAACAAGTGTATAGCGTTAGTCCACGGATTTCTATACTTGATACTCCTTTTCCTATACTTACATTTCATGTCGATTGTGCTTTTAAGACTGATGACCGGTCTTTGTCTTCCAGCGCTTTTTATTGAAAATCGCGTGACCATGGAGTAAATATTGTATATTTAATTAATATTTTTCTAAACACCATCAATCTGACAATTGTTTATCATTGGTCTCTTATCATCTCCACCACTTGGATATTAAGAACTGCGCAACGCTTATTTGGTTTTAGGGTGACTGTTTTCGGCGGAAGACGATTTATCTATTCTTGGAAGTTGACGTGGATTGTATGACCAATTTAGAATCCGTAGCGGAGTACGAAAATCAATTCTATATACGATTGTTTTCATTCATGGGCAGATCAATTGTAGGTCAGGAATAATGGTCTTCATTTGTAATGCATTTATTTCATTTTATTCGGTTCGTGATTATTTTTGCATACATTAATTGCGGCTCTTGGCCATATGGAAACAAGTCAAACTTAACGAAAGTAACAGTAAGGTAACGTAATAGTACACAGATCGAATACAGGATAGATAGATAGTTGGGTAGTTTGTAGCGATAGTTTTGTTAACAGTTTAGAAGATAATCATACATATATAGCAACAATGAACACAGCAACTAGTTTGATATATGTATCTGGTTGTCCTTTAACGTTTCTCATATAATTTCTCTTGTAAATAACATACGTATAATATTTATGTATATATTTTTTTGTAGAATATTTATAGCTTCGAATTGACATCGAAGCATTTATATTTCACTAACGGCTTGAACAGACAAACACATGTAGGTTATATATCTATAGCTGTAATCTCCCTCAATCACCATTCCTTGCCTTCCGGGGGTGTATATAAATTTATTGATATGTATTGTTACGTCTCAAGTCTATACGCATACACGATATTCTCTATATATATTCCTCTACATTTTTTGTTTCTTTATATTTTCATGGGTTTTACATATACATATATATATTCATCCAAAAAGCCTTTAGTTACGGTATACCATTTGCTCTCTAAAACACGAATATATATATATGGAAATATCTCAACATACACCTTATAATTTTTTAATAAATTCTGAAACGAACAACAACGAAATTGCAGTAACAAGCGTAGAGAGTACTTTTAGTATAACGTTTAGCTAGTATCTGTTGTAACACCTATAGAACGTATTTAAAACACAACTCTTGTAACAAAAAGTATTGCATACTTATGGGCTTGCACGCCATATTTTTTCGGCCAATAAGGGTAAACAAGTTCGTAAGCTCAGATAATTTAGTTAGCACGTGAATTAGTATAACACTCATAATTAATATTGCACAAGTAACACACTTAGATAACAGCACTAACAGTTTTGCGCATAAAATGGCTCTAAAACATTTAATTGACTAGAGTTGCTCTAATTGAAACTACGAGGATACTTTGGTAAACGGATATGTAAAGCGAATGGGTTGCGTATAGGTTGTTCTTTTCTTTTTTGTCTCAACATGATTAGTGATTGACATTAGTATTCGATTTCGATTTCGATTTCGTTATCGTTATCCCTTCTCATTATCTTCAGATCTCCACCCCTCGTTGGGTGGCTCGCTTGGTGGTGCTTGGTCACAAATGAAACGCTCGGGCGGTCGCTAGTTACACTTACTTAGTTTCGTTCGCTAACCTGCTAAAGGTACATTTACTGATATGTTTTTGTTGGTGGACCCCCTTTCTTTTGTTGTAGGTCAGATCTGTGGCTAATCCGCCTAATTTTGTAGTAGATCTCGCATTATGTCTAAAGAATCCTGCAGAGACTTGGCGTAGCGCGAGGCACTCGTGTCCTCGCAGGAGTAAAAGGCCGAGACGCAGAAGACGATCTGCTCAGGATGTGGATTGTAGGAGCAGCCATAACCACGTGGCGTAACGGGTCCGTATCCCATGAAGCTGTCCGTGCTGCAGGCCACCTATGTGGGTATTTCAAGAATTAGAACAAATTTTGTAATATTCATCCTTTGCGATTATAATTTATGTCCTTAGGCTGAAAAGTTAAACATTCATTCTAGCTGATACCTACGTGTGCAGCTGGATAGTAGTGCTCATTGGTGCTGTGGTGCAAGAATTGATTAGGTGGTGCGGAGGTGAAAAAGTGCAGGGTGGTGCTTGTTACCATACACATATTGACACATTTCTACCTGACTGGTGGAGAGAAGGAAACACTGTGATATGTTGTAGGATTCGTCTTTGAAAAGCTCGTGCATCTCTCCGGTGACCTCTATGCTGGCCTCTCGAAGTCCTAGCAGCGGAATGTCGATGCCATTGCCCAGGATGTTTTTCACCATTACCTCCGTTTGCCGTGCTACGGCACAACGGAACAGCTCACGTAGATGATCCTTCTGTGGGTGGGAGCGAAGATAAGTTACTAATTCAAAGATGGTGGGTATACGCTGGAATACCCACACTGTAAATGCTAAACTTGACCTTGCGTGACTCCTCTTCCTCCTCGCGATCGCTTTCCAGGGCAACATTAGCACCCTCTCCCTGGCACATGGCCTTGGCCCACTCCAATGCCTCCGTACTAGCAGCCCTAATGCAGTCCACTCGACCCTGAAAAAGGATCATAGGAAGAAAAATGATATGGATGATGGTCAGTTTGACAAGGTGATGTGGTATTACATATTAATTAATACATATTAAATAATAACAATTCCTTAATTACTAAGTCAAGTTATTTAATGTTGTTGATAAGTTAGTAGTATTATATTTACATCGATAGGAAATACTCACATGCAGAAATCGACGAGTTGATGCACTCTCGTAGGTGGCCACCAGGTGCCCGTAGAGTTTGTAATGCGCCAGTTGCAGGGCCAGCTGGATATATACATCTGGACTGACTTGACACGATTTGATGAAGGTTTTTCCGTAGCTCTGGTAGCGGTACACGTAAAAATCCAGGTCATCGATGCATTTATCCACGCTCTGGGAGGCCTGGCCAAAGCGCACTTGTAGTTGCTGACCAACATGCCACTCGAGACGCTCCGGAGGTGGCAGATGATGTTGGGGCAGCCCATTATCTTCCGCTGGGTGATCCTCGATGTTCTTGTAGATCTTCTCAAGCAGCTGCACCACAGCTATGCCCTCAGAGCAGGAGTGCTCATAGCACAAGCCCCAAGTTCCATCGGTGCAAATAATGAGCTTAAAATTATATTTATTTATGTTTAAAAAATTCGGAATTTATTTTTAAAATTAAAAATTATACCTGCATGGTTTTGTCGAACCAGCGATTTCCCGAGTTATACTCGCTGCCTCCGCCGTGGATCATCTCGTGGGCCATGTTCGTCTCGTCTCGGTCCCCAGCCCTATGAACGGTGGGAGTGGCACCGGTAAAGCCGCGAGCATTAAAATTTCCAGCCAGCGGTTCGTCCAGGCAAAGCACTACCTGGGCGGTCTCGATAAGCTCCAAATTCCGTTGGTTGCGTTCGTCTTGCTGCAACATTTCCCGGTCACGTGCCCAGCGGCTTCTTGGTTCGGCGGTCAGCAGACCCACTGGAGCGGGCTTAGCAGGCAGACAAGGAGCATCGCTGAGAACATAAAGGATCTGTGAGGCGATCTCACTCTCGGACAATTTTCCACGATCACTGGCCTGCAGAACCACGCAGTACATTTGGTTGCGGCAGATCACCACCACATGGCGATCTTCGTCTAAGAGGCGCTCCCGCGACGGCAGGTACTGGGAGTCCTGCTCAACACCTGGTCGTCGACAGGAGCCTAGCAGGCGGTAATACTGCGCCATGCACAGCGGCTGATTTTTCTCCCGTGAGGCGGCCCGCTCTAGAGGCAACTCCCCACTGTCCAGCATCTCACGGTGGCTTAGGATGCCGTCCAGCAGTCGGGCTGCAAAGTGTGCCACGTCGTGGACCGTCTTAAAGCGACGGGGTGGGAAAACCATGCCCGGATTTGAGTTGATCGGCAAGGGGATGCGAATGTTCATATACATCTCGTTGAGCCAGTAGTAATAGGCCTGCCCAGAAATGATTCAGTTACTCAAAAATATTTCTTTTTTAAGATATTTCAGGTAATAATAATAAAATTTCGAATTTTTTCTGGGTTAAAGAGTAACATAAAAAGAACATGTTAATGGTCGTTATTTCCTTTTCGTGTTCGACACAAATTCAATTAGCTGTGAATTTTTGGAAATTTTTTGGGAGCGGCCTATCTAAAAGCATCATTGGAGATCGCTGATTGCTGATTACTGATAGCTGATAGCATGATGCTAGGTAGTATAAATAATGGCAATTGGACCATTGGAAGAACAGTACCAGAGTTCCCCTGAACAATCACGAATAGCCACGAAACGGACACACTCCAGAGATGAAAGGTACGATATACCGATCGCTAAAAGATTTCAAAGTTTTGATTTTTCTATAATTTGTAACCTTTTTATTGATCCTTGCAGTATTCGCATTGACCCTATTGAGCCTGCTGGCTTTGAGCCAGGCCCGCATGGACTACAAGCTGCAGTGCGAACGCAGTGAGATCAGCATCCGCTGGCCCAGCTACCACAGCAACTCGGAGTACTACGTGTGCCAAAGCGTCAATGGCGGCCAGCTGACTGTTCACTGTCCAGCCGGTGAGGTGTTCACATTCGTTCTTCAACAGTGCGTGCCACCCGCCCATTACATCCCTGCCCCACCCATGGATGCCCTGCCTACCGCAGCTCCTATTACCACGCAAGTCATTGATGATGCGCCACCAGTGATCTCCGGACTTTCTCAGCTTGAGGCCCAGACCCCGGAGCACCACGAGCACAAGGAGCACCACGAACACCATGAACACCACGAGGATGAGGGTGAGGACTATCCCACTCCCCCCACCCCACCTACAGAGGCCCCAACCCCACCCACTGTTCAAAACGCCAAGCCCGCTGCCCCAGTTCCCCAGAAGACCAAACCCTCGGTTCCAGTCCCCGGCAAGAAGGCAACGGTTCCAGTTCCCTCAAAGGCCGCTTCGGCCAAGAAGCCCGCTGCTACCAAGAAGACAGCTCCTACTCCCGCCAAGGCCGCCAAGAAGCCAACGCCACCCAGCAAGGCCCAGAAGAAGCCAGCCACCGCCTAAAATCCAATCCCGACAATGATCGCCAGTTCAATGCCCATCGTTCAGCAAGCGGAATTTCATTCACTACTCTAAATAGCAACCTAAAGTAATTAAATATCTAACTGGCAATGACTTTCGTTCATATTTCTTGACGGGAACGGGTTCGGGAAATGGCGGTTGTTGTTTCCAGAACTTCCTTATCGCACTAGAGAGTCAAAAACGGGTAATTGATTGCGATTTCTTGTTATTCACGGAATATTTTGATAGCTCGCTATTGACATCCGAATCCGATAATGTAAAATTAGAAGAAAAAAGTGAAGTACACATACTTAGAACTGAGCTATTGGGTCACAACTCCCTCAAATTGGTTATAAATTGACATTATCTTGATCTTGGTTTTTAGTAAAACATTATATCTGCAGCGTTTTCCGTTAGAATAAAATCAAGTAATTGTATTTCATGAAAATTACCTAGAATTTAAAAATGATTCTAAACTACGTAGACCTTAGGGTATTTGTATACAATTTTTACTAGAATCTTTTAATATTTATTTATATTTAGATACTATTATAATGTAAAGTGTGTTTACATTTTCTTATCTTTACCATAAAAATCTAAGCATTTACGGTGAAGACAGTGGTTCCCCAAACCGTAAACGATGATGTTGTGAAGTAACAACGACTAATATGTGCCAGCCAGTGATAAAGTGCTGAGAACTTCAGTTCGCTGGAAAATATCATGAAGTCATTACCTAGTAGGTCTGGGATCTCCGCCATACAAGATAATCTAGCCACGATGCTAATTGACATGACACTTGGAATGAGAAGTTCCTACTTTTTGAGTGGAGAATGGGAGTAACTTGACATTCAGATTCGGAATAGTTTCCGCCCCGACCTTATCTGGCCAAGATTACTGAAACTTCGGGGGCGACGAGTCTAAGGCGCAATTAAGCATGGTTGGTTGGCATTGCTGATTTCAATTTCGCACCCGGCCGACAAAAAGACACGAATTAATCTAACAGCGGGCTGATTAAACATGTCAAACATGTGCTGTTGCGGCATAAAAAGCCTTTCGAGCTGGCTGAAATGCATCAGTGATCGGTGAGCCGAGTTAACAGCCAGACCCAATTCTTCGACAGTCTCGCCAGTAACCCAAAAAAAGGAAACCCACTAGCGACATGAACGCCGGTAAGCAGAACAAGACTCAGGCCAACAGGATATAGCCCATCATATAACCCAACATATCAATTCCTTTTTTCAATCCTTAAGTAATCATTCTGCTCGCCGCCTTGGTGGCTGTTAATGCCGATACCTGCGAAAAAGTGCTGCCGTATTCGGAAAAGATTGATCCCGTCGTATGCCCAATGTCAAATATAAAGCTGGCAAACTATGAGGACGCCTCGCAATATTACCAGTGCACTACCAACGCTACTGACAAAACAAAGATTGACGCCAATTTGAAGAATTGCGCAGCGAATACCTACTTTAACTACGCTTATCAGTCTTGCGTGAGCTGCCAAAACTTCTTCCCTAGCACCGAATGCAGCAGTCTGACGATTAACGTCACCTGCGTGGAAATTAGCTCCTCCACCACTGCAGCTCCCTCTACCGCAACTCCGACTTCTGAACCCACTACTGTCACCGCCACTCCAGCTCCAACTACCGTCACGGCCACTCCTGAACCCACCACCGTCACCGCTACTCCAGCTCCCACTACTACAGAGGCCACAACTGTAACGGAACCCACCCCACCGACTGAGGCTCCTACTACCACCACCACCGACAGCGACGATATTATCACCCCTTCGGGCACCACCATCTCTGTGCCTCAGCCCCCATCCTCCGGCGGAAACGATACACCCACTCCAGTGACGCCAGCACCGACAGCCCCGGTGATCAACGACACACCTCCGACGGAGGCTTCGGCTAGTGTGGCTAAAAAATGAGATGATCGTTTACAAATCCCCGAATTATACGACAGAATAAAGTGTTGACACACTGTTTATGAAAAATAAATTATTTTTAACTTTATATATACCAGAATATAACTTGAAATACCAGAATATTTGATTGTACAAGTTCAAAAAAGTTGACAAAAATATATTTTTACTAACCATTTTTTATTACTTATCATTTTAAGCTAAATATTTAGGCCAATTTAATGCTCACCCAATTGTCCTCCGCCTCGCGTTTGTCCAGAAGATACTGATGCAGCCGGACGCCGATACCCTGGGGAGCCGTGAACTGCCTGATCAACTCTTTTGTCCGTTCCAGCTGCGCCGGCGTAGTGATCGGCTCCAGGGCGCGAATGTAGTCTGCCATCGTTTCATCCAGCGCCGGAACAGGCACCTTGGGTAGAGTCTGCAAGTGTGGAAAAACATAAAGGATTCTCGATGGGGTTAGCAAACTGCTTGGTGCTGCAAATTTAATTTTATTTCACTTCCACTCATCCTAGACACTTGGCATTGCCCAGTTTTCACATTTTCTATTTCCCCCCCATTTTCCTCATTTGTATGCATGGCAATATCGAGCGTCAAATGGAAAGTTTCCTTGCAATACAAAAAGTTTATGCCCTAGGGAACCGAATTTCAAATCACAAAAAAAAGAAAAGTAAAGGAAATGGCATTGCTTGAATCTGACATTGTACTCCAACTACTAAACATTTTTTCCGTCTCGTTTTCTTTTTTTTTTTTTTTGCATCCACCCTCGCCCGGAAACTTTAATTGAGAGTTTTGCCCTAGGAATTCCCCAGTGGAGTGTCTTTGGACTTTGAGGTCTGCAAGACCAATCGATTTCTAGATGGTCAACGTCATTATAAAGGCAGGATTTTTAACTGAAAATTCATATTTAAATGTATCCATCGACCTTGTGTTTTGAAAAATACCTGATGAGAAGAGAAAACACATATATCCACTTAAAAAGTATATAGTCGAAACATTAGAAGTGTCAACATGTCGTTGACTTCCAGATTTTTCCTGTTCTCCGTTTTCAAAGTAACGGAAACTTTTGTTAAACCCAAAAAACCCAATACCCAGTCTCTCTTGTCACTTGTCTTTTTCGGTGAATCGCCTTTCAGCTGAATCCCCTTCTGTTTTCCCGGGGTTGTTCCTCCGGCTGCTGTGCTTTTTTTCAGGTGAGTGATGTGGGTGGTGGAAGATTTTCAGTAAAGTGGGTTTTTGGGAAGGTTGGTTTTTCCGGTTTGTTTGCACGCGCTGTGGCAGGTTGGTTGGTTGCCAGGAGCTCGTAGCTCGAAGCTCCTGTTGCCATACAAAAGCCCTCGTTATTTGCATTTGTAATTATAACAAACAGGATTAGTCTGTCTGTCTGTGTGTGTGTTTGCCTACGAATTATTCAAGTAACAGTCGAGTTCAGCCCTTGGGCAAATATTTGCTGGAAAAAGGAGGAAATTCGAAATGGTTTAATCAATTTTACTCACGTCAGGGAATCCAAATTCGTCGACAGACTCGGCCGTGGAGAGCCATTTCTTTGGAATCGACAGAATCGAGTCTTTCCATCCTGAAAAAACAAAAGAACAAAAACAGGTACGACGCGACAATCGCTGATTAACCACTTGTTGAACATCGAATTAAATTGTTGAGTAATTTGCCGCAATCGTTAGACTGCTGCTACAAAACTAGTTAATCACTGTCACCAGCCTCAAGAGCTTGGGGTATCCGAAAAAAGGCCGACCTTATCGATCGACTGACAGCCCAGCGCAAAAGACCAAGATGTATAACGTATGCGTCACCGTGTATTCCGAGTTATTTGACGGCAACCCTTGATTTGATTTCCCTTATCTGAAGTTCAAATTACGTTAGTTTGGTTTTCTTATCCCTGTGATGACCCACAACCATTTAACGTCCCGGCATCAAAACACATAAGAGATTCGGACAAATTCGTGCAAGTTTGCCATTTATTGTTTTGGCCAGGCTTCCGCCAGCGAAATGCAATAAAATTGGCCCAAAAGGAAACTGAAAACTCTTGGGCTTAAAGCCAGTCTCATTTCCTTTTTGCTTGTCCGTCTTACAGTTGCCGACATACACATAAAAACTTTAGCTGTCATTGCTGTAATTCAACTGTATAAGGTCTTCCGGTTGCCATTGCGCCCGAGTAGCTCGAATTTCCGGCCCTTAGCTCATATGAACAGGAGTGGGTCTCCGGGCCTTTGAAATGCTTTTGTCCAGAAGTCAAAAGAGAACTTTACATCCCAACAATCTTCATTTATCAGGGAGAAAAAAGATAAGTTTTGGGAATTCTAGTGGAATGGGTATTTGCGGCTTTAATTTCGAATTGTATTATTTGTTTATATTTATTTTAAAACTATATAAGCCATTTCGAATTAATGTTAATTTATTGCTGGGGCAGAATGTCAATTTAAGGAACAGATTTCCTTTAGTAACTACTCTTTATTTAGTTATCTAATTTTCCACTTTAAGTTATCACAAAGGAAGCAAAATGGATTATATATTATATATATATAATTTGAAAATCAATCCTTATTAAATAATAAACCCTCTGTAAAGGTAGACAGGCTCTTATCTAAATTGCTGGCCACTTGAATGGAACGCAAGCTGATATATAGCTGCCACTTCAGGGTCAAAGCAATGACCGCTTTGAAGGACCAGCACTCAAAGCTGCTCGATTTCCAGCTAAATCGGCCCCATCTACTTTTCGATGGAAGGACAATCATAATGTTATTAATAAAATTGTTCTATGGCAATTGGGATGAAAGGAAAACGAGCAGAAACAGCAAACAGGCCTTCCTTCGTTTTATTATTTCCTTTTTTTTGGTTTTGACTGCGAGGTGGGGGCCGTGGCACGCGACTGCCCCACAACGATGTCAAATTTAATGCAATTTATTATCCTTTTTTCATTATCTCGCTAAAGATGCCCCAGTCGAGCCAACTAGCTGGCGGAGGTAATCACACAATGGAGTCACGTGGCAGCAATTTGAACGTCCGCTCTATTGTTGTTGCTGTCCCTGCTGGAACAACGGCAACCAACCACAAAACTGTAACCTGTCCTGGGCGACCCAACATCATCATACCCATCAGCAAATTGTAATAAATTGTATTAGGAAGCGTCGTTGAGAAATTCAAATTAAGTAATTAAACCTTTGGTTTGGGCCACTCTCTTTAAGGGTGGCCCATGGCTCAGAGGCTGGCTAATGTTTATTTTTTGGGGTAACTCGCTCGCTTAATATAGCAAATATCAATTTACAAAAAGTTGATGTTAAGTTATGGTACTTGTTACTTTTTCTTTGATGTGCAAATATAAATCCCAATTACAAAGTTTTCTGCTGTCCAGGAGTAGGAAAATACAAAAAGAGTCTATAAAATGAATATGAATGGACTTTAAGGATGGGAATCTCTGGACCGTAAGTGATGGTCAAAAACTTCCGGGATGTTTTCTTTTATAAAACTAAATACTAAACCAAAATGTTTTTAGGAAATTAAAAGTAGCTGCCTCTTGTATTATTTATTTTAAAGATGTCTTTTAGCTTTTTTCCTAGTTTATAAATTTTAAAACTTTTAATGCAAATTTAAACAAAATATTTAAATTTCCTTTAAAGAGAGTGGGTGCTTTTTATTTACCGCATTTAATTTGTAACTGGCAAGCTTTCATTATATTTTTCGAAATAAAGGCTAAAAATGTATCCTTATATGCGCTCACAGAGACACTTTTCCAATTGATTGATTGATGGCCAGGATTTCTGATTAGACCGACAGACGGCTAATCAGATATTCATGCACCATTACAAAGGCAGACACAACGCAGTTCCGGTTCCGGATTGGGGGAATTACCCCCAAGTAATGCTCCCTTTCCTCTGTTGCTGTCTGCTTCAATTTGCTCGTATCTGTCAATTTTTGTGCCAACTCATGATTCGATTTGTGGCACAGCCATAATTTTGCGGAAAGGGATCGGGCTCGTGATCATAATGGATGTGGAATACGAGTATATGGGATAATGGAGAATGGATGTGATGGGGCTGAGGACATTTCACACATTAACAGCGAAGAAATCTTGGGCTTAATGCCAACACGCCCCTACTTTAAACGCTGGCCAATAAAACGCGCCAGTAAACCAAGGGCTCATTATTAAGCTGCAAAAATCACGCTCGAATTCATGGCATTCCACGCTCCCCATTTCAAAAGGACCAAAGGCGCAACGACAGGCAACTGCTGCCGCCTGTCAGACAATGCGATAAAAATGTAATCCCAATGAAAAATAATGTTTCTCCCGGCATGATTCCAATTTAGCAACAGTCAACCCCAAGACCGTAGCTCATTAGGACCAGTCCAAATAACAGATGCCGGCAACCGAAGCAAATGAAGGAGAAGAATTTAAAAAGGCAAAACAAATCCGCACCCCAAGGAGGCGGGAGGGCGCGACACGTTGCGACTACATAAAACACCCGTCGAACAAGCCGGAACCCCAAACCGCAGCCACGGACTGGTACCAGCATTTGGTGGTGGAAGGTATAGTACAAGGAAAAAAATTTAAAAAAATAAAAAGTGATTAAATATATAATCACCATTAAAAATGTTGTAAAATATTTTTAGGTTTATCTCTTTAAAATATTCAAATCCAAATTTCAAATAAAATTTTAAATAAATTAGCACTTTCATTAAAAGTCTTTAATGAAAAGAGCTGTTTTAGTATTTCAGAAATATATTTATAATTATAATATTATGAGATAAATTTATTTAATAATTTAGAATTAAATATTTCGAGCGAAAAATATAAAGGATATATAAATATTTTTGGGCGATTTAAATTTGATATTAATTGATTTCTGTTTATGTTGTCTGTAAAAAATTGATATTAAAAATGTGAATTCTATCTTTAAAATACTTTAAAAAAAATTAATATTACTAATATTTGATATTTATTTTATGTATTTTTAATATTTAAAGGTATATATATCTTAATAAAAACAAAAATTCCCAAAACTAAATAATTTTCAAAGGTTTTTAAAACGAAGTTTAATGACCTTCTAAGTGCCGACATATTTCTTTCAGTGACGGATACTGCCGGGGGTCATAACATTGTCGGATGTCGGAACAAGCGATGAATGGCCAAGTGAATGAGTTTTCCTTCTTTTGTTCGGTTTGGCTGCCCGTAAAGGGCTTTATTCCATTCAAGGGTGGATGTCGATGGGGATGTGAATGAAGATGTGGATGTGGATGCTGCTCCCGTCGCCACCGTCGTCGCTCGCACGCACATCGCAATTGAGCCGTAAATCCTTTACGGTCTTAGCGCCGTTGTTTCACGGCAACTTCGACGGCGACTACGTTGCGCTTTTGTGGGGCTCGGCTTTATTTTCTTTTTCTGCCACAAATGCCTAGCATACTTTTGTGCGCCAAACTCAAATTAACTGCCGCATTGAGGCATTGAAAATTCCTGTAATTGTTCGGATTGAAACAAGCGGAAAGCGTAAATTGCTTGCGTATATTGTGGCGGAGATTGGGATTCTGCTGACTTGGCCTGCGGTTTGCGGCTAAGCAGGCAGAATGTTCTACAGATAGACATAAATGCAAACACACCAAAATTGGTCCACCTTTTCGGTTGTGGTTGAATCTGTTTCTGAACCTGGGGGCAACATCCTAATCCTCCGCTCGAAACAAAAAATTAGAAGAAGGAAACTTTTACGCCCAGTCTCCGGTTGGCTGTTCGTGACTTGGGCCAAAGTTGCTAATGGAAATTGCAAACATAAAATCATTTTCCACACAAATTTCTGGCCCCAGGGCACGCACACAATTTTCCCCTTTGTTGCCATATCCAAGTTTGGGGTTTTTTTTGTTGTTGTATATATATATAAAGGTATACTAACCCCCAGAAGAGGCAGATTGATGCTAAAGTTTCCAAACCAACTTGGCACGAAACCAAAACCAGGTGTACACACAATGCGGTTGGATTTTTATCGAATGAGAAGGTCCTTGGTCGCCCACATTAGCTAATTAATTGCATTAATCGTTAATAGATCGGATGAGCTGCCAGTTTCCATTAAAAGACTCGTTTTTCCATGGTTAACAATTATATTTCAATAGTACATGTTGGTTTTGTGTCGTTTGTTTGTTTCTGTTGGGTGTTGGATGTGTGTGGGTGTGTGTGTATGGGTGTGTCGCTCTGTAATAATGCATTATCTTTCCTCTATAGCTCATGCCAATAACTGTATGTTTTAATGTACGTTCGGTTATATTTTTTGTGTGTTGTTCTGCTTGTTCAATTCATTATTCATAACATTTCCCATAGCCAGGAGCAGGCAACTGCCATTTTGAATTCTCTTTCGATGCAGTTCGAGTTTTCTATTTGTATTTTACCCTTGAATAATTCCAGAAAATTTCAAACCAGAAGCAAATGTCAATGCCAGCAGAAGTTGAGTGTTGTGTTTGTTTAAGCTTTTAATTTGGCTGACTTATGCCATGAATTTTCTAGAAAATTCACTCACATCGAATTGAAACTTCAAGGGTATTTGTCTTTGAGGCAGTTCCTGCTTGATTTCCCTATTGTTTAAATTTGATTTTAGAGGAGATTTTTTGGCTTGCCTTGACAATATGTATGCTCTAGCTATGTTTAGTCATCGAACATCGATCGATTCGCTTTTTTGATATGCATAGCACTTAGTTTGCTGCTTAGCTTTTGTTTTCATTTTTGGGGATAGTTGAAGAACGGTTTGATATTCAGATACAAACATAATTACGTTTAGAATATAGATGGATAGACTTGGAAATTGAACAGCAACGTTACAGAACTGGGATTTGGATACTTGGTAAAATTTTAATTTTCGCTTCTGGTATTTCTTTTGGATTTGCTTACTTATCTGTTATTATAATTTCCACTGTTTATCGTAATAATTATTGTTAAATATGTAACACAAACGTCTATAACATTAGCCGAAACAAATTGCAAAGACTTTCGTAATAATTTAGCTCTGTACTATATAAGTATGTACTTGAAACGCTTCCACTTTGAGTTTGACTTTTACTCTTACCAAAAAAGACATTCGAAACTAACGAGATTTATGCCTTATATACAATACAAAAACTGAACTGTGGTGGCATTTAACTTTGTGGGCATCGCTTACAAACTCATTTTATTTTCTCTAAGGGTATACAATTAAATTTTCTAAAACGTTCTTCACACGCACAACACATAGAAACTGTTCGGAGAGGCATTTCTCATATGAAAAAATATCAAATTATTTTTTTCTGTGCTTACTGGTTTGGTTTTTTGTTTTTTTATTTTTTGTTTGCCAAGGTAAAATCCCTATATCATTTTTAGTAAATATTCGATATTAAAAATGAATTTGTTCATTAATTATCCATAGCGCACAGTTATTGCGTATAATTCATAATTCATATAATGCTATTGAACATTCAACACTTGTAATACGCAGAGTATAACCATTCAATTAACTGCTATCGTGTTTTATAATTCATTTTATAAATGTATATTTATATAGTTTATCATACATTTCTTCTTATACTTGTTTTGTTTATATTTATATGCTTGTAACACATTTAGTTTATGCGTTCCATTTGCTCTTATTTGTTTAGTAAGTTATTACACATTGCCGGCACTGCTACACATCCTTCAGGCTACTTTCTATTGACCTTCTGGGACTCCGTCCTTTGTCTACATTATGTGATGGTTATTACTTAACTGTATATATATATATATATATATATAATTTTATATATATTTAATTGTAAACCAAAATTGGAAGATTCATATACATGTTGCGCTCTACCAAACTTTGGTTAAAACTGTTCAAATCTATTTTGAAATCTTGAATGCCTGAAATTGTTTTGTATTATTTATTTGACATCTATCTACAACCAGCCTCAAAAGTCATGCAAAGTTCAAACACATTTTAGTGAAAGGAAGTTGATTGAAGTAAATTAAATATAAGAAGGGAATTCAATTGATATTTCTATGCTCTTAACATGACTTTGGGGCTTGGCGTTGTTGGTTTTCTTTTAGATGATTGTTTCAAAGGAAACTTAAATAAATATTGCTTCTTGGGGTCTCTTTAGATTTATATATATGTTTGGTTAATTGTAATTAAAATTCTATTGTTAGCTACTTAAATAAACAATCTATTTATAATATGTTACATAATGATATATATGTACGCTATTGACTAGGTTAATTGTTCTGTTTTCTTCTTCCTTTTTGCATTTCATATATGTAAATATGTAGTTTGCTTTAACACTTTACTTCTTCTTCGCCACTACCTTTCCGTCCTTTTAATTGATACTTTTGATGGGAGATTTTTTCATGAGTTTAATTCATATTATAGTTAAGAGTAATTCTACAGTTTTGTAAATTTGTAGAGCTATGTATATATTTTAAGTACATGTAAATTTTAGTTAAACAAGTGAAATAATTAAAAAGTGTTAAAACAAAATTTAAAGCAATCAATTCATAAAAACAGACAACATTTTTGTTTTGCTAGAATGTCTATATATCATATAAAAATTAACGTAATTGAAATACAATATTAAAACCAAGATTTTCTAAACTTAATTTGTAACTTCATTAAAATCAGTGCATTTCTGTTAATATATAGCGTATAAATATGCAGACTGCGATCTAACCAATTGCTTTCGTAATTCATAAGATACTCATATACTGGGTTCGCATTGAAATGGCCGTTTCACTGATATGTTCACGGATATAGAAAGTCTGTGATATACTCGTAATAAACTGTAATTTCTGACTAAACACATTTGAAAAATGTACATAAATATTCTGACATCCATATACGCATGCTGAATTTGCATATAAAAGATCATTTTACTTATCGATATAATAGAGCTTAAGCTCCATCTAAAAAGGTGTATAATATAGGGGCAGTAAACTGCCCTAAAAAGTGGTGCAGTCGAAATTAATCAAAAATACAGTATTTTAATCTTTAATTAATATATATATATATATGTTCATATTTTTGTTTTAGATTTTAGTTTTATATCTTTATCTTATAGACAAGGTACACACATTTATGCTATGCTATCGAAGATCTACTATGGCGGCAGTCCCCTGATCGGAGCCGCCCATGTGCTCATAGAGTCAACAAGCAAATAATAATTGATTGGTAGGTTAATATGAAACTTGAATTTGAATCTCAAATTGATTTCCGTTTCCATTGGTTGTATAACTTATGTACACTTCATGTACGGCCTAAAAGTAGGTGTGTATGTTATCGATATGATACGATATATATGTATATAATTATTTATATAGACTAGTAGCAATAAGTAATATCACTTTTGGTAATTTTAACAGGCGAGCCATTGAGACTCTGATATGTATCGTTACCTTGGTTGTGTCTTATATTAACAAATCGTTAACTGAAGAATTTTTTTTCAAATCGGAAATCATATAGCCAAGCCAGCCTGGGAATCCACTCTCATTCCCAAGTCCGCCACAATGACATCCGAAAGAGTTCCTCTGGTTCAGTGGGCGGGGGAGGGTTTCGATTTGTGCAATTTGTGATATGTCTGCGATATGAATGCCATTGCCTGTCGAACGGCGGCACTTGGTCGAAAGTGGTCCTCTGGCCAGCTGAGCCGCTTAATCTTAACTTCTATATAGATATATATATATATATGTGTATATAATATCTGATACATATATGTATGTGTGTATATTTGATAGGGCGGGAGTCCGAGTCCTCCCCTTATCGACTAACTATGTCTAGGCTTTGGTTTCTCTAGCTTCACTGACTGATAGACACGAAAACGGCTGCATGAGTACTGAGTATAGGGCATAGGCTATCCGATCGGATCGCACTATATAGCTGCTATATGCTTATGCATATATGCGTTGTGTCAGTGATGGGAATTTTGTAGGCATTGGTAGTTTTCTTGGTATTTACTTGGGCATGGGAATAATTCTTTAACCGACTGGGCTGAATAATCAGTTTTATGGACCATTTACAAAATGAAGATCACATTTTTCTTATTTTTCTGTTTCATTATCAGATCTTTTAATTTAAATTTTAAACGAATTTTCAAGTTTTTAAAAATGTAACTTCGAACTTGATCTTATTTATGGGCACATTTCTTGTTTCCAGCCCAAGTAAAACCAAATCGTACCCTTCCCATCACTGCCTTTAGTTGCTTCAACATTCGTGTATGATACAAAACTTGGTGCGGTGCAAGGCATTAACTAGCTGCTGTATTAACTATCTGCATGTTATGCTCGTTATAGTGTACGTACCACTTGCCTATATGTCTATGCTAAATATATGTATATGTGTTTTGTGTCGAGTTTTAAAGTGGGTTCAACAAAGAACAAGAATTGTTGCACACGGAGATGTACAAAAGAACACGATTTAAGACTAGGGGTTTTTGTGTGTTTTGCCTTTGGGCATATGGGCAACAGTTTAAAATCCTTGCCTAAAGGGATTCGCCGGGCCGGCAGGACCTCTGCTCTGAGCCTGCTGCTGTTGTTGCTGCTGCTGCTGCTGGAAGGGATTGGCCACGCGGGGCTGTCCTTGAGGGGCATAGCTCCCGCCCTGCTCCTGGTAGCCTGGCTGATAACCCTGATCCTGCTGATAGCCACCGGCTTGCTGGTATCCCTGCTGCTGTTGGTACTCGTACTGCTGGTCATCTAGATTGGTCTCCTGTTCCTGCTGATACTGCTGCCCGTACTCTAGGTGGTTTTTGACACCGCCTTCCACTGGTTTCTGGTCGTGCATCACGTAGGTCTGGTACTCCTTGTTGGGCGGATCCTGCATCAGGATGTTGGCTTCGTTCTCAAATGGCTTGAAGTCATAGATGTTGCGCAGTTTTCGTAGCACAGGAACATAGGCTAGATTCGAGAAAGCTATTAAAAAGTTGAGAGCCGTAAAGCCGATGGCCTCCACCACTCCTCCAGCGATAATTGGTCCTACGGCGTAGGCGATCGAATAGGATATATCCGCAATGGCATAGATACTGCCATACACAGAGACGTAACGCACGTCCACCAGATAACCCAGTGTAGGCAGTAGGGCTGTATCAATCAAAGCAATTCCAAAGCAGATCACGCAGATGGGCAACATCAGCATCTTGTAACCGCTGCAGAAGGGTATAATAAAGCAGGAGAAGCCCTCCAAGGCCAACCCGCCGGCGGCCATTAGCCATTGGTGCTGTGGATACTTTCTGGCCATCTTCACTGTAATGACCACGCCCAGCACGTGCGGGAAAAAGGCTGGAAGCCACACCATTCCGATCTTCCAGTTGTCCGTAGTCATGTTGTCCTCCATCCACAGGGAGATAGTTGGCTCCAGGAAGGCCAGCGCCACATTGGACATGGTGAGTGCTCCAGCACAGACGGCAATATAGGGATCCATCAACAGCCGCCAGATGGGAATCACTTGGTCTTGCACCTCTTTGCTTTGCTTAATTGCCTCCTTGACCGGTTTCATTACCAGCAGCAACATCAAGCCATCCAGCAGACACACCAATGCCAGGATCAGGAAGGGCACTTCCTTACCAGCAAACTGATAGAGAGCTCCGCCAAACGGTGGCGCCACCAGACATCCAAAACTAATAAAGGCCAACGCAATACCCAAAGCCTGTGATCGTTCGTTTTCCTCAGTAAATCGATCCGCTATCATGGCCAATCCGGCGGTATCCGCAAAGGCGGAACCAGCTCCTTGAAGAGATCGGGCAAAGAACAGGACGCTATAGCTGCTGCCACAGGCAAAAACGGCCGTGGAGAAGAACATAATAGTCAGTCCGATCATCATGGGTAAATCATAGCCGATCTTATCGATGAGGCCGCCCGAAAAGGGATTCACCATAAGCTGGACGATGGCCTTCGAGGCAAATAGAATGCCCGTGGCCGAGTCCTGACCATGATGATCATGATGAACGGGAATGATCTTGCCCGTGATATTGTCCCTCAATGGCGGTGGCGTTGGCCCATCGTCGAAGCTGCCAATCTCTCTCAGATAGTCAGGTATAATGGGAACTATCACCATATACAGCATGTTGTCCAGCAGCAGGGCTATCGATACGATCACAAGGATGAGACGGCGCTGGTTGACCGGCTCCTGGATCTTCTCCCACACGATGTCCTTGACCTCGCGCAACTCGAGGTTGATAACAGGTATTTGGAATGAGGCCATTTTGGTTGCAATTGTTTGATTGCTGAGGTGTTATTAGAGTTCTGCACCTGGATTCGTGTTGGATATCCTTTCTATTCTCTTTGTTTGTACTCTTTTAAGTTAAAGCTTTTAGGCGCCAATCTGAGGGCCCGTCATGTCTTTCAGCCGGAAATTGCTTAGCGCTCGCTACAAATATGGCCGTTTCCGTTTGTGTTTCCGATTTCTTCTCTCGCTCGGTTTTGAGGTGGTTAATCGTTGCTTGTGGTTAACTGTGGTGTTTGTTGCTGCTGCTTTTGATGTTGTTGCTGTGTGGTTTTACATGTTTTGGTGTGGTTGTTGTAGTTGAAGGTGTACGAGTTGTTGGCATGCCAGTGAACAACCTTTAACGACACAGAAACAAGATTTCGTTAGTCTTTTCTTTATTTTTATTGTTTTTTGCTTTTGATTATACATTTTTTCTTTACTAGTTTTCTCTCTCTCTCTCTCTCTCTCTCTCTTTTGCACCTTCTGTCTGTCTCTTTCTGTCTGTCTCACTCTTAACTAGGTTTAGTTGGTTAGTTAGGTTTATTTTATGATTGAAATGTTGTTTCTGTGTTGCAAAAGGCTGCCTGCTGGTGAACAGAAATTGTATTTTATTAGGATTAGTTCGTGGCATTCGCATTGTTTCGATTACATAGGTTTAAGGATTACTCTCTTGTTTTTTAGGTTTTCCTTTTCGAGGGACACACATTTCAATCATAAAACAAATACCGAAAGGTACGTGTATACTCTACAATTAAGTCATTGAATATTTGTGGGTCCAGGGCGAGTATAAGGATGTAGCAATTATTTTAATTGGATTTGTGGACTTAGAGCTGAGGGCTATTGTGGGCCTTCCCCTCAACAAAGGCAAGTGAAACGAAGCAAAGTGTCCTTTGAGCCACGCGGTCCCACTCATCGAAGCAGTAATTATAATTATTCCTTTGCCTACGCAAAAAGGTTCCACTCAACTTGCACGCAATCAAAAAGGACTTCAAAATGTATAAAGAGTGTTTAAGTCCATCCACGCAGTTTGCTTTGATGGATTATTTAGTGATATAGTATGTCGATAGCTTAGGTATTTAATGTAACCTAACAAGCTGACCCTTATAATTTGCCTCTCAAAAATTGCTACTAAATCTTCGTGGTGTTAAAAAACCTGCGCTGCTGTGCTAGCTATCAATGCTGATCTAATTTCAACATTTATCTACCTTGTAGCGCACGACGACCAGCCACCCCCATTTGAGTAAACATGAAAATGCGACGTGTGCAGGGTACAAATATGACCCCCTCTCCACAGCTTTTTGCTACTATGGTATACCTTCATACCTCTCATTCCCATCCAAATTCAGAGCCGCCCCCTTATGAGGCTTTGGCGTATACGAGACGTAACAAAAACATTTCGTTTTATCATTAAATTTTCATGACCACGTCCGTGTATCTGCCCCAAACCTACCCGACAACCTTGGGCTCTGTCCTGATCACCCACCCACTTTCGCCCGGGGTACTCTTACATATATTTATGTATATGGATTTACACGTATATATATGTATGGTAACAGCCCCCGGGCTGCCCATGAGTCAATTATGTTTGGCGACTGAGTGGGGGTTTTTGCTTTCATTTTTTCCATGCAGCGACTTTAATTTTTGAGTTTTCTCCATGCATGAGTACTTTCCCCTAACAACAAGAACAGGAGGAGGCCCGGTGGGTCAGGTGGGTGGCCGCACTTGACCCTGCTGCTGGTGGTGATAGAGCTGGTGGTTACCAGGCTTTTATCAGCACCAGGGGTTGTTCCTGGGTCGCCCGCCTGCAGCTGCTCAAGTCAAGTGCAGAAACGTGTGCCTACATGTTGATTATAACAAGGTCCTCACTAGACTAGCTGTCTATCTATATCACGAATGTTTAAGGAAATATTATAACAAAATATTGGAAAAAAATCTTTAAGACCTTTAAAACAGACTTTAAGGTCTATGTAGTATTCCCGAATAAGAGTAGCTGCGGAATAACAATAGCGGATATTAGAAAGGTTACCTTCTTGTTCGATCTTTGACTTCAAACTCAATATCAAGATCTCAAGATGAAGTACATACAACTCATTCTACATTTTAAACTTTCCTATTGCTGTATTCCTTTGTGAAACATTGTAGATTAAGCCAAAGCTTACATTTTCAAACTTATTCTTGGTTGATCAAACAGCAAACTGAAGCTGTTATAAAAACTTAAACCAAGTTCAACAAACCACCATTTCTTGCCAATGGCAAGACATCAAAAACATTCATGCTTTTACATAAATATTTGAACATGCTTTCAAAGAAGTTTTATGATATTTACTTGACTGATTTTACCTATTTAATAAACCTTTTATAATACCTATAAGGGCCGGAGACATCTAGTTATGCTTTGTGCATATGTGCTTATAAATGAGCTAGCAATTTGTATTTACGCTTTTATAATTTTATTGATTTTTCCGCTCTGTCTGGCAAAGCGCGTGGACAGCTGATGGTTTTCCCAGGCAATGCATAAACATTTATACAAAATTCGGTTTGGTTTGGGTTCTGGTTTTGGTTTTCCCTCTCTGAGTTTCAGTTTCGTTTTGCCTGACCTTTTGTTCAAGCTCCTGCTGGGGGTTTCCTTTTCATCTTTTTTGGGGTCGAGTGCCAACTTCCGACTCAGGCTCAATTAGCAGGCCAAGCGTTCATATTTTATGCAGCTTCCACCGCAGTAAATTATGACGGGCCATGTGTTTTCCTTAGCCCCAGCCAGAGGAAGCAAAATGTAGTTTCTACTTTGTGTCTCATTAATAATGCGCTACCTGTGGGGCTTCAGGTGCTGCCTGTGCTATCCTGAAATATTCAGGAGGCTTTAAGATGCCTGTCCAAGTCATCTAGGTAAAAAAACAAAATTTAATCTTCTGTCAGACAACAAAGAACGAAATGGGATTCTGGGCCAGCAATTGAAGGAGGTGTATCCTTAAAGCCCACTTCAATGGCAGGATGATCGCCGACTTTTGCCACCCGCCGTAACCCTGGGAACATCCGCAGCCTGCTGCTCCTGTCGTTTTTCAAAAACAGCAAAGGATGTTTGCTTTTCACCGAGAAAGGGGAATGAAATTACATTCGCTTTTTTTAGCCGCCCAAGCTCTGCGGGGGCGTGTACAACTGGGTGTGCCTGCGTCTGTCTGACGAGGTAATCAGCGTAAAATACAATTTCATTCTGGCTCTCCTGAAGGGTAAGACATAAAAAATACAATATCGTCGGGGGCTGTTTGAATTTGCAATGAGATGGCAACAAAAATAATACACGAAACCGTGAGCTTTGGCGCTTTTCCATTGCCCTGGCAACGACGTAGCAATACCATTAAAATTAATAATCTAGAATATATATTTTCTTTCTCTTTGCTGATTTTGAGCTGGGGGTCTTTGGGGGTGCAGTCTTAAATAAACAGAAAATAAAATATATCATAATATTTATGGTAAGCCGCATTTCACACGCAGCCACTTGACAAAAGACAGTGGAAAATCCTCAGACAAGTGCAATATAAATTCAGATACCACCCCACTGAGAAATAAATATAAAAAAACACCTGGGCTTGTAAAACTCCACGCAAGTGGTGTAAGCAGCTTTGTTCAAGTGGTTCGAAGGGTTGAAGCTTGGTCCGAGGGTTGGTAAGGGGTCAGCAGTTCAGGAGTTGCAATGGCAAACCCAGTCTGTAATTCGATGTGCTTGTTGAGGCATGAGACGAGTTCCCGAACTAAGTTCACATCTGAGCAATTGCCTCAAATGAACTGTGGCCAGCTAATGAGGCCCACCTTGGCCACCTCTTGATCGATTAACTTGGCGCTGTTGCCAGCGTTACCTTAACCCTCTTCGGACTGCCAAGTGACATTTCTGTTTCAAGTTTAATTGTCTTGTCGCTGTCGAATCGATTTTACTTGGGTCTAAGACTTTAGCCCGCTTACCTTAGCTAGTTGGAACACTTTTTTAATTGCCAACGTTTTGGGCCCAAGGAAAATGTCATTTTAAACCAAGGGATCCTTTTTTTTTCCTTTTAACCAAAACGTGTTCGCAACCCTCTTAGCTAGGGTGGCTCTTGTTTTTATTGCTCTTATTGTTGTTTAGCTGGTGTGCTTTTATCAACTCCCTGTGGACCTCGAAGCCACTTAGCCCGAGGATCCATACTCCAGTTTCCAGCTGCCTCAAAATGAAAATAAAGGAGCAGGGAGCTCACAAAAGAGCAGCGATGAGGCACCATTTTGGTGGCACTGATGGTACCACGGGGCGTATGAGCAGCCCCTTTAGTGGGGGGCTGCCTATAAATCAAAACATTAAATGGGCGTGGCTCTCGAGGGTCGAGAAGAGAGGAGTGAGAGCTCCAAATGGTTTCCTCTTACTTCGGTCTTTGTGTGGGTGTGCGTGTCTAATGTCCGTGTTTTCGCACACATGGGCAGTTTCCATCGAACATCCCCTTTTGGTCAACTATGAGCGTTGGATTACAAATTGATTTGCACATAAATTACTTGGACTTTCCGCACTCTTTGCCTTTTTTTCTAGAGTGAAAGTAATTTACCTTTACGGCTCTCATTCAGTAGTTCATGTTTCATGTACACCGGGATAAAAATCTGTTTTTCTTTTGGATGATTTTCGTTCTTTAGAAGAAATTTTTAGAGAAAACTTTTGAATACAAAACGATTTCTGAAATTTATTTTAAGAAATTAAAAATAATAAACTGTTTCTTTGTTGGGTTATCAATGTATGTTTTAATAGAATATGAAGAAAGTTTTAAGGGGCACCAAGAAAACTTTTAAACGTAAAATCCTTGAAATATGATTTGTCATTTAATATTTAACAAGTATTAGAAGTTTCTTTTTAGATTTTTGAGAACTTTTGATGATTTTTGCCAAATCCAAATATTAGGTATGAAATATTGTTTCTTATTTCCCAATTTTTTTTCCTCTGCAGTTTTGATTAATAGCTGCAATAGCCTGTCTGTCCTAGCAAATTGCTAATTTCCAGCATCGAAGCCTGGGACTAAAATGTAACCATTTGTAGCTTGCCAAATGCGGAGCAATCAACAACACCATCAGCAACCGATTTACGACTTTTGATGTCGCTACTTGGTTATAGATTCTGGTCCCCAGATCCTGCTGCTTACTTGCCCACTTTCTCCAGCCCCTTGTCGCAGTTTCCCTTTCTTTCCCCCGGACCGATCCTGATGGCTCAATGTTGGCCAACCCCCGAGATGTCCGGGCGCGTTCTTATCAGACAGCATCAAGACAAATGCGTTACTTGTTTCTCGTTTAGCTTATTACGAGCTACCTTCCTGCCAGCTATTGTTTCTGGCACTTCCATCCCCTCGGGCTGTGGTAGATGGGTCTAAAAAAGAATAAATAAAAAGGGAGTGGGCTTGTGTAGTTCCTGGGTGGTTTGGTTTGGCTTGGCGATGGTGGTGGTGGTGCGCCCCCTTTTGTTTTGACATGAAACCGCTATGAACACATCAGCGTTACAAACGCGTCTACAAGGCAAACAATCTAATGACGACGGCATCCTCTTGTTTGTGTTTGTGTGTGAAATTTATATTTATTGCCTTCATTATGCAGCAGCCGCAGCACCAGAGAAAATTGCTTTGCTACGGCAGGTGGTTATGGCATGGTGGCATGTTCTTTCTAGCCTTGATAGTCGGTTGGTCGCTACTTTTGATGAACTGCAAGACCCAGACCACGACTAGACCTCTGCAGCTCCACACACCATCCCAACCAAGACGAGGCTCGTAATGATTTAATGGGACAACAGGCACAAATTTGATTAGTTGACGCAATCTAATAAAGGCATTTGTTTGCGTTTCTTGCCTAATTGATAGTCAATTGATGGCTACAAAGAAGTCTGGAAATCATAGACAAGCAGAGGAATTTGTCTGTTGATTGCAGAAAGAGATTCTCTTAGACTAGAATATTTTCAAGAAAGATTTGATAGGAAGAAAATAAAATGAAGAAAAATGTAATTTGGAAAAATAATTTGTTTTAAAGATTGTAAGTTACCAATTTAATAACTTGATTATCGGAATAAAAAAATATTTGTGCTTTTCTATCTTTGTATTGAAACAGTTCCTATAAGTAAGTTTTTTTGGAATTATTTTTAAGAAAAATGTTTTCCAATCAAAGCTTTGAATAATTACTCAAAAACATGTTTTTACTTTTAATTTGTTTTATAATTATAATAGGAATGTTTTTTATGTTAGAAATTAACAAAAACTACGATAAAAACGTTAAAAACTGAAACAGTTTTATTTTTTATTTAAAGTAAGTATTTTCATAATAGATCATAGATTATAGATTAATAGGTTAATATCTTAGCTAATTTAAAAAATATAGTTATAACCAAATAAAATCAGTAAGAGTTATTTCATTGCTTTTCTGTTAATATTATTTATGTAAAAAACCAATCTACATTGCCTTTACACCATAACCAACCCTCATTCTAATAAGTTCAGGTTCTTTATCAAATATTTTCTCCGTGAAAAAAGGCACCTGGGTGACCAGTGAATTACATAAGAAGTGCTCAGTTTTTTAGCTCGGGCGGTAGGCGGTCGAACGGTAACTGTTCCATTCCATTCCGTTTCCCTTTCGTGTGAGGAGGCCCATTGAGTGAAATGAAACCTACGAACCTATGAGTTTGGTTGGGTTTTCTTTTTTGGGGCCATAAATAAAATGTGTCTATCCTGTGAAATGTGGCAAGTGTCGACCTCACGAACACACACCATTCCCCCATGTATATGTATATATGAGTATACATTTTTACGATATATATATATATATAAATACACTTGTGTGCCAAAGGACAACGCTGATGAGCGGGAGGCCTTTGAGGACGAGGACGAACCACTTGCCAGGGGCCCTGTGTTCTAGTGTTTGCGGGCTTAGATGTTGTTTAATTTTAATTATATGCCTTCACCGAGAGACTTTCACGTTATGCAAACACTTGGTAGATGCACCTTGGCTGATGACGGTGGCTAAGGTAGCTACTATGTTTTTTGCAACTCACCTGTGTCGCTCGGTGTGATGTTACTTAGGCGATGGGTGAGGAATCCCCGCAAATTGGAGACGACGCGCTGCGGCGAGTTGGGCCCGCTGCCAATGGAGAAGCTACGCAATTTCGAGAACAGGGCGGCGGACTCCGCGCCACTGCCCGCGGCGCTGGTGTTGGCCTCGTTGGACGCCACGTTCGCTCCTTTCGGATCCTTTTTCGGTCCTTGGGATCGCCCAAAACCAATCCCAGTAGCACAAAAAACGCGCGCGCGTGCAAATTCGACTTGTGATTATGTAAAAAGTGCGCGCTCTCCAATCGATCGCCAAAAAACGCTCACACCGCGACACAAACAACACTGACACTCTACCCGACGATAGAACCACTGGACGACCGTTCGCTCTGCTGGATTTATTGGCTAAAAAGTTCACAAAAAGAATTTAGCTGCTCTTTTATTTTTTTCTATTATTTTGTTCCAGGCGACGGACGGCGACTACGGCGAAACAGCAGCAGCGTGCGTTCAGTCGTCCGGGCAGGAGCAAAGGTAACTTCTGTCTGGCAACTGGTTCGCCAAAAAGCCCAGAGCAGCAGCTCAGCGATTTTTGTCGGTATTCAGCCTGGAAGGCCGTGCTCCCCACCTTGCGCCTTCCACGGCGCAGGACATATGCGCATGCGCCTGCGCCTCCGCCGGGCATTTGGCCAATTGGCTGGCAATCCTAGCTAGCCGTCGCTTTTACCTCGGCTTTTCCCCTTCGAACTTTTTCCCAGGCCCATTACTCTCGCCCAGTTGAGCACATTTGAATAAAATTCTATTCGCACTGTGCGAAGAAAATCAATTTCCTTCGGCCACTCTCACCTGTCGGTTTTGTTTTATTTTTCCCTCATTTTGTCATTGCGTGTTTTTTGCGTTTGCCATTTCTTATAGCGCACATTTCGGGGCTTATGTAAGGCAACTTTGCTTCGAGGATTTATTTGCTGAGTTTTCTTTCTTGCCCCATGCCACTACTGCCATAAAAACACACACACACACAGTCATAGAAAATGTAATTATTTTACAACAACCAGAGTGATTTTTGTACAGCACTTGTAATTATTTTACAACAAACAACGTAACTCCCCGGACAGTAATCGGGCAATTTCTTTGTTAATTTCAGCAATTGCCTGAACAATAAACAGACATTTCTTTTCAAGTGGACCAGACAATAGGACTCAAGCAAGCCGAAAGGACACTGATTAATATCTGGTGTGAAGGCTCGAGGACTGCAATGCAGAGTCTAACACTCAGTACTATCTCTGACACCCCTGAACCTGAGCTTTTGTGTGGATTTTTTGACCCAACTGTCACACAATTTGCCAATTTCTTTGTCATTTATCACTCGACAAGCACTTTTTGCAATTTATCAAGTCTTAACTTTGGGCCCAAAAGGCCACAAAATTATGTTAAGACCATAAAACCGAGCTAACCAAACCGATGGCATAAGAAATTCAATGGCAAAGTTTTCAGCTACATTTTTACCTTTTGTCTCAACTCTTTTTTTTCTTGTCACTGGCATTACATTTCTTATGCAAAAAGTTCTGGGCGGAGAGAAAAAAGTTGAAAATTTATTCACCGCCTTGCTAGTCTGGGTGATTAGGGCAGAAGTTTTACCTTGCGGCGATTTTTCCCTTTTAATTTACAGGAAAAACGCCGTCAACTGACCCACTGGATCGAGATGAGGGCGAACGATATTCCGCTAGTTAGTTGATTGCATTTCCATTTACTTTTAACAACGCAAATGAGAATAGGCAGCTGAACTGAAAGTCATGTCAAGGTTAGAGCTGTTTTATTGATTGATTATCGGGCTTGAGTTCATGAATGGCATGACTCGCCCATTAGTTTTTGTATTATTTTTTTCTTCTATCCTATATACAAAGTTTCGCTTTGCATTTAATGTTTGCTTTGGCCAAGTCCCCAATCAGCAGTCGGAAAAACCTTCAAAATCCAGCCACGTAAAAGCAATTACGAGTTCAAATTTTTGATGTGCAGAAACTATTTTTGCAGCTTCTTTTATTCGGTTTATTTACAAAGTAGAGTGAGAAACTTTTAATGCTACGATCGATATGAGTCCAAGGACCAAGCAGCAGGAGGAGGTGGAGGAACAGCAGGAGGCGTCTTCTCAAATGTAAATCAAGGTGTGCCTCATTTTCGCCCGTGTATGTACGAGTATGTGTGTGCGTGTCGTTTGCCGGAGGTTGTGGGTGTGGTTATTCTTGGGCGGGTGGGTGTGCCCGCTGCGGATGTTTGTTTCGCGGCTTAAATATAACAACACTATGTGTGGGGGCCAAATTATATGGCACAACCGTCCGCCGAATGGCCAAGTCGAGTCGGGCCAACGTACTGTGGCCCATCTAAAAGTGGTTGGAAACAAGGTTACCTGGTACGCACCATGCGGCCAAAACAGAGAAAAATGTCTACGGGGCACGCAAGGCAAGCGGACCCCAAGAAAAAGAAAACGAGCCTCGTCAGGCGCCCACAATAGACCAAACAAAAAATAGGCACAAACAAAACAGCGGTGAGAATTGGGAAAATAAAGCTGCTATATTAAAATACAGTAAAACCGAAATAAAATAAACAGCAATAGAGTAATACTTCATGATGGAAAATTTTTAGTTACCTCAAAGAATCATCAACTGGTTAAACTTGAAAACAAGAAGGAATATTTAACGTGACATAAAGGACATTATATAGTAGTTCTATTTATATCTTAAAAGTAGTACGAAGTAAATGTTTGATAATTGGACTCCTTATCAGACTGTCCTTCGAAGAACAACGTTATATCACCATAATCTTAATGATATATCCCGTACTATGGAAATAATTCATTTATACTGGCAAAGGTTGACTTTGGGAATGATAATTTTGTTAGATACATAAACTCATAAAACTCAAACGTTAGTGGAATTCATAAATGTAACATTACAAATGAAATTTATTCAGATGTGCCACTGGAAACTTGTTATTCAAAAGCAACCTTATTTGCAATCTCTGGAGACGTGTGTGACATTCAAGATGTAATTAATGTTTCTTCAGGGCTGCAACATAAATTATGTAAAAGACACTACATAAATTAAAGTTAAGACATTCTTAAAAATTTCAACTTATCAAAAGCTACTACAGAGCTTACTTAAAGAAGAGCGAGTTTATATCCATCGTCGATTTGCGCAGCAGTTAAGCTTAATACAATTTTAATTTACAGCTAATTGTTTGACCCAAGAGATGTGCCATCATTTGTCATTTTGCGAAATGGAGCCGGCTAAGCGATTAATTAATTCTCAGACAGCAAAAGTGCTGCAAACAATTGAAATTCGACACTGGAAGGTGACTGAAAGTCAGCGGAAAGTTTCCCAAGTTGCCGTGGCACTCAGGATATTCTATGTCCTGAGGCTCTAGGATAAATAAAATAAAAATGAGTATAAAATGAACTTCAAAGCGGGATAACGAACCCGGCAAACAAGCCAGACTGCAGCATATTTAATTGCGTACCTTAATGTTTATTTTCAATTAGGGATTCAGTCATGCCAGCACGAGTCCAGTAATTCCGGGGGTATGATGTTGGTTCTACGCCTTTTGGCAATTAGATGACGGGTTAGTCTGGCATCTGCTTGGATGTAAGCGAGCCGTAAAACAGACACCGCAACCACTCTTCAACCACCACCACCACTACACCAAAACCAGCAGAAATAAAAACAAAAACAACACTTGTAAAATATCACGCTGCGCCTTTGGGTTTGGTTTTGGCCAAGGTGAACCCAGCACAAACCCAGGCCAACCCAAACCACCCGCCACCTTAAATACCCACCCTCTTCCATTCTCGTTACATTCTATCGATTTTTATGCCGTAAAAATACGTGTGGGTATTTTTGAATATCTTCACGTGAGACGGTGAAGCAGTTTGTTGGTAACAAGAACTAACGTTAAATGGTTTAAATCCTGCTCTGCCCTAATTGGATTGCTCCGAGCGCATCACATCCACATCTCACATTCATTTGACAGGGGCAAACTATCAGTGTTTGGCATGTCCTGCCAATGGCAAAACCCCTTTTGCCATTCTGTCCACCCATCACAGGAGGTTTAAATTATATTTCCCTTAAAATATATTTCCAGCCATCCAACTTGATGGCTTCATAGTGCCGCCGATCCATTTCTGTGCGATATTGACAGCCAGATAGACAGCAGGATACCTGGCAGTTGCTGGGTTCTTGCTGCGCCTGTCAGTGGCAGTGTCTGGATTTTGGTCCCTTGCAGGCGCCACAAGCTTCCCCAGGGCGCAACATTTGACGGCAGTCACAGTCACAGCCACGTCCGCATCCACTGGGACTGAAGGGGGAATCCTGCTGCGCCAAAGTTCATTTTAGAGCTGAGACGACACACAGCAAGTGGCGGCTAAAGGTAAACAAGGTATGATACGTACTCAAAAATTGCTCATGACAACAGGATTTAACCGGGCTGAAGGTGCAGCAACATAAAAAGTCAATACAACAGACATGAAATTTTTCAGTCACACTTTCAAGTTAGTTTTTAGCACAAGCTATATATATATGTGTACTCAATTTATGTGAGAAAAAGTAAAGTAACAAAGTTAAATTTATTCCAATGAATCTAATTGACAGCAAGTAATTTCCCAGAGGATAACTCACTCCCATTTAACAGAACATTGATTAATTGAGAAGATACCTAAGATTAATGGTTACAGACATGTCAGTTTATTAATATTTTCGTCAATAAATAGCAAATGGACCCTTAAAGGTAATCTGTCAAGTTAATTAACAAAAATACTTTTAAAAGTATAAATACAAATTAAATTAAAGAATCACTAAATGATTCAGACCGGCTATGATTTCTCTGTAAATTTTAATGTGCATCTACATTCACATATGCTTAACTACTGCTCTCCATTTCACCAAATAATATTATCGTTGCGATTGCTAGCAGACCCAAAAATGAACTGCAGCATTTCATTGGCAATTCATAAAGCCAAACGAGCGTAAGCCCCTGAAAATATATACATTTTCAATCCGGTCCGTTTACATTGATTGCATAAGCCTCGGCAACACTAATTGCGAGTACTTATAGTTGCAATTGATTGCGCTCTTTGTGCCGGAGTCGAAAAGTCGGCTGACAGTCTTGTCAGTCTGATGAGCAAGGACGAAGGACGGAAGAGATATTCTGGAACGAGAAGGGTAACACGAGCTGATGCCTCGTTAGCGTGGATGTTCTGGTGGTTAAGGAGTGGGAGTTGCAACAAGGTAAAGAGTTAAGAGTTAAGGCCGCAATTTTATCAGCGCGCGCTGTGTGGGTGGATTGCCCATACCATAAATCAGTATTAAATTACCAGTTAACTTAACTGGACCTGACCAACTTTGCAGATCAAGTTGAACTTTGGCAACTTAACTGTCCCAAAACCGAACTAATTAGTAATTAACGTTAAACAAACCCAAAGAAAGTTTGCTTTATAAATATTTAAATTTTAAAACCTTAACTTAAAAGACCCTAATAAATGAACTTCCATTAAGGATGAGATGATTAAGATTGACAAGTATACATAAATATAAACGATTTTTAAAATGTAAATTGGATTCAGCTTTTTAGAATTCTGAAACAACTATAAAATGAAAATTCACATTTAATTTTATTCTAATGTTTATTATTTTTACCTTACTAAAATGAGTTTTTTGCCTATATTACCCACAAATTTGTAAAATAACTGAATTTTTATAGTTTCATATACTTTTATAGCTATTTAGCAAAAGCAAGTCTGTAGTAAAGTGGCGAACTAATGTTGGAATTGGCAAACAGATTAGGGGAAATCTACAGAGAATGCATAAAATGTGGTGGGCAATAAAATCTAATGGAATCTGCGCAAACTGAATAATATCAATAAAATTAAAATTAAGACGCTGCTTTGCGCAGTGAGAGGGAGATGGAGGATGTTAGAATGAGCAGGGGAGAGAGGGCAGATGGCAAGTGTCAAGGAAGGAGAAAGAGGAAATGCAGAACCCACAAAAGAGTGCTAAGGAATTTCCTTCTCAGCATATATGTGTGTGTACAGTGTATGTGTGTGTGGAGTGTCACGAGTGGTGGAATTTCAAAGGAACAGCAACCATCAAAATGGCTGCCGAAAGTGTTGAAGTGTGTAAGTGAGCCAACGACGAAAAAGAAGAAGAACTAACAATGGCCGACATCAAAGCAACTTTTGAATGGGTGCAAAAGGGATGGAGGCAGCCAAAAATAAAACAAAAAACCGCAAGGGAATAATAGATAAATGTCCGAAAAATATTCGTGTGGTTTTTGGAAGGACATTCCACCAAAATTAATTGCAAATGTCGCGTGCAATTTGATACGCCTTGGTGTGCGTGTTATTATCCCTGCCCCTCGAAAATCGGAGAATGCAACTTTTGACATTTCGATGACCTTAACTAACTTGCTAAGCGCGAAACAACAACGAAAACCACACTTGCAGTTAATTTAAACCACCCCACTCTGTCTCTTTTCCTTTCTGTTTGACTGTCTCTTTCCCTCTGGCCTGTAACCTAAATTCATATTACTGTGTTTCAGTTTCCATTTTCCATTTTGTAAACCATGTTTCACCTGTCATTTCGTTCCAGCAAAATGTATTTGAGCTTCCCTTTTCATCCATTTCCCGATTGTCTTTGCCATTTTGGCATTTCAGTTTGCTTTTACTGTTATTTCATTCAAACATGGCCGCGTGGGTGTGGCCTTGTCACCCATACAAATGTCATATCCTCTCCCACGCACACACACATCCACACGAACTAGGAGTCGACTGGAAGCGGTAGGCGGAGCCGTTACCCGCGTAGATTCCTTCGGTTCCTGGCAGAATGAACACGCTCTGCCTTCCATCTGAATGTTTCCAGCTCTCCCACCAAGACACATATGGCTTCCAGCTGTTCATCAGCTGTTAGCTTGGCTGGAATTGAGGGGTAGCAACTGTGGTGAAAGCTTTGTGCTGCGATAAGTGCAGTTTTTGTTTTCCTTTCCTCTCATCCTCATATTTCGAAACTATAAAAAAAAACTTTTTACAATTTGCCGATGATTTGGCATAACTGACTACAAAATGGGTGGATGGATTGTGGATAACACTGGTCAAAAAATATGTATATTATTTATTTTGTTTTAAATATCGTTTAGAGGTTGAGAATTATTCAACACCACAAAGAACTTCAAATTTGTTTTGATGACATTCGGCTTATAAGAAATGAACATAAATTGTCTGAGAACAAAAAGAAATTGAACTGCTTGTTTATTTTGATAGTCGTATAAACATATTTTAAAAACTTAATAAAAAGCATATTAGCAACTTTGCTAATTATATTTAAGATTTTTTGTTTAAAAATAATTACCTTAACATAACCCATTATTATGGAAAATTTTCGAAGTGCACTCAATTGGAAATGGAATGGCAAACAATGTTCTAATTATTTTTGAGACCAGCAAAGAACATTGATGCTCCCTGTTGAAATATTGAACATTTTCAGGCTTTGTCTGGTTGTATAAGCCCTCAATTCAATTAACAGTCTGCAGATGACAGACCTCAATCACTTGGATCCTTGGCAATCATTACGGATGAACAGTGACATTTCGTCGGTCGTCGTTTGAAACAAGAATAAAGTTTTAATGCATATAAATTGCGTATGGCAAAAAAAAAGAGGGCCAGACTGTGAAATATTAATGAGCATATCACGAAGGGGATTGCCTGAATTGCCACCACCCATCCAGCCAAGGAAATATACAGGTGAGCCAGGCTGACAGGTGAGATGTGGCCGAGATGGTGTTGATATTCCTCACGCCACCTGACTTCAGACTCGGTTACAGTTTCGCTTACAGCTCCGGGATTATTGTTCCTGATGTGGGTATGTGGATGCCATGTTGGATGGCTCGATGGCTCAATGACGTCAGCAATGGACTTGAACCGAAATCCCGTTTCAGTTGCGAACTTTGACCTATGCTAAATTTGAGCCCAGAGCACTCAAATACCATTTTTTAGATCGCTTGAGGGCGGCTCTAAGCAGTCATGTCGCTTTGAATTTATTTGTCAGCTTGATGAAAGGTCATTTGGATTCTACTTCTTCAGTTTTTCCAGACATACATATATCTATCTGTGTATCTGTCAGTGGATTTTCTTCTGTCCACCCGCCACTGGTAAATTCATCATTTTTGCGACATGTCAATTTGTCACTCACCTGGCCTGACAGCCCATGTATTAGATATATGGCCATACTGTCTGCTATACAAAGAGCGTACATACATATGCTTTCTTATCAGTCAAATCAGTGGAGCCATCAATCAAAGTGGCTAAAGTCTGCGGTTTTTGGTTCGTCAGTGGGATTGAGATGAATTGCGATAGATAATTACTAAAGACTGTTACAGTCTGTGGCTAAATGACGAGGAAACTGAAAACTCAGAACTGCGTTTCGCATACCCAATTAGTCAAGGTCAAAAAAGTTAATCCTTAATGCAAATTAAAATGCTTCCATAAAACTGAGGGACACTTTAAACTTTGCCCATGGAAACTTACCACTTTTTTGTGGAATATTAATTGGTTTTCAAACATAATTAAATATTCATATATTCCATTTTTTGGTGGGGTTTATAGAGGGCAGAAAAATAAATAAAAATCTGACTTTACACTTGAAAAAGAAATTTTGATATTTATATCAAATAGTTTTTAACATAAACATTAAAACTTTTATAAAAATAAGAATATAATATACGGGCAACTGTTTCTTTTAAGCAGAACAGTTTTTATGCTTTTCAAAAATAACATTTAATTTTTTTTTAGTGAAGTTTAGATAAATATCCAATATCTAGTGTGCACTTAACCCAACCCCTATAGATTCATACATAATAGCAATGATCTTTAATATGTCTATCATTAAATGATTTAGTCATTAATGTGTATTTATTTATTAGCTGAAAACAAAGACGTGAAAATTGGTTCAATGTCGCAGCTTCGTTTTCTTGATAAGTGCTCGTCTTATTTGCACAACTCTGCATAGATGCATGAAGATACTGGTAAATACATAATGGGAATAATTATTGATGTCGTTTTTCGATGTAATTGCTGGCCAAGTGCGACACAGCACTCGAGATTGGAGCGCCAAAAGCTGCGGCTTGCAGCTCATCTTAACCCAGAAATGAGGCGACATCTGATAAACATAAAGCCCACATTACTATATTGTATTGGCAAATGAAGCAACTAATGACACTGCTTTGTTTTCATGCCCCAATAGGAGTGTGAGTATCTAGTTGGCATCGCCATTACCATTGGCATTGCCATTACCATTACCTTTGTCATGGCCATTGGGGATGGAACTGGGAATGGGAATGGGAATTGAGTCTTATCTGTATGCAGATAATGGAGCTTCTTCGCCTTGTCAAGGCCGCGCTGACTTTCTTCAATGGCTGGCCTGAGATATTTTTTTTTTGGGTAAGGTGAGTGCCGAGGCACCACCAGCACCTTTGAATTCATTATGTGATGCCATCATCGACGGGCACTTCAACTGCCGTGGGGCATCCACAACGAGCCCACGAACCACACACAACACTTGAGACCATCCATCGACTATAAAAACTGCGTGTTTGCATTGCGGCAATGATTTCTAACTAAATTTATTGAAGTACTTTTCACTTTTAATGCGAGCGCTTGTGTTTCTCTTCGCCACGCTTTGATATTTATGACTTTTACCCAGCCACCAAAAAAACTCATATATTTGTGAGCTCCAATTTTGATAGATATTTTGTTAAGCTTCAAATTGGAGCACTAGTACTGGAGTGCGACTTTGGCTCTATTTTTTCCTCTTTTCGAACTTTGAATGACTGCTGATCGCAGACTCGGCGAGCGGACACAATACAAGTTGATTGATTGTGGTAGCAGCACAGCGGCAACAGCTTTGATTGCCAATCGAAGGTGTTAGATAACATTACAAGCGCAACAGACACGCACTGCCTAATTATCGTTTATCAGACCTATCTCATATTCCGGGCCGTAAAGTTCATGATGGCCCTCCCTTCTCATTCCTCTACTCCGTGACATCATGATGGCCCACAGCGCCCCTGGGAATCGTCAGCAGATGTGTGTGAGTGTGTGTATCTTCGACTTGGTTAATTAAAAGTTCTGCTTCATTGGGCATTTGGGCCTTTGGGCTGGAGCTCAGACTCAGGTGGAGGCTCAAGTTCAGGTCCAAGGCAGCATCATTACAGTGAAAACCGGACAAGCACGCCCGGCAATTGCGCTGTTATATAATAGTCTCTATAAGATATGGTGACTTGGAGTTTTAGATTGTTAGGCCGTCATGGAATTTTTTTAAGATTTGTGTGGTGTGTAAGGTATGCAATCAGTGGTTTGGCTTATAATTTCAGTTTTCTAATCATTGCCCAAGAACTGTTATACAAATACTTGAATTATTTAACAACAAATAAGAGAAATCAGAAAAACAACATAATCACAAGTTGATTGTAACAACTTGAACTATTATGATAGGTTTTGAAAATCAACAGTTTTGTAAAGGTAGAAAATACTCAGTTTAGGGAACTAAGAAAGAATCCATCTTTTTGGCAAGTTTTCTTATTGAATTGCTGAGTTAACCATAAAGCCGTTTGACTGTGATGTCCAAAGTTAGGACACATAATTAATTTATTTGCACCACCAATGACCCAACCACTGTGCCGTAAATCCAATCGAATCCAATCAAAAAAGTTGGCGGCAGAAAAGAAACATAAACGGCTTAGACTTTCTGCACTTCTCAACTCAAGTTTGGCTGTTTATTTGGTGTAGGGCTCAACCCACTTCCACTCCTCCCAGACGACGCAGTTCTGCTCCTTCTCCATGAAGGCGTAGTTGTCCGGGCACTGGATGTATTCGGCCTTCTCTTGACCTTCGGGGCAGATCCAGTAGTGGGTGGGGTCAGAGATGTCGCGGAACTTGCGGCCGTGATCCTCGACAATGGCGCAGTTGGGTTCGGCGTAGATGTCCTGGCCGTTATAAGCGGAGCTGAAAGCCAGGAACAGGCCCAAAAGCAGACAGCAGATGAGGGTGCCTAAATGGGAATGGGAAGAAATAGAATAGAATTGAAAATTTCTTAAGAGGATGGAAGAGGATGTTGCTCACCCTTGTACATGATGAAAGTGTTGCAATTGAAGGCCGCCAATTGGCATATTTATAGTGTTGCCGAATTCCCGTTATCGCACTCTGCACTCGGCACTTGTTGCCTCGACCCATGCTGCACAAGCAAAATCACTTAGTCTAAATGAGTTTCAATTTATTTTTAGCTAGCTAGTTCCCCATGCCTCCTCCCCGCCTGCGGATGTCGCCCTGAATGTTTAAGCAATGGCAATCATAACGAGCCGCATTTCACTTGGCCGCATTAATTGGATTTGGCCCAGAGACCGAGCGTGTCGGCTTAATCGATAATTAGCCGCTGCACTGCGTTGCCACCATCATATCTTGGCCAACCTGAAATAATCAGTCAGCTTAACACATGCGATACGGCAGCGTCATCTTGTCTCCTGGCCAAATTAAAAGAAAAAATAGTCACCCGCTGGGGAGTTGCGTCTGATGATTGGCCACCTCCTCCTCCTATCTCCAACTTAGCTGGGCTCAATGCGGAAACAGTAATTACACTTTAAAGCATTTTGTAAGCGATTTTCAGGGTTTTTATCTTCGACCCACTCCGGCTGCTAAACGGTTTTTAGTTTTTTGGGTCTTCAGACGACGGCACATTTCGTGAGGTTTTTTGCCATATTTTATTTTTGCTGCCTTTTGCTATTTATATTGGTCAAGTGGATTGGACTGGCGCCTGGGGTGCCCGAGGCTGCGATACCACAGGCAAACAAAGCAACAAAGAAACAAACAGTTAACATAAATGCAAAATACTTTTGCAAAATGACAAAACAAAAAATGAAACAATACAAACAAAAATATCCATCGGAAAGATAGTCTGCAATTAATTAATGAATGGGCCGATAGACTTTAATGTTTCACAATTTAAACGGATTCAGATTTCAGCATTTGTTTTATGAATTATGGAAATATCCGATTATGGATTTGCCATGCCAGCTGGGCTTACACTTGACAAAGTGTCAATAAATAGTCATGGTTATTATGTTGAATGACTGTTGACTTAACGAATTATGGTTTGTTTGTATTCATCGAGGACTTGCCAATTTTCAATTATTCTAAAAATTAATGAATCAAATTTCACAGACATTAAGCAGATAAATACGTTATTACAAAGAAAATGTGTAAATATACAAACAGGAGATTTTTTATGATATATACATCAAGAAATCAATAAAATTCATAATTAAATAGAAATAGATTCATCATTATGCTACTTAAGGATGGTACAAGAAGAATCCATTAGAAATGCATTTTGCTCTTTTCTACCACCCGATGATGCATTAAATAATGGTTCAATATATTTGCTATCTTTCCTTCCACCATCCCTGGAGTCTGTATTATTTGACAGAATCTCCTCCATCTTGATAAAAATACTATTTTTGTTGAGTTTTTTGCTATGCTCCCTTGATAATAATCAACGGATGCTCGCGTATGTCAAAATGTCAATACTTTTATTATTCTTGTTGTCACTTCGTTTTTTTCGGCACTGTTCCCCCATTGCAAAAAGTATAAAAGTTCCATCCCCGAGACGTGGAGGTCTCAGTTGGTTCCTTCTATCGAGAAACTTTCACAGCTACAAAATATGAAGTCTGGTGGGTGTGAGGTTGAATTTTAATGCTATTTTCCTATCGATTACTTATTGTTTCATCACTTATCCCGTAACCCCTCAAAAGTCGTTGCTCTGTGCTTTTTGGCCGCTTTCCTGGTGGTGAGCGTGAACGCCGATGCTGGTCGCTCTGCCTGCAAGGATGAGTCGGAAATTGGACAGACCTTCACGCACCATTTCGATGCCGCCAAGTACTGGCTGTGCGAGACCCTGGGAACTCCAGCCACCGAAGTGGACTGCCCCAAGGGACTGGCCTACATGCACCTGCTCAAGGAGTGCATCCCCTGGGCCAGCTACATCTGGAAGAAGCCCGAGATGCCACCAACTGTGGCCTAAAAATAAATGACACAGCCGTATAACATTGAGAACTGCAACATGTTTTGGTTATTGATTGCTTCAAAGGGGGTATATTGTTTTAGAGAAGTGTTAGTATTTGTTCAATTTAAAATTGTGCCCAAATGGAAAAGTTTGCGTTTACTTTTCGTTTGTTTCTTTTTCATTACGTTCAATAAGTATTTAATACAATTCTTTATATTTTAAAATACTCAAAAAGAAAATAGAATGAGTTGTTTTACAAAGCAGTCAGCAACAGGAAGAATATAATATATCATTTCATTTATGGAATTTTAACTCCTAACTTAACTCTTAAAGCTTTTAAAGTTCTTGTGCAATTTTAAGTTATTTAACTTATTCATATCTTTTATTATTCGCACAACTTAACTTTGAGAATATATTTGTTTTTTTTTTTTAAAGAAGTTCATGACATTTATTGCAAGACTCAACTGGTAGTTAACATCTTAAAATATATGCAATTAAAGACACAAATTATAGCATTTTAATAGACCAATTTAGCTGGCACCCAAGACATATTCATGCAGAAGGCAAAAACGATGACAGATGTTGCCACTGAACTTGGCACTGGATCGATTTGAATTTATCAGTGCAAAAACAAAAGCAAATGCTAAAAGCTTCGTGATCGCTGTGGCTTTGTTGCTGTTGCCTCTGCCTTTGTTATATTTTTTTTTCTGATATTTCGCTGTGGCAGATGCGCAGCTTTAGCGGCAAAGTCGCGCATGCGCCGCTGTTGCTTGTTAGCTGGTTTGCCGCTGAGGTTGCTAGCGGTTTCTGTGGCTTTTGGTTTGGTTTTGGTTTGGCTGGTGGCCGTTGGCTGGCGAAGAGTGAGTGCATTTGAAGTGTTACATAAAGTACCAAACTCGAAGACAGGCCGCTGCCAGCGTCTTCTTCTCATTGTGTTTGGCTCGGAGCTTTTGATTTTCGTCTGTCCGCATTGTTATTGTGTTTTTTTTTTTTAATTTTTGTTTGTGTTTTTATTTTTGCGGCTTTGCTTGGTTATGATTTTGTATAAAAGTGCATGCTGCGCATCAGACAGCAGTGTAGTTCGCATTCGTCCATCGGCAGAGCATCGTCTGCAAAGTGTCCCCATAAATATCTAAGAAGCAACTGGTGCCCACGAAAACGGTTAGTGCTGCATAAAGGATATCTGATTTTAAAAATATAAATCATCAGTCATCGTCATAAATAATGAAAAGTGACAAAGTCTTTCTCCAGGACACAAATAAATCATCGTAAAGCAAATATTGCCAGGAAGTGTGAAAACGTTTTTGGCTTTTCATTTCCAATGCAATATTAAAGTGTTTTTGAAAATCAGGAGTTAAATTTTGCAGATTATTTGTATTCATTGTCATAATAATAAGTCAGGATTATAAGAACAGGAATATTTATTATCATTAAAGAAAAACAACATTTTCAATATTATAGAAAAATTTGTTAAAAATGGTTACTAGAAATTTAAGCAACTACTAAAGGTGTGTTACAAACATTTATTTAGGCTTCTTATTTTTGCAATTAAGTTTTCATTTTTTAAGTAAATTAAACGAATCATTTTTCGAAAATTCCTATATTAGATCGAAATTAGCGAAAAGAATTTGTTTTTTTCGGGCTTGTCATCCGTGAAAATTCTTGCATAAGCAGCTTGGCCCATTAAGAGTTACATCACATTCTGCGGGTCATCCAGTCATTTAAACGGACTTTAAAAAATAATTAAAAATTAGTTGCAACCACTAAACAAGCGGCGCGAGCCAAACAATAAGGCAAAGTGATGGAAAACTAACAATACGCAACGGGACGAGTCAAGACGACAACGAATATATGGCCAAAAAGGCAAGACATTAATTGACAGCAATAGCTGAAGTAGCTGCTACTAGAGAGGAAAATATATGTGTCACCCAACTGAAAAGCCAAACAGTACATGCAACCCAGTGAGGGTGTAATGGTAATGGTGCTGAGAAATTGCCAACTGTCGTGGCTGATTTTGCAATGTCATAAAAGCCAGCTTTGTGCCACTGCCGATCACGCCCCCACATTCAGCTTTTTATTCAATTTCCTTCTTAAAGAAAGGCAACAGAGTTTCACTCTGCTTCGGATGGAATTCGCCAGTGGATTGCATTGGCTTTTGTCTGCATCCGCGATTTTCCAAAAAGCCAGCCAAATTAAGTGGCAGCCTGTACACCATGGCTTTCATTTCATTGCCGGGCGACACGCTCCGTCTGCTGGCCAGTTCTTGGCATTGGCCGACGGACCGAGCCAAGATTGATGAGCGATTAAGCCCGCTCCGTGGACTAAGTCTCGGTCATCGCGGTCGTCTTGGTTCCCATAAAAAAGAAACAACTTACGCAACATTAACGTAATCTTTCTATAACTATTTTTTGCCAGTAATCCACTTTCATCTGATTTTCTCTAATGCTCCCCTTTTCCCCGCTCTTGCAGTTCGGTTAATTTGCATTCGAAGCGCATCGAGCTCATCCCCTGGAGAAGCAGCAGTAGCCATGCGAGTGGTAAGTACATTGAGAGAAAATATCATAAGAATAAATAAATATTTGATTTTAATATAAATTTAACAATAGTAAAATGAAAAGGCAAATCCACCTTAAAAGACAACACACATTATTTCAAATTTGTTTATGGAAATATTTAGATATTCACTTAAGTTTAACATAGTTTTTTTTCAAGTGCATACCTGTTGATATCCCACTGAAGTGGATCATCGATTGATTCGTCATATAAAAAGCTAATTTACTAATTTCCTCGTTTTTACAGCAGCTTTTCGGTGTCATCGCCGCGGCAATCGTGGCCGTTTCTTTGGTCCAAGATGTTGGAGCAGAGCCGCCGGTAAACAACGCCTACTTGCCACCTAGTGGGCCTCAACGTCCCTCATCCAAGTATGGTGCCCCACCAGCCAGCTCATATTTGCCCCCTGCTTCTGGTCCAGCGCCATCGTTCAACTCCGGCCCGTCCAGCAGTTATGCAGGCTCCATCGTTGAGTGCTTCTTCGGGTGGCCCATATCCTGCGCCTGCTCCACGCCCTTCCAGCTCTTATGGACCACCTGCCTCCCGTCCTTCTTCTAGCTACGGACCACCACCTAGCCGTCCGAGCCAGTCGTATGGACCACCACCACAGGCCAAGAAGCCCCACCAATCGTCGCCCGTCCACCAGCTATGGAGCCCCGAGACCCGCTCCGCCATCGCAGAGCTATGGTGCCCCGCCATCTTCTAGCTATGGACCGCCGAAGTCTTCGCCTCCATCCCAGAGTTATGGTGCACCTGCTCCTCCTTCCAGCAAATACGGACCACCCAAGTCGGCGCCCTCTTCGAGCTACGGAGCCCCGAGACCAGCACCGCCTTCTTCATCGTATGGCGCCCCCGCCCCACCATCATCGTCTTATGGAGCACCTGCTCCACCATCATCATCGTATGGAGCACCGGCCCCACCTTCCCCATCTTATGGAGCACCTGCACCACCATCGAAGTCTTACGGAGCACCTGCTCCTCCATCTTCTTCTTATGGAGCTCCAGCTGCTCCATCGAAGTCCTATGGTGCCCCAGCCCCACCATCGTCATCCTATGGAGCTCCTGCACCTCCATCGTCATCCTATGGAGCTCCTGCACCTCCATCGAAATCTTATGGAGCTCCCGCACCACCATCTTCCTCCTACGGAGCCCCAGCACCACCATCGAAGTCTTATGGAGCTCCTGCACCTCCATCTTCCTCATATGGAGCACCTTCTGCCCCCTCTTCGTCATATGGACCACCAAAATCCGCTCCAGCTCCACCCTCCTCCAGCTATGGAGCACCTCCTCAGGCACCTCCAAGCTCCTACTTGCCACCAGCCTCTCGTCCTTCGAAGCCTTCTCCTAACTACGGAGCACCCAGTGTGAGCAGCTTTGTGCCCTTGGCCTCCGCGCCATCGACAAACTATGGAGCACCATCGAAGACCCAGAGTCTCGGCAGCAGTGGTTACACATCCGGTCCTTCTTCATCTTATGACGCACCTGCAGCACCGCCATCGTCTTCCTACGGAGCTCCCTCCTCTTCGTTCCAGCCCATCTCCCCGCCATCGTCCAGTTATGGAGCTCCCAGCAGCGGATCAAGCTCAAGCAGCGGAAGCTTCTCGGCAGCTCCTTCATTCGGTGCCCCAAGCAAGGGTTCCTTCCACTCGTCTCCATCTAGCTCCTACTCGGCTCCCAGTCCCAGCGCCAACATCGGTGGATCGTATCCCTCGGCACCTTCATCATCTTACTCTGCCCCCAGTTCGAGCTCAAACAGTGGTGGACCCTATGCCTCGGCTCCGTCTTCCTCCTACTCGGCTCCGAGTTCAGGATCTAGCAGTGGCGGACCTTACCCCGCTGCTCCATCGTCCTCGTACTCCGCTCCCAGTGCCTCTGCCAACAGTGGAGGATCCTATCCTTCGGCTCCCTCCTCTTCTTACTCGGCACCTAGCTCAGGATCAAACAGTGGTGGACCTTACCCTGCCGCTCCTTCATCCTCGTACTCAGCACCAAGCTCTTCAGCCAACAGTGGAGGACCATATCCTTCAGCTCCTTCGTCTTCGTACTCCGCACCTAGCTCCAGCTCCAGCTCCGGTGGGCCATATCCTGCCGCTCCTTCATCTTCATACTCGGCTCCATCATCGAGCTCAAACAGCGGTGGACCTTATCCATCGGCTCCCTCTTCCTCGTACTCCGCACCTAGCTCAAATTCGAACAGTGGAGGACCGTACCCATCGGCGCCTTCTTCGTCGTACTCTGCACCCAGCTCGAGTTCCAACAGTGGAGGACCTTACCCTGCGGCACCATCAAATTCCTACTCGGCACCACCCTCTCCCCCATCTTCGTCTTACGGAGCACCGGCATCAGGATCCTCTCCTTCGTTCAGTGCTCCTTCCTCTTCCTATGGAGCACCCTCCACTGGATCCGGTTCCAGCTCATTCTCGTCCAGCCATCAGTCATCTTCGTCCTCCTTCAGTGCATCCTCATCGGGCAGCTACCCTTCAGCTCCGTCCAGCTCCTATGGGGCTCCATCGGCAGGATCCTCTCTGAACTTCCCCAGCGGTCCCTCGTCCAGCTACAGTGCTCCCCCCACCGGTGGATCCTCCAACTCCGGACCGTATCCCAGTGCTCCGTCCCAGGACTCCGGCTATGAGTACAATGGACCCAGCCAGGTGCCCGAGACCATTCAACAGAGCTACAGTGCCGACGGTGGCTACACCTACCGCAAGAAGTAAGGAGTAACCAACCACTGCATCGCGCATACGCCACGTGCCTTTGAATACTCAAACAAGAACAACACCACCACCACATCATGTCATCGCAGTCGCCATTCACTCGCAATTGTAAATTATTCCCAAAAAATGACAACCAATTCGCCCATAATCTTTCTTCCCCATGGAAATCTAGCCGTAATTCATTGTACCATTAGATATAAAACACGAAACGTTTGTTAAATAAACAACTTGATGAAGATCATAGAAGAACGTGGAAGCCATCAGTTCTGGGCGATCGGTTACCTTTACATCTACGACATAACAGCGACATTCACGGAATTCTTCCGTTCGGCTAATTGACAGCAAACAGAAGTTAAAGACGGTGGAGATAGTGTAGAGACGACCCAATGACAGTTGAAGGTTCAAATCGACAAACAATGCAAATTTTTGCGAAAAATACCGGATATAGTCGGATAGCAACATCCAACAACCAACAACCAACTGCAACACGACAGCAACACAATTAGGGGGCAATTCTTGAGCGACACAAGTTATGAGCTTATGATGGAGGGCGTTCATTTGGCGATTCCAATCTAATTGAGATTACAACTTAATTGCAGCAACAGATGCAACAGCAACAGCATAGTAACTGCATCATTAGCATGCTAATTGAGACCAGTTGAGATGGCAGCGGAATGGCAGGCAAGTGCTTCTCTGACTTTGGCAATTTAACCGACTGACTTTCGACTAAATAAAATAAGTAACTGTCGCATAGTTGCCACATGCTGGCCAATGTGAATCCCAAAAAAGCATTGTCTTCTTAGGAACCCAATGAGATGCGACACCGACAAGAGCTCTTTGCTCTTTAAGTTGGGCTGAGAAATTTCCACCTATGATCTAATACAATTCTATTGTCTTCAGTTCGTCACTTGGCGGCTTTTGTTGGGCCGTAATGTTTGCATTTATTTCACAAGCCACTCAGTTAGTGAGTCGGTAAACTAAGTACTGAGAAATAGAATAAATAACTAAACAACAGTTTTTTTTTTTTTTGGTTTTTAGTAAACAGAGAAACCATTTTAATGTAGATATATATACCTTTTATTTATTAAATACTTTTTTCGTTTCTTTTTGCTGGGGTTTTATTCCATTTCGCTATGCTTAAAACATTGATATGTATTCGGTTTAATTTGATCTTAATACATCATGTATATCGTAACCCATCGTCCTATATTTTTGTTTTTGGTTTTTTGTTTTTGCTTTGGTTAACATAATGCCACTAAGGAAACTCGGAATGGGTAGACCAAGTTTGGTTAACAATAACAGAAATACATATATTTTAACTAATTGCAAAACAGAATTGTTTTGAACTATATTTTAACCAAGCGAAGTCATCGCAGTTGAATGCATAAATTATTTGGTGGTTTTGTTTAGTAGTTGATAGTAACTTTACAAACGATTCGAGTAATTTGCATATTTACAAACCTTGTTAACAGCACAAAGAAACTTGAAACGTGAAACATGAAATACAAACACACACTTAATTTATGTAGGATCTCTGGAAATTTAGTTAAACTCCTTAGTTAAACGGATTCAAACGTTATCAAAATTTACACACTCAGATCTGATGCAAATAGAGATATAATAATAACAATAACAACGAACAGATATGCTTGTATCATATGAGATAGGTAATCCTAAATGGACTCAAACACTTCTTAGTTTCACTTATGTAAACGTTAAAAAACTTTACCCCAATACAACAAACATACGAGGCTCAATCAAAAAGCAGTCAACATTCATTACAATTAAGTTAGTTGTATGTATGTAGTTATGGTATTTATGGGTCTCAAAACCCTATCAAGTTATTTACGCATATTAGTTATCTTGAGTTGACTTTAGTTAGATTTAGATTTTAGATTAGTTCTTTCCAACGGGACGAAAGAGTAACAAACGAGCCGAGTGAATTACAAAAAGAGGAACCAACGCACTCTCTCTTGATAAAATATTCAATTTGGATTAATTTTTTACGGGCTTACTTTGAGATCAAAGGTTGAGGTTTGGGGTTCAGGCAGCGTGTGTTTATATAGAATAGAATCTCCCTTGCCAATGCTTCTTTGCAGGTTTTTATTGGGTCAATGTCGTGGGTGTTTCTTTGGGTATAACTCTCTAAATTCAGTGTCTGGCTGTCTAAATATGTATATATATATGTTTGTGTATATGATTTTGTATAGGTATATATATTTGTTTAGGTACTACGACGCAACATCTTATATATATGTATAATTGTTTCATCTGTTCGTTTCAGGGATTTCTTGTGTATGATCTGCCATATATACTTTGTGGTTTTTGCTCTTTGAGAGCAGCTAAAATTCATTCCTATATAACTTGATATGCCTCATTATCGCTCACTTACACAACTACTTTGTTTGCACATTTTATTGGGTATAGTTGATGTACCAGTATATATAATATATTCATTCTCCTATATAGCTTACAAACAACAGTTACACCAATGATATGTATATTGATATATTTATATACTTTCGCCTTGTTTTGATATGTTTCGTTTGCGTTAGTTTTGTGGTTAGTTTTGCTTAGCTTTGTTCGTTCTGGAAGGACACATGATTCACATTATATGCATCTATATAGTATATGATCGATATGCTAATGCCAGGAATGCCGATTCGTATTGCTTACGTGGCGCAAACATCATCATCTGTTCGCATCTGTGGCACTCAAATGCTCAAATCTTCGTGGTTATACAGATAAATTAGCCTTACTTCCGGCAAAATCTTTTTTTTTTGTCGGTTAATACATAAATTTATGCAATTCTCGGGCCAGGAAAATGCAGTTGATATGTATACGGTTAACGATTTCTGCACTTCTGATACCGTTTTGAACATTTACACATAGATTCTCTAACATCAAAATGAATACCGATAGAACGCTTAAAGCTTGTAGAAACTATACACAATAAGTTCGCTAAATAAAAATGTAAACTTTACGATCAGCTTTCTGCACTTTTTACCTGAGCACTTGTGTGTTTAACGTACATTTCCTAATACTTTCTGTACTCCGTCCCTTCTTCTGACCTTCTGACTTCTGACAAACCAACTTCCCCCATTTGAATCCCCCTTAACAAGCGCAACTTAAAATCGGATAATTCACTGGTTTTAACTGCAGCATACTTTCGGGCTTTCAGCTTTTAAAGTCCTATGGGATTTTCTACTCCGCTCAGAAGGCCGTATTATCTTGATCCGTAGCCGGCATGGCCATACCGCCTTGACTCATCTGTCCACCTCCACCACCGGACGGCTTTACCCCGGTAGCATTATCTAGCATCTTTTTGACTTGCGCCTGAGCCGTCTCCTGGTTGATACGCCTTGCCTCTGCTACCGGCAGATCGTCGTCGGATTCTAGGGCGGGATTGATGCGACCATTGCGTTCATCCTTGCCAGCCATTGTGGCGGCACCATACGATCGGGCCAATGGTCCAGCCATAACGGATAGTTGCTCTCCCGATTCCGAGGGATCGCCAACGCGTTGTACATCCTCTGGAATGTTAACCACGCAGCGGAAGTAGTCGTAGCTGGGCGGCAATTTTCCGGACTCGAACATCATTCTGTGTTTTGTTTTAAATAAATAAAGTTTTAAATTTAGTTGGCTTAGGTGTATCTTGTATATAACAACGAAGATTTTATACTCACTTAGTCCACCAGGAGACCGAAACCAGCGTGACCAGGCTGAGCAACATGGCCATGGTGCGGAATGGGAACATCTGCTCTTTCGTTTCCTCATCATAGCCAGGATACTTGATCAATGGAGCTAGTCCCAGGATAGCTTCACCGCCTGAGAGACGAATGGCCAAAGCCACAATGTATGCCGACAAGCTGCCGTACGTGTTGCAGTGCTTCTTGAAGTGCACCACCATCAGCAGTTGCGGGAACAGGATGACGTAAACCAGATCCGAACACATGGACCTGTCCAGAAGAGAAAGAGAAATACAGGCAATTAGGCAAATGATCTGCCTGTCAGGTAAATAATGCATCTTCACACGCACCATAATCCGTAGATGGAGGGTATGGTGAGGGCCATAATAGTGGCCAAGATGCCCACTACAATGATGGCGACGCGCATCACCCAAATTATTTCCATTTCGGACGCCTTCTGACGGAAAATCAATTTGTACACATTTCGGGCAAACATGGAGGCAGCGGAGAGCACCGAGGAATCTGCTGAGGACATCACGGCGGCGGAAACGGCGCCCAGGCCAAAGAAGGACACAAAGTCGGGCGTGAGGTACTGCAGCACCATGGGTAGAATCATACTCGTCTCATCCACGGTAAGAGGATAGGGACCTTTGTAGTCCGTCTCGTTCCAAGCTGTCAAAAAGAAATGGACATCAGTCAAAGATTATTATTATCTGAACGATATATATAAATATCTAAGAAAGTAATGGGAAATATAAACACAGCTCGTTTTTGATATCTATATTACTTTTTAGATTCTAGAACTCACGTGTGGCCTTAGCAATCGCCCCGATGAGCACTGGGGGAATGGCCATCAGGATGCACCCGGCAGCGGCAACGTAGGACAGGAGTTGGGCCCTTCCGGCTGTTTTGCTTGAGAGCACTCGCTGGAAATAGACCTGCCAAGGAATGCCTCCAAAGACGAGCAGCAAACCATAGTCTATATAAAGCCAATGTTTTTTCGGCTCCACGTGCCCAATCCAATCCACTTCCAGGTCACTCAGGCTGCCAACGTGCTCGTTGCTCCAGGCAAAGGGAATGCACATCCACAGTCCGATGAAGATACAGAACAGCTGGATCACGTCCGTATATGCAACTGAGTACAGGCCTCCGAAGAGTGTGTAAAATATGGCGATGCAGGAGGAGAGGATCACCGAGGTTCGATGATCCATGTCAATGATGACCGACAGAGTGGCGCCCAGGGCAGCAAGGATGCCAGCGGCCCAGAAGACTTCTCCACAGAGAGCAGGCAAGAAGAGCAGGCCACCCATCCGCTCGCCAAAGGAATCCTGCAAGGGATCCAGCATAGTGATATATCCTTGCTTACGCATGGGATTGGCGAAGAAGATGCCACCTGAGATAAAAAAATAAAGAAGAAAATTAAGGCAAAAATATAATTTGCAGAAAGATTTATTAAAATTAAAAGAATTACTTGTTCGAAGAATTCCTTTAAAATTCTATAAACTTACCGAATACCAAACTCAGTGCGTATCCAAATGGAGCCTGGCACCAAACCAGACCCGATGTATATATAGCCTCCGCTGTGCCATTGATATAACCGCCACCCACCCATGTGGCCGTCATGGTGAAGATGCCCACGAATAGGCCAATGGAGCGACCGGCTAACATCACCTCCTCCTCTGAATCATTACCAGACTGCTTCTTGCGACCAGCCCAGATGCCCACCACCAGGATCAGGAGGTAGAAGAGCACAATGCTCACCACGCCAGCAATATTGATCATCTTTGCGGTTCAGGCCTGTCCTTGGCTACGAAAATCACGACTCTCAACGCACTTGTGTAAATTAATACTTTTGAAAAGGGGTTGACCTTTAACTGTAATGGAATACAAGGTTTGCGGGGAAGGAGGCAAAATGAGTTACAACCTTGAGCATAATGGTTAATATTGTTGGCTGCCTGCAGCAGCTCATTTTTCAATTAACTAGCAACAGCACGAAGCATTAAATATTAAGCCAATGCATTGGCCATGGCCGTTGGTGGTGCTGACCTTTGTCCGCAAGGATATAATTGGAGTTGGCCTCCACTCCAGACCCCTTTATACCGCCTACTTGTGACAAAATGCGTCCTTGCTAATGGCGCGCAATTAACTAGCTATTGCAATGGGCTTGACCTCTACAGCGACTATACTTTAGACGCACTTCTAATTATAATCGCTATAAAGGTTAGATTAATAGATAGAGATAAAAGGTATGTATATAAACGAAAATCGTAATGATTTTAAATTGGGAAAAATCATTTTATGTCAATTTTATAGTTTATGATTTCCTTATAACTTGTATTTTAGTTATTTTACAAAAAAAAAAATCAAGTAATATTTTAAATAATAATATGAATATTGTAAATAAAGACTTGATTTAAATGAGTGTTGTATTATTAAATTCTTGGTGCTTATAGCTGCCAACTAATTTTACCAATACTTAAGCCCATTTAAATGTCCGGAAATTAATTCTGATTGCAGGCAGGAGCACGCACGTTTCTTGGTTATATAACAGACCAAAGTTGGGAACGGGACAGTCCGTACTCCGCCTTATGTAAAATACATAAACAATTCAGGGTGCCTCGTGTGTGGGGAGGCAAATACGTCATAGCCACGACAAACAAGCGGCAACCTCAAGAACACCTCAATACCATGTACCACATTACCCACAAGGGGGGCTTCATTCACAAAAATTGAGCAAAGCACGGAGCGCATCGCATGGTCGGACGGACGTTCAGGGGTAATCCCCGCGTGCAATCTGCGCATGACCCAGCGCATTTGTGGGCAATCGAATGGGTAGCTACTCACCTCTGCTTTGGGATTTGTGCGCCAAGTTCAAGCGGACGCCAATTTTCGATTCTGGAGCTTAGCGACGGCAATCAAAGAAGCGCGCCAATCAAAAGCGCCTCGGCTTATGCAACATTCCCTGCTCTAAAGGGCTTTTGGGTATATCCCGTAGTAGTTTTGATCGCAGATCCCTTGTAAAGGAATCAGAATCGGAGAATTAGTACTCCGGGGTAGGAACTCGAATCACGGTCTGAACACTAGAACACTAGGCTAGACAGCAGTCGCCCCAGCGGAGGGACGTCTTCTGAGACGGACTGTTACGCGTCCTAAAATGTAACCCGCACATGTGCTCCGGCTGTTGGGGAAACGCGTGTCGGCCGCATTAAAACAATGCCACTGGCTCCGCACCCAAGAAGTTGTCGAAAATGGTCTAGATTATATAAATAATCCAATCCACCTGCACTTTCAGGTGGTTCGAAGGCTTTGGCTTGTTTAATATTCAATCGATGGCCCCTTAATTCGAATCAAACTTCAAGGTGGACTGAAACCAATCAAATCGATATTTTAATTTAGCAATTAACTAAAACCATTTGGTTTCGATAAACAAATAAGCCATTGACTACGGGCTATTGGTAAACTAAAAGCACGTTTTCACGTTCAGCCGTCGGACCGTGTTGGCGGTTAGAACGACGAAATTATAACTGATTTGGAAGTTCAAGTACTGGAGTCCCATCGGCGAACCGATGGCCTCTTCGACGGAAAATGGCAGAGCCGAGTGGGCGTTCATTTTGTGTATGTGCGCAGGAATTTTCGCCGAATCAGCGGATGAATCGTTTCGTGGAAGCCGCCACTCGACTCAATTTAGGGGTGATTGCCAGCGAGAAGGGGAGTTGTCAGCACTGGAATTGTGGTGGAAAGCTCAAACACTCCGACTGGAGTCGTTACAAAGATTGCGCCCCTCATTGCCCATTGAAAATAGTATGAAAATATTCAAGGGTTTAACATTTACAAAGTTACATTGAGAGGGTCTTAGAGAATACATCAATTACAAGTCTAGACTAGTTTAAAAGTATTCCTAAATGGAATATTTTAAATGTTTTAACACTACCGCTGAGCTAGTAGCCAAACTTATCGTTCAGGTGGGTGATGCCATCACCGCTCTGGTTAGATGGTGGCACCCACTTGGCGTACTTCTCACTGTCTTCGTGCTCAGCCAGCTCGTCCAGGTCCATGTCCACATCCTGGCGCTGTTTGTTTCGCTGTCTTTGGCGTTGGCGTCGCTTTTTCTGCGCTTCCTCTGCTCCTTCATCTGGAGTGTCGTGTACTGGGGTGCTGGAGTCTTTTGCTGGCGTAGTTGAAGCAACAGTGTCGCTTGGAGCTGTTGACGCTTCCGCTGAAACTTTTGTTGACATCACGTTGTCTGGTTTTAAGACTTCCGGTTCAGCATTTGTTGGTTTGCTCTCTTCCGCTTGGGTAGGAGGTTCACTTTCCTGCGAGTTGTGATTCTCTGAAGGCGATGGCTTGGCCATAGTTTCCGGTTTCGGCTTCTTCTCCAAATTGTCCACCTCCTTTTCCTTCATTTCTCCCTTGGACTCTTCCTCCTCGACTTCCTCTTCATCTGAGGCAAATGCATTCGATTGAGACTTAGTTTGTGTGCTTGGTGGCGCTTTAACCACCTTGAATTTGCTAAACTGATTTCTCTTGCCAATCATAGGAAGCTGCTTCCTGACTACACCGCCCTCCAGAGCTGTTGATTCCTTGGTGGCTGCAGCAAAGCTTGCGGTGAATGGCAGAGCCGTTGGCTTGGCTATCTTCAAGAGACGTTTCACTTTTTGCTGTTCGCCCTTGAGTCGTTGCTGCTCCAACTGTTTACAAGGTGAGATTCTGAAGTTAGTTTTGATTTTCTTATTATATTTTAACATTCCTAACCCTTAGCTTTTTGATTTCCGTTTTGTCCAGTTGCTCAACATCTTCATTAAGAATGTTCATGAAGTTGTCCAGATCATCGCCTTCAGCTTGCTGCTTTGCGGCGAGCTCCTTTAGCTTTTTCTCCTTCTGTTGGTAAGCTGCGATCTCCTGTTCCACCCTTTCCATTTCTAAGTTGAGATCAACCTCCTGTTTCAGCTGTTAATAATACGGTTAGTTAATAGTAAAGAAAATGGCATAAAGACTTACCAAATCCTCATAGGTAAGGGTAACACTAGATCCCGCGTTTTCCTTGCGCTGTTTCTTGCGGGCTATGTCTCCAGTGCGATCCCAAAACTCATCCTCGTCGTCAGAGTCTCCTTTCTTAAGAATCTTTCTTTTTTGCGCCTCTTGGTTAGCCTGGCGCAGAACACCGTGCCTGTCCAGCGTGCGACATGCCTCTAGGGCGCATTGTACCACACAGTCCTTCTTGCGCCCCTTGTGGTTTACCTCCACAATGATTGGCCTACCATTGGAGTCGTCGAGTGGCAGTTCAACCCGGCAGACAAAGGAACCAGTAGACAGTTCATCGCACCTGTATTCCAGATTAAGACCCTCCCGCTCGAAGAAACCGCGCAACGTTTTCTTTGGGTCATCAAAGAAGAGGTCTTCGTTGTTGGTGCTGGCGTAGGGATTGTGACTGAGATCCGTCTCTTCGTCAGCATCATCGCCCATACCCCAGCTGACGCCTTCGTTGCGTTCTCGCTCCTCCGCCTCCAAAAGACGTATTTCTCTTTCAACCGCTGCGTCGGCTAGTTCCTTCTCTCTTTTTTGCCGCAGTTCTGTGACGGACATATCCGACTCAGGTTCCTCATCATCGCCGGGACCCTGTAGGATGTAAACGCGGGTGCTACCGCCCAGCTTGAGCATGTGCCCAACACGCATCCGGATATAAACTTTGGGGGGTACTCGCTGTTTATTCAAAAAGGTGCCGTGTGTGCTGCCCATGTCATAGATGTACCATCCCTCTGGTTGTTCGTTCCTGGCTGAATCTTCTGTATCTTCTGCCTCTTCCTCTACATCCTCAACGTCCATCTTTGGCAGTTCCTTTGGCTTATATTGCAGGACCACATGGAAGCGTGAGATTGTCGGATGAGCGGCGGGAACATCGTTTTCCGGCAGGCGACCAAAAGTCCAAATCGCTTGTTGCTGCAACTGACGCACGGTGTCAATGATCTGACCGGACTTAAGGACTTCAAAGCTATAATTCTGATCGGCGGCTGGAGGAGCCGACCACCTAGGCACCTTGTACGGACAGACGGCAGCTGGCGAAGATTTGGGGGCTTTTGGTATTTTTGGCGGCGGAGGCGGTGGTTCTGCAGGAACTTCGGAGCGCGGCTTCTCCGTGATGATCACCTTGGGTTTTGGGAGTGGAGCGGGCACTTTAAACTCGTTCATTCCGACTTTTTAGCGAAATTCTTTATTTTTCCGAGGGGTAAACAAATTTTCGCGAAGTCCGCAGCTGATTTTCAGCGCAGTAGGACCAGACATTAGCCGCCAAAAAATACAGTTTTCCTTCAACAGTTGTCCCAACAGTTTTAGACCTGTTTTCCTTATTATTCTATGTAAATACCTTGTTTGTGATTTGTGATTTGTTGTGACTTTATTATGAACGAAAAATACCAAAAATATTATAGGCAATCATCGAAAGAAACCCAGAACTGAAAAACCTTTGTCCCAAAAACTCGATCGCGGTACAAAATATTTAACCCAATTTTTGTAAGGTCACACTGACCCCGCGTCGATTTGTTTATTTTTGTTTGTTCCTTTTAAATAATTTATTTTCAAATTTTTTTAAATATTTTAAAACTTTACTGCAATGGCGTTTTCGCAGTCATTTGACTTTGGAAATAGCACGTTCATGGAGCTGGAAAAAGGGATACAAGCGGCTGGAAAAGAGAACACACATGCCGGCAACCCAAATATCCAAGGAGCAGCAGTTAGCAAGGATTCTAAGACCCCAAGTCAGGACAATTACTCGGATTTTTTTCGGGACGAGTTCTCATACGAAATTAATCAAGCCAAAAAACCTTTAGAGCAGTCAATGATCAATGTTTCTCAGATTCAGGACCGTCTGGAAGTCGCCTCCCATACAGATTCAGATTTGAGCACCTCGTCAGCTTTCGATGCCCAGATTTGCACAGAGGATGTGTTTGATATGGAAGAAAAAAGCAAAGAAGCAGCTCAGGAGCTGCCCAGTCTGGATGAAAGCAGTTTCCTCTGTCCCGCGCAGGATCCGGAGGCTTCCCAACAACTGAAGGAGGACATCCTTCGTAGTCGCTGCGTCTTGGCCAAGCAGAATGTCTATCACGAGATCTCTCAGGTCACCCAGAACTTAAGCAGTATGTCGCCCAACCAACTGCGAGTGTCGCCTAACTCCTCCAGAGTCCGGGATGCGGTACCTAAGATTACAGATGCTCCTCCGGACCTGGAGTCTCATAAATCAATAGCCTCCTGGAATCTACCCTTCAGCATACAGGAGGAATACAAGAAAAAGGGTGTCGTTCAGATGTTCGACTGGCAAGTGGAGTGCCTTTGCAAGCCAAGAGTGCTTTTCGAGCACTGCAATCTCGTGTACTCCGCACCCACGTCTGCAGGAAAAACGCTGGTCAGTGAGATTCTCCTGTTAAAAACTGTCCTTGAGCGCGGGAAGAAGGTGCTAGTTATATTGCCCTTCATCTCGGTTGTGCGCGAGAAAATGTTCTATTTGCAGGATCTGCTCACACCGGCTGGTTACCGCGTGGAAGGATTTTTCGGGGGTTATACACCACCCGGAGGCTTTGAAAGCCTGAACGTGGCAATCTGCACAATCGAGAAGGCAAACTCCATTGTGAACAAGCTCCTGGAGCAAGGAAAACTGGACACCATTGGCACCGTAGTCGTTGACGAGGTCCATCTCATCTCGGACAAAGGACGTGGCTACATTCTGGAACTTCTATTGGCTAAGATCCTTTACATGTCGCGTCGCAATGCACTGCAGATTCAGGTCATCACCATGTCAGCCACTCTGGAAAATGTAGATCTGCTAAAAACCTGGCTTGATGCCGAACTGTACATAACAAACTATCGTCCCGTAGCTCTTCAGGAAATGATCAAAGTGGGCACAAAGATCTTTGATCAGCAGTTAAAGTTCCTGCGCGACCTATCCCAGCAAAAAGAAATGCGACAAGCCTTGGGAAACGATTCTGATGATGTCGCCCTGCTCTGCATCGAGACATTGCTGGAGGGCTGCTCCGTCATTGTGTTTTGCCCATCGAAGGACTGGTGCGAGAACTTGTCTGTTCAGCTAGCCACGGCCATGCACGTTCTCATTAAGTCTGGCTCAGAACTGGGCCGACGTTTACGGGCTAATCTCAATCCGACGGCTATCGAGGAAGTAAAACAACAATTAAGAGACATCCCCACAGGTTAGTTTAGAGAAATAAGAAACTTTTTGTTTAATGACCAGTTAAAATTATTTAATTTTTTCTAGGTCTCGATGGAGTGATGTCCAAAGCTGTAACTTATGCCTGCGCCTTTCATCATGCCGGTCTTACTACTGAAGAGCGAGATATTGTTGAGGCAGCTTTTAAAGCGGGCTCTTTAAAGGTTCTAGTTGCCACCAGCACATTGAGTTCTGGTGTTAATCTACCCGCTCGACGAGTTCTTATTCGTTCGCCTATGTTTGGTGGCAAACAAATGAGTTCCCTGACTTACCGACAAATGATCGGACGAGCAGGACGCACGGGCAAGGATACACTGGGCGAGTCTATTCTTATCTGCACTGAGAGCAATGCTCGAATTGGAAGAGACCTGGTCACAGCACAGCTGCAGCCGATAACTTCCTGCCTGGAAATGGACGGAAGTGTAAGTAACTAAAGAAATAGCCTGAACAAAATTAAGGAACTTCCCATTACAGACCCACTTGAAACGCGCACTACTGGAGGTTATATCTTCCGGTGTAGCAAGCACTAAGCAGGATATTGACTGCTTTGTAAACTGTACGCTGCTAAGTGCACAGAAGGCGCTGGAAGAGAAGGAACAACCACCAGAGGAGGATTCGGATTCCCACTACATCAATGATGCACTGGATTTTCTTGTAGAGTACGAATTCGTACGCCTACAAACGAACGAAGAAATGGATACAACAGCCTATGTGGCCACACGGCTTGGTGCCGCATGTCTGGCTTCTTCAATGCCGCCCACTGACGGTCTTATACTCTTTGCGGAGTTGCAGAAATCCCGTCGTTGTTTCGTCCTAGAGTCTGAACTGCATGCTGTATACCTAGTAACTCCCTATTCTGTGTGCTACCAGCTGCAAGACCTTGATTGGCTGATTTACCTGGATATGTGGGAAAAGCTGAACCCGGCTATGAAGAAAGTGGGTGAACTGGTGGGGGTCAAAGAAGCTTTTCTCGTAAAGGCGATGCGTGGTCAAACAAAATTGGATTACAAGCAGATGCAGATTCACAAGCGGTAAGATACTTTCGTACAAAAGGTACAAAATCTAAAATTCTTACATATCAATCAGTTTTTATACAGCATTGGCCCTTCAAGAGCTGGTAAACGAGACGCCCATCAACGTGGTGGTGCACAAGTTTAAGTGCCACCGAGGAATGTTGCAGGGTCTGCAGCAGATGGCCTCTACTTTCGCGGGTATTGTTACGGCCTTTTGCAACTCACTGCAGTGGTCAACGCTAGCGCTTATAGTATCCCAGTTTAAGGATAGACTCTACTTTGGCATCCACAGAGATCTCATCGATTTAATGCGGCTACCAGATTTGTCGCAGAAACGTGCCCGTGCTCTTTTTGATGCCGGATTTACCAGTTTGGTAGAACTAGCAGGTGCTGATGTCTTGGAATTGGAGAAAGTACTTTTCAACTCCCTAAGCTTTGATTCCGCCAAGCAGCTTGATCACGAGAACGCGGAGGAGGCGGCCAAGCGAAATATGATACGAAACTTCTTCATCACCGGCAAGGCGGGAATGACAGTTGGTGAAGCTGCCAAACTTTTCATTGGCGAAGCGCGACAGTTTGTCCAGCACGAGATTGGAGTTGGGAGCATAAAGTGGACACAGACACAGATTGACACCAATGAAAGTCCTAAATCAACGAGCAAAAACGAGGATGTGGACATTCATATGTCGCTTGAGGAGGAGCATTTACAGATTCAGCAACCACCGAAGCGTAAGCTATCAAGTGAAGAAAAGCATGGTTTTGGGAGTGCTTCGACCCACAAGATTCCTAAACTGGAACCACTGGGCAATAAACTAAATAACCCACAGAAAAAAAGTTTAGTCGGATATCTAAATACAAATGAAAATATTTCAAAACAAAGAGATAAAACAGTTTTAAGTCCGAGTTTGATTCAAAAGAATTTCGAGCAAAAACTTCAAACTTTCGATAATGGTGAAAAAATTGAAAGTGGTGTAAAGAACTCTTCTGAAAAGCCTTTGCAACATATTGAAAAAAGAAACCAAGACAGGGTTAAAAAGGGATCTGCGGTTGAGGTAAAGGATTCACTACCAGTTGACAAAGGCAAGGCAAAGGTGTCCATTCCTCCTTCATTTTCTAATGAAAACAGAATCCAACCAACAGCGATTAATTTCAAGGAAAAATCTCCAGAAAAAATCCAGAGACAAACATCGAAGGTTGATAAAGATACCAGTCCAAAAGTCAAATCACCAAATGAGGAAAAACCCAGCACCAGTCATACTGCCCGTAAAGAGATGCTTCGAAAAGAAATTGCAGAACGCCGCAGAATCGCTTTAATGAAAATTCAGCAAAAACGTACCGAAATGGAAAACCAGTCAAAGGATCCACCCATACAGGCAATCAGAAGTACACCATCTTCCCTTGAACACACTCCGATTGAATTAAATAATGCTCAGACTTCTCCAAAGACTCAAGGCACTCCACAGCATCCAAAATCAGGGAACACCCAACAAAAAGGCTTCTACCCCCAGCAATCCACCAATTCCGAAGCCATTCAAAACTCCTTCCAGTTCCAGCAGAGAATCTTCTGCAACTCCAGCACGCGGAAATAACAAAGTCTCATCCCCTCAATTGCCCCGAAGAAGTCCAAGGAACCATGTACAGTCCCCAACACCCACACCGAATCGCACAACTTCAAGAAAGACTTCCACCGCAGAGCAGGATTTATTTATGGCAGACGATTCCTTTATGCTTAATACCGGTCTAACCGCTGCTCTTACAGCCGCTGAGGGAAAGGAACCAGTTTCTTCGGAAACAGACGAGATTCCTAGCTCCCAGCCCAAGGAACCGGAGGTATCCTGTGCCCTAACTCCACATGCATCCAGGCTGATGCGTTCATACCAGTTACGTTCGCAACGCTTGCAGAGTCCCAGTTCGCGATCACCAAGCAGATCAACGGTGACCAAAACTTTGCCAAATGAAAGCAAAACGGAGTTTGATTCAAAAGGCGGGTCCAATGTGGCTTCCTCTATGGAAATCTCGGATATTTCTATGGAGAACTCATTAATGAAAAATCCACTTCAACTGAATGCCTCACACATCCTAAGCTGTTCAAAAGCGGATGAAAATGCCTCAAGTTTCTCTAGTATAGATATAATCGACGTCTGTGGCAACCGGCAATTGTTTCAAGGCGCTCTCATGGAACTTCTCGAAGCTCCGCGTTGTGGCTTTAGTGTGGGCCTGCAGGCTCAAGCAGGCAGACAAAAGCCACTGATTGGAGCCAACCTGTTGATCAACCAGGTTGCTGCGGCGGAACAGCGGGAGGCGGCTGCCGACAAACAAGTTCTCTTTCAAGTGGACGACAGTAACTTCATCTCCTGCTTGTCTTTTTCTCTAGCAGACAATATAGTATACTATATAAATATGCAGGACGAAGGGAGTGCAAAGGTCCAGGGGGTGCCCACTAGTCTAAAGGTTCAGGAACTATGCAAGCTGATGGCTCGAAAGGACCTCACGTTACTCATGCACGATGGAAAAGAACAACTAAAGATACTGTTAAGAGCGATTCCCCAGCTGCAGAAGATTAGCGCAAAACTGGAGGACCCCAAAGTGGCAAACTGGTTGCTGCAGCCAGACAGGACAATGAGTTATCACAATATGGTAATATTATTATATATTTCATTCGCTTCTTTCTTTTAATTTTTCGATCCTTCAGTGCCAGCAATTCGCTCCAGAGTGCACTGCCTTAGCGGATCTATTTGTGGTAGCGGTCGTGGTTACAGCAGCTATGGACTAGATAGCTCAAGTGCCATTCTTCCAAAAATAAGGTCATCCATAGAGGCATGTGTAACTGCGCACATACTAAATGGTCAAATCGAGAATCTTGGAAGGATCGGAACGGGTCAATTGCTAAAGTTTTTCACTGGTGGGTTCTAAGTTGTAACCTTAAAATTTTAATAACAAATCTCGTCTTCAGATGTTGAAATGCCCATTCAAATGACTCTTTGCCACATGGAGTTTGTTGGCTTCCCAGTCAACGAGCAACGGCTGCAGCGGGTCTGCCAACAGATGTCAGCGAGCATGAAGAAGTTAGAGTCAAAGATATATGAGCAACATGGCTCCCGTTTTAATCTTGGATCGACGCAGGCTGTAGGCAAGGTGCTGGGTCTTAACCGTAAGCCCAATGGACGTGTAACCACCTCACGTCAAGTTTTGGAGAAGTTGGACTCACCCATTTCAATTTTGATACTGGGCCACCGAAAGCTGGGCGGGCTTCTGGCTAAAAGCATTCAGCCTTTGCTCAAGTGCTGTAGTGCTAACAGAATTCATGGCCAGAGCATTTCTTATACGGCGACGGGTCGTATTTCCATGACAGAGCCTAATCTTCAAAATGTGGCAAAAGACTTTGCAATACAAGTGGGATCGAATGCGCTAAATATATCTTGTCGCTCTGCATTCGCACCGAATGATGAGACGAGGTGTCTCCTTTCGGCAGATTTTTGTCAGCTGGAGATGAGAATTCTTGCCCACCTGTCGCAAGACAAGGCTTTAGTGGAAGTCATGAACTCCCCGCAGGATTTGTTTATTGCCATTGCAGCTCACTGGAACAGGATCGACGAATCCCAAGTATCAGAGCAGTTGCGCAATGGCACTAAAGAGATCTGCTACGGAATTGTATATGGCATGGGTATACGATCCCTGGCTGAATCGTTGAAGTGCAATGAACAGGAGGCCAGGATGATATCTGAGCAATTCCATCAGGCGTATAAAGGCATTCGAGAGTACACGCAGAAGGTCGTCAAGTTCGCTCGGAATAATGGCTATGTAGAGACCATAACAGGACGTCGACGCTACCTAGACCATGTCAACAGTGCTGAGGAACAGCTGAAAAGTAATTGTCCTTAAACCATATAGAATTTTGTTTACGAATGTTTATTTCCCCGCAGATCAGGCAGAGCGTCAGGCCATTAACTCTACCATCCAAGGATCGGCTGCAGACATTGCGAAGAGCGCAATGTTAAAAATGGAAAAGAACATAGAACGGTACCGAGATAAGCTGGGTTTGGGGGACAGACCTGTTGACCTGGTGATGCACCTGCATGACGAACTTATCTTCGAGGTGCCTGCAGACAAAGCCAGGAAAATTGCCAAAGTTCTTAGCCTCACCATGGAGAACTGCGTAAAGCTTAGTGTGCCGCTCAGGGTTAAGCTGAGAATTGGGCGTAGTTGGGGTGAATTGCAGGAGATTAGGGTGTAGTTTGTATTATTTTTTAATTGTAGTATTTCAAATTTTAAAGAATTTTTAACAAATTTATATGACAGCATGTTTAAAATTTTAAGACTGCTTCGCCTGCCACTCCGTCCAGGATCCGGCATAAGCCTTGGCGCTGCAATGATTTATTAGGAAAATAAATGTACAGAACTAAACGTATTTTAAAGCGTAAATATACTTGGAAAAGCCCAGGGTGCTGGCCAGATTAGCCGCTCGAGCTGCACGTCCTCCTGCCTTGCAGGAGAAGATCATGACCGAATCGATTGCCGGTTTTGGGCGTCCATAAGTCTCGGCGAAGTCCTTGTCAGGTAAGTTTAACGCCCTCTCCAACTCAGCCACTTGAAAAATGAAATAAATGGAGGATCTGTCTATTAAGCCGATAATCCCTAGACTTTGGTGCAGCTCACATGGAATATTTATGCTGGCGGGCAGGATACCAGTTTCCTTCAACTCCGACTCGTTTCGGACGTCAAACAGGTATTTTTCTGGATGGTTTGGAATATCCTTAACTTCCTCGTAGGTGGCCATATCAGAATTTTATACTAATAAGTTTATTAAACGTCAAATTAAGACCGGTATGAAGTTTATCTGAGGTGTGACCACTGTTCGACCGGATTAATATACCACGGGAATATAGAAAATATACTAAAATAGACTTAGGCTTGTCACGAGTTTTCTCGTCTTTAAGTTCAAATTTTTAACTGAAAAAAATAATGGGATCCCCAAAAGCCTTACAAGAAATTGAAATGATGCCCGAATTTAATTGCAAAACGATAGGTATTTCCAAAAATGTTTATTATTATACTTTTTATACAATTTAAAAATCAGTTTCAATTTCACATTTAATAATATTCAAGAATTCACTAATTACAAAATAGTCCGAAGCACATGCAATAATTTGCACTAACAAAATTTAAATTGCACAACGTTTTTATTTCAATTCTTGTGGCCTTTTATGTGGTAGCATTTCAAACAATTAAATAATATTGCAAAATAAATACAGGAAATTCATGCATATACCCACGTTATTCACTTGTAAATTTCAATATAACAAAAATACATTTAATGTGTATCAAAAAGTGGTACGGTTGCAAATTAATGGCTCTTCAAGCTGCATATCGACATTAACCTAGATATTGTATACAGTTTTTAACTTCATGCTTTTTCATTGGCATTGAACAATTGTTTCTTCTTCACACTTTCCTTAAGTCAACAACGACATTTGGGCGCTCAACACACACTCTCCTGTCTTATTCCACTAGGCTGGTTTCTCCTCTCATCTTTACATTACATCTCGCTTTACAATCGATTATCCAAAAATATGCTATGTTTTGTGTAAATTCTACGAATTTATGATTGATATTATCTCATAGGTGCAATGCTTGCCATTGCCGCTGGTGTGTGTTTAATACCCAGTTTAGCGCGTTCACAACGAGTATAGTTACATATAAAAAAGGCAGTTGCCTGCACTGTGGTTGAAAATAGAACAAATCGAACATAGTGCATCCTAGGAATTGGTCTCTATGTGAATGCTGTGTACGTGTGTTTGGGGTGTGAGGTTGTGTGATCGGGTGTATATATCGCAGGGCACTAGTCATAGCGCTTCGACGGCGGTACTAAGTGCTCCGGCAGCACGGTGGGCAGCTCGCAGCCTTCCAGCTTGACGTTGATTAAGTGCAAGGCCAGCGCAAACTCGTCAGAGTCCAGGAAGCCATCGCCATCGACATCCGACAGCTTCCAGATCTTGCTAAGCACCGAGTTGGGCAGTTTTGATTTGATGAGCTCCTGCTTGGCAGCTGAAAGTGGAAAATGTTGATTAGTTTTATCTTTTTAAAGATAGAAGCAGATAATACTTACTTGCACCGGATATTTTGCCATCGACGGGACCCAGCCCATTGAAGATGCCGTCTGTGCGCGGCTTGTCCTTGTTGCAAATCCACTCGTGCTCTCCGTAGCCGGCATCAATGCCCTCGCCCTTCATGTAGCCGAATGGTGAGACGTGATCGTCGATGACTCCCTCGAAGGCACCACCTGAAGAAGAAATGGAGAAAAGGTCAAATCGTTACTTGATAGTCTGTGTGCGCCATAAATTTGCATTAATTAAGCATGTAATCTAAGTTGATCGGTGCGTCGCGGTGCACAAACATTCAATTTGAGGCAATTAAAACCTTCAGATCGTTTTGGCTCCAATTGACGTCGCCGATGCCGCCGCCGTTGCCGTATCGTGACTAGGACGGCTGACCGACTTAAGCATGTACTTTGCCGGCTACTTTAACTGGCAATTGTGGTGCATTCTGGGGGGCAATTGAGATGGGCGGTGCAGGTTGCCAAGTGCGATTTCAATTCACTTTTTTGAAGTTGCTCAATTTGTTTGCGGGCTTTTGCTGTCGCAACGGACAATTGAAAGGGCTCTCCGGGTGGCATTGGAAGAGCCCATAGGTGAACTGAAACTTAGTGCATGGTTACGAAAAGTATATTAAAAATTTATGTTTATCTTATTATTATCTTTAAAATTAGATAGAATTTGTTATAGCTTTAAGGCACACAACCCTATTAAATTCAAACAAATTATTTGTGGAATACAATTCGTACACTTTTATGTCATAAAACAGCTATGAAAATGTAAGAATATCGTTTTCAAATGAAATAACTATTTATAAAAAATGTTTATATATAGTTATATATAAATTCACTATTGATCAATACTGTTTAATAAGCTAAATAAACCAAGATTTCCTTTTAATAAGCTTTACGTTATCGTAATGCCGCTGATTTATAAAACAACTACTGTGGAAGCTTACGTCAATGTCTGTCCCTGTCCCCGCCTCTGGTTGCGCCTCAGGTTCAGGCTCAGGATCAGGCTTGGTCTCTAGCTCAGACTTTGAATCAGCCTCTAGACCTGCCTCAAGTTCAGGTTCTGTTTCTGGAGCAGGATCGGTTTCTTTATCATTCTCGACATTGCCCACACGACTAGTGCAGCTGCTGAACAGACGGAGTTGCTGCTGGCGCAGATTTTGCAACCAGCGATCAAAGCGCTCCGCAAACTGCTGTCGCTGCGAACTAGGGGTGAGGAGAGCTGGCTCCTCGGCCAAATCGAAATCCTCGTCAGAATCATCTTTGGTTATGCAAGAAATAAGAGAGAAAGAAGGTTGACAGAGGAGCATCAACTGTAGAGTTGAGTGAGTGCGGGAGTGCGACTCGGACGTGGATATCAAACCAAGATAAATTAGTGGGCCAATGGCGAAAACGAAAAGTACGAAGAACCAAAAGAACGGCGAACAGAAGAACTTTTTTCTGCAAGATCGTGTTAGATATGTGTATAACTATTTAGCGACATATTGCTAAACATGTGATGCCAGCACATTTTCAGATGTGCGGTGACGGTGAAGGAAGTGACTCAAGGCAAAAAAGCTGACAACCTGACCAAGTGTGATTGAGGGCACGGTCCAGATACATACATACATAAGTCCGATAGAATGAAACGTACTTCAGAGTAGCAACTCCATTAGCAAATCAACAGAAACTATAAAGACATCACTGAACAACAGCGAACTTATCTTGGCGCTGGACTGTTCACTCAGTATACCCAAGTCAATTATCCAAGACAAAACAACGGAAATGCTATGAAATAAAACCAAACGGTGCAGTAGTCAATGCAACGAAAATAAAATCAGAGATACAAATATACAAACACACACCCAGAGTATCTGAGATACCCATGCACTAAATTAGAGGCCCGAGTTCTTGACTTTGATTTCGAGCTGCTTGATCGCGATTCGCTTTATCAACGCATTCCGCCTCTCTTTCAGGGGTACGTTCAGTGAAATTCTTCTGCCCCCTGGCCCTTGGTGTAATAATACACGAGAAGTTCATTCACTTGTTGAGTCAATTTTAGGGGCTATCGAATTTTACACAATTCGAAATTGGAAGGCCGAAACTGCGAATGACACATCCCCTGAAATAATGATCCCCCCATGACATCAGTCGATCGCTTTCGGTCATAGTATTATGCATAGATTTTTACCCCCTAACAAATTTATACGGTTTATACATATATATCTATATATATATATATATATATATATAAATATGTGTGTGGAATGCTTTCGCACAAGGTCATGCCAAATGCGCTAATAGTTAAATTAAAAAGCCACTCAAGTGGTCCACAAACCAAAAGGCAAACTGAAAAGATCAGCCACGGCCTCAGACAATGCCATTGTGAATCGCTGTATTGCTCCCGAACTATAAGCTATATATCATAGTAAAATGCTTTCTTCCTGCACTTAGCGCTAGTTCATCTGAAATACTTGGTCCCCCGCTTGGGGTATTCATCGGCGGATTAGGCGGAGGATGAGCCACTTAGTGCCACACGTCCCAAGTCAGAATCGGAGAAGCACAAATTGATACGCGGCCTCAGGTTGCCAACGCCATCAAAAAAATATCCGACGACAACCGGTTCAGCCCACAGATGAGGTGGGATGGGTTATGCTAGGGATCGTCTGGATTGGGGCGTGGAGAATTTTCTGAGGTCCGGGCTTGTGCTTTGTTTGTTCAGCTTGCCGCATGACAAATGCACCGGACAATCTTCTCAGTAGACCCAAGAGCATTGTTCCGCTCTTAAAAGGCAGCAAATATTGGAATGCAAAGTTATTATTATTTACTTTTCCCATTTTAAATTGCTTTGCCTATTAAGAGATAATTATTTTCGTTCTCCTTGTCTGGCGGGTTTTGTGCACAGAATTAATCCCATCACACGCTTTTCGGCTTTAGTTTTGTAGTGTTCGTTTTGGGCATGGAAACATATGTATTAAATCATTTACTTGCTGATAACGAGTACAAATAAATGGAAAGCCCATTTGGATGTGCTGACGATACTCTTTTTTATTCGAACGATAAAAAGGCGTGTGCATGCAAAACACATGATTATATAAATAAGCAATAAAATTAGTTACTAGCTTTTTATAAGTTGGTTGTATAACATTCAATGATCCCTAAAGACGAATATAATTACTAGTTTTGTGGTAATTGTCATGTAGATTACATAATAAGCAGGTCATTATCTATGTATATAATTGCATTACAAAAATGATTCCTTATTTTTGATAGTGCTCAGTTTTATTGTTAAAAATACATGTCTGAAATTTCTAAAAATTCCACGAATGTCTCTTAGCCAGTAGCCACAGTGGCAAAGTTATTACCTACTGTTTACTTTGCAGATAAAAGGAATTATTATATTTTCTGGTGGAAATTAGAACACTGCTAATCACAGAAGACCAGACGGGGGCATTCGAGCCGCGTGAGTTCGTTCGCAGTCCAGTCAAGAAGACATAATACAGTGACATTTCGGGACTGATAAGACATTTGATGATGCCATGCTGACTTGGCCTTACATTGATTTTTATCTAATAGTTGCCTGCAGGTAACAATAGATTGCCTAGCAACGCGATAAGGGTTGACAAACAAGCCACTTTGGCCTGGCCCACTAACGAATGCATGGGGGAATGCGAACAGGTGTGCGGGAAAAGTGTAATTAGGCCTTGAACTCTAGGGCCACGCACGAAGTTCAGAGGTCGCAGTAAACCGGTTGGCAAGGCAGCTTGCCTGCATCATATTAAATTGACTTTCAATTAAAGTTTAGCTAACCGGATACTGGGACTCACTACAATGCGACTGGCGCCTCTAGTCTCTCTGATTAACTACATTACAGCCCCTCCCGGCTTCATCTGATTCTCCACGTTTAAACTCGATTGTTTTGCTGGGCGTTTTGGCTCGAAATCGAGTGCGTGGTATTCGTCATGGTTGCCTGGATGCGTCTGGTCCGGAGAGCCAGCCAGATCCGATTCAGCCAATGGGTACCCGAGTGTGAAATATTTATCATGCCCAACTGTACGCCTTGTTTTATTTTCTTTTTTTTCTTTGTTGATGACTCATGTCCCAATTAGAACAAACCCTGTGCTCAAGCTATCGGTATTTTCCAATGATTACATCATAACCACGAATCTTATCAGGTCTGGGAGAAAACAGTCAGCTTGGTTTACTTCTTTACCATGACGAAAGCAGTTCGATAATTATTGACACACAAAAAAGTATAATTTAATTTCGGCGGGGGCCACGCCCTGATACTGGCGCCCACTTTCAAGTACAAAGTAGTTGCTTATCACCTTGCCAACCCAGTATTTGCCAAAGATACGACAGTACGTGGTTCTCAGTGATATTTGCTTCCACCTCGATGTTTAGTTTTGCAAAAAAGTGCGTGTGTGTTGCCTAAGCGCTAAACTGACACCGACTTTTTCCGCCTTATCAGTTTTCGGGGCTTATCACTTTGTTTATATAGCTCAAATATGTTTCGTATTTAGTATACAGTTTAAATATAGTCGTTGCCAGGCATTACATAATTCGCCAGCCAACGAAAATAGGAAGCTGTGGATGTGGGACAAGGATGGAAAGCTCGGGGTTTTAGGATCGGTCCCAGTGGCTTTCGTTTGCCAATTGTAATTGTATCCATTAAATACATTTGGCTGCGGTCTAGCTCTAGCTGTGTTGGAATCAAACCCGCTTACTCCGCTTGGCGAAACTTGTTTTCCTCGCATTTTGGCTTGGCAAATATCTGGGTTAACTGGGGAATTTTTCTCGCTGCGCATGCGCAATGCTACAGTGCGATGGGAAAGCGAAAACGCCAGCGAAACGCTCTTGGAAAACCATAAAATTTCTCGGTATCTTCTCTAGTAACTAGTCGGAAGTCTGGTTGCCCGGATAGGGGTGGCCATTTTGACTGGCAAGCAAGTGCAGCGTGACGAATGCGACAAAGCGGTGCTTTTAATTTGACTTACCCTTGACAACGGGCTCGGCGATCATGGTCATCTCCTCCTGCGGTATCATCTCCATTAACCGCGCAATATCCTTAGCCAGCATGTTGTCGACGATGTCAAGCAGATGAGGCTTGAGAGAGTGGAACTTGGTAAAGTCCTGGTGTTGTAGCACCTCCTGCATCTTCTTGATGTCGGGGAAGTCTCCGGGAGAAATGGAGTGCTCACGCTGGATGCGATCGTAAACCTGGCCGAGGTTCTTGATCAGATCCTTCTTCTTGCTGTCCTTGCCAAACATGGATGGCATGTCCTTGCGCAGCTCGGCGATGATGAAGGCGTGCACCTTGGCCAAGCGCGCCCGCTTGATCAGATCGTTCAGCTTCCGCAGGGCTGCGTTGCGTGGCAATGACTGCAGATCCCTAAAGAGATCCTGTTCCTCGTCCTCAAAGAGCCTCCTGTTGGCGTCGAAGCGCAGAGGCTGGTCCCAGAAGGAACCAATGTACACACGCGCCACTTCTGGCGTCTGCAGAACCTTGCCCAGCGACCACATCAGCGCTCCGTAAACCCGCATCAGCTGTTGGTGGTCAATCATATCCGCCTTGTTTAGAATGATTCGAATCTTGTCGTCGTGTCCCTTTAGTGCCTCAATCGATCGCCGGAACTCGTCAGAGATGTCCAGTTTGTGGGCGTCGAACAGCAGGATAATGCGGTCCACTCGCTCCGCGAACCACTCCAGAACCCCGGTGAAGTCGTACCCTCTGTCGATGCGCTGCTTCTCGCCGGAGAGGATTCCGGGCGTGTCCACGATGGAAATGGCATTCAGTACAGGCGAGGCCACGCTGCTGCACTGGAAACGATTCAGGAAGGCGTTGCCGTACTTGGACAGCGGCCGGAACTGCTTCTTGGGGTCTACGACCAGGGCGTTTCCCGGGATTACACCCTCCTTATCGTCGTACATGACGGCAATGAAGCGGTCCGTTGTCGGCTCAGGTCCAATTCGGATGCCTGGAAAGTCACGCTCGAGCAGGTACCGGATGAAGGTTGTCTTGCCCGTAGAGTACTGGCCAACTAACAGGATCATCGGTTTAGCATCGAAGTCCGGATCCTCGAGCTTTGGCGAGTGGAAGTCATGGAACTGGTAGTGCTCTTCCAGCGGCAACAGTTTGCTCCTGTAGATCTTTTTCAGCTCGCCGATGACATTCTCCACCACCTCTTGGGTGTTCTTCTCGCGCTTGAGGAAGCTGAACATTTCGCGAAACGCTTATTAGAAACGGATCTGGGTATTCGAAATCAGTGTACGCGGCCGGATATGGATACGGGTTGACTGGCGCGGATAACGGATTCGACGACCACGGCAGTTTATTATGTGTCTATACTCGATTGTCGCGCTGCGCTGGGACGTGGGATTTATTTGCTACTCATACGGTGCAGCCTCGGTCCGCTCGGTCCAGAAAAAAAGTCGAAATTCCAAAAATAATCGTGCGTGAATCATTCGTGAATACTGTGGCCAGCCGCGATGGCTGACTTGAACCTAATTTTGCAGCTCGAATTTCTGCTGCAATTTTACCGGTTCCCGGAGCGGTCACACAGGCAATTTAACAGAATCATAACAGTGCCAGCTACGTTATTGCCGGTCACACTGGAAAGTTAACAATCTTTTTTTTAAATGTTAAAATACCAGAGTCCAGAGTACACGTATATTTAGTACCGATCCTAAGCGCACACGATTGTAATTTAACACTTTTAACAGAAAATTAAAATAAAAATAAAATTTTACTTAACAGAGTGCCTATCGGGAAAATCGCGTAGCTGGCGGGAGCCTATCGAATTCAAAGTACAGCTTACCTGTCGCCCGCTTCTGAACGTGGCATCGTAATTAATTTGAAATCTTAGTAAATATACGTTGAAATTTTTTGGCTTTCGAAACTACAGTCCACAAATAACAATATAAAACTCTGAAAGAGGCAACTAAATCTGGTCTGATGAATCTGTGGTGAGAAACTAAAACACAGCTTAACTTAAATTTTACTTTCTTTGATAAAAATTTATATGTAAAATGTTTAAGTATAAGTATAAGTCTGAGGCTACGCCGATCACATATGCCAAAAGTACAGCTACGCGATATATATTTTTTTAAGGCTTCACAAGCTCCGCATCATCACTTCTGTGTGGCACAGCCGGATCGATGCCGAAATTCATCTTCATAATGTCACAGAACACTGCCAGGAATATGAATGCATCTATAAAGTGATTGATTGTGAAGCCCAGACTTCGATCCTTGGGATTATGCATATTGATTAGTGACTGGATGACCAGCAGTATTCCAGCAGCCACCTGTTTGTGATGGTAAAAGCAAAAGCAACGATTTAACATCAATATTTTTTATTTATTTTGCTTTACAATCTAAGTTTACATTATCCTTAAAATATATATAATTTGGTGTAAATCGTTGGAATTCTAGTTTCTATGGTGTCTTTTCATGCTGATCAAGAAGTCTGAGTGGCTGGGACGAGTACTCTATCCCGAAACCGGATATAATAACGTTCACCACGGATATTATAAACACGACCACTAAAATGACATCGTTCAGGATCACCGCCGCCGTCTGATCCTGCTTCCTGTTTATGTTGAGACTTCCGATGACCACAAATAGAATGCCCACTAAAAGCTGTTGAAATCGATAGGGAAAGTGTTAAAACCGGATGTAAGGAGTCCTATTCTATTCCCACACCCCCAGTTCTAGTTCACATTGTTTAGGAAGTCCCCTTGTGGCGGGGGCAGTCGATTATCAAAGGCCGAGATAAACAGATTTATCATAGTCGTGAAAAAGGCGAAACCCGTGCGCACATGGTTTATAATATTAGCAGACTGGTGGAACTCTGGTTGGTGCAACCGACAATCCCGCAGCAAACTCAGAGACAAGCTCAGCACGCCCGACAGGACCTACACAGAGAAGAACATAACAATATCAGTTCCATATTGTCGACTGATTTACAATGAACAATCTAAGTTTCGAGATATAATACAATTACAATTTTTTATATACTTTATAAATATAATTGGGCATTAATTATACGACAGTAATAAGATTATATTTTTTTCTCAACATTATTTAAAATTTTTAAAATTGCTTCAACATTGTTTAATAATTTTAATGCGAATTATTGACTATCTTTGTTCATGTTTTTCTCTGTGCAGCACACGTAGAGAACTAGTCTAAAAAGATATAAAAAACTATATGCTCACCTGCAACACTATGGATAGACTGATCAGGATCAGCATTAGCTTGTAGAACTGGTGCTGCTCGCCCACTTGGAGGATGTACTTCAACTGGGATGCATTGGCGGTCAACAAAGCGATATCCAGCATGCCCTGGGCGATCGTCTTCTTGGTGGCATACCGATTGGCATCCATGGCTTTCATCTGGAAAAGATATAAAATATTAATATAGAAGTTATTATTATAATAGAAGTAAGAAACCAAAGGATACATTTTCGAAGAAAGATGTCATGATGCCGGTGCAATGGACAAAATGAAAGTGAATTACTCTGGAAGTTCTATTCCAAAGTTTTTCTTTATCTGTTTGCCATTTATGTTAGATCTTTTGCTGATAAGAAAACAGAACACCACAACTCCAGCTAATGAAAAATAGACATACAAAAAGCTTACATTGGGGGCAAGGGTTACAGAAATATGCACAGTAAAAAATGTGACGATCTATGGAATAAAAATAGACTAATAAGACAAAAATCATTTCATACCTCCCAAGCATTTTTTATAGGTTTCTGGAAGAAACGAAATATTTAACTATACTACAAGTAGTTGCAAGGATAATTACATTTATAGGGTGTATGGTGTGTCATATAATTGTCGTTAGAATTAGAAAATCAATATGAGAACAAACAACCGGTGGGAATTCAAATGCTATTTCGCACAGCTCATCGGAGTTTTAAGGTGCATAAGGCAAGCGAGTGGGGCACATATCATTTTTAAATTGCACGAACAGCAACAATTACATGGACTGACAATTACGGATGGGATATAAATGAGGATATGGTGGTGTGTCTCATTCGCACGAATAACTAAATAATTCATGACCAGGAATTATACGGTTAAGATCAAGGTCAGTGTGTGCTTGCAATTTGACAACACTTGAAGATAGAATATCTTCGGACTTACCTCATTTTCGTTTACCCGCTCCAAACCTGATGCCATCATGAACGAATCTTTGGTTTTTTTTTTCAATTTGACTTTGTGTTTTTGTCACACACCGTTGCACTTTGGATCAGTTTGCAAGCCCCACAAAAGAACTCAAAAAACGTTCAATTCAAGTGGTTTCGGTTTTCATTGTCTTCTCAAATTGGCAACACAATTGTTGTTTATACTTTGGAGCAGCGTTGTCGTAGAGACGGTTTGCAGGCCAACCAAACGATTAAACAACTGACGGCGCACTGAATTCAGAAATCCAGCACAGAGAGTACAACCCGCGAACGAGTCGGGTTTTTAGTACTCTTGACCATAGAGCGAATGGGCAAGCTGGAAAGAGTGTTTTCGAGAAGGCATGATTCAATCCACTGAGCGTAAATTTATTGATTAAATTCCTTAAGCGACTTAATGACCGTTTTAACGTTTAGAATAATCAAAACTATTTGTATTTCAAAAACCATTTCTTTAAATGATGTTGAAGAGAAACTCAAAAAAATATTATGTATATTTTAATTTGTATATATATTCTCGATTTGTTTTATAGTTGGAATATTATTTTAAAGGCAACAAGCCTTTTAAAACTAATAAAAAAATATACAAGTAGGCTTGGAATCATCTTAATAAATAGTCATAGTTTCGAATAGCTTTCGTTAGCAGTTTAAAGAAAGTTTACACTAGAAAGAAATTTAAATATATTTTGTTGTATAGTTTTCTCTTAAAATAACCATGGAATTCCCCATACCAGAGGCTCAATACTGGGACGTATCAAAGAAATCGCAGAGAGATCGTCAGATGATTCGAAAGTTTATTCCCGATTCCGTCGATTTGGCCACTGTTAGTCCTAGTGAGATTTACAAGATCGATACATTCTATTTGGAGTGTCAGAAGTACAGGGATCATTATCGTGACCCCTACGGCAAAGTGCACTGTCCACCATTCTTCCAAACTCACAAAGGAAAGTGCGGAATCAAATTGGATCAGAACCTGATTCGTCTGACGCAGGCGATTTCAGCAACTGTGGATCGCCAGCCAATAGTATTCCCCCTGATTCCGAGCAAGAGCATGTTTTTGGGAACAAGTATTCCGATGGGTTCACATACATCCAAAATTGGTGTTACCAGCTTCCTCAGATGAAGTAAGGAATCTATTTCTGTTCCCTTGATTCGCAACAAGTTTCAGAGCAAGTATTCCAGCGTACATCCAAAATTGGCGTTATCAGCTTTCCCAGATAAAACATATGTGATGTGACAAAAAATGTAATACAATGCAGGCAGTTGCATCTAAATCAGCCAAGATTGGTTAAAATTATTGTTCTCTTTACGTTGGGCTTGGGAATAATCATTTGAAAGTATTTATAAATTTTAGTACTTTATTTTCTAGGCTGGGAAAGCAGTTTCAATAAATAGCATTTTAAATACTTTGCGCCCTTTATGCGTAAGTAATTACACATTTGTTTTAAATTTCTGGGTTACAGGATATTAGCTGACAGAATTTGATATACAATTTAATTAGCCTTTTACAAACGGCGTTTAAGCTAGTAAACACATTAAAAAGTCTTTCTGTGCACGGCTTTCTGTCCCTCCTCCTCGTATTCGCGCTTCGAGATCCACATCTTCTTGAAAGTATCGAGCGAAGCTAAAATCGAACCGCCCATCCATGTGGAGTAAAGTCGTTCCTGAGGCGCGGCGATCTGTTAAAGTATATTAGTTTCAGAACATTGAAAAGATACGGTATTTCGCACGAAATACTCACCCTGATCTTGAGATCCTTGGCCGAGTGCTTCTTTAGTTCGGACAACAAACGGTCGCCGAATCCCTTGAAGAGTGTGGATCCACCGGAAAGAACGATGTTCTGGTAGAGCATTTTTCTGAGATCCATATCCGACTTTTCAATGGAATACATTAGAACGTCGTGTATGCCCTCGCACTCTTCACCCAAAAGATCGGGCCGGAAGAGTACCTCCGGCGCCCTGAAGCGGGCCGGTCCAATCTCAAAAGTCTTGCCATCGGGCAGCTTGTAGGCAAACTTCTCTGTCTCCACGGTCTCCTCTTTTTGGGGATTTGTGGCCAGATAGCAGACCTTCTCCTTGATGGAGCGAACAATCTCAAATTCGGCAGTCGACCGGAAGTTAAAGCCCTCCCGGCGGATGAGGGTCTTAAGGTAACGCGTCACATCGCGCCCGGCGATGTCCACGCGCATAATACTGTGAGGCATAGCGAATCCCTCGTAGATAGGGACCGCATGCGTCACACCATCGCCGGAGTCGAGCACAACGCCAGTTACTCGTCCCGTGGCATACCTAGAAGTAAATCGCCAAATGAAATTGCTTGATAGGGTTCCAAAAACTGCAATTCTTACAGACTGAGTACCGCCTGCATTGACACAAAGAGCGCAGGTGCATTGATTCCTTCGAAGAAGAACTCGGCTGCTTTTTCACGATTGCGGCGCGGGTTAAGCGGGGCTTCGGTGAGCAGTACGGGATGGTCCTCCGTAAAGGTCGCCAGTTGTTCCTAGTTATTAAGATTTATATGAGTGATGACTAAAAATCACATATTGATGGCGACTTTACTTTGCTGTAAATGTAGCTCCATATCCGCTCCATGTCGTTCCAATCAGTGACAATGCCGTGCTCCATGGGATACCGGATACTAAGCAGACCACGATGCTCTTCCGCCTTAGGTCCAACGAATATGTCGCCCTCTAGGGCGCCAGCCATCACCCGGACATGCTTGGGCCGGCCAATACTGTAGAAAATTGCATTAGTTTAGAGCTCTAAGCGTACTGCGCGCTTAAGGGTACTTACTAATTGGGAAACCTGCATTTTGGAATGTGCTCACCAGCAAAGCCGGCTTTGATCACACCGGAGCCCTGTAAAATAAAAATGTACTTGGTTGTGATTTCAAAATTATCTCAGTTCAAAATTATCTCAGTTCAAAACAAAATTCCAGTGAGAATTGGGAAAATCTGAATTGCAAGCATGGAATCCTTTAGTGTACCGGAGGTGGACATGATGACCGTATCCAAGAACTCGCAGATCGAGCGGGAATCAATCCTTAAGTTTACTCCGAGATGTGGACTGACCAACGTCAGCTACGGTGAAATGTACAGGGTAGACTCATTCTACCTGGAGTGCCAGAAGTACCGGGATCAATTCCGTGATCCATACAACAAGTTGCTTCGCCCCAAATTGTTCAGCACGTATAGAGGAAAATGTGGCATTAAGATAGATCCTGAGCTTGAGCGCCTAAAGAGACCAGCTGCCTCTCACGTAGAGTCCATTCCGGTGGTGTATCCCATAGAATACGGACGGAAGATGGACTTCGACAGGGGCTTCCAGATGGAGGGTCGCAACAGCAGGGACTCAGCCAACACCCGAAGGTATCCGTGTGTGCGTGTGTTAGGCAGATGAAAGGATTAGACGAATAGCATCCTATGAAAATCACTCGTTTGACTTTCGTTTACTTTCAAATTAAACCATCTTTGATGTATGTTGAGTTTTTGGTTGTGGGATTAGTCATGTTGGCCATTTGGAGACGGCTTGAAAGCTTACTGACAAAGGGACGGGCGGTAGGTGATGTCACTGTTTTCGAACTAAAACGCTGGGATCTTACGATTTGTCCAACGATTTCAGGATTTCGTTGACCCATATCTACTTACGTTATCTATGACGACGGGCTGGTTAACGACGACATCATAAGGCTCCATTTTGTGCGTTTTTCAAAATTTGCAAATTTTCTATTAAATAGTTGGTCAACAGGGTGACCGTAGGAGGTTTGCAGAAATAAACCACGATGATACTTTTACAAACGCGATTTACGCCTGGATAAATTTTACATTTGACATGGTGGTCACTGCTGATAAATAAATGTAGATTAAATATCAGCAGGGAATTAAAACCCTCAGAACTATTTTTTTTTTATCTCCGTTATTTGCTATTAAAAAGATTAGCTGTTTATATGAAAAATATATATAAGTTTTTAAATATTAATTACTTGAACACCAAATGTAAAATGCACAAAATACAATGTAAAATCAACTTCTCTTTTTTTACATCTTTGGAATATTTAAAGTGCGGTATATTTTTTTGTTTTGTCTAGAACGATCTACCTACGGTCATACTGATCACTCTGGATGAAATGGCCGAACCGACTGTAGACAAAAAACCGGAGGTGAAGCCTCCTCCGGGCCTAAAGGCTATTATAGAACACCTGGGACAGGTGTACCCGAACCAACCCAACCCCTTGCAAGTGACCACGCTACTCAAATACTGGCTGGGAGGTCAGGATCCCTTGGACTACATAAGCATGTACAATTTTCCAGGGGATGCCGACAGGAACATTCCACCGCACTGGCACTATATCAGCTTTGGATTGAGCGACTTACATGGCGATGAGCGCGTTCATCTGCGCGAGGAAGATTCTACACGGTCCGGAATGGGATTTGAACTCACCTTTCGCCTGGCTAAGACGGAAGCGGAACTAAAGCAACAAATCGAGAATCCAGAGAAGCCCCAAAGACCACCCACATGGCCAGCGAATCTGCTACAGGCCATCGCACGTTACTGCTTCCAAACGGGCAACGGACTGTGCTTTGGGGACAACATTCCGTGGCGCAAGAGCTTGGATGGCAGCGCCACTTCAAAATTGCAGAGCCTACTTGTCGCGCAAGACCCACAGTTAGGATGCATCGAGACACCTACCGGCACTGTAGACTTCTGCCAGATCGTCGGAGTTTTTGAAAACGAACTAGAGCAGGCTTCACGTTGGAACGGACGTGGAGTGCTGAACTTTTTGCGTCAAGATGTACAGACGGGCGGCGACTGGTTGGTAACCAACATGGATCGGCCAATGAGCGTTTTTGAATTGTTCCCCGAGACGCTGCTGAACTTGCAGGACGACCTAGAGAAGCAGGGTTCCGATCTGGCTGGCGTCAATGCGGATTTTACGTTCCGTGAGATAAAACCCACCAGTGCGATTAAGGAGGAGGTAGACTTCCAGACGCTGAGTGAGAAGTGCGCCAATGACGAGAACAACCGTCCGTTGACGGAGACGCAAATGAAGCGCGAGGAACCGAGTTTTCCGCAGTCCATGTCGATGAGCAGCAGCTCGCTGCACAAGTCCTGTCCCCTAGACTTCCAGCCTCCGGCACCCAACTGCATCTCACTAGACGGCATTGAAATTACCTTGGCACCCAGTGTGGCCAAGTACCTGCTGCTAGCCATTAAGGATCGTATTCGACATGGAAGGCACTTCACTTTCAAGGCTCAGCATCTGGCTCTTACTTTGGTGGCGGAAAGCGTGACTGGTTCGGCGGTCACCGTTAGCGAGCCTTACGGTGTACTGGGCTATTGGATTCAGGTTCTGATCCCCGATGAACTGGTACCGCGTCTGATGGAGGACTTCCGCAGCGCAGGGCTGGACGAGAACTGCGAGCCCAAGGAGAGGTTGGAGCTAGAGTGGCCAGAAAAGAATCTGAAGCTAATCATCGACCAACCAGAACCTGTGCTTCCTAACGTTTTACCCATGTCCCTCGACTCAGCTCCTCTAAAAATGTGAAGCTGTCGAGCGTCTAACTAGTATTATTTTAAATTAATCGAATTGAATCTTCCACTAACAAGTAAGTTTTACATTTATTCACCTCTTCTAACACAATGCACGTGGCCTATGCTCCCAGTCGGAGTCCAGTCAAAATATACATTCATACCCAAAAACACTCGACGGGCCTTTGATCCGATGAATGAAAAGAGGAAGCGCCGGCGCCAGGAATGAACAATTCGCCGGATGAGTCAAGTTGGGGTCAGGTTGTGAAGCACTTTTGTAGTAGTATTTTGGAGCTCTTTGGTGGCTGCGGCGGATATGTCCACTTGCCGGTTATAGAAGTCATCGCCACCAACTAAGTCACCAATTGATAGTACTGCGCATTGGGCAGGCGAATGCTTCAGTTTCTAATTCTGGGAATTGATCAATTAGAAGAGTATTCAATTTGAGCATAAAATCCAGCTCTTGATCATGTGATTTGTGAGGAACTGAAGCTGAAGAAGCTGCATCTTATGCATGGCCGGGAAACCTTTTAGCGTCCCTTCTGTTTTTGTGCCCATCTTCGCCGTTGCCTAGGTGAATTTTTGTTTACCGCAGAGAACGCAACCGCTGCGATTTCTGTCGCTCTGCTTCTCCGATTAGGCGCCTCAAGTGAGCGAGCGAATTATTTTGCAAAACGGCTCGTGGAAAATAATTCAGTTTTCTTCATTCCGCCGCCGACGACGCAAGCGCTCGGTTGTGTGCTCGCTCGAGAGGTCTCAACCCTCCCACTCATTACTGCTTGATTCGCGTTCGAGTGCCGGATTCCTAGAGTCTTTAAGCGAATCGTACCCCTTCGACTGGAGTTCCGGCTTAAAAGTACGTACAGGAAAGGATCCAAGGAGGCTTCGGTCTCGGCAACCAACTGGCGTTGTATAAGGGCAAATTCATCGACCGGTGACCTTCGATTTAGGCAGTGACCCCCTGTGGGATTGGGCTGGGTGTCAGTGCGTCGTCATCGAGCGGACACGTGCACGGCGTTGATAGCGCGTAATTTTGCGATAGCCGCCAAGAACGAAAGCGGTTTCAATACTATCTATTAATTTTCTTTGTATTTTGGCGAGCGGTCGCGTTACATTGAGTTTTCGCTATTGCGGTGCGGTTTTTCGGCTGCCCCGGTGCGGGAAAAAGAAAACGTTTGCAGAACAGAGCATTGCAATGAACCGTAGACCCACCTCGAAAACCCCCCAAAGCCAACCGAAAGTGCACTTGACAAGGGCATGCATAATCGAGAAATGCGACAAATTTCAGTTATCGCTTGTAATGCAATCTATTTTCTGCGCAGCTCAAAAAATGCATTACAATGTTGCTGACCAGATATTAAGTAGGGAAATTGAAATCGAGCGTGTTTCAACGACAACTTGGGGTTTTAAACCTAAAAGGTTTTTGTTTTTTATGGATATAAGAAACCGAAGACTGTTATGTTGTTAATTCTCTGAGCTGTGAAATCCGATCAGTCATTGGGAATGTGACTAATATTAAAATGAACATAAGGGCAAGTACTGATTAGAAATGTGTGGTTTGAATATCAGTTTTTTGCTTTTGAAAAAAAGTTTTAAGCTAAGTGGAAATTATTTCCATTTGGTGATTTTTTCTGGCTAAAATTAGTTAAAGCCGTGAAAGTTTAAAAAAAATGTATAATTAAAGTGTTTGAGGCCTAAATTGCTTGTCCTTCAAAAACTATCCCTTGAATTTTCAGATAGACCTATATAGATAGGCTCTACCTTGTAGCTTTTATTTCCAAAGTAACTTTCCCTAGAGATCTTGCACTTCGTGCTTTCATCTCTTACTTGGTTGGATTTTGGATTGCCGACAATGTAAACTGCATTTTCATTTGCCGGAGGCGCAAATAGCGATAAACGTGTCTAAATATTTGGCTAGCCAATTCCGTCAGTCTGTGATTATTTTCCGGGATGGGGAAATGCGAGCGGTACTCGTATCATTTCGGCAGGCGGCAGTCAACAGCATATTTGGGTGCAATGTGGCTGACTGATTACAGAGTGCATCCCCAACCACACTTATTCGAAACCATAATCCACTATTACTATTTACAGACAGCTCTCACAACCCAATCCTAGCCAATAGACATGGCTGAGAATGAGCCGCTGAACGACCAGAAGCAGGTAAATGGACGCATCCTACCCTCCAATGGACACATCGCACCGGTAGCCAATGGCGTGGTTCATGCCAATGGCAAGGAACTCGTGAAGCCCCCTGCTCCGGTTCAAAATGGAAACGGGACACACATCGAAGCACCTTGCTGTCGGGATATACACGGCAAGGAGCCTCCGGATGGAGGAGCCCGCGCCTGGCTGGTCATGGTGAGCGCCTTCCTCTGCAACGGCATCATCTTCGGATTCATCAACACATACGGCGTAATACACTCGCTGCTGACGGACCGTCTCACAAAACTTGGAGACCCGGAGGCCTCCAGCAAGGCGGGTGAGTCTTACACGGTGTCTCGTACATCCCCCCAAGAAAGCAATAGCATGATGTCCATAATCCCTTCAGCCCGCGGCAAATTAATTCAGAATTTATGGCCAGTCGGGTGGCGTTGATTGTAATTATGCAGGCAGGGTAAATGAGATTAGATGAGAACTGGGCAGTTGTTTTGCAGGCCATTATCTGTTCTAGCACGGAGCAGTCCATCCTCTCTAGAAATCAAATCATATTTTGTGGCCTTTGATTGCAGCCCGGGGGGTCTCTGATTTTGATTCGAATAAGGTTCAATCGTAAAAGAACATTCATTGATAATATTTTCATGACTTGTATTTAAAAAGTAAATATAGATGGCACTATCAACATTCGAAGTCCCCTTGGAATATAAAAGACTTAATATATTTCCAAATATATATTTGATTAGTGTTTGACGCAATTGGGAATAAAATGGGAGAATATTCAATATTACGATTGAAAGCTTTTATTCAAATTTATTATTTGTTTCGAATCTAACGGACATTCGAATATGCCAACGCACATAGCCGCTTCTCTTCTGGCTTTTGGGTTCAATAAAACGTTGTAGTACGTAGTGACTATATAGGAATCCAACGTACCGACGTCAAGTGAATTAAATTGCTAAAAGTTGATTGGATCACAAAGCATTATTCAACAGCCTTCGAGTGCGAAGAGCACGAAGAAAGCGACGTCAAGACTCGGGAGTAGAGTTGGAGCTTAGAGTGTTCTCCGTCTGGAATGGATCAATTTTTGGCAGTTCAACTTGACCACCAGGAAAAACTGGACACAACTGCTTTATTTTGAGCTGAGTTCACTGCATTTGCGACTGTTTGTCAAGGTTTGGCTGCCGGCCTGCATTACGCATACGCAGCGTGGGCCGGCAAAGCATTGGGGGCACGGCCGGCGCTTTTAAGACGAGGTGGAGAACTGGCCGGCAAAGACAAAAAGGCACTGGCAAAAGTGCACCCGCCACTGACCCAGTTACTTGTTCGGCCGACGCTGCCGGGGAAGCCCCTCAAGTGCTTCGCCTGACAGCGATCCTCCTCCGAGTCAAAGCTACATATATGTGCATCTAGGGCTAAGGCTAGAGCTAGAGCTAAGACAAGCTGCCAGTTCCGCAATATGATTAAAACCTGACGTAATCCGAAACCGAGCTCTATGCGCCATATTTTCCCCACTTTTATCGCGGTGTCGATTCATCAATTAATTGTCAGCCTTTGTCAATTACACACCTCCATAAGCACATCAGAGCGACTTAGTGGAGCTTAATGGGCAGTGGCCCATTGGTTCATCCGTGTGAATCGGAGGTCAAGATCAATCGGCTGCCAATCTTTAGCTTTTCCCAAGATGCAATACCCTTGCATATTGCGTCAGATATTGCATGAGATCGCATCGGGTTGCCATCTATGAATATGAGGCATACTAAAAATATTCTGATCTATTTTTGCCGCTTCTCAGACGAACGCCAGACGCCACCGGTGCCATGTAATTCGGCAGAGTCCCCTTCCGTTTGGATTCTTTTTTAAGATTTTTGGCACCGGGTACTACGGGTATTATCTAATGGCTCTCTTCACAGCTCTCGTGCGGATTGCCATTGACTATCTGCGAAGAGAGAATCATTGTGTGTGGCATTGACATTGGCTGCCTGCCTCTTGCCGAGATTGCGGGAGAATCATTCTGCGCATGTGGGGAGAGTTACGTGCCATCTCACGGCCCCATTCCTCGGTTATTCGTGCCGCAGCGAATGGTCAATAAATATCCATGATACATCCAGAGTGGGTCAAGTTCTATTTTGGGTTAATACGTTGCAGTTTTATTCCATTTCTTTTGTTAAATTTTCTATATAGACAGAGACTTTAAGATGACGACCTTTTAAGAGGGTATTTGTAATTCTCCAAAAGAATTTCAAAAAAGTAAACGGCTTTTGTGAAAGTAAATTAAATTGAAAAATATAAACATCTTCAGGTTAAAGTTCAAGGGAGGTTAGCTCCGTCTACTTATTAGCAATTATCATGAATGGTTCTCGTATATGACCGATTGTAGCAATAAAATCAGGCTGACACGCGAGTCAAATCGAATTCTTATCTCTAGTTCCGGCGTACAATAGTATTTGATATTCCCTCCGATCACAACTATAAATCCGCATTGTTTAGTGTGCCGTAATAAAGCTATAAATACTGCGTAGTACGTACTTCATAAAATAATCTGAATAGTTCCAAATTCACGATATCTCCAACCGGACTTTCATCCGCTACCTGCTTCGGTCCACTGTCCATGTCCCAGACAATGGACCAAAGTCGCTGGAGACGCTGCAGCTGCACATCTGCCAGAGTCGCGAACCTTATCACAGCATTAGATCATCTTTGCTAGCGGGAAACAAAGAATTAACCTGATTCTGTCAATCGAACATCAATTTGAAGTGCCGAAGTAGAACAAGCGAAAGTGTTTACGCAACGAAAACAATTGGATTCCCCCACTTCAGACCGCAGAGTTCAGCGGAAAATTATTGTCGACGAAAATCAAATCCAATCTTTAAATGGCAAGCGACAAGATGCGTAAAGTCTTTGGCCCCGCCAACCGCCAACGGATCAGATATCCCAGTCGTGCTCTTTTTGATGCAGACTGGCATCCACCTGGAAGTTGCAATGAAACACCTGGAACTGTGGCCAATATCCAGACATTCATGTGATCGCCTCACTTCACAATCAACCGCAAGTGCGTGAGATTCGATTTGTCGATTGAAATTGGTCCAATTCGGTCGAGCAGACGGTTGGTCACCAACTATTTCTATCAATGGGTGGCAGTTTTTTTTTAGTCACTTTTAAATCAATTCAAATTGCCTATTTATAACTTAATCTCAGGAAGGTCAACAAAAAATACGAACTGTATAGATATTTTGTATATTATAAAAACCAAAATTCTTGTACAGACGTTTACTTTGCACACTGGAATTAAGAAGAAAGCAAAATATTTCCTTAAAATATTAAAAGTCATAAACATTTCATCATATAAAAATACAATGCATTTATTTTGATTATCTTTACGTAAGAATAAGACAAGTTAATATTTTCGGAAGATTTAAAAAATAGGTCATTTCATGTATACACATTCAAGAACGTTTATAGGCATTGTAATTGTTTTTCTGATTATTTTATTTTATCCAACTTTAATCTTTAACGCAATATGATTAAATTGCAGCTTTGATTGGGGCCCTGGCCATTGGCACCACATTCCTCTTCTCCACAATGGCTGGCTGCCTTACCGACAAGATCGGACTGCGGCTGACCACATTCGCCGGTGGTGTCCTTTCGGCAGGAGGACTGCTGCTGTCCTCGTTCTGCACCGAGAACATCAGTGCCCTGTACTTCACCTATGGCATTATGTTTGGCCTTGGTGCGGCCCTCGCCTACACCCCCACACTGGCCATTCTGGGTCATTACTTTAAACGATACCTGGGTAAGGTAAGCGGCTTCGTGACCGCCGGCTCAAGCGTTTTCACTGTGATACTGCCACCCTGTCTGGACAAGCTTCTGGTCAGCTATAGTCTTGAGGGGACCCTGAGGGTAAGTGTAGCTAAAATACCTTTTAGATTTATGATTATTTTTTTTTAATTTTTAGATAATGAGCCTCGTATCTGCCTTCATTATCATCTGCTCATTTGTTTATAAACCACTGCATCCGCCACCGGAGCCGCCCAAGAAAAAGCCAGGAAGATCTCGCATTAATCTCTTCCTGCGCTCCATAGTTAACGTAGAGATCTGGAAGCGCAAGCGTTTCGTCATTTGGGCTCTTTGCGTGCCACTTGCGTTGTTCGGATATTTTGTCCCCTACGTGCACATGATGCAGTTTGTGAAGACCACTTTTCCGGGCGAGGATGTCAACCTACCGGTCATGTGCATTGGCATCACCTCCGGTATCGGCCGACTTATCTTTGGCGTTATAGCTGATATGCCTGGTGTGAACCGCATGTACCTGCAACAGCTGTCCCTGGTATCCATTGGGCTGGTCACCCTGTTGCTGCCTTTAACCAACTCATATGTGGTCCTCGTTTCGTTCACCCTAGTTATGGGTCTCTTCGATGGCTGTTTCATCTCGCTTCTGGGACCAATAGCCTACGAAATCTGTGGTCCCTCAGGTGCCACTCAAGCCATTGGATTTCTGTTGGGCCTGAGCTCCATTCCTTTGACAGTGGGACCTCCAGTGGCTGGCATGATTTTCGACAGCACCAACTCCTACACATTACCATTCATCCTCGCTGGTCTGCCCCCACTACTCGGCTCCTCACTACTATTTTTAATAAAGTGCGTTAAGGAAGAGGAAAATGGGCTCAATGCACCACGAGCGGTTGTTCTGGCCAATGGAGACATTGAGATTGCCGGAAACGGTGAGTTTTTCTTTCATTAAATATATAATTTAAATTACATTTAAATATCTATAAACTTAATCTTGGTTATCTATCTAAGTATAAATCAAAAACTTACCGTAACAAAGTTAATGTGGCAATTTTATGTATTTGCAGGCACCAAGTCCAGCGCACCATTGATGGGTGCCACTAATGGTGTCAATGGAACCGGAGGAGCAGTTCCAACGATTCAGAGCAATGGACACGTGGACAACGGAACCGGTTCGTACCCCGACTCACCTTGGCCTAGCCCTACTAGCATCTCAGACTCCGCAGCCTGCGACCATTCCAGTAGCTCGCTTCACACTAACCCGGGCATTTTGCCCAGCTGCTCACACACCGCTCTGCTGGGCCGGGGCTCTAGCCCCAGCATGTCCCTGCCCTGACTGACGACCCCAAGAGGCGTCGCTATAACTATTCCATTTACTAACCTACACTGCCTAGTTGTTAGCTGCTAGAACTTCTCTGCTTTGCTTCTGTAAGCCCTTTCTTGGGTTGCCCTTTTGGTGTAGAACGAGAGTTTGTAATCGAATAGCATGACTAAGACGCACTTTTGACCACCCACACCATACCAACTCCCACGTTTTTAACCCTGCACCTACATTCCTTGCACCAAAACTTCCCAAACACCCATTCCTATTGCCTTCAATTGCTTTGTAGATCGTAAGCCTCATCGACTGGGACCTGCTGTAAATAAATGCCTGCTTATGTCGCATATAACTCGCCGAGTGTTTCGGAGTCATTGCATGGGCAGGCTCGAATCTTTCGATCAGAAATCACATTCAACTGTATTATCCTGTGCATCTTTCAGGGAAGCTCGCCGTGACCAACGGATCGGCGTCGTAGAGAGACGTAGAGAGTCGTCGCACTAACTCAAAATTCCACAAAACTTTCGCAACCAATTGAAAAGTTCTGCCATTTTCAGCTGTAATCTCGTCGTCGGAGCCCACAGCTTAGCCAGCGCAAAATCGAGGTGTTCATTCTTTATATAAACCATAGCAGCACCGCAAATGTTTCCAAACATATTTCCATTCATCGGATCGGTTAAGATGCCTGTGCACTTCTCCTATCCTTCATCGTACGTGCATAAATTACCTAGACTAAGGAATAATTCGCAAACCAAATAAACGTAATATTTTAATTTTGGAAAAATAATATAAAATATAAGAAATTACTTTTACTTATAGTAAATGGCTAAAAAGGATAGATAGAAACTTTGGGAATCACCCCTAAATTCTTCAAAATAATGTTGAATCATCGATTTTAAAAACCCACGACTTGATTGTCGTTTTGTATCTATTAATGGGATTCAATGGAAATTTAATTGAGGGGCTATTGTACCATTAATTAACCGTACCGCAATAAAATATTTGTGTCACTATTTTTTTTTACCACCTGCAATGTCGAGATCCCGGCAGTTTCAGGAGATTTGGTCAGTTCTACAACGCAATAATTAGCACCACCCAGATCGGAATCGATCAGTGACGTAGTGGGTAGTAGTTGCCCAATTCGCATTCTTAAAGTGTTTGGCATGTCATCACTGGCCATTAGTCAAAATTATAGCTATTTGTATGCGCGCCTTCCATGTCGGACCCAATAAAAAACGGCGCGCTATGTGCGGTTCAATGGGTCTCGCCCCGTAGCCCCGAATCTCTCCTGTTTTCATTCGCTGAGAGTTAGCTAGGTCGATCGTTGAGCACTACGCGTGACAACAAATCGATCGAGTCCCAATTCAGGCAACACGTCCGGCTTATAAAAAGTCGATTGACTGAAAATTGGCTAATCAAACTGTTGGCGCACTTCAAACTGATCGGACGAAAATTGTTAGGAAACGGATTAAAAACATTTCGAGGCTAAAGAGAGTGGATAAGGATTAACTATGCTGACCTGGACTCTATGGTGTGGATTACTCTTCCTGCTTTGGTTCTACTTTCTGTGGAGTCGGCGCAGATTTTATCTGCTCACTCTTAAGATTCCAGGCCCACTTGGATATCCCATTTTAGGCATGGCCCACTGGTTGATGCGCAGGGAAGGTGCTAGATATTGGATTATTTTTTTGATCGGAGGTATTAATTTAAGTGTTCCTGTGCAGATATTCTCAATGCCTTCGGTTGCTTTTTGGACAAGCACGGTCCCAACAATATTTTCGTGGCTTGGACCAATTCCGTTTATGATTGTCAGTGACCCACAGGTGGTGCAGGATATCTTCACATCGCCTCACTGTATCAACAAGGGTATAATTTACAAAGCAGTGGACGATGGAGCAGGCACTGGATTATTTAGCTTGAAGGGTGTGTGTGTGTGTTTGGATTTGAGTGTGTTATTAACTAAAGTGTGGATTTGCATAGATCCCCAGTGGAGCATCCATCGAAAGCTACTAAATCCCGCCTTTGGACACAAGGTTTTACTTAGCTTCCTGCCCATATTCAACCGAGAGACGACACTTTTGCTGGAACAACTCAAACCGTTGGAGGACAGTGGCGAAAAGGATCTTATTCCATTGCTGCAGCGTTTTACCCTCGGAATAGCCACCCGTGAGTTATTTTATTAATAAAAAAAAGTTGTTAAGTTGGTGTTTCTATCCAAATCCAAATGTTCATTCAAAAAAAGATACCAGAGACTAGTTCCTTAAAAAAATGTGATCCATAAATGTTTTTTCTCATCAGAAACTACCATGGGCAGCGACGTGAAGAATGAGAAGAGTTTCAAGAGTAACTCCTTGCTGGGAAGATATCAATGGTGAGTGTTGAGTTGGACTTGGACCGCTTATATCCATTAATAGTATCTTGGAAACCATGACAGATATGTGCTTTTCGCCGTGGCTCAATAGCCGATTTTTTCGCCAGTTGGCTGGAAAGGAAACCCCATACCACCAGGCCAAGACTGAAATTCGGCAGTTTATCAGAAACGTAAATACCATATCCCTTTCACTACTGCATTTATAAAACAGTGAAACCTTTTAGATTATTGAAAAAAAGTTGGCCGAGGATAAAAAGGGAACATTACCTACCATTCAATCCAACGATAAGAACATATTTCTAAATCTCGCTACGGATTTGCTAAGACGTGGAGTTTTCACCTTGAAAAATGTTGAGGATGAGTCGAATATAATTGTTTTTGGAGCTTTTGAGACCACGGCAAATGCAGTTTACTATACCCTGATGTTACTAGCCATGTTTCCAGATTATCAGGAGCGGGCATTTGAGGAGATACAAAATATGTTCCCAAATGCCGGAGACTTTGATGTTACCTATGCCGACACTCAGCAGATGGTGTATCTGGATCTTATTCTCAATGAATCAATGCGAGTCATACCCCCTGTTCCAGTTGTATCTCGGCAAACGACTCAGGATGTAAAGCTCTCCAATGGAATAGTGGTTCCCCAGGGCGTTCAGATTGCTATAGACATTTACCACATGCATAGGAGCAAAACTATTTGGGGCCCAGATGCAGAAACCTTTAATCCAGACCATTTTTTACCCCACAATATCCAGGATAAGCACCCTTACGCCTATATACCCTTCACCAAAGGAATTCGAAATTGCATAGGTAATGGTTAATCTTCAATGTCCTGTATTTTTTATAATTATTTTTCCTATTTTTAGGTTGGAGATATGCCTTAATATCGGCTAAAATTACTCTAGCAAAATTACTGAGGAATTATAGGTTTACAACGAGCTTTCCGTTTGAAGATCTGTATTTTGTTGAAGACATTACCATGAAGTTAAAAGCTGTGCCACTTTTGGAGCTTCAGAAGAGAATTTGAATGTTTTTAGGATTAGGTGTTTTTAAATGAGTAGTTAAATAGAGTATTAAAAGTTGTTGACTTAATTTTTTGTTGATTAATTTTATTTTTAGCTTTTTAACAGTTTCAGTAATTCTATTATACATTTGAGTAAAAATGTTTCTACAAGAGTTAAAAACAAAAAAGTACAAAAATACGCTAACAAATTTATTTGTGACAGGCTTACTTTTAAAGTGAAAATGTTATTTATATTAAATTAGGAAATGTATTTGTTCTTTGTCAAATTTTAAAAATTCAAATATCATTTTGACGTTTTTTTGAAAGCCAAAAAGAAATACTAAAAAATACTTTTTCCGGATTTTTGAAATGCGATCATATTATCACATTGTCAAAAAAGGCGGGCACATAGAAAATAATAAACAAACCGGCAATGTCGCTCACGGATGTTTTAAAATTAAACAAAACGCAGTTGTTTGCGAAGATCCGTGATGGATTACCCTTGCTGCAAAGGACGCAGAACCTGCTTGACTGCAAGGATGACCTGCTCTTTGCGTGGGAGGCCAAGGAGTCTTGCCTGCTGGTGCGCAACTGGCGCTCATCACAGTCGGCCAATGTGACTGTCCAGTACCAAACCCTGATTCCCTCAAGCACCGTGAGCCTCGAAGTGGACCGCGTGCTGGCCTCCAACGAGGGATCATTGGTGGCGCTTAGCGGACGACATGGTGTTACTATCCTGGAACTGCCTCGCCGCTGGGGGCCCGATGGATACTACAAGGACGGCAAGGCTAGCATCACATGCCGCTCCTATGCACTGGATACTCAGCTGTTCCTTAACAATCCACATCTTGAAGTCAGGCAAGTACGCTGGCATCCCCACTCCGTATCAGACTCTACGCTACTTGTACTGCTTAACAACAACACCATCCGAGTGTACAACCACTCAAAACTGCGTCACGTGTGGAAGGTTGGTCCCTCAGTCGTTCGGGGTGGAACGAATAGCTCTCTCTGCGATTTTGGCGAAGTGGCCGTAGACTTTGATATCGCTCCTGCTGCGAAATCCCGTGATACAGAACCAGCAAGTGTTGCTGAAAACGAAACTGCTATGGATAAGAGCAACAAAACGCTGATTGCGGCCAAAACACTGCCTAAGCAGGAGAGGATCGAGTGGCCAGTGGTGGTTATGCGCGAAAATGGAAACATATACATATTGTTGACAGGATTGGACTCTGAGGTGACGCGGTTGCAGGGCCCTATCAGCATAACGCCACAGGCGAGGGACAACTATGGTCTGGAGTCGTGTGCAATCATGATAATACCTTCGCTACCGCCTACTATAGTTATAGCAGAGTCCAACGGAAAGCTCCACCATGCCCTGCTAATGGGGGCGGAGGCCGCTGAGCATTCATTTAATGAAGTAGACGACTTTGTGCTTATTGAACCCTCCGAATATGTTATACATGTTCTTGAAACTGTAAAACTGGAGCTTGGACTGACTGCATCTGCGGCTGGTGAAGGAGGAGCCACCCACAACTGCCCAATTTATTTGAAGCGTGACCTGATCAATGAAATGCGTTATTTTGCTTACCACAGCGCTGGCCTTCATGCGATTACTGTGAACTTTATCTCAGAGCTACAGCGTTATCTGGATAGCGAATCCGTTGAAGAAGTCTTCGAGCTGTCAGCTTCTTCCCGGGCGGAGTACATCCTTTGCACTAAATTCAACTCCAGTGAGTCTGTGAACGCAGTTCTTGGATTAGCCCTGCTGCAAATTCCCGCTGGAGTAGTTATTCTTCTGGGAAGCGGTCAGGTAATCAGTCTTAAGCTGGTAATCGATGCTCAGCTACTTCTGACACCCAAAGAAAATAGGCAGACTAGCGCGGATGTATCACAGCAAGAGAGTGGACCATCTTTTGCCGACACTATCAAATCTCTTCTGCAGCGCAGTGTTAACCAACCGATCCTTGCAGATAAACTTTCCTCGCCCTCTGCTCAGGAAAGCTACGAACTGCTGAACCAGGCTATCGAGGTGCTTCGTGAACAATATCTTAAACGACATGAACTTGTGCGAGCCGCCTTTGCACGGCACATTAACCAAATGCAGCTAAAGAAGGATCAACAGCTGCAAGAGATTGAGGATTTGGAGCAAGAGCGCGAGCTGATCAGCGAGAAGGCTCACAAACTTGCCGAGCGCTTTGAGGAAATTAGCTACAATCAGGAGCTGCTGGTGCGCAAGTGCAACGGTTTAATGCAAAAGGCCAATGCCTCACTACCAAATAGTGTGGTCGCGGAGCGCGAGATTTCTCAGGAGGTGGATCGTCTTAACAAGATCACAAAGAGCATGGCCGCTGGATTAGAGAACGCCAAGAAAACGCTGAACAAGCAACGCTACCATATTGCCAAGAGTCAGGAGGACCTAAAAAAGAATGCTTACGAACTGCCGGAGAAACAGCATCGCACTATCACAGAAATACTCACCCAACTGGCCGGTGAGATTGATCGCCAGATCACCGACGTCAAGCGCATAAACAAAATCGTTGGGGTTTAAATTATGATTTGGAAGCACTCTGTTATGATTTCGCCACGTTTTTGTTGATAGCAAACCCCTAAAACGTTTTAGTAATAAACATGTCGATTAAGTCCTATGAGTATATTTGTAGCTGTGTTCTTTTTGCGTTCGATAGCATGTTAATAAGCATACGTCAGAGGTGTCTGCCAGACAACAGCTCAAACCGAGTCAGTCGAAAACAATTGCAGATCAAAATATATTAAAGAAAACGCTTTTTTTTAATCAACTTGTCCATTAACTAGTTATCACCAAAGAAGTAAAGAATAGTGATCATTTTGTAGAGTATTTTAAATGCAGAGACAAACAAATTCGGGAAGAGGTTATCGCCTTTCCCAAATAGAACTTTTACTGTAATTGGTTTTTTAAATATCGCACTTCGATCGTTTACTCATTCTCTCTCTTTAAAACGGAACCACATGAAAACGCAATGGAAAAACATTTGCAAGGCTAATGGCATTTGCCCCACGCCTCTAGGGTCTGGTTTGCTTTTGCGTTTCAGTAGCAGTCTCAAGCGAAGTCTGGCGGACGAGAGATGACTTTGATTCTACTGGCCACCCTCTCCAGCATCTACACAGGGATGTTCAACTACGTGAAGTCAAAATTTCCGTTTGTGATCGAGGTAGCCATGGTGACCCTGTGCTTTGGTTCGATCGTTGGTCGGTTCTGCATACTGGCTTAGGAGACGACTCAAAAGACTTGGGATTGTGTGAATAGGAGGAACTTTATATTTATATGGATATGTCGTGTGGCTTAATGTGAATACAAACTAATGGCTTAAACCTAAACCTGCGGCTTTTCGATCAGGTGGATGTAGAAGGCGGGATTCTTCACTTGGCTCATCTCCTTGAAGTCCCCGTACAACTTGTGCTCGGCCTTCTGCGAGAAGATCTCGCCGAGGATCTCACGGAAGCGTTTTAACTCATGCGGATAGTAGGATAGACGGAACTCACTGGTCAGTTTGTTTCCAGCGATTAGGTAGTCCATGGATACCAGAGATGGCTTGCCGCAGTAAAAGAGCACGGACGTCTTGATGTCCGCCGTGTGACTCGTCTGCAATTAATAGCAAGTCATCATAGGATTAATTGATTCGAAAACTGTGTATGATGATGTGAATGAGTCGAGTGGGTGATACATACGTCCGATCTGGGGTCACAAACAAGATCATCCGTTCTTATCAATAAGACGATGATGCGACAATATTTGGCTATTTTTATTGACAAGATGATGTGGCAGAATTGCTACACATTTGACACATATTAAATTTTTTTCAAGAGTTAAGAATTGCAAAATTTGATGATTAGATTTTACAGATTGAGAATATTTGATGAATACAATGAAGGACGAGAATGATAGGGATGAGATTTTCTTGGGGATTCTATGGTAGTATACTTACATTATAGTAAATACTCTTGGCTGGCGTGGATCCTGTTTCGAGGATGTTGTCATAGTTGCGATGATCGATCAGTAGGACTCCACCTGGCTTGAGGCACTTTTCGAAATTGCCGATGGCCTGCTTGTGCTCGCGTTGATCGCCGAAGCCATCCATTAAGTGAGCAAAGGAGTTTCCCAGACAAATTACAGCATCAAAACCATCCTGAATGTGTTCCTGGATATCGTCGTACAGAGTTAACCAGTTGGCCTCCTCAATGACTGTAAGGGATTACGGGATAATTAGCATTAAGTTAAGGATATTTAAAGATCATTTAACTCACCCCAATTATCGAAGGCGGCTTCCTTTCGTCTGGCCCAGCGCTCCTTAAGTGCATACTTCAACATCTTATCAGAGGCATCCACGGATACAACCTCGAAGCCTTCCTCCACAAGCATAAGGGAGTCCACACTGAAAAAAATATTTCAGATTAAAACACAAAGGAAATATATTTCGGGTCATTTATTTAATTAAATTATAATAATGATTCTATAATTGTGCTGATTGAACCTTAAAACAGAATGATTTTTTTTCCTAGAAACCGAAAGATGACTTATAGTTTACTTACCCCGTTCCACAGGCCACGTCAAGGACACGCTTGCAACCCTTGTTTCGCAGCATGTCGATTAAGAAGTTCTTGTAGTTGTCCGTGCGCGAGTTCTTGTCACCGATGAAGATCTCCCACACCTTGGCAGCCTTGCCATCGGCATACTGATCACGGACTCCTTCGGCGGAGATACCATCGGATCGGGCAACAAATACACTATCGGCGGAGGTGGTCATCTTTGGTGGTCAGCTCTGGTCGACAGATCGCAGCTTAATGATTTTCTGTTCTACCATAACGTTCCACGTTAGCTTTTCGGGGATGCAGAAGCTAACAGCTGGCGCTCCCATAGAAGAGCCGTCGTAGACCACATAGCAATTCGTAATCTTATCAGTCCCGCCCACTTGACGTGTGACCCATAGGCGGGATGACGGCGAGAGCTTCAACATCTGTTCCCGGCGAAACGTGTTCTCGTCAGCGGGCTTTCGCTTTTGTGTCTTGCCCCTGACCCTGACCCTCCGGTTTTGATTAGGAGGCAGCGATCGCATCCCGTGGTCAAAACAGAATGACGGAGCAAAATGGTTAAGCCTGTCAGTTACAGTGGAACGTGGGATATAATATTTATATGCACAAGGATCACATGTCCGCTTTCTTAGGCTTATTTTAAATTAAATAAAAATTGGCTAAAAGGATAACTACTCCAGATACTTCCTGATCCGAAGGTTAGCTTTTTTTTTTAAATTTGCTTAGCCACGTTTTAACGCGCTTCAAGCCTTAAGGTCTGTTGATACCAGTATTCACTGTACATCGAATGAGCACAATGAGTTTTATATTTTCCCTGAATTTCCCAAATCACTGTTTATTTGTTGTGAAATACATTTACACATATTGTGTATTGATCAAATGTGCAAAGTCATGCGTCACATAAGCAAAATAGATTTCCAGACACATTTTTCTGAGTAAATTTAAAAAATAGTTTTTATTTTTTATAGTAGTTATAAATATTGCACAGATTTAAATAATTGGGACTCGTGATTCCACAAATGGTTGGTCTTCATATTGCACCTCGATTTCTACGGATAAGATCTTAAAAATAAAGTCACACTGAATGTTCTATAGGAGATACTTAGAGCTACACATGATTACGTTTCACAAGATAATTTATCGAACTATATAGTGGCTGTGATAATTGTCTTGGGAAACATAAGCCGTACGAGTGATTATAAGTTTATGCGTGTATAAATATATCCTTTAAGTATATTCTTATGAGCTATATACATCGTAACTTAGCCGGCTCTGAGTGTCGGATCAATCATCCTGGTCTATGGCAAGTACCCCAGCGAGTCCTCCAGGGAGGCGCTAACCGCCCGCATCGATTGATAACTGCCCATGCGGCTTCTACTGGCGCTGCTTCGAATAGAGGCGGCCTTGGCCTCCATGGCCTTGAGATTGGCTAACAAATTGTCGGCACTACCTCCACCACCCATTCCCATGCCTTTGCTGAAAGGCATTGGAAGTGGTAGACCTCCACCCAACCTATCAGTACTGAAGGACTCGCGGGTGCGGTAAGAGGACCTTCTGGAGGATGCATGCGAACGGCAGCTTCCGTTGCCTACTCGTGATCCTGGGCCCTTTGGAGGGCATAAACTCTTTATATCCGTCGTCTGGCTGAGTTTCATGTCAGCAAACACTGCCGCCGCCTCTACGCTCTTCTTGACGCTCAACGCCTCATGCGGCTGAACCGGCTGTCCGCTTCCGCTAATGCTAAAAAGCTCGTAGTCCAGACCCAGCTTATCCGATGCCTTTCCCTTGCGTCCCGCTCCAGCGTTTCCTGGACGAGATTTTCTTTGTTGTTGCGACAGCGAGTCCTCGCTGATGGCTGCCGCTGCCGAGGATCGTTGTCGGCGATGAGTTCGCTTGCAGTAGCACTTGCTGGCACTCACACAGCTATCAGAGTCACAGGAAGTGGTGGTCTCCGTGTGCGAGTTGTTAGCTGAATCCCGCTCCATTGAGCTGGCCGGCTCCTCCTCCACCATGGAGCAGTAGCACTTGTCGTCGGAGCGACAAGAGATCAGCGAGTGTCGGTTAGTTCCTGTGGTTCCTACCACATTCTGTGGCAGGCCACCATTGTTGGTAGGCTTCCGGGTGGGCGTGGCCATGGCCATGTTGCGCTCGTTCTTCTGGCGCAGCTTGTGGTTCAGGTGCTCCGTGCGAAGACTGCAGTAGCAACGATCTGCGGAGGCGCAAGCGCAGGATTCAGAATCGTAGCTGCATTCCGAACAAGAGACGTATCTGCGGGGATATTGGGTAAGAGTATTAAGTAAGAGAATTAGATAAAAGGTATGTAAAGGGTAAGGGAAAATACTGTTATTATTATCTAATTAATCAAAAAAATCATCAATGGTAAAGCTCCATAAACTCGAAATTTAGTTGTGATGGCTCTATAATTAAAATTAGTTTATTAGAGTGTTACAGATTAACTAAAGGTCTGCATAACTATAATGTTTATTTCTGATAATGACTTTTTTTATCGATGATTGCCGGTATATTAATATTTTTCCCTATAAGTTATAATTAAATATCAAGGAAAGTCTTAACAACTTAATTTTTAAAAGAAAATAATACTTAAAGTCCGTTAAAAATACACTTCTGTAACATACCCACTGCTGCTGTTTCGATTGAGCCCTTGGGTATGCTCGTTCCGTACCACCGATACATCGGAACCACTGGTGGCCGCTCTGTTCCGTTGGTGCTGCTGCTGGGCGTCGCTGTGGTGTATTATGGGCTGTCCGATAATGATGGGTGCACTGATCGTCGGCTTTCTCTTGCTGTCCAAGGTGTCATCCTTCACCGCCGGCTTGGTCAATTTGCCGCGGCATGAACGAAACTGGCTTAGTTGGAAGACCTTCTTCAGACTCTTTGTGCCAAAAAAGCTGGTCCTAGCCTTCTTCTTTATAAGGAATATAATATTACTTTGGGTGTAAGGATTTCGTTACCCAGATGACCCACCTGCGATCCATTAACACTAGCCTTGCGCTTCTGTTTCTTTTTCTTCTGGCGCCTCATGATGTTCTTGGAGCGCTGGAAGAGCTCGTCTTGGGTGAGAGTGACAGCAAGCTTGAGCAAGAACTCCTTGTAAATGGGCTTCAGATCGTTGAAGGACATTCCATCAGCGTCGATAATGGCGTACAGGATGTCGTCCAACGAGTGAAGGTTCTCGTGCAGGCGAAATTCGTTAAACAGTTCGCTGAAACCAAGTGGGGAACTAGAAGCACAATTCAAGCGATGCCAATCAACCAGACCAAACCTTCTCCCCCAAATTGCAAAAAGACTGCCGCCCGTGCCCAAGGCCAGATGCAGTGGGTTAGACCAACGACATACATCTGACGCCAGACCGGTGGCAATACTCACCCTCCTCCGCCGCCGCCTCCACCGCTCAGCTTGCCGGAATGGCGTCTCGCCGCTCGCGATTTGTAGCGCGTCAGCCCTCCGGTGTTCAGGAAGCTACCAGATCTGGGGAATGGCAACCCGAGTGAGGATGTCTCCATTGGCGGGGGCTACATCGACACTGGCTGACAGCTCCGATCCCACTGACTGCTTCTTGCCGGGATGGCCGTTCTGATGCAGCCGTGTGACGTGACCATTGCCACACACTATGTTGGAACTCCGGCATGAAACTCCTCCATTTCTGTGACCTCCAGCACATGGTACTGTCGTAGGAACTGGGGGAGCCCGCTTTGATTTGTGCGACTTACGCCTGCGCTCCTCCGTCGATGTTTCCAGCTCGGCAGTTTCGTTTATGACATTACTATGAGAGCTCAATGAGCTGTTGGACACTCGCTTCTTTCGTCCGGAGCGTGATGGAGCGCCACCCCATTGGTACTTCCCCCGAAAGGAGCTGCGCCTCCCACAGGCACTGGGTATGATCTGGGAGCGGGACAGATAATTCGAGCTGGCCAGCGCCGAGCTGCTGGCGATGCTGACACAGCTGACTCCGTTCTGCTGCCGAGGAGCCCTCCTCTGGGTGTTCCGTCGTGAACTGGTGCTCACATGGGCCATCAGACTCTGATAAAGAGTGGCTGCAATTACGATGGCATCCTCGGTGCTCTTGCAGATAAATCCATGGCACTCGAGACCCTTGGGTGAACTGGCCGAGCGCATTACCACCGCAAAGATGGGAGCGTGCACATGGATGCTGTTCTCCACAGCAAGCTGCTCGCTAGAGCTGTAAAATTTTTTAAAAATATTTTAAATAAAGGTATATCTAAAGTTATTTTCAATTTTAAAAGGATATTATAACAGTTATTTTTAAACTTTAGTCATAATTCATTTTTTGTTTTGATAGAAAACTCACCTTAAAGGTTGGAACAGGGCAGTCTTGTCAATGTTCTCTGGATCGGTGATCAAGGGCAGAAAGGCCGCACCACCGTCGTCATCGGATATGATGAACTTCACCGCCGACCACACGGCAATGTTGTGGAAGGGTGTAATTTGGGCCTCACTTTCCTCTGGAGCGCCAGCTCCATTCGAGACCGCCATGGCGCTGATTTTCACTCTCAGTCCGGTGGCGCAGATATCCAGCGATCCGGTGTTAAGCTTTTGCTGGATTTGCAGAGGAAGATTTATTAGTAGGCACCCTCCTTCACGATGGCAATTCCTACCTTCTTGGTCACCTCACTGAGGTACAGCTGCCGCAGTGGCTCCTGCAGACCCTGAAGACTGGTCACTTTGTCCTTCAGCGGCAGCGATCCCAGGTAGGTGACATCGAAGCTGCTGGTCGCGTCCTTGGCCACATCCGTAAACAGCTGCTCGATCTGGGCCTGCACATTGTTGCTGATCCGCTGCACGTCTTTCTTGGCCGCCTCGGCGAGTACCTTGGACGACTGCCCGTTGTCCTGCAGGAAGCTGCTGAGGGAGCGGGGCGTGTCGCCCGAGTTGCTGGCCAACTCACTGCGCCCATACATGATGATGGAGCGGGTGCGATGCGATCCCCGGGGATCGTCGAGGCGGCTGCTTCGCATGGATCTGGAAGAGCATTTGAAGTATAAATTTTATATGATTTGAGTAAAAAGTAAATGGGAGATAAAATTCCATAAGCATAGAAACTTACAATTATAAATGTGATTCTGATTTAGATTTAAAACAATATGTACTTGAAAAAGGGGCTAGCAGTTTATACAAATGTTAAGAATGGGAAATAGAACGCAGGTCCACTCCCAATGAAGTTATCTTACAAACTGAATACTTTGATAATAGCTAAGGAATTTCATAAGACATAAACTTTACGTTTAATCAATTCTTAAATTTCGAATAAAATTACTTGGTTACAGTTTTAATACCCAAAACCAACAGAAAGTTGTTTTATAATCTGGATATTTAATATCTAATTTAATTAGCTGAACCATACAATCATTTAGAATACCATCTAGATCATCGAATAGATTTAAAAGTTGATGGATTCCACTTTTTATTTTATTAGCCGCTCTCCAGCCAACACTTTTAGTGCTTAAAACGACAAACGGTTCCATTTTTTGTGAAAGTTTGACTGATTAACGCAAAAGCAACTTGAGATTAGCATATTCGACTCGAGTGTCATCTACTTGTGAACTTGTTGGCTGGAAGCCGAATTGGCCACATCCTGCTGACCGGGTCAGAACCTGGAGATTCATTGGTGGCAAGAGAGGGAAATAATGGAGAGCCTGTCTTGGGAGAGATACGTTTTGGCGGCCAATGGCCGACTGCAGCTAAAGGTGTTCCCAATTCAAGCCATTCCGTTTACCGCTAGTTGACATAAAATCGGAAATACTTATTTCCATAGAACGTCTTCTATGGCCGTCGAGAGTTTTGAATGGGAATGAAGATGAGTGGATCGTTGGGTATTTATGGGGGATTGGAGAGGGGACGTCTTGGTTTTCTTTCTCAATCAATTAAGTAGTTCGTCGGTCGGCGAATGTGTGTCAGCGTTGAATATTTATTCAAAGAGCAAGTGTCGCTCTATCTTTGGCTGCTCCCTCTTCAGATTCCCCCTTCGTCGCCACCATTTGGACAATATAGTTTTTAATTTTGGAACTAACAGTATTTTTCGTTGGTTATGGAAATGCAAAACGGTAAACGGAATATTTCTCTCAACTCGTTTCTGTATCTGAAGTTGTGAGATAGAGTTTAAGTTGCTGTGGTTTCGAGAACGAAAGTGTTGGGTGGTCGGTGGAAATGAGAGTGTTGGCATCGCAGAAGGCTAATTGATTTGTTTTGCCCAGAGATGGAGAGCGAGGCTAATGGCCAAAAAAAACACCCTCCCCAGGCAACTTGCTCCCAATTACAAAGTTTCACTCATATACTAAAACAAAAAACTCACCTGGAATCGTCAAACATCAGATCGATCTTAAGTTTGTAGATCGAGTTTCGGCTGACACTCGAATTATTTTCGAGCTGGTCGCCGTCCAGGAGCCGAAAGCCAGAAGAGTTGCTATTGCTGTTGCTGCCTGCGGGCTTTCCGCGGGTCCGGGGAGCATTCATTTTGGGAACAGCTACCGCGGTTTGGGAGTCCACCTTGCAGGTGACCATCCTCCTCCTTCTGGGGGGCTGGACGTGCTAAACACTCACGGAATGCCGCAGCTGCGGATGCAAAACGCTGTTTGCAATTCACCGATTCACTCTATGTTTATTAATGTTAGTTTTTACTATTTTTTTGTTTTTTTGGCGGCGGAGGAGCGCGCAATTTGTGGCCAATTAGCGGTGAATGCAATCCGTTTAGGCGCAATGTAAGTTAATTTCCAGCATGTTAGCGAATCACACGAGGCTCGGCCTCACACCTTTTGCATAGGGTTTCAGATGCTCGGATAGGGTGTTGCATGGCGTGCTCCACTGGGGCCATCATTCAATCATCGCACTGGAGCCGGCTCATTAATTAGCTGCAAGCAAAACCAAAAACCGACAGATTTAAGCATTATTAGATTAAGGCAGAGGCCCCGTAACCGCTGGCCATTCACGAGTAGGAAAAGGTATTGCAAAATCGTTTATAAATAATATATGGATCGCTTTTCGGTTTTCCAGTTTATAGTTTGGTTTTTTTGTTGTTATTTTTGCACCATTTCGGCTGATAAATTGCCCAATGAAATGCAATTGTTTTATCGGAAAAATGTTGGCTATTCGCGAACGCACAACATAGTGGGATTCGAGCTGCATCTATGAGATACTTTCACTGCAGAGATATTCGCGGTAATTAGCAAATGCCACTGAAGCACAATCACACACAGACTCAAATGAGCCAATTTCAAAATGCCATTTACTTGTGCCTTATTGAACTTCAACTCCACTGCACCGCAACGTCACTGAAAACACGACCCAATCCGGTCAAATACAGGTCTGGCCTTTTGCTAATCCAAATATATCCAAGTGCTGTAACTCGGCACCGAAACCGGGCGATCCGTCCGAGTTCGTTGAATGCCACACGGCGACTAAAACGGGCTCAAAACGTCGAAGAAGTTGGCTGGAAGAAAAGCAGAGTTGGAGCCAGAGAAAAAATATAAAAAAAAGAAAGAGCGAACCATCACAACAATATCATATCTCTGGCGTAAGTGGGCAGTGGAAGCACAATGAGAATGCCCGGCCATAACTGACTTTGTATCGCGGAATATGGAATATATAGTTTGGCCATCCGAACTGTTTTTCTTTTGGCCAAATGTCGACGAAGACGAATGCTTCGCCTTTCGACAGCCGCAATCACTTGCCCAATATCGGAGCATTATGTGTGTGGTTGGTTTTCATTTGCATACGGCCATGTAAATGTCGCAAAGTGATTTGGGCAATGCACCATTGAGGCTTTAGCCCAATGTCACTCTCCCACAAATCGGAGCTCCTGCGGGCAAGTTGCAATTAAAGCCAGTGTCGCCAGACATCGAGTGGGTCTCCAAAAAAAAAAACTGCCGGTGGCCCGGGTTTTGCCATTTGCGCAAGCGCAGAAGCTGTGACGGATTAGGGGATCTCTCGAAGAGAGCTGGAAAGCAGAGGGAAGGGGAAACCACCGGGCTGCAGCAGTGAAGGCATTTTCGAAATCAATGACCGTGGTCAAGTCTTACGATAATTGGAGCTGCCCGCGGCCTCTTTCGCTCCATCGTAAAATGCATTTAATTTTTCACTTTGCGCCTCGCCAGAAATTGCTTGGGCGCAGTTGGAAATTGAGAATAGCTTGGTTGAGAACGAGAAAAACTCTAAACAGAAGAATACTTTAGGGTAATAAGCGTAATAATTCATATGCATGCAAAGCTGTTTTATGGTTGATCTTAAATTTGCATTTTAAATTGCAAATTAGAATAAACAAAAAATCGACATACTAGGTTGTTTTTATAGATTGTGTCATGAATGGGGAGGGGTATATGCATTATATATTTTATGATCTATGCCTCGACTTTTCCATAATGAAATCAGCACATTACCATTGCTCGTAATTCAAGATGTTTCAATTAAAATCTGCGTTTCCATTTCACTAATAAAAACTTGTGAGCCAGCCGCCGTAAAAATCTATCTGTCTGTTTACATCAAACTTTCCATTTTCCATTTTAGATTTTAATTTTGATGGCCTTTTGATCGGCGGCGTTTGTTTCTCGAGTGTTGACAACCTTTTCGGTTTATTCATGAGTTAACAGTAACAAGTAATTAAATGTGGTCCACGTGAGACAATAAGAAATGCAAAACTAACTAATTGCTCTTTTGTTGTAAAGAGCCTGTCCAGAAAGCTCTTACTTTTATGAGATTTCCAGACCATACAGACCCTGGAGACCCGAAGACCCTGCGACCTGCCTCGATGAGTATGTCTGGTTTCGTTTTTTATGGTTGTCAAACTGAAAAACGGTTAACTAAGATACCTGTCAGCTGATAGCGAAGAACATGAAATTCGTTTTCAATGCGAAGAACCTGAACCTTTCCGTTTTCATTTTTGTTTTCAACGGTTTATGTTCACTTTGAAGATGGGTAGAATTTTCCTTTGTGCATGGCCAACTTTTACTTTTAAGAGAATTTTCATTCATTTGGGAGCCAAACCGTTAACTGCACGCATTCGACGGGGTGGTGTTGATGGGTGATGTGATTTATTTAACGAATAACATCATACTACCGTGATCATCACTTTCTCTATTCAATTTACCAGGCTATGTATTAGCTGGAGTTTTGTGTGATTCGGTCGGTGTGTGTTTTAAAGGTTTCTTGAGTTTCTTGTATGTGCATTGGCGGCTATTTCAGAAATTAGTCGTATATTTTTTGCTCAGCGCCAGCCCGGCGAACGCAGGCAAGCTTGAAGATACAGATAGAGAAGATACAGCTGGAGGGTTGAGTCGGTGCTGGGAGTTAGGAGCTGGGTGCTCCGAGAGATACGCTTGATTCCTTCGCGCTCGTCTTGTGCCCAGCATTGCGTATCTGACATGCGCAAGCAGTGAAAGAAAATGCGACCGCCTAAGTAAGACATTAATGTAGTTACAAAAAAGACTAAGTCAGACCAATGAAATCAAAGTGCTAACTCAGCTGAGAACATTTTCCCCAGTGTAAGCAGAGTGGACAGGTTCTGCAAATTATTCAAATCATTTACACAAAAACATTGCGCAATTAAAGTTTCATGACTTTCCCTAGCTCAGCCCAGACATAATCTCTCTGCGAGACTTTCTTTGTAGAATCGCAATTCCCAGTGAGATGTTTTCCCCCTTTTTCATTTCGATGCCCTACTACCCAACGAGCTTCATGAGGCTACATTCATTCATTAGCCGACTGGGAGTTGCGTCACGAACTCGAATCCGAAATGAGTCTTGAAAAATACACGTCAATTGTCACATTGTGCTACTCATTACGCCATTTCTCGCCTCTTTCTCCAGCCCCCTCGACCCACTCTAACTCAACCGTCCAACAATAGCGATTCACTTTTCACGAGCCGGAGTGGTTTGATTTTGATACCAGCGGGTGGTTAAAAAGAAATTAATTTCGCGCTTTTTATCCCCTTTGTAGAAATTTGCAGAAGCACTTGGACACTTTGCTTTACGGTCTGGCTACGTGACTTGGCCAAGATCACGACCACTGACCCGCAGAGGTGTGGACTTCAAATACTTAACTACTCATTAAGATGTTAAACACTTGTGGTGTTTATTCGTTTTATATAATTGGCATAAAGTTTGCCATCATCAGTGGATTTTCTTGTTGATATTATCACTTGGCTTGGTTACTTTAGCTTTCTTCAGTGGACCTCTTGAAGGGGAAAATCAGGTGAAGATAAAACTTATACACGGATAATACGTACTACAGAAAAGATATATATAAATATTAGTGGTAAGGATGTCTACTTCCTAAGGAGTGTCAAGTTCGATTATGCAAAAAGTTTTTCTTACATGTATCATAAACTCCTGCTATATTGAGGCTAGTCATGAATATCTTTTGGACAAGCGTTTTGGCGTTATGGACACTTTACCGAACAATGCCCCCACCATAAGGAGAAGGTGAGGCGCATTACGGCGTATATAATGAAATCCAACAAAGAAATTGCCCAAAAGAGCGTGACGTGAGGCGCTGCTCATGAACTCTGCGCCATAAATTGCCATAAGCATCTGCATTTGCATACCACATGGCCACAGTCCATGGCTTAAAGCCCCACTCGCATTGGACCTTTAGCTGTATCTAGTAACGAAAATTCTTATGGAAATTCTTCGCAGCTCAAAATGTTTTATTAGACTGACCGAAATGCGTTGGTTTTTAATTGGTGAATTCAACACTGTTCTTCTTTGCTGAAATGGGTGCTAAATGGCTTTCATTTATTTCAGTTTGCTGGGTTCAAATGGCGCGTGCTTTGTGGGTCAGCTTTCCGCCTCTGGTCTTGTTAACCCATCAAACGGGAGCCAAGATGGACTTTAAGTACCCGCATTGACACCATCTGATTGTTGGCTAACTGTTGGCTCTTTGTGGTCTAGTGCCGTTCCTCCTCTAGATAAGATCGTAATTCTTGCCCGGCCAGATGATTGTTTTCTTGTCATTTAACGCGTTCGCGGGGAAAGTTTGCACTTCTTGGTAGGTACGGGGAAATATATTTTCTTTATTGCGATTCATAATTACGAGGTGCGATGCCACTGACCATTACGGCCGCTGGCTAAGTTAAGGTTTACCATCTTCTGACTGTGTATTAATGTAATTGTTTCTATTTTTGGTTGGAATGGCTATCTGGACGCTCCACCGGGGTAATAATTGCTAATATGCAAACACTGAAGAAAAAAAACATTTTGAAATTTTTATTACAGACTAACGTTTTTCGGAGCCACTTCGATTGTAAAAATAATATAATCACTTGGTGATTATCTTAACTTCTTTCGAGCACAGTTTTGGCCAATTAAGTCATATCAATCAATATGAAAGAAGAATTGAAATGTTAAACAGAGTACGTAGATTGCTATACGAATTTTTTTCAAAATAAACTTATTGGTTTAACGAGGTGATATTAAAATTTGGTTGATTTTTACGAAATCTAACTTAGCCCAATAAGAATATTCTTTTATAGATATTTTTAGCCATCTTCCTAGAGAGAATTCTAATTAGTATTCTAAGATATTTTTACCACCTGAGACAATCTAACCATAAGTGATGAACCACTGTTATAATACCGACAATTAAATCGATGCTTGTAGTGCATTAGAATGGTTCATTAGCACATTCTAGCGTCCCGATAAAGAGATTGTTCGATAGCGGTAAACTGGTGATTGGAAATGGCTCAACGCACGATTATAGCCGCAACCATCGAAGAACAGACGTGTCTGTCGGACTCGGAGATCCAGTCGAGGAGTTATGGCTGTGACCCACCTTCAGAAGTGGAAACAAGTTGCATCGCTGCTGAAATAAACTGCGCATCGATGCTCCAGTTTCTGAACCGCGGACCTGTCACGCAGCCCCATCGTCGAGGAGAAAATCTGAAAATAATTGCTAGAAAAGCCGAGATCCCTCCTAGAAAGAAGCGCGCGGACAACAATTGCGGCCAGCGGACAAAGCCCGGTGGTTAGTAGGAAACCTGAACGAGTTTAGCAGGAAAAATGGCTTGTCGATCTTGATTCGAGTGTCGTCGCCATTGAAAGCCTCAGAAGCTACTAACAAAGCAGCTGCATTGGCCATAAATCCCGCTAATCGAATAAACGTATGCCGCTTTGCTAACAAGGCTTATATGGTTGTCAACGGACACACCTGACGACCGATGTCCAGTTTTTATTTGCCATTCTTGGCTGAGTGAATGTCATGGCCTTAGTTTGTTCTTCGCGTAATTAGGATCAAGTCAGAGATTTAATTAGAAGGAAGAGAAATAATTGCAACACCAAATTGACCTAAATATCATCTTAAATGCACTATTTGCTATTATGAAACAACAACTAAAAAATGCATAGCCAATTAAATCAAATGCTTTGATCACATGTCGTATGAGCAGTGTATATATTATCCACACTCAATGGTATAACCACCCCTTACCTTCTTTGACTTTTCCGTGACACATTATTTAATTTAAAAATTCACTTTACACTTGACAGATCTTAAATTGCTAAATGTTGGTCTCGATTTATCCAAACAATAAAATGGGCAAAAACTTTCTTCGCAAGCCCCGCAATCAAAGTACAAATTCTGCTTATTTTCCCAAAGACTCGGTCACGTTCCTATTCTTCAGTAGGCGACAACACTTTCGTTCGTTCGTAATTTGCATTTTCCAGCCGAGAAAATGGTATGGAAAACTCAGCAGCCGAGGCAGCGACCGGAGTGCGCGAAGTCAATAACGAGACTAACTGCGGCAGGCCAATTTGATGGCTCCCAAAGCCAAACTCGAGATGCAGAGACCAAGAAAGAGATAGCCGCGGCGACAGAAAAAGAGATGGGGAATAGAGAAGATGCCGGTGCAGTGGCCAGTTTTGTTTTGGCTTGAGCGCATGCGTGCAGTGTTGGCCAAACCAAAGTGCTGACAGCCGACGAGTGACGGCAGCTGAAGTGGATTATCCAAAAGTTCGGCCACCAGTCGGAACCTGCGGCGTCTGGTGATCCTAAGTACGACACTAATGATGCCAATTTGCCACGCTTAAGTCAACAGTAGTCACATGAAGTTTGCTAACTAAATAACTCTTCCCTTTTGCAAAGAAGCTGGCGCTTTTAGAAGGATGTTTACATTAACGATTTCTCTAAACAGCAAGCCGTAATTAGAAATTGTAATACGTTTTATTAACATCTTATAACAGTTAAGAAAAATATTAATACAATTAGATACATTTTTAAATACATTTTTATCCCATCATCGACACTTTTTGAAAAGTAGGATTCTAGCATATTTTTCCTAATCTCTACAAGTCAATAATCTTTTAATTTTAAAGTGATAAGACCGCACAAAGATTTGTTGTTAATTTTTAAGTAACCCTAATCTTAAGTAAACTGTTATAAGAATGCCATTACTCACATTAACTTTATGAGCACGTCGTTTTGTAGTTTTCAGTTTTTCACCTCCATGTCATCTATATCCCACTCTCATGCAACATATCCCCCAATCAAAACGGAGTCCTCGCTTTTTTGGAGCAGGTCAGGTCGGATTTGCTTCGCCCGTCCACCTTGACTCAATCTTGAGGCCCAGTTTCTGCTGCCAAAAAGTGGAAAAACCTGCGTGGACAGTGCCCCAAATTGCCGCGTGCCCATTCGCAAGGCAAATCTCTGGCCAATATTCGAGTGCACCGTTAGACAGACGATGGCGTTGCGGTCGAGACTGCAACTTCAAGGCACCCGTGTTAAATTAATTCATGTTTTGGCCAGGCCGTCGATAACTTTGGCCGCGCATATTCATGCCATCCAGCCAGGCTGCCTGGGTAGCTTCATCGCATCATCCGAATGGAAACAGGTTCGTTGGCTCTGGCCATTCGGCAAAATGGGTCAATCTTTCAGAACAAGTGTCAGGTTCTATAGCAACCCACAAAAGATGAAGTTTTCCAGCGGCCGACGCATCTCAACTCCTTTGTGCCACGCAAAACTGGGCCAGGCGATCTGTTCTAGTTCGATTCGGGGGATTAAGCTGAAATTTTTCGCAGATAGATGAGCTCGTGGAATACTATTTACCGTAAACGGCCTGGCTCCTTGCATGTTATGACCCATTTTAAATCGGACTTTGTCAATCCCAAGTGGAAAGTCTGGCACCCAGGTGCTGAACTGGATTTAAAAGCCATTGGGGCCGTTTAAAAAGTATTTTAAGATGGAATTACGCTCGTTGAATAACTATCTTATAGAAATTGCCTCATTACCAAGACAAGTAGGTTGAGTAATCTCTGATGTGCTAATCTGATCCATTGGCAGATGCTGCAAGACAGCTTTGTTATATCAGCTTATAATTAATTTTTGACTTGTGCTATTGAGGTTACTGATTTGATGGGTCGGTTAAGTTCTAAGTTATATTCCAAATTGTCTTGAGTGAAAAAAGGAAAAGACTTTTGGGCAAAAATAGTAATTGAACTTATTAGTCGTAGTGGTTTATGGTTGTAATGTCCTCATGGCAAAGATGCTCTGGTTTTTAGCGGATTTTTTTCACTAATTCCTTACTTTGAGAAATGGTTACAATCATATATTTTATTACCAAAACTGAACCAAAAACCATTCACGAGTAGGAACAAATGTTTGCTGATAGATACAAACAGCAACCTAAAAATTTGATTTCTTTATATTACTGCTGATTCAAAGTGATAAGTGTTTTGAGCAACAGTTTAAATTTCGCTCAAAGTTTAAAAGATGTTATTACCGACCAATGTATCCAAAAAATCGATAAAGGGGCAGCACTGCTATGAGCAATAAAGTTTATACCGTGACCAAGCAGAAAAGTATGCTACAAAAATACATAACATTATTTGAGAATCATGTAAAATAATGTAAAATTGTAAGATTCATGTAAAAGGGAAAACAACTAGCTGTTGTAGAAAGAATGTATAGGCAGTATCTTTCAAATCACAAAATTTTTAGTTTCAGTAAAGTATTTACTTCCCATTACCGTAACCTTTAAAAGATATTAAAACTCTAGTCGTACTTTCCAAATTATATTTAGAAAAATATACAATGTTATTTCTTAAGTATAAAGACAATTTTAATATTAATGTAAAACAGTTTTAACATATTTTTGGTCAATTACGATTAAAGTTTTATACAATTCATTTTACGTATTTGGTTTAAGTGAATACCTATCCTAAACAGGAAACTTGGTGGTTGGGTGCGACTTTTTTGCTGATTTAAACTCGATGCCAAATGACGTTTCTAAAATACTAACAGTTGCAGTTATTGATTGGTTCGATTTCGTGTTAGTCCCAGACTCTCTCTTTTAATTTGCATAGCTACCTAAATCTATATAATTACAAATAGAGTAAAGTAGAACTCTGGTCCCTAGGATTGCGTATGGATGATTGCAGAAAAGATAATCAAGAGTCCCAGGAGTATCAGGGGACTCGTGGTGTGACCGCAACTTCCTCCCGCAGTCGCCGAGCGGTATTCGTCCTCCGGCAGATATTCCCGGATGTGTCGCGTTTGGTTCATCATCCAATAGAAGGCACGCATATTACCCAGTCGCTTCAGCTCGTCTCCGACATCGTTTCGGATTTTGGCATTGTACTCGTTAAGGAGGCGCTTTTCCGCCGCACTGAGGAGTGTACTGTCAATCAGTTTGGGCTCATAGGGCACCATAGTAACGTCCTGGAATGCAAGGAAGTGTGTTCCACTGGGATGCCTGTGTCCGGTGTCCACCACCTCAAGAACGTTCTTCAAACGAACTCCAAAATCATTGCGCTTATAGTAACCGGATTCTACAGAGGTAAATAAGATAAGATCAGTTTCCTGCAAAAGTGCTATGATAACTCACCGCTGGAGAAAAAGTAGCCCTGTTTGAAATGGAAGCTGCTGTTCTTGCCATAGGCTACTGATATTGGGGCTGTTCGGATGGTAAAACGTTAAAAAATATAAATTTAACAAAAAAACGTCTACTCACGTTCCTCAACGGAACCAAATGCTCCTATCCCATGACCCGTTGCCTGCGGATAGTCCGTCATTTCCTTCCACACCATGCTGCGAACCAGGGCGTCCACCTCGGATGGCTTCAGGTCAGAGGGAAACTTGAGTTGTGTCAGATGCAGAATTCCAGCCAGCACATTTGTGTACGCCTTCTTCATCTCCTGCGTAGGCTCACCGAAGATGAAGGTGCGCGAGACGTCAGTGGTACCCTCCAGATACTGACCACCAGATTCGATGACTAGCAGACTCTGGTCAGAGACTTCGATGTTGGTCACGTTGCTGGAGATGTAGTACGGTAAGGCGGAGTGTTCTCCGTAGGCTACCACTGTTCGTAGGGATAGACCCTTGGCATTCTTCTGCGACAAACGCCACAGCTCCACCTCGTACTTAATCTTCTCCTCGGTCCATTGCTCCGTGTGGAACCTAGTTTCCATATTGCTCAGGGCCTCGCAAATGGCAGCTCCATCCCGGATGTGCGCCCTCCTCATTCCAGCTTGTTCATCGGAGTTCTTCTGTGCCCGCATAAAGATAATGGGTGAGATCTCCGAAACGACAATTTTTCCCGGCATTGAGGTATATATTGCCTCCGAAGCGCCAAGTTCCTGTACACAGGGTATCGGAACCAGAACGCGCTTCCAGAGCTGAGCATAGGTGCGGATATCACTCCAAATTTGATTGTATTCCTTAATCCTTATTTTAGGGTTAACAAGAATTACTTTAAAATAATGCTTTCTTCTTTCCACCCTAAATTACATACTTCACGCAATCTGCATTAATGCAATCTGTCCGCAGATGAAGGTCAATGCCCAGGCTGATTTTGGTATGGTCGACATAAAAGAATATTTCATCCTGGCTGACGATGGCGTATGACTGTTAAGATAACGTAGATTTGAAAAGGAGGTAGGGTTACGAGAAGAAACCAACTCACCTTCACCACAGGCGTGTAAGGAATGTCTGTGCTCCAAATGTTGAGCAAATAAGCAATCTCAGTTAACGAAGTGACCACCATTGCATCACAGCCCAGATGGGCCAGCCGACGTCTCAGCTCCTTGACCTTTTCCTGCCAGCTAAATCCAGCGAAATGCTTCGGATGTACCTGTATCACCTGGTTCTTAGGCGTCTCTGGGCGCTCGGAACCCCAAATATAATCCACCAGGTTGGTGTTGATCTTGACCAACTTGAGGAACTTATCCTCAAGCTCTCGCTCCCATTGAACCCAAAGGGAATGGGGAACCAGATGAGGATCGGCGCCCACTCGTTTGTCAATGTGAATATGGCTACCCAGCCAGTCGGCTACGGTGACATTCCCGCTGGTCAGATAGATCTCCCAGTCGCATTCCAGCTCACCATCCGCCTGTTGAGCATATCTATTCTCTAGCCAAATGGCTGCTCCATGACTGGTTACGGCTGCAAAAGCTCGTACTCCTGAAAAGCCAGAAAGATATCGCAGTCTTTGGTCCCGGCTCGCCACTTCCTGGTTGAGATGCTCATCCGTAGAGGGCAATATGTAACCATAAATCTCAGGCCCCTGCAGCGTGGCTCTGATCTGCATTTGTTCGCGCATCGCCATCAGTCGATTATGGTAAACGCTCATAGGCTGGATCTACAAAAACAGATGGGTAAATAAACATATATATATGTACTCAAAGATTCCCAACTCACATGTTTGCCCTTGCGATACTGGCAAATCTCCCGATGATAGCCCTTTTGGCTTCTCGGCAGCCACGAAGCCCACGACTGCAAACAATCCAAGAAGGCCATTAAAAATCAAACGAAATATTTGCAAGTCGTAAAAGATGTTGATAAATAAAATTTAAATTGTTGCCATTAGTATCCAAATTCGTTATGCTTATTTATTAATGGCCAAACTAGTGGTCCGAAAATAACAGCAAGTGCGTCACGGTAGCGGGACAAATTTCCCACGCTCGTTAAACGGCCATGCGTCGCGGTCTTCTCGTTTTCCTGACTTTTGCTATAAAATATCATATATATATATTTGCTCAAGTGAGACATAGCATCTCCGTGGTGACAGTCTGAATTTTCGTTTGAATTTCACTTTCAATGGACCACCTGCTTTTAACCGCCCAACTTGAGTCAACGCTACGTATGCGTAATGTAAGTTCTGCTCGACTTGCTGTGGGTCTCCAATTGAACCACATAGCCTAGGATTGATTGGGATGTCAACGCAAAGAGACAGATCAGCTGACAAGTGAGTGAACGAGTGTCCGCATCTTGGCCAGCCTTTCAAGCGTGATTTGTCAAAGTTTTGTGAAAATTATAAAAAAGAACGAATGCGAATGTTTTTTTTGCCATATGGATCGAAGCTTAAATAAATATAATATATATATATATTAGTCCACAAACAGCGACATGGTAGGCCAAAAATGAAAAACAAAAATACATTTTAGACCCATCGAAGGTATAAAGAATTTGTAATAATGCTTACTATACAATTTTATAAAAATATATTTTATGAAATTTGCAATCAGCAGACCTTCAAATCTATGTTGTTTTTAGTTCTTTAAGAGTAATAAAGATTTTCAAGAGCATTCCATCTTCGTCATGACTAAATCAGACATCTTTCTATGTTTATTATTCCTCTTTTGTTTAAGTGGAAATATTTGGGAATTTATTTTCTTGTTAATAGCCGCATACTCATCTCTTCGAGATTGGTTTACGAGTATGTGATTTAAAAGAAATGTAGTATAAAAAACCAAAGACTACGGAACGACAGGCAAACATCCAGTTGACACAGCTGATTTGGCATTTGTAAAAATAAACATTATGCCATTTGGCCGGAGATTGGCGATCACATACATTCGTGACGCACTGTGCCGGAAAATTCTAATCGCTGGCTATGAATGGTAGAGAATGAAATAGGAATTCAAGTTCCTAGGGCCATGTGCGAAACATTTTTCATTTACTCAACTGGCCAAAAATACCGTAAATCGATCAAAAGTCCATAAAATCAGCATCGGTCGGCCTTAAAATAACATAGTAATAGGTGGTCGTACTTACCCAGCAAGATGCTCAGCGCCAAGCGCCAAATCCATTTGGCTGTCGTCATTGTTTTTATTTGCACTTAAATATTCCCGCGATGTACCAGCCCGTAGTTCGTAGTCGGCAGTCTGTAGAACTTGGCCAGAAAGCGAAAGAATTGTTTGTGTTTGCCCGAATTGGCTCTTCCTGCCTTCTGCACTTTTGCGAATTGTTGCGTTCTTTTTTCTTTTTTTGGAGTAAACAAATCAAATGGTTGCAATTAATGATCTGAGTTAGTGGCGAGATCGGCGGAATGGGAATGGGAAAGGGCCTGGGACTGGGGCTTAATGGCTATTCTGTCTGAGCGATGCACTTTTCCGGTTAATGACCGGAACGTGGCTGGGTCATATCGCACATGTTGCACCTAGCTGTCCGGTGGAGATTCGCATATGCCAAACCGTAGACAAAGGGTGATGGCCCCGCCCGGCGCTTTCTTCTAATTGATATGCCGTGCACCGTCTGACCAACTTCTAGTCCCTGGGGTAATAACTCATCTGATGGCGACATATGTATAAATAGCCATGATATCAGCCCGCTTAGGAATTTATAACTTCCGCTATTCGCGGGTAGCCTTTGAATTTGGTTTTTCTTTTTTGGAAAACACCAATTTGGCAACTATTCTGTTTCGGTTTCTGTTCTGTAGCTTAAATAAAATGTATTTAATTGCTGCTTTAATTAACCATGCGTAAAGAAAGGCAAAGCCGAAGCCAATCATGCTGGAAATGAGCAGCCAAACCAAAGTCAGAATGTGTGGGTGACTGGGGAATTGCTTGGAATGTCAAGTTCCGAACTCTAATGCTAATCTTATAGAGTATCTAAAAAAGGGCAGGAAATTAAAAACTGGATGTCAATCTCCCAGATGGCAGTCAAAACTGATTGAGTAACAGGCCTCCGAGAGATCGCGTGCCCAACACTTTTGCTAAACTATCAATAAAACAACTTTATTTGTTTTCTCAATTGTTTTGCAATTTCTATGCCAAAGCAATTTTCATTAACATATTTCCAAATGACCAAGAAATTGTTTTAATTTCGATGTCGTTTCACCTATTTCATTTTCAATTCAGCGATTGAAAAACAATTTTGCCGCCTGGGCGTTACTCTACTATTAGATGTAATTTGTTGCTGCTACTATTGTTCGGTTTGCCATTTTATTGTCATGGTATTGGCGACAGATATGGTGAATCAAACGCCCCACATCCCATTCACATATATAAATAGTATAACCGCAGCCCACAAAAGCACTTTCAGCCAGCGCAATGAATATGGCTTGCGAAAGGCCATTGAAAGGCATCGGAAATAATGACATTAAATAAAAGTTAAGCAAATTTTTGCCAAGTTGTGGGCGCTCGTCATCGATGATTGAGCATCGAGCAAATGTGTATGTTAGTATGTGAAAGTGGCAAGTGGCAAGTGTCCCTGTAATCCGCCTCCGGCTGGCAATTATACGCTTGACTTTGGCACCAAAACAAGATGATGCTCTAGTTATCTCATGTACATATATCTATTTGCATGCTCATATGCTGCCAAGTCGCAATTGACAAAATGGAAACGGATTCGGGGACCCATAATATGCATCCAGTGCCAACTGGCCGCCCGCCCTTATATCTTTGTTATATCACTACATTTCTTCAGCGAGCTGGCGCTGGGAAGTACCACAAATGGTTGAAACAATACGGGATGCAACACCTGCCGACAAGTTATATTCGGCCTTTTGTTTACATTTCTAATTGGGGAACATTTTTAAATTGGGAGCGAGGTGGTCTCATTTGTTCACTTGTTCATTTCTTCAAATGCACCGCCTTTCATTTCGATTTCACTGCCGTCGCGGTCACGGCAAGAAGCCGCTGACTCACATAGAAAATACATTCGTTAAGTAGTATTGCCAAAATAATATACAAGAACCTCTAGCCAGCATACACATAGATCTCAACTTGTTTATTTCATTTGATATATATATATATATGTATGTAGGTGAGGAATTCTAGAATTGAATTGAATTTTGCGCCAATGCGCACCTTGAGCGTCACTAAGCGCCAGAAAACTAATTTGAATTATATTTCACGGCACTTGCAGAAGACTGCACATTAATAACGCTCGGACCACTGCGCGTATGGATGACATGTTGACAACATTGCGTATACGCAAGTTTGCATAGCCGTTCGAAATAGCAACGGAATTTCAGAATCATCTACCTTTGGCGGTTTCAAAAGACGCACACACACAGTTTTTTTGTTTTATTTTATTTTGTTTTCTTGGTTGAATTATATTAAAACGAAAGAGAAGCCAATTTAAACGAACCGCACGCGTGTAAAGCAACAAGCAAACTGAAAAACTTTGTGATGTTGCTATTTAGTTTTTTCGAAATGTGTGGCAGATGAAAAAGCCCTGGCACACACCCACAGAGTGAGTGAAAGAGTGAGAGAGAGAGAGAGAGAGAGAGCAAAAGAGAGCGACAGAGAGAGGTATTGAGACTAGAAGCATGCATGCATAGTCTGTTCAATCGGGAAAATAATTGCTCGAGAAGGTGAAAAGGCCGGGAAAGAGTTGGGGGAAAAGCGGAACAGCTGAGCGAAAGGCGCGTGAGCGGGAGCTTTAGTGTTAGTCGCTCGCCAGACAAAAGTCCGGAAGAAAATGGGAAAAGTCTCTGATTCTGGCATGCAGCACAGTGGTCGCTCGTCCGTGGATAGATGGCAACCCAATCCCGGCCATTTCAATAAAAAGTGCAGCAACTTTGTGGGGCTTACATTACAGCTCGCCAAGTTGAGATGACGACAATGATGTCGTAGAGTTACTAGATTTCCGTTTCGAGGTCTTTATGGAGTTTGAGTTTAGCAATTGACTCTTTGATGGAGAATTTGATGCTGTCAATTGGTATTTTATTGCTTTTAAATTGATTGTTTAAAAGTCGACCAGAAACCGAAGACCACTGTGCGGGCGGTTGCATAATCCCGCGTAAACAAATACATATCCGATTTGACGAGCTCTTAATCTCAAAATCGTTTTGTTTATTTCATTCGGTCACGAAAAAGCGAACGCCTTTTCATTCTGCTCATTAAGCTCATTTACACAGAGACATCCACTCCGATTTTCCGATGAAAAGCAGGGCAGCGTCTAAAATTATGGGAGTGGCGGGTGGGTGTTCAATATGCTCTTATTTATTATGTTGCAAGCTGGCAGCAATCTCGCTGCTCTCAGTCACTCTCCCTCGAGATCGCGCTGCTTTCGATTTATTATTAACTAATTAAAAATCAACTTTGATGCGTGCCGCTTGTAATGGCCTAGTGGCAAAGAAGCTTTTGATCAATACGCCTGACAAGCAATTAGTCGTGCGGGTGCCATAGCTTTGTGACTTTTATGTAGCTTACCAGTAAATCATTTCTGGTTAACCTTCCAGGAGTCTAAATGAGGGGTTCTGTAGGTTAACTACACTCAAAGAAATTACAAGAAATGCTCAATGAAACTGTTTTGGTATGATTCGGGTGTTAACTATAATTTTCCTTTTGATGAAAATAGAGGCTTCTCCTTCAAGATTTTTGATGAAAAAACTTTCTCGCATTGAATTCGCCACCCTCGGTTAACAAGACGTTTTACAATGTCAAAATCTTTATAAGATGAAGCCATTAGGAATCTTAGGCAAGATATTGCCGTGGGAAAAAGGAAGGTAAAATGAAAAGGAATTCTTCTTAAGAAATTGTATCTTATAGAAATCCCCCTTAACCAGAAGTCACAATCTGCCAAATCAGGAGAATGCAGTCGCATATTTCCAATTTAGATTATGGCATAAAATCCAGGAAAAATGGACATTTTGTCCCAGGTCATGTCTGTAGGCCTTGTTTTGGCTGATTAATTGATGAGTCCGACCTGTCATAAAAGCGAAAATTTGGCAAAAAATTCTATTTCTGAGATCGGCCACAGTTTTTGAGTTAGCTCTAGGACTTGTTTTGGCTGTATTATGCAAAGCAAAATGAGCATTTTGTTGTTTGGCTTTTCTTGAAAAATGTCAAAATAGCGAAAATTTGGTCAAAAATCAAATTTCGGAATTCGGCCACAAAAGTTTATGGGGTGAAAGTTGTGGTCGAAAGCTGCATAAAACAGTCTTCGCCTTACCTTTAGGCCTTGTTTTGGCTGAAGAATAAAGCACAAAGCTCAAAATAAAGCTCAAAATAAAGCACAAAATAAAGCCCAAAATAAAGCACAAAATAAAGCACAAAACAAAATAAAGCACAAAAATAATGCCCAAAGCATAAAGCAGAAAGCAAAAGGCACAAAAGTTTATTTGGTGAAAGTTGCGGTCGAAAGCTGCACAAAGCTGTCTTTGACTTAGCTCTAGGATTTGTTTTGGCTGAATTATAACATAAAAACAAAGAAAAATGAGCAATTTGTTGTTTGGCCTTTTTTGCAAAAACCTATGTCAAAGTAGCGAAAAAAAATTTTCGAATTCGGCCACAAAAGTTTATGGGCTGATACTCTAACACTATTCTATCTATTCCGTCATAAGTTCAAAATTCTTAAGTAATATTTTTTGTTTTGGGTTATGATTTTAAAACAAAGTTAAGCAACTGAAATTAAGCCTTACTTTTTTCACTAATTTGTTTCCAAATGTTTTGATTAATATGGTTAATACCTCCCTGTTAACTATTAATAACTTGTATTTCCCAATGAGTCGGAAAGGCTTTTACAATCGCGTATTTTTGTGGTTTCTTCCGTATTTATAGATAATATCTGTATTCTTTGGCTTACAGATCCATGTTTGCGATCCATGCGTTTTGCATAGACCCTCGTCCACTGCCGGCGAAGCCATAGAAAAGATGCTGCAAGAAGAGAAGATCTCCAGTAAGATCAACTATGAAATTCTCAAAACCCTGACAGATGGCATTGGCGGATTGTCGGATGGTTCTCCAGCAACAAGTGCAGATACCAAACCAAATAGTAGAAGAAGGTCCTGTTGCTCCCAAGGTCAGGGGAACCAGGGCAGCAGCAGATCTGCCGGGACCCAGTAGGAAACGCCCCAAAGTAGAGGTGGGTCTACCTGTTAGTCGGGCAGCTGATGAATACCAGCCGGATACCAAGCCAGCGGTAGGTATTGGAAGCAGGTGGGTTTAACCAAATAACTGATATGTCCTGCCAAGAAATAAATAAAATCTCTTTCTTAGATGATCTGGATAGTACTATTGAGTCAGAAGCTAAAAAGGCTGATGCCGAACTGGACGCAGAACCAGAGGCCATACTTCAGGACATGCTTAACACGGGCGGGAATGACGATGAGTTTGGCTATAGCTTTGACGAGGAAAAAGAATATAAAACATAAACTCGCATTTATCGTTTAAATAATTTTAGTATAAATAGTATATATATATAGACAGTTTTGATAGTATCCAACGAACTTGTAATACAATTAAAATAAGCATTAAGGCCCAAGCACTTGTTGCCGCCGTGCTTGTTCCTGGGCGCGATTAAATCATGGTCTCCTCCTTGCAGCCATTTACATGTTTAAGCCGTGTCGACGCTGGGAGGCGCTGAGCCGGTTGTACCGTACACTTTGGACTGGTACTTGTAGCTAGCTTCTAATTGTTGCCGCTACCGTGGCGCGCCTCCAAGTGCTGCAAATAAATATTTCACTCTTAATCATGTTTTACAGTCTGTTTTGCTTGCCTTTCTCCGGCGCTGCAGGCGGCCAGTTTGGTTCAGTTCAGTTCTGTTGAGTTCTGTTCAGCTCTTGTTGGCTCGGCCCAGGAACTTGGCCCAGCTCCACAGCCGTTACGTTGAGTGGCAAGTGCCCGGCAATGAGCTGTTGAGTCTGCCGAGCACTTGTCTCTGCGATTTTATAGTTATTATGTTGTAATTAGTCTTAATTTACTTGCCTCCGGTTCAGCAAGTCAGCATCAGCGCTCCCATAAAATATATACAGCATAGTTTGGGGCGGTTTCTTTGGGTTTCATTTACGATTTTCGAATTGCAGGTGATTTCCATTCCGAACAAATTAGCTAATTTTATCGTTTCATTCTAGAATCAAGTATAAAACTTATCGGATAACTTAAAATTTTTTATTTTTTTAAGATTTCCCAGAATCCTAGTGCTTCTTGGAACTCTTAAATAATAACTTCCAGCCTCCAATAAAGCATTAATAATGAAAGCAAGAAAAAAACAGGCAATTATCGAATACATCACATTATGCATAGTTAACTTTCGCTTTAAACTTTTCTCTCATTCCAACTAAAAATTTTTGAAACTTTTCTGTTCGTAGAACATGTAATTCATTTCACTTTTCAACAAATTTATGCCGGAAGTAAAGTTGAGAACCAGCTTTCCCCCATTTTCAACTTGAAATTCGCCAAATGGTTGCCGAAGCAGGCTGAAGTTAACTGCACTTAATGCCCATTCGCTAATTTGCATAAGCCCACAGTCGGGTCCCAGAAAGGATAATTATTAATAAAATGCACACGAACCGCTCGAGAGAGTCAGAGTCCTGATGGGGCGTGGCCTTGCCTTGCCATTTCCCTGCACAGGCTTAGCTTGCCAAGTCGCAACGATAATGTGAATTGTATGCACATGTAAATCCCCGAGCAAATGTGACAGTAAAATGGCAATTAGTAGACATCTTGACTTGACCAGCCACTTGGAAGTTTCCTGGTCAGTGCGGCTAATTTATGCGCATTCAGTTGGGAACGGTTGTAAGCTGAGGAAGGAGGTGGTCTTGGCCGGTCGAGGTTCTTCTCTGGCACGCCTCCTGATGTAAATAATCGCCCGATTAAGCGCATTAATCCCTGATGATATAATTTTAATACTTTGTCCAGAAATCTGCTATGATTTCTTATAGTTGTTAATTTTTATTCAGGCTAAATGAGAAGCGTCATAATATGTTAAATGAGTTTATAATTATTAATATAATTTCGGTGAGCATAAATTATTATTCCTGGCTTATTGTATTCTATCCACTAAATGTTATTTTAAGCTTTAAACATTAAGCTTTAAACGTGTGGACTATTTCTTTCTGCATTTAAATAAAAACAAGAGGAAACGCTATAGTCGAGTGCCGCGACTAAAAGATACCAGTTACTGTTTCACACAATTTTAAAATATTCATTTTGCTAGTGGAAATTCCCCAAGCGCCACCTATTGTCGGAGAATGCATGTTGAGTAACTGATAGTGACGTCACTGCCCATGTGAGGACGTGGACGTGGAGTGGGCGTGGCCGGATGAAAAATAGGGGCAAGTTGCAGTGGCATCTTCCTAATACGTATTCTTAATCACAACTTTCTAGCTCTTATAGCTCCCGAAATTTTCGCATTTTTGGTTTTTCGGGTTTTGTGGGCGTTAGAGTGGGCGGGGCTTGATCGGAAAAAAAACAATTTGCATAAGAGGCATCATAAAAAACCTATATGTCTAATCCAAACTTTCTAGCGTTGATACGGACGGACGGACACTCGGACATGGCTCAATTGACTTCGCTATTGATCCTGATCAAGAATATATATACTTTATAGGATCGAAAACGCTTCCATCTATCTGTTACATACTTTCCCTTTTACTCTACGAGTAACAGGTACAAAAAGTTCTTTGCCACTAAAATTCAATATAAAGCATGTGGTAACTAAGTTTACAGTTCTGGGGAATTTTTAGCTGTAGGCCTTTCTTTTGCTAATTTATAGTTTAAAACCATGAAAAACACTTCATAATATTGCATATTTTGCATAAGTTTCGTTCGAATGCAGCTGCGAATTAGCCCTTGGCCTGGCTATGCCTGAATTATGTCATAAAAACCAAAAAAAAGAATAAGCTCAAAGACTTGTTTTGCCTAAATTATTGCATAAAACCAAGAAAAATGAGCCATTTGTTTTTTGGACTTTTTTGCCAAAAATTAAGATCCCCGACCTGTCAAAAAAAGCGAAAATGTGGCCAAAAATTAAATTTCCGAATTCGGCCACAAAAGATTATGGGCTGAAAGTTGCGGTCGAAAGCTGCAAAAAACAGTGTTTGACTTAGCTCTAGGACTTGTTTTGGCTGAATTATGGCATTAAAAACCAAGAAAAATGAACAATTTGTTGTTTGTACCTTTTTTGCAAAAATTGATGACCCCGACCTGTCAAAAAAGCGAAAATTTGGCCGAAACTTAAATTTCCGAATTCGGCCACAAAAGTTTATGGGATGAAAGTTGCGGTCGAAAGCTGCAAAAAACAGTCTTTGACTTAGCTCTAGGACTTGTTTTGGCTGAATTATGGCATTAAAAACCAAGAAAAATGAACAATTTGTTGTTTGGCCATTTTTGCAAAAATTGATGACCCCCGACCTGTCAAAAAAGCGAAAATTTGGCCGAAACTTAAATTTCCGAATTCGGCCACAAAAGTTTATGGGATGAAAGTTGCGGTCGAAAGCTGCAAAAAACAGTCTTTGACTTGGCTCTAGGACTTGTTTTGGCTGAATTATGGCATTAAAAACCAAGAAAAATGAACAATTTGTTGTTTGTACCTTTTTTGCAAAAATTGATGACCCCCGACCTGTCAAAAAAGCGAAAATTTGGCCGAAACTTAAATTTCCGAATTCGGCCACAAAAGTTTATGGGATGAAAGTTGCGGTCGAAAGCTGCAAAAAACAGTCTTTGACTTAGCTCTAGGACTTGTTTTGGCTGAATTATGGCATTAAAAACCAAGAAAAATGAACAATTTGTTGTTTGTACCTTTTTTGCAAAAATTGATGACCCCCGACCTGTCAAAAAAGCGAAAATTTGGCCGAAACTTAAATTTCCGAATTCGGCCACAAAAGATTATGGGCTGAAAGTTGCGATCAAAAGCTGCACAAAACAGTCCTTGGCTTAGCTCTAGGACTTGTTTTGGCTGAATTATGGCATAAAAACCAAGAGAAATGAGCAATTTGTTGTTTGTACTTTAAAAAAAAAAAAAATTTAAATTTCCGAATTCGGCCACAAAAGTTTATGGGATGAAAGTTGCGGTCGAAAGCTGCACAAAACAGTCTTTGACTAGCTCTAGGACTTGTTTTGGCTGAATTATGGCATAAAAACCAAGAGAAATGAGCAATTTGTTGTTTGTACTTTTTTGCAAAAATTGATGACCAACGACCTGTCAAAAAAGCGAAATTTTGGCCGAAACTTAAATTTCCGAATTCGGCCACAAAAGATTATGGGCTGAAAGTTGCGATCAAAAGCTGCACAAAACAGTCCTTGGCTTAGCTCTAGGACTTGTTTTGGCTGAATTATGGCATTAAAAACCAAGAAAAATGAGCAATTTGTTGTTTGTACTTTAAAAAAAAAAAAAATTTAAATTTCCGAATTTGGCCACAAAAGTTTATGGGATGAAAGTTGCGGTCGAAAGCTGCACAAAACCTTGAATTAGCTCTAGGACTTGTTTTGGCTGAATTATGGCATTAAAAACCAAGAAAAATGAACAATTTGTTGTTTGTACCTTTTTTGCAAAAATTGATGACCCCCGACCTGTCAAAAAAGCGAAAATTTGGCCGAAACTTAAATTTCCGAATTCGGCCACAAAAGATTATGGGCTGAAAGTTGCGATCAAAAGCTGCACAAAACAGTCCTTGGCTTAGCTCTAGGACTTGTTTTGGCTGAATTATGGCATAAAAACCAAGAGAAATGAGCAATTTGTTGTTTGTACTTTAAAAAAAAAAAAAAAAATTTAAATTTCCGAATTCGGCCACAAAAGTTTATGGGATGAAAGTTGCGGTCGAAAGCTGCAAAAAACAGTCTTTGACTTGGCTCTAGGACTTGTTTTGGCTGAATTATGGCATTAAAAACCAAGAAAAATGAACAATTTGTTGTTTGTACCTTTTTTGCAAAAATTGATGACCCCCGACCTGTCAAAAAAGCGAAAATTTGGCCGAAACTTAAATTTCCGAATTCGGCCACAAAAGTTTATGGGATGAAAGTTGCGGTCGAAAGCTGCAAAAAACAGTCTTTGACTTAGCTCTAGGACTTGTTTTGGCTGAATTATGGCATTAAAAACCAAGAAAAATGAACAATTTGTTGTTTGTACCTTTTTGCAAAAATTGATGACCCCCGACCTGTCAAAAGCGAAAATTTGGCCGAAACTTAAATTTCCGAATTCGGCCACAAAAGATTATGGGCTGAAAGTTGCGATCAAAAGCTGCACAAAACAGTCCTTGGCTTAGCTCTAGGACTTGTTTTGGCTGAATTATGGCATAAAAACCAAGAGAAATGAGCAATTTGTTGTTTGTACTTTAAAAAAAAAAAAAAAATTTAAATTTCCGAATTCGGCCACAAAAAGTTTATGGGATGAAAGTTGCGGTCGAAAGCTGCACAAAAAACAGTCTTTGACTAGCTCTAGGACTTGTTTTTGGCTGAATTATGGCATAAAAAACCAAGAGAAATGAGCAATTTGTTGTTTGTACTTTTTTGCAAAAATTGATGACCAACGACCTGTCAAAAAAGCGAAATTTTGGCCGAAACTTAAATTTCCGAATTCGGCCACAAAAGATTATGGGCTGAAAGTTGCGATCAAAAGCTGCACAAAACAGTCCTTGGCTTAGCTCTAGGACTTGTTTTGGCTGAATTATGGCATTAAAAACCAAGAAAAATGAGCAATTTGTTGTTTGTACTTTAAAAAAAAAAAAAAAAATTAAATTTCCGAATTTGGCCACAAAAGTTTATGGGATGAAAGTTGCGGTCGAAAGCTGCACAAAACCTTGACTTAGCTCTAGGACTTGTTTTGGCTGAATTATGGCATAAAAACCAAGAGAAATGAGCAATTTGTTGTTTGTACTTTTTTGCAAAAATTGATGACCCCCGACCTGTCAAAAAAGCGAAAATTTGGCCGAAACTTAAATTTCCGAATTCGGCCACAAAAGTTTATGGGATGAAAGTTGCGGTCGAAAGCTGCAAAAAACAGTCTTTGACTTAGCGCTAGGACTTGTTTTGGCTGAAATATGGCATTAAAAACTAAGAAAAATGAACAATTTGTTGTTTGTACTTTTCTGCAAAAATTGATGACCCCCGACCTGTCAAAAAAGCGAAAATTTGGCCGAAACTTAAATTTCCGAATTCGGCCACAAAAGATTATGGGCTGAAAGTTGCGATCAAAAGCTGCACAAAACAGTCTTTGACTTAGCTCTAGTACTTGTTTTGGCTGAATTATGGCATAAAAACCAAGAGAAATGAGCAATTTGTTGTTTGTACTTTTTTGCAAAAATTGATGACCCCCGACCTGTCAAAAAAGCGAAAATTTGGCCGCAACTTAAATTTCCGAATTCGGCTACAAAAGATTATTGGCTGAAAGTCGCGATCAAAAGCTGCACAAAACAGTCCTTGGCTTAGCTCTAGGACTTGTTTTGGCTGAATTATGGCATAAAAACCAAGAGAAATGAGCAATTTGTTGTTTGTACTTTAAAAAAAAAAAAAATTTAAATTTCCGAATTCGGCCACAAAAGATTATGGGCTGATAGTTGCGGTCGAAAGCTGCACAAAACAGTCTTTGACTTAGCTCTAGGACTTGTTTTGGCTGAATTATGGCATAAAAACCAAGAGAAATGAGCTATTTGTTGTTTGTACTTTTTTGCAAAAATTAATGACCAACGACCTGTCAAAAAAGCGAAAATTTGGCCGAAACTTAAATTTTCGAATTCGGCTACAAAAGATTATTGGCTGAAAGTCGCGATCAAAAGCTGCACAAAACAGTCTTTGACTTAGCTCTAGTACTTGTTTTGGCTGAATTATGGCATAAAAACCAAGAGAAATGAGCAATTTGTTGTTTGTACTTTTTTGCAAAAATTGATGACCCCCGACCTGTCAAAAAAGCGAAAATTTGGCCGAAACTTAAATTTCCGAATTTGGCCACAAAAGATTATGGGCTGAAAGTTGCGATCAAAAACTGCACAAAACAGTCTTTGACTTAGCTCTAGGACTTGTTTTGGCTGAATTATGGCATAAAAACCAAGAGAAATGAGCGATTTGTTGTTTGTACTTTTTTGCAAAAATTGATGACCCCCGACCTGTCAAAAAAGCGAAAATTTTGCCGCAACTTAAATTTCCGAATTCGGCCACAAAAGATTATGGGCTGAAAGTTGCGATCAAAAGCTGCACAAAACAGTCCTTGACTTAGCTCTAGGACTTGTTTTGGCTGAATTATGGCATTAAAAACAAAGAAAATTGAAACATTTGTTGTTTGTACTTTTTTGCAAAAATTGATGACCCCCGACCTGTCAAAAAAGCGAAAATTTGGCCGAAACTTAAATTTCCGAATTTTGCCACAAAAGATTATGGGCTGAAAGTTGCGATCAAAAACTGCACAAAACAGTCTTTGACTTAGCTCTAGGACTTGTTTAGGCTGAATTATGGCATAAAAACCAAGAGAAATGAGCAATTTGTTGTTTGTACTTTTTTGCAAAAATTGATGACCCCCGACCTGTCAAAAAAGCGAAAATTTGGCCGAAACTTAAATTTCCGAATTTTGCCACAAAAGATTATGGGCTGAAAGTTGCGATCAAAAACTGCACAAAACAGTCTTTGACTTAGCTCTAGGACTTGTTTAGGCTGAATTATGGCATAAAAACCAAGAGATATGAGCAATTTGTTGTTTGTACTTTTTTGCAAAAATTGATGACCCCCGACCTGTCAAAAAAGCGAAAATTTGGCCGAAACTTAAATTTCCGAATTCGGCAACAAAAGTTTATGGGATGAAAGTTGCGGTCGAAAGCTGCACAAAACAGTCCTTGACTTAGCTCTAGGACTTGTTTTGGCTGAATTATGGCATTAAAAACCAAGAAAAATAAACAATTTGTTGTTTGTACTTTTTTGCAAAAATCTATGTCAAAAAAGCGAAAATTTGGCCGAAACTTAAATTTCCGAATTTGGCCACAAAAGTTTATGGGATGAAAGTTGCGGTGGAAAGCTGCACAAAACAGTCTTTGACTTAGCTCTAGGACTTGTTTTGGCTGAATTATGGCATAAAAACCAAGAGAAATGAGCAATTTGTTGTTTGTACTTTAAAAAAAAAAAAAATTTAAATTTCCGAATTCGGCAACAAAAGTTTATGGGATGAAAGTTGCGGTCGAAAGCTGCACAAAACAGTCCTTGACTTAGCTCTAGGACTTGTTTTGGCTGAATTATGGCATTAAAAACCAAGAAATATGAACAATTTGTTGTTTGTACTTTTTTGCAAAAATTGATGACCCCCGACCTGTCAAAAAAGCGAAAATTTGGCCGAAACTTAAATTTCCGAATTTGGCCACAAAAGTTTATGGGATGAAAGTTGCGGTGGAAAGCTGCACAAAACAGTCTTTGACTTAGCTCTAGGACTTGTTTTGGCTGAATTATGGCATAAAAACCAAGAGAAATGAGCAATTTGTTGTTTGTACTTTTTTGCAAATATTGATGACCCCCGACCTGTCAAAAAAGCGAAAATTTGGCCGAAACTTAAATTTCCGAATTTGGCCACAAAAGATTATGGGCTGAAAGTTGCGATCAAAAACTGCACAAAACAGTCTTTGACTTAGCTCTAGGACTTGTTTAGGCTGAATTATGGCATAAAAACCAAGAGAAATGAGCAATTTGTTGTTTGTACTTTTTTGCAAATATTGATGACCCCCGACCTGTCATAAAAGCGAAAATTTGGCCGAAACTTAAATTTCCGAATTCGGCCACAAAAGTTTATGGGATGAAAGTTGCGGTCGAAAGCTGCACAAAACAGTCTTTGACTTAGCTCTAGGACTTGTTTTGGCTGAATTATGGCATAAAAACCAAGAGAAATGAACAATTTGTTGTTTGTACTTTTTTGCAAAAATTGATGACCCCCGACCTGTCATAAAAGCGAAAATTTGGCCGAAACTTAAATTTCCGAATGCGGCCACAAAAGATTATGGGCTGAAAGTTGCGATCAAAAACTGCACAAAACAGTCTTTGACTTAGCTCTAGGACTTGTTTTGGCTGAATTAAGGCATAAAAACCAAGAGAAATGAGCAATTTGTTGTTTGTACTTTTTTTGCAAAAAATTGATGACCCCCGACCTGTCAAAAAGCGAAAATTTTGCCAAAATTTAAATTTCCGAATTCGGCCACAAAGATTATGGGCTGAAAGTTGCGATCAAAAAGATTACTTCAAAACACAAAACAGTCTTTGACTTAGCTCTAGGACTTGTTTTGGCTGAATTATGGCATTAAAAACCAAGAAAAATTAGCAATTTGTTGTTTGTACTTTTTTGCAAAAATTGATGACCCCCGACCCCCCGACCTGTCAAAAAAGCGAAAATTTTGCCAAAAATTAAATTTTCGAATTTGTCCACAAAAGTTAATGGGATGAACGTTGCGGTCGAAAGCTGCACAAAACAGTCTTTGACTTAGCTCTAGGACTTGTTTTGGCTGAATTATGGCATAAAAACCAAGAGAAATGAGCAATTTGTTGTTTGTACTTTTTTGCAAAAATTGATGACCCCCGACCTGTCAAAAAAGCGAAATTTTGGCCGAAACTTAAATTTCCGAATTCGGCCACAAAAGATTATGGGCTGAAAGTTGCGATCAAAAGCTGCACAAAACAGTCTTTGACTTAGCTCTAGGACTTGTTTTGGCTGAATTATGGCATTAAAAACCAAGAAATATGATCAATTTGTTGTTTATTCTTTTTTTCAAAAATTGATGACGCCGACCTGTCAAAAAAGCGAAAATTTGGCCTAAACTTAAATTTCCGAATTCGGCCACAAAAGATTATGGGCTGAAAGTTGCAATCAAAAATTGCACAAAACAGTCTTTGACTTAGCTCTTGGACTTGTTTTGGCTGAATTATGGCATAAAAACCAAGAGAAATGAGCAATTTGTTGTTTGTACTTTTTTGCAAAAATTGATGACCCCCGACCTGTCAAAAAAGCGAAATTTTGGCCAAAACTTAAATTTCCGAATTCGGCCACAAAAGATTATGGGCTGAAAGTTGCGATCAAAAGCTGCACAAAACAGTCTTTGACTTAGCTCTAGGACTTGTTTTGGCTGAATTATGGCATTAAAAACCAAGAAATATGAGCAATTTGTTGTTTGTACTTTTTTCAAAAATTGATGACCCCCGACCTGTCAAAAAAGCGAAAATTTGGCCAAAACTTAAATTTCCAATTCGGCCACAAAAGTTTATGGGATGAAAGTTGCGGTCGAAAAGCTGCACAAAACAGTCTTTGACTTAGCTCTAGGACTTGTTTTGGCTGAATTATGGCATAAAAAACCAAGAAAAATGAGCAATTTGTTGTTTGGACATTTTGCAAAAATTGATGACCCCGACCTGTCAAAAAAGCGAAAATGTTGCCAAAATTGAAATTTCCGAATTTGGCCACAAAAGATTATGGGCTGAAAGTTGCGATCAAAAACTGCACAAAACAGTCTTTGACTTAGCTCTAGGACTTGTTTAGGCTGAATTATGGCATAAAAACCAAGAGATATGAGCAATTTGTTGTTTGTACTTTTTGCAAAAATTGATGACCCCCGACCTGTCAAAAAAGCGAAAATTTGGCCGAAACTTAAATTTCCGAATTCGGCAACAAAAGTTTATGGGATGAAAGTTGCGTTCGAAAGCTGCACAAAACAGTCCTTGAATTAGCTCTAGGACTTGTTTTGGCTGAATTATGGCATTAAAAACCAAGAAAAATAAACAATTTGTTGTTTGTACTTTTTTGCAAAAATCTATGTCAAAAAAGCGAAAATTTGGCCAAAAACTTAAATTTCCGAATTTGGCCACAAAAGTTTATGGGATGAAAGTTGCGGTGGAAAGCTGCACAAAACAGTCTTTGACTTAGCTCTAGGACTTGTTTTGGCTGAATTATGGCATAAAAACCAAGAGAAATGAGCAATTTGTTGTTTGTACTTTAAAAAAAAAAAAAAAATTTAAATTTCCGAATTCGGCAACAAAAGTTTATGGGATGAAAGTTGCGGTCGAAAGCTGCACAAAACAGTCCTTGACTTAGCTCTAGGACTTGTTTTGGCTGAATTATGGCATTAAAAACCAAGAAATATGAACAATTTGTTGTTTGTACTTTTTGCAAAAATTGATGACCCCCGACCCTGTCAAAAAAACGAAAATTTGGCCGAAACTTAAATTTCCGAATTTGGCCACAAAAGTTTATGGGATGAAAGTTGCGGTGGAAAGCTGCACAAAACAGTCTTTGACTTAGCTCTAGGACTTGTTTTGGCTGAATTATGGCATAAAAACCAAGAGAAATGAGCAATTTGTTGTTTGTACTTTTTTGCAAATATTGATGACCCCCGACCTGTCAAAACAGCGAAAATTTGGCCGAAACTTAAATTTCCGAATTTGGCCACAAAAAGATTATGGGCTGAAAGTTGCGATCAAAAAACTGCACAAAAACAGTCTTTGACTTAGCTCTAGGACTTGTTTAGGCTGAATTATGGCATAAAAACCAAGAGAAATGAGCAATTTGTTGTTTGTACTTTTTTGCAAATATTGATGACCCCCGACCTGTCATAAAAGCGAAAATTTGGCCGAAACTTAAATTTCCGAATTCGGCCACAAAAGTTTATGGGATGAAAGTTGCGGTCGAAAGCTGCACAAAACAGTCTTTGACTTAGCTCTAGGACTTGTTTTGGCTGAATTATGGCATAAAAACCAAGAGAAATGAACAATTTGTTGTTTGTACTTTTTTGCAGAAATTGATGACCCCCGACCTGTCATAAAAGCGAAAATTTGGCCGAAACTTAAATTTCCGAATGCGGCCACAAAAGATTATGGGCTGAAAGTTGCGATCAAAAACTGCACAAAACAGTCTTTGACTTAGCTCTAGGACTTGTTTTGGCTGAATTAAGGCATAAAAACCAAGAGAAATGAGCAATTTGTTGTTTGTACTTTTTTGCAAAAATTGATGACCCCCGACCTGTCAAAAAAGCGAAAATTTTTCCAAAATTTAAATTTCCGAATTCGGCCACAAAAGATTATGGGCTGAAAGTTGCGATCAAAAGCTTCACAAAACAGTCTTTGACTTAGCTCTAGGACTTGTTTTGGCTGAATTATGGCATTAAAAACCAAGAAAAATTAGCAATTTGTTGTTTGTACTTTTTTGCAAAAATTGATGACCCCCGACCCCCGACCTGTCAAAAAAGCGAAAATTTTGCCAAAAATTAAATTTTCGAATTTGTCCACAAAAGTTAATGGGATGAACGTTGCGGTCGAAAGCTGCACAAAACAGTCTTTGACTTAGCTCTAGGACTTGTTTTGGCTGAATTAAGGCATAAAAACCAAGAGAAATGAGCAATTTGTTGTTTGTACTTTTTTCCAAAAATTGATGACCCCGACCTGTCAAAAAGCGAAATTTTGGCCGAAACTTAAATTTTCGAATTCGGCCACAAAAGATTATGGGCTGAAAGTTGCGAGTCAAAAGCTGCACAAAACAGTCTTTGACTTAGCTCTAGGACTTGTTTTGGCTGAATTATGGCATTAAAAACCAAGAAATATGATCAATTTGTTGTTTATTCTTTTTCAAAAAATTGATGACGCCGACCTGTCAAAAAAAGCGAAATTTGGCCTAAACTTAAATTTCCGAATTCGGCCACAAAAGATTATGGGCTGAAAGTTGCAATCAAAAATTGCACAAAACAGTCTTTGACTTTAGCTCTTGGACTTGTTTTGGCTGAACTATGGCATAAAAACCAAGAGAAATGAGCAATTTGTTGTTTGTACTTTTTGCAAAAATTGATG